>NC_062220.1:71693304-72318304 GCF_902686445.1 Sciurus carolinensis
CCTCATACACCACCTCAACAAATAAAATTTCGGAAATCAGTGACTTTTTTGTTTTTGCCTTTATGCTTCCAGCACACAGAACAGCATTTAGACAAGTGTTCAAATATATTACATGAATGAATAATGGCAAAAGCATGGGAGAAAAAAAAGACGCATGCTGCTATATGAATTTCGTATATGGTATATATCAAGATTCTTAAAATGATCAACTCTTTTTGTACACAAAAAGTCATTTAGAATAATCCTATCCTGTGATTTTTAACATCACATCGTCTAGTATTTAGTATTAGTGTAGGACGCTGAAAAAAATTTAGGAAAACAAATGTCTTCTCCAATATACAAATATAGTTGATCTAACCAATTATCTAGTATTAGTATATGCACTAACAGTAATAAAGATTCTTTTATATTATAATTTTTAAAATAGGGAATATTTCCTTTTATGTAAAGACAAAAAAATGTACCAAAGTGAAGTATATTGAAGTGTATATCATGCTTGATGGGTAGGTGTGTTCTTCTCTGATTCTTTATTCTCTTAGACTTTTCCAAATTTTCTACAATAAACCTATGCTACTAATAAACATTTTTAGATACAATGCTTATTTAGAAAATATAAAAGGAATGAAAATCAATACATGCTTCATTTAGTTAAATATGCCACTTTTTTCTAAACCCACTCTTTCAAAGTGCAATGCCATTTGCTTATATTTAAATTGATAATATTTTAATCATTTTTACTGTTTTATCTGCTCTGGGAAGGAAAATTTTAATTTGAGTCCTAAAGCAATGTTCCAATCACATATGAAACGATAATTCAAAACATTTGTATGTATGCATATGCATATTAAAGACTATAAATTTTCAAAAAATACTAAGTGAGTTTCTAACTTTGCAAATTACAGACGTGTAGTAATAATTTGGGTAATAACCAAATTACCCATTCTTGTTCAAATTATAATTATTTTGGCTACTAACAAATTTAAGTCTTCAAAACTTACTTCTCCAAACAAGATGACTCTTTGAGTTAATTGAAATGTATGATTGTTATAACAGACTGCAGATCTTATTGCTGCAGGCAGAAACAAAATTACAATGAATATCTGATGTTTCATGGTACCTGGAGACATTTTGAGAGCTCTCCCATTAAGAGAATGAAATACAAATACAACCATTATAGACTTGAAACAAAAGAAAAGCTGTCTGACAGATTTGACTCAATCCTTTCAAGGCAATCACTCACACACACACATACGGACGTACACATGCACAAGAATACTTCAAAAAAAGTTAGAGGTGATTGAAAGGACAAAGAGAAATTAGACTTTATTGGCTAAGTGTTAAAAAAATTAAGCGTTTGCTGTTTCTATGATTTAACACTGAATTAAGCAGACTAAGGGTCATTTATAAATGCTGAGCTTGCTATATTTTCCTCATATCAAACAATTCAGATCAGTTTCCTCTTCCCAAATGCCTACCATATGCCAGGCATTGTGTTGAATGCCAAGAATACAAAAAATCCAGACAGCCTGGTATCTGCCAAATCTTAATAACCTATATGGACCTAAAGCATATTCATTTTGAAAATAGAAATTTCATAAGAAGTCACTAGTATTAGAAGAATTTTCTTACCAGCAACCATGATGTTTAAACTGCTAAACATAAACTCTGTAAATATTCTGTAAGCACATGAGATCAGAAGCAGCTGGCAGTTTCAGGCTGTTCACTTCAAAATGAATTGAAGATCTATAATCAAAATTAGTGAGGATATTATTGATAAGATATATATTTGTGTCATTCACATGAATAAACTTTCTTTTGTTCATGGTTTCAAATCTAAGGGCTTTTAGTGATGTTGGGATTCCCCAATTAATACTAGAAAAGAACTTAATTTATCCTTACTCAATTCTTCTGAATTGGGTATTTTTATAATTTAGTGAGGCAGAAAATCAACTATATACTTGAAATATATTTTCACTAAAAATGCAAGACTGCCAATATATATAAAAGCACTAAAGGGAAAAAGAAAAGGTTAAAAAAATAAGCCTTTCTGACAAAAACTATTGGCTTTTTACATTATAAATTTTATTCAATTGATCATTAAGGACCAAAAAAAAACTATACTTGCTTATTATGCTCATTTCTAGAACTTAGACACTTTAAGCAACTTTTTGTAACACTGGCGTTCCAAAGAGAATCTAGAGGAGCCTCTGCACATAGGTCCACAATGCAGTACTAAAGCTCTGGGCTACAAGTTCAAAGATCTCATTCAATCATGAACTCTCATGCAGAGACGTCACCTAACTGCCATGACTGTTAGCAAAACAGTAAAATGGCAAATATCTATAAATATTTGATAATTTCTGCATGTGTGGATAAATTGAAGTACTGACACATCTGGTGGGTGAAAAAATGCTTGAAAAAGAAGTAGTAATACCTTCCTCCTCTGACTTTCTATATTGCATGGCTGTAGCAAACTGATTGGGGGTCTGTATAGTACTTTATGCATTTTAAGAAAATGTCAATTAGACACATCAAAAAATGGGAAGGGGATGATAAAGAATATAGTATAATCAAAGTGACATAAATTCTATGTACTAGGGTAAGGGTGAAAGAAAGAAAGCCTTACTTTTTGGTAGAAGTTACTTTTTTTGCTGTGGGTTGGCAGGAGCTAGAGAGTGGAAGAAAGCCTCCTAGAAGCAGGGTTTTCTCACTCAGTATCTGAATTGGATGCTCATTAAAGCATACCCAGCACCAGTTTGCAGTAGCCATTCTGAATTTAACAGTGACAATTTAGAGGCTGCAAACTGAAGTCTGACTCTGAACATGTGTTTGTTTATTGGCACAGAGATAGCACTACACCATGTAGTTACAAAGAAAACAGAACAAATCTAGATTAATATGGGAATCCATATTTTGTCCTTCCTGTGCTGTGTGTCACACTTCTCAGTGAGACCCTAACAAGAGCAGGAATTAAGAATAGGTCAGAAGAACATCTGCTTTGCTTATTTTGATTACGTGGGCAGGCAAAGGAATTTGCTTTTATAACACTGAAATAACTTGGAACGCGGCAAAAATAAATGCACCTTCTGTCTCATAGAATGTTATTACAGTACGACGCTTTGTGAATGCTTGGTGGCATTTTCAAGCATTTTGTGTTCCCCTCGTTTCTTTCTCGGCTCCATAATGCAATCCTCATGGTTTGAGCACTAGACTTCAAATGAGACATCTATTCAGAGCATGTTCAGACAAAACGAGTGGTTTCCTTAGTAATGGGAACTATGTGAAAGCCTTCAGCGCGGCCCCTCCAGTGCCAGGCTTCTCCCCAGCATGGGGTTTACCCTCGGCTCTCAGCCACCATCATACAGCCATAGAGCACCCTCAAAGTCTGAGCTGGCCAAAGCACTGAATAGTCATTGTATTTCTAATAAAATGTACCTTTTATAAAAGGATGTGAGAAGTGCTCTTAATGATAAGGGTTAATTTGCTCCCTTTCTGCATCATGTCTATAGAATGGAAAGAAAAACAAGTGATTTCACAAAAAAGACATATGTTGTTCTTTTGTTTGACTGTATTTGAAATGTCTCTTACCTTAAAAAGTTAAACTTGTCTCATTCTTTTTCTGTCTATGCCTAAAGACTGCTTCTTCTGATTTTCTGGTTTCTGCATAGCAATTGTCCTCAAGAAAGCTTTGAAATTCTGTTGTTAAGACATAGTGCAAGTTTTGCCTTTTTATAGTATCAAGCATATAAAAAATAAAATAGTAAAACAGTTTTATGGATAGCAATGTTGAAGCTTTCTGTATGTGGATCTATTTACCCATTTGCTTAGTTTCAGGACAAAGCAATACTTAGGAAAAGAGCTGGTTTCTCTAATTGAATAATACATGTGTCCTTCAATTTAAATGCTGACTCTCAAAGGCAGTCAAAATTGTGGAATAAAAATCAATATGAAGGGGCTGGGATTGTGGTTCAGAGGTAGATTGCTCACCTAGCACATGTGAGGCACTGGGTTCAATCCTCAGCACCACATAAATAAATAAAATAAAGGTTCTGTGTCCACCTACAACTAAAAAAGTATTTTAAAAAATGTGAAAAAAATGAAAAATTATCTGAGTTAACTCTTGAGGATAAAAGTTTATAGATACCCCCATACTATGTCAGTCATCTAATCAGGAGGATATAGTCAAATATTTTGAGGTGAGAAAAGCAGACACAACAAAATTATGTTAACACTCTACCAGGAATGTGTTGTGTCAATCCTGGTGACAAGCAAACAGGAAACAAAAGTTTGCTACAAAACATACAAGGGAGAGAACAATAGGCATTGCACATAATATTTGGAAAGAAATCAGTTTTGAGAATATTGTCCTTGGTGACTGATACGTATTCCAGCCCTAGTTACAAACTAGTTCAGTGACTATAAAAGTTAAACAACCTCAGTTTCCTCCTCTGTGAAAAGGAGAATGCCCTGGTTGCTTCAACGTCTTGTAAAATGAAACCAAACAGATGCAGTGCTCACCAAGCATCAGTGTCTTACATAATTTGATTCAACAGGTGCTATTTATTATTATTCTAGGAATTATATTATTTTAGCATACATAATTTTTGCATTTGCATGGCAATACATATTTCAAATTATGATCCATTCCATTGTGTTCTGTGGATAGCTGAAGGAAAATCACTTGTATTTCCCTGAATAACAACAATAATAAATACAACAAAAAGGACAGCAATACTAAATTGGCTATCAAAGGAAATACTGCATCACCATCAGTGATAGTTGTGCGCTTTTCTCCCTCCTGGAAATTGTGATGGATTTAGCCTCATAACTCGAATTCACAACATCAATTCTTTATTTAATCAAGAGAAGGTCTCCCTGATCCAGTTGGTCATGTACTATGGTTAATTGCCTCACATAAATATCGAAGTATAACCTTGCTCTCATTTTTACTGGTCTATACATCACAATCAGATTAAAAGATTTATGTACCACAATGAAACCCACTATTCTGTATAATTATTATGTATCAATAAAAACAATTTTAAAAAGAAAATAATGATTTTATTAATGACTTAATTCTGCTGTGCTTAAATACTTTGCAGTATCACTTTCTTCTCAATCAAACTTTTACGTAAAATCCATTCATCCATTTATTCAACAGTATACTCAGATCAATTACTCTATAAACCCAGTCTCATTTGACAAGGATCAGATCTCCCAGAAGGAACAAATGAACTGAAGATTAAAGAGTGAATAGTGGGAGGCAGCCTTGCTAAAGACAAGTGTGTGCCTGACTGCATATTGTAGAAAAAAAATGGATTAGAAAGGATGAGACTGGAAGCAGGGGAGTTATGAGCAATTATGACAACTAAGAGATGATGAAGGCCTAGTAGACAAGGAGCATGATTCAAAAAATACAGAAGTAAAATCTGCAATATTCACTAACTGGCTGAATGCAGGATATGAAGCAGGAGGAAGGTCAAAGACCTTGAACTTCTTTGAATAACTAAGTAATGATACTATAAAGAAAAAAAAAGAGAGCATGTAAAGAGCAGTATGCAAAAGAACCTAAATTCTTAAGAGGCATAAACCCACAGTGATAGCAGACACAATGTGCAAGCAAATATAGAATGACTAGGAGGTTTGGGTGGGCTAGAATCAAACAAGGAAGGCACAGATAAGATCCCAAGGTAGAATTTCAGCAGCAGAGATTAGATTAGAAACCAGATAAAAATGAGCTTAAAGTGTAAGTAGAAAGTGATGATGTGGTTGTAGCAAATGTTAACAGCTTTGTGAACAACTTTCCTGAAGAGGATAGAGATGGAAAGATAGAATAGGGTTAAGGAATGAAGACAGGATTGTTATCATTTTAGTATGGGTAAAAATTAAATGCATCTACGGATTTTGTGGGAATATGTCAATTGTACCGTGGACTGGAAGTAAGACTGCTGGAAACAACTTCCTGAGAACACGAAACTGGATAAATTTGAAGAAATAGAATGAATAACATAGAGACTGAGAGTGAAAAATAAAAGTCTCATAATTTGATGACTTTGGATGAAGACATATGAATACGTTTGGAATTTGTAAAATTAAGGAAGTTGATATTTAAAGGCATAAATCCAAAAATGATAAAAGCAAAGATATTTTCCTAAGAATCATCAGCAACTGAAAAGGAAAGTTAAAGAGAGTGCTAGAATTTGAAATCTTCCTTGAAGTCAATGAGATAAAGGATAACTTTGGACAAACATAAGGTTGGAAGGGCACTGCTGAAGAACCAACTGAAACATGACACTGCCTTTACAGTAGGTACCAGGGAGCACCACTGTATGATTCCTTCCAGAAACACTCCGTCTTATAAAGACTAGAGTTAAAAACAAAGATCACATTGCTTTCCAGATTTCATTGAACAGGGATGTCGGAAGTCAAGGGCAAAGAATCTAGGTAAGTAGCTTAGATGATTAGATGATGTGTTAGAAAAGGGAGACAAATGAGGATGACCAGGAAAGAACTCGTCTCAATAGAGTTAAGCTATTTGTGATGTCAAAAAAGCAAATGTGGGGGGGCAGAGTTCTAAATTAGCAAAATAAACAGGGGGTTATGATCAAAAGCCAAATACTGAAGTTCAAGACTTCAGAGGTAGCATAATTCCAGTTATCAATAAGACCAAGGGAATGTCCCTGGAAATGAGTCTCTGAAATATAGTGAAATTGCATTTTCATTTAAGAATATTAGTAATTGTTGACTGGTTTAATCTTAAAAATTGAAATCTCCCAAGATTTTAGTAATAGTTGAGGTGAAAAAGAATACTATTCACCAGATATCACGTCTCAAATATGGTGAGGGGCAGGTAGGTAGTAGAAAAGTAGAAAGGTAAATAGCGATCTTTATCACATGGCAGAATAAAATAATTTATGAATTTGCAATTGGTATTGGGAAACCACAGGAATTACAAGAATATGATGCCCATGAACATACACATGCATTCATACAAAACACCCAGCCCCAAGAGTTCAGAAAAATCAGTGGTCTCCAAACAAAAAGACAGAAAAATAAAAGGTCCTGAAAGATTAGTTTTCAGTTAAGAAAAGAAATGGAAGAACACACTGGGAAGTGTCAGAAAGTATGTCAAATCTCATAACTGAGCAATGGAAAAAGTGAAAAGAATTGGGAGGATCCTTGTAGTCCTGGTAGAATATATTAGGCTATAAGATAGAGTTGAAGATAATTTTAAGATTTAAGGCTTAAAATTCTACAATGGTGCACATGTAGGCAGTAGGTACAGGAATCTCCTGTCTATTTTGCAATCCTACTAGCTATAGTCAGTGACTTTCATTCTTGAAAACAACTTCCCTACACTAAAAGGAATAACTATGAATGATTACTAAAAGATTAGACAGAGAAGTTTAGCTCTGGGCTTTCTGTACCCTCCATCAATGAAAAAAGAGAATCAGATGAGAATGATAACTTTTCTTCTCCCACCCAGTAGAAGTCAAGTAAAAGGGACATAAAATATTCATGAAAATTCAAATGATCTTTTAATTTCTAGATAGTGCAATATAAATAGATGCTTAATGTTTTTTCTGACAAAATAGTTTGTATTCTTTCTCAGAAATCACTACTTTGGTCTCTTACTGGGGTACAAGCAAACAATTTTCATTATTCCACCTTTACAAATGAAACTGTGTCAAAGCAAGGAAAGTACCAACCAACTGTACATAAGAATATTGCACCAGGAGCAAAGTGTTATCTCAGGCCATTTGTTTCTTATTTTTTGCCTAGAATTTGTATAAAATTACATGCCATTTTGGTTCTTGGAGCTTAATTTTTGCCAATATCTTAGATGATTCTTAGTAAAATTATGTGAGTCCAATTGGTATTTAATAAGTACTAATCAAAGCAGATGAAAAAGAGGAAGTGACCAGCAAAGAAAAGGTCAGGTCAAGAGATACACTCTATTCTCTCATAATGAACAGCTCTGTTATGAATAACCTCATGTGTAACTGAAGTCATCAATCTGACAAAATCTGTCTCCTTAAGGGTACTCTCTTGATTTAGGCTTTCTTTTAAGTAAATGACCTTCTGATCTTTACTCAAATTCTTGAAACAAAATGAACACACAAAGGTAATAGCCAATTACTGCCTTACTTAGTCACTCAACCATTTTATATGTGAAGTGTATTGTTGGAAATATAAAGCACATAGAACATATTTTCTGCAATCAAGCTGTTTACAACCCAGACATAGATAACCCATAAACTGAAATACATTTTAAAACAGAATTTACACATGCAAAAAAAAGTAAATTAACATGTGAGAAAATAAGGAAAACATTTTAACTAAGATGAGGTATTTCTAAAAGGATGGAATTTTTAAACAGAAGCTTTATAGAAAAAGTATGGTTGCAAAAGAAACATCTGAGAATGAAAAGTGCAACATATGTTCAGGAAATGAGACATTTGAGGTCACTGAGAAATAAGATGTATTGGGAGTGAGAAGTAGAAAGACTGGACAGCAATACGGGGAACATCTCAGAGTTAGTGTGGCAAAATGATTATCTCTGTCAGTCTTAGAGTCAGAATGACTCTGGTTTGATTATAGATTCTACCAGTGAGCAACTTATGTGACTGCACACTCAGTCAAATAATCAGGTTCATAGTTACCCAACATTCTAATATGGAGCAATGAGTGGCATGATTCATGAAAAAAATTTTTGGCACAAGGTGAGTAGTCAAAAACAAGTTGTCCACTATTATTGTTGTTTTTCCTGTTACTACTATTTTAAATATTACAATGTGAATAGAACTTAATGCTGTTAAGAAGTTTAGATTTTACTAAATAACTCTAATTATAAAACAAAAGGGTACCACAAAATAATTCATATATGTTCTAATAACAGGTATTATTTATCCCATTAAAGAAAACAAGTGCCAATAGTTTAGTACATTTAGGGTTTCCCATATATTTCTCCTCAGTTATTTCTGAGCAACTTATGCAATTATCTATCTGGATATTCAGCTATTCATCAACCTGCTGTATTTTTACCCCCTTAAGACACAGGGTTATACTATATGGTCCAGGTTAGCCCTGAACTCCTTGGTTCAACTGATTCCCACACCTCAGCCTCCCAAGCAGCTGACTCTATAGACATGTGATACCACACCAAACTACCTGCTATATATTTTTTAAATTATACAGAAAACATAAATATTCTGTCCTGCACTTCACAATAATCTTATCAACAGCCTCATATATATTGCCACTATTGTTTCCAAAATATCTAGAGAAAACTATCAAATTCTCTGAATGAAAATAATGAAGCCAGGCACAGAAAGAAGATAAGATGAGTAAAAAAGACATAAAGAGAAAAACAAAGAATAGGAGGAAGAAAGGAATCTGAGGAAAATACAGAGAAACAGATCTGTTCCCTGGATTTCTCTTTCTTTTCCTCGCTTATGAACTTCCTTGAGTGATAAGATTACATGTGTTCTTCAAATGGAGTCATATCCTTCATTAAAAATAAGATTTATGGCTAGGTGCGGTGGTGCATACCTATAATCCCAGCGGCTTTGGAGGCTGAGGCAGGAGGATTGCAAGTTGAAAGCCAGCCTCAGCAATTTAGTGAGGCCCTGAGCAACTCAGGGAGACCCTATCCTTGAATACAAAAAAGGGCTGGGGCTGTGGATCAGTGGTTAAGTGCCCTTGAGTTCAATCCCTGGTACAAAAAAAAAAAAAAAAAAAAAAAAAAAAAACCCTCATTTTTTTTCCCAATTCTATTTCCCAAAACTCCTTTGAAAATGAAAATGTGAACATGACCTAGTTTGAAATTCTAACAATCAATGTTATTCACTTAAATCATGTTTCCGTTTTAACTGAGAGCTAATCTGCTATCCAAAAGGACAGTCACTGAAGCCCTTGGGAATACAACATGACCCCTCATCATCAGTGGATCATTCATATTTACTTAGCTTTCTGAGCAACTCATCTTTCCGACTAGGTACTGCATTTCTTCCAAGCTCTATATCTCAAATCATGACAGCAATAAAAATTCTGTCGTCAACACTGAACAATCATAACTATATAAAAGCATCCACTGTCTCGTGCATAAAATCCATTCCTTTTTAAAAACAGTATTTTATTTTTGGCATCCCTTGTTGCTGACTACATCGAATTGGTTGGCACAAACATCAATCAAGCATTCGTTTATTTCACAAATGATTATTGAGTGTCTTGTATAGTGGAAGGAACCTTGGCCCTGTAAATAGACAGAACTGGGTTCATATTTTATCCCCATTATTTAATAATTTTGGGACACTAAGCAAGTAACCTAACTTCTTTCATCCAATGTTTCTACACTGGCAAATGGGGATAAAAATACATATCTGATGAAAGATGTTGTGAAGATTAAATAACTTTTAAAACACACACAGACATATACTAGTGTTCAACAAATGTTGTTTACCCAATGTTTGTATGGAGCTTAAAGACATAAGACATACATCTCCCTGGAGAAGAATCTTACAAGCTAAGGAAGAGGTAAAATTACAGAAAAAATCATGAGATGAAAAAAAAATGATGGGTTATAAGAGAAATAAAGAATGCTACTGTGGGTCAAATGAAGATCATGTCTTGTTTTAGAGGGTCAGAAGAGGTAGACATATAAAAGCCAGAACCCAGGATAGAAAATACAAAAGACATTCCAAACAAAAGGCAAACTGGAATAAAAGTGGAGGAGGAGTGGCTAATGCTTCTGACAATAATCAAAATGATAATAAAAATTGTCAACAACACTGAATAATCATAACTATATAGAAGCATCCACTGTCCCTTGCCTAAAATTCATTGCTTTTTAAAAAAGTGTTTCACTTTTGGAATCCCTTGTTGTTGATTACGTTGAATTGGTTGGCACAAACATCAATAAAGCATTCATTTATTTTACAAATGAATATTGTTTTCTGCATAATTTTTTTTAAAAAGTACAGCAGGTAGTTGGGCATGGTGTCACATATTTGTAGAGTCAGCTACTTGGGAGGCTGACAGCCAAGGTTCCTTCCACTGACAAAAACTATATCCAATATTCATTCATTCTTACTGTTTCATGCATTTTCTAAGCTCTGTATGTGTATTAACTCCTTTAATCCTCATAACAATCCTACGAGGAAACTGAAATGCAAGGTGCTACTTAAACTGAGATGCACAAAAGATACCTAACAGACATGACACTTAAAATGATGCTCAGATTCACAGAGCTAGCAAGTTGGCAAGGTTAAGGATTCAAACTTAGCCAAACTGTCTGCAATCTACCCATTTCCCAAACTAAGAAAACAGGATGAAACAGCAATAAACCTGTCACAAATTAATAACTTTGACCATAAATCTATGAATATGTATTGTATCCTAATCTTTTCTTATTTGATAACAAAGGCAGAAGAATTCTTTCAACATAATTTAAGAATCAATTATTCATTATGCTTTAAAATCATTTCATTAAGACTGACTATTCATTTGGGAATCTCTGTAGACATTTACTAAAATGTACACCCATGTAGTAAAATAAAATAAAACTGAAAGGTGAAATTTCTCTGATATTTTAGTGGACTATAAAAATAAACTTGAAAAAGAAAGAAAAAGGAAAGGTGGGAAAAAATTAAAAAGCAGAGATCTATCAGTTATCTACTGGATGATAGGGTAATTTGGTAAAGAAATGTTAGAAGACCTGAGGGGTTTTATTCCTGGCTCTTTTCTGTCACTTATGTACACTTAAACAAATCTCTTGACCTTCTAGAAGAACATTAGAGTTCGGAGATTCCAAGTTCTCATTTGATGACCATTCACAATTGCATTAACTCAAAAGTCCTGAAATTGTTACTTACCCCATCAAAGCAAATTACTTCATATGGCACTTCATTATAGATATGACACCTAAATAACTGTTTTGCCTATCTTTTTGGAGTACTTTTGTATTTCCATGGATGACTGACCTTGATAAGTGAAAAAGCACCTCAAACACTCACTGATTCCACTAAGCTGCTAATATTTTTAAACCAAGATGGAAACTACAGCTGAAGAACATAAAACTCATCTTTCCATTCGAAGCAAGAGTCATTTTCTTCCCCACAATGTAATCCTATTTCTAATGTGCTGTAGTACTAAATTCACCAAAATAAGCATGAGATCTTTTGAATTTATCATATGCCTATGTTAAAAAGACAATCTCATCTCCTGCCCTCCAAAACACAGTATCATTTAGTTAAAACAACTTCCTATGAAACAATAAAAGGTAGCCTATAACAATAGGACTCAGTCCTAACTAAATGAAAACTTAAAAGATTTTTCTTTGACTTCTAATTTAAACTTCTATTGAAAATATTTTAAAAAGGGATTGCTGGTTCATTTAAAAACCAAGAAAGTAGTTTAAACATGATCTATTTGACCATTACAACTTACCTTCATTATGGGAGTGCTTTAAAACTGGTTTAATTTCTGAATTCGCAATTATACAGTCAATGCCAATAAACCAAAATGAAATGCATAAAGAATCATGATATAAAAGTTCATTTTTCAAAAAGTTGTCAAATTTTTAATACAAATTTTTCATATTTGGAAATAAACCTTTCAAAGCCTGAAATGATTTGGAATATACAAAAATTACAGCTTAACAGAGTAAAATTTGGGGTAACAAAGATGATTATTATCAGTATTATGTTAAATTATACGTAAACACATTGCAACACAACATCCTTAACCCTCAGCAATAAACCCTAACATTTAAGAACTGACTATACCCTTTATGAGTAAATACTAGAGTGTCTGATAAAGAAGAAAACCTTAAAATAACATTGTATAAGAAGGGTTAATAAATTAGGCAAGAAACCATTTTTAACTTGTATTCAAAAGGTTAGGAACCAAAATGAAATTTTTATAGAAAAAAATAGTATTCGGTAGCTTTTTATAAAGTGAAAATATTAGTGATTAAAAACAAGGCTAGCATTTAAAAAAATTTTTAGCATTATGATTATAATAACTTCAAACTTTTGGTCTATGTCATTTCAAGGAACACCTTAAGAACAATTAGATGTGAAGCTCCACCCCACCACACACATACCTGCCCTGCCAAGAAAATCTAACAGTGTCTTTTCTTTTAACTCCACTAGAGGGTAGTCTCTCAAAACGAGGACTGGAGTCATGAATCTAGGTTGCTTTTGACCTGTTGATAAATTAATTCTCATATTCCATTCTTCTCAACATTTCTCTAGTATACTAATAAATACTGTAAAATGTGTTTTAAGAACGTCTGTCCATTTTTTTCCATAGGTATTCTTTGAGACATACACACTGCTATGCTATTCTATTTTCCAAATTCCTGATACATCCAAAACACATGCTTGTATATATGTGTTTTATATAGGATATATTCCTGATAAATATCCATTTAAAGATAATAGGACTACAAATATGGAAAAATCATTTTTGAAGATTTAATATATTATAGAGAAATATACTCAGTAGTCAATCTTGTGTCCTTAACACACACACACACACACACACACACACACACACACAAATAGCACATGCACCAATTCATGGCTGATTTATTACATCACATTAGGAGAAGTGAGTGGATATAACTGAAAACATATCTTCAAAAATCAACCCTTTCCATGCCAATGTTGTGAATTATAGAGAAGCAAATATATGCTTCATTTTAAAAATCTGGTCATTCCAGATATGAAATGTCATTGCTTCAAAAAAAGAAAAGAAGAAAGAAAATTTTTAAAAAAGAACATGCTATTGGACAGCAAGCATACAATCTAAATTGAGTAAGAACTATAGAGAACCAAACACACTCAAAACAGTTTCAGGGACAAAGAGGGAGTCAGATGCTTGTGTCTTTAGCAGGTGTTTTTAATATTTGGGAAATCCTTATTAGTAGAATGCCCTGACTATCTTCAGAGTGAAAACACAGCTTCTCTGAATGACTGATAACACAAAAATGGGAAAACTTGTTAAAAAAAAAAAAAAAAAAAAAGAGAGAGAGAGAAAGAAATCTCAACATTCCCTGAAGGAAAAAAAAAAAAAAAAAGAAAGAAAGAAAATGATTCCTAGGAAAATATGCAAGTCTGTTTCATTTATTTGTACCCTAAGCAGCAGTGTCATAGAACAGACAGGTTGCTTCAGCCAACCAGACTAGAGCAGCTGCGAGTGCTACATCTTGGCAGTCTGAAGCGATTGGCTCCTCTCTGGGGAGTGGAGGGTGTTCAGTTATTAATGACCGCTGAGCAGGCAGCACCATGTCAGTGTGACAACTGATCGGGTGAACGATGCACCACTAACCACCATGGAAACAAGAAGAAATAACGCTAGCTCACAGGATCTCCCTACACTGGATTGAGAGCCTCAGCTGCCGACCAAGAGAGTTACAGGCAAGAGAAGGAATCTGAGCTGCAGCCTCCTGCCTTCCTTTATATTTTAGAATACAGAGAAAAGATTGCTTGCATGTGTGCATATCTTTGGTACATATTTGTGTATACTTTATCACACACACATATGCACTGATTTATATCTGGGAAAGAAGACAACCATGTGATTTATCTGAACCAAGGAACTAAGGAATTCAGCTCGCAGGGACACTGGATGTGGTCTAGCACTGAAACTGCTTTTGCAAGGTAAGTTTAAAATATACACATCTTTTTAAATGTGCTCTATTTCTTCTTTCATTGGTGCTTCTATTTTTATGTCTGAATTCTCCTTTGATGTTTTCTTATTGTCTGAATTCTGAGAGCATTTTTCTATTTTACTTTTGAGAAGAAATTCACATGCAAAAAAAAAAAAACCTAGCTCTGTATATGCCTATCTGTGCTTGTGGGATTCTCCAACATGCATTTTACTAGCTTGAATGCCCATCAGAGGATGTGAGTGAGAGAGAAAAAACAGTGTTGGGGGAGGAGAAGGAGGAGGGAGACAGAAGAGAAGAGGACTAGAAGAGAGAAGAGAGGCGAGGAAGAGAGAACTGGAGAGAGAGGAAGAAGGAGATAGAGAACCAGGGACAAGAGAGAGAGAAACACAGGTTGTGGAGGGTGGCTGGGGAGGGGGATAGGATTTTCCTTTTTCTTCACATTATTTGTAATGAAAAGCAGATCAACATCCTTCTGTGTTTTGCAACCAATCCCCCAAATGGGGCATTTTTGTTCCTTTTTGCTCTGTGGATGGAGATTAAGGAGAATGCTATTATATGTATGTCAAGAGCAAAAACCACTAACCAGAGTAGTGGAATGAGCATATCACAAACATTTATTGAATTTCTGCCAGGCTACATCTTACAGACTGGAGTAAATGACT
Source organism: Sciurus carolinensis (assembly GCF_902686445.1). Taxonomy (NCBI): domain Eukaryota; kingdom Metazoa; phylum Chordata; class Mammalia; order Rodentia; family Sciuridae; genus Sciurus; species Sciurus carolinensis. The sequence continues at coordinate 71,708,644 of NC_062220.1, forward strand.
TCCCTTTAATAACATCCCCTCACTGGTCTGAAGGGACAGTGCAAATGTCTGATTGCTAATGCAGCTGGAACTGCCACACACTAGGTAAAAGGATCCCACAAACCAGAAGAGTTCTAATCTTCTTTGGTAATTAACAGGATCACAGCAGGATGGCTTTAAAGTACATTTCCTATTTAAGAAGATTGTTTGTTCTAACCAAGTGCAATATTCCCTTTGCTGTTATTGAGTCCGATGGCTTAATTCAGCTCTAATTTATTCATTTTTAACAATATGTCCTTGTGTCCGTGCATCTAATTTTATTGAAAGCAGGCTATGAATATGAGTAGAACATTTCTGATTTAATAAAAAGGGGACAATGTGAAAAGGAAAAAGGGAAGAAGAATTAAATCTCTATCAAGAAAAGAGTGCGCCCTGGTACTATAATTACTCATATCCTAAATTTCTCATCTTTAGTTTCAGAAGCAATGCCTTTGAGACAGAATTACTCTCAGTAAACTCTGTGAGCATACATGTAGTGATAATGATTCATGGAATACAACATGGGCTAAATTTTACTTCCAATCTTGTAAAAGGAGTCAGCTACTTAAAATATGCTTTCAAACAGACAATACCAATTGAGGATGTTCATGGAAACATTCACTACCCCATTAATGGGTCCTGCACAGACACTAAAACAAACCCAGGATTTACATACCATCTTCTGGAACTCTCTCCTCCCTTCCTCTAGTTCAACTAACTAAACAGTTAATGGAGACTGCTTCTTTGAAACTGTGTTATTTTTTTCCCCAAAACTGTGATTTCACAGTTATTATTGGTTTCTAGTTTATAACATATGCCAAAACCAAAAGACAATAACCAGTCACTTAGATCCTGCCACTTTCCCATAAATGTGTCAAAAAATGAGTCAGTTTACAATATGTAATGTAAGAAGTCAATTAATTCCAGTGACCTTTGTAAATGATGACAATAAAATAGCTCTGACAATCTGCCAGAGGCTTCGATTTCCCCTCTATAAATGAACAAGTTTTAAAGAGGGTTCCTGCTCAGAGTGAAAAATGAAAGGTGCTGAAGCATTAGCTTGCAATATTGGCAGGCTTGCTCGCTCTGCCTCAAACGCCACATGCAATCTATAGAAAAACAAAATGATTTATTACAAAGAAAAGGTGTTTTTATTTGCTTTTCTGCTATTCATCAGAAGTGCTGCTTTTGAAACAGATCAGATCTGTTATTTTGAGGTAGCTGTTAAGTTCATAGCCAAGAGGAAAGGTTGAAGTAGAAATTCTACCTCCCAATTTCAAACTCCTATATAATGTAGCATTGCAGCATTGATTTCAGTTTTTCCTATACCTTTTGTGAGGAAACTTTTTATACTGAACACACACATTCTTAAATCTTACCCAGCCTAATTTTAAATGTAATCAATGACAACTAAGTACAGTGGATCTGCTCTTTAACCTTAGTAAAGCTCAGATAAATATTTTGTGGATTTTCGTGATCAGTAACATGCCTTCTTGAGTCTGAGACACACTGTCACTCCAGATCCCTCGTGTTGTCATTTGGTGTGTGCCAGTGAGTTTGGTGACTTGGTAAGCCTTGCCAGAGGATGGACACACAGGCATATCTGGAAGACTTAACCATGCCCAGTTGTGTAGAAATACAAGAAATAATAGCTTTCTGTCAAGAGGAGCTTCAAAGAACCATCTTTCCAGGGTGTCGCTTGTCACAGGCAACATGCTGAGATAGAATGCTGATGAGTAGGTGGAATTTTTCCTTTGGTAGTGGTAGTGGTTGCTAACAGTTTAGTAAATAGTGTAACCAGTTTTCTAGATGAGCAATTTAAGGAACTAAGAAAAAGGTGATTAACTTATGATTCACTGTGAGCATTTTACTCTTTCTTTGTTCTTTTTTTAACACTTGTTTTTGCCACAAAATGGGTTTGATGTTGCACTTTTCCCCCCTACTCTGATTTTGACTGAAAATTTCTTATGTAACATGATATTATATTTATTGAAAACTTAAACAGAAAGGTCTGTAACCTGAGTTTAAAAAAAAAAATATTTAAATGCTGTTACCTAATTAGCAGGCCCTGGAGATGACCGTACATGAGGCTGGTGATTCAGAAGTATGTCATTAAAAGGAAGCTCATGGCATGCTAAAAACTGAGTCACAACTTCCAGCCTCAGTAAGGATGTTCCCAAAGAATAATTTACAAGTATGTGACTCCAGCCAATCTGGAGAAATACTGGACATGTTTGTAGTTCACTAAAATATTCCATGAAGACCTGGTTCCAAGTGTAAGCTACTTACATATTGCTCTTTGGTACATAAAACTAACTGAAGAAGCTAACACTAGGCCATATATCAGTATATGTTGTCAATGTTGTCAATGCTCTCTGACATTGGCTATGATGAGTTCTTAGAAAATCTTCACTATGTAACAATAGAACATAGTTCTTACACACAACTCAAAGAATTTGTCCCCATCCCTTGTGGTAAAGTGATATCCAAGAATTCACTAGTAGAATATGATAGTAGTTATTTCCTTGGCCACAATGTCCAAGGGAACCTAACTTTAAAATAAAGAAAGTAGGTGATGCCAGAGGACAGGGGAAAAAAAAAAAAAACAGGGAGAAATCAAAATGTGTAACTTGATGGGAGGGGAGGAAGACCTGAAAAGATGCTACTTAGAGGTCAATAAATAGAAGATTAGCAAAGAAGACTTAATGTTCCTCTCAATTCTTTGGAAGAACAGCAACTACTAAGTCATCTACAGTACTTGCATAAATGTCAAGTTTATACACTGTTTGTTATGATGTTCACTCATTTTAAGGCCATAAGAGAGGGCTATTTTTTTTAAAGTCACCATTAATAAAAATGCATTACACAGCTTCAGCAAAGGGAAATGAAAGATGGGTAAGAGCTTTCAGAGAATAAATGTAATTTTTTTAATTGAAAGTGACCTTCAGTAATTAGCCTAACAAACTTGTATAATAGGTAAAGAAAGTGAAGTCCAAAGGATTTAACATCTTTATAATAAGATACAATATACATTATATTTTAAATTCACATAGTCATTTACTAGAGAGGCCTAGAAAACTCCTTAGAGTGTTCCCTTCACCAGTAAATTAAAAGTCTTCCTCCTCTGTCTTTCAAAAATAACATTTAAAAGAAAGACTCAGAAATATGGGGCAAAAAAAAGAAGTGTTCAATAAGATAATCAAATATTCTAGAAGCAAAAAAAAGAAAAACAACAAAATTTAACAAGAGAAGCAAGAATTTGTTAATAATATATCACAAAATATTTTAAGTCCTTAATTTATCTTTTGGATATAGTCCACGTATTCTGTGATGAGTCATAAACATTAGAGCTTTGCCCTGTTTTTAAAACATCCTAGTAGTAATACTGCTATCCTTCAACTAAAGAGATCCAGCAACTGATCACCTACTCTAAGCTGTAAGTTTTTCTAAGAATTTGAAGGAGATGCTCCACATTCTTTTTTTACTTGGTTTCACTGAAAGTATTTTAAGGCATTTAGCATGCAGCCTCTTCATATTCAGTGCCCATTCTTACAACTGATGCTTTGCTTGCATACCTCACTGAAAAACAAGGAGTATATTCTCAGGAATAGCAACCTTCCTTCTACCACTCTCAACCCCTCATCCTGCCTTTTTTATTTCCGGAGTTAAAGTGAGAGATTTTGTAGGCAATGGTATCTCCTTAACCTCAAAGGCCTATTTTTTTTTTTTTTTTTATACTTTTTGGCAAATTTCTCTCTGCTTTTAAATGCAGTTTCCAATTTTTGCTTAACATAACAGGAATGGACTCAAAAACAGTAGTGGGAAAATGAAGAATAAAAAATCCCAGGAATGAGAATATTTATTTAGAGCTCTACTGTTTACAAAGCCTTTTCCAACAATACCATTTGTTCCTCAAAACAACCTGGTGAGGTAGGATAGGTATGTGATGATTATCCTTTCCTTCAAATTGGAAAATGAGAGTCTGTGAGAATAGTCTTGCCAACATGTAAAGGAGCCAGGATATTCTGACTCCAGAGAACAGGAGTTAGAATGGGTACAGCATTGATCACCACAAGTGACATTTCAGCAGTCAGTAATAATTATCCCTTCCCTTCTTCCTGAATTCTTAGACTAGATCATATCTTTCTAAGTCCTGTTCTTTGCACCACACCACATTATATCCAGATAGATTTTTTTGCAAACTAAAATTTTCATTTCTTAATTTAAACCACAGTTAATGCTATACCCAAGTTAAATTAAAAAGAAAAAATCCAACAACCAACATAAATTATTAGAGGAAAAGTTTGTATGTTGTTCTACCTACTCATCCATATGTTTGTCTGACAGCATTAGCACTTTGATAAACAGATACTTGGCAAAGGTCTCAATAATTGGATATAATGGGATGAATAAATTACTCAGATTTTCCAGGTTGCTAAAAAATTATGAACAAAGGCTTCAAAGTCACTTGAAGAATAACCAATGGATAAAGTGTCAGCATAAAAGCAACTTCTTTGGCATCTCCTTCCTGGTTTGTCTGTCTTGGGGGGAAAGATGATACATTTAACCACTCAAAAATACAAATAAATCTGTAAAGTAAACCAGTAAATGAGTACTATAAAAAGCCAGGATACCAATAAATTTATTTACACTATTCTGAGAGCCTTTCCATTTGAGAATTTGACATTCAGAAGCAACATATGGTCTTTGAATGAAAATCCCCCAAAATATGTTCTAAAATTTGTCCTGTCAAGTTTGACTTCCAGGTGAGGCAGCCCACAAATAATCAACACACTAAAGGGAAGGAGGATAATCATCCTGAATTTTTGCATGTTTGCATTAGAAAGGCCCACTTATTCAATCTGTCTTTGTATCAAGAGACAATAATTTCCACAGGCCTGAAACCATTGGGATCTAAGTCCCTGAGGTGAGGCAGTGTTTCCCTACTTGTACAAAGCAGGGACTCCAAGAATGGGTGGAGGTTTTCTTTTGGGTAGAACCAAGGCCACTAACCTATCATAGGAGAAGCAATAGTCTTCAGAAAAGCACATAACACTTATGAATGACAAAATAATACTGGATATTTTGAGTACAGAAAATATTTAAAAGGGCTCATTTTCACTTTGGTAGAAATGATTGATTTAGGCTTTTTGTAATTTTTTTCTAAAATTACTGAATTAAAAACTAAATAAGGGCAAATATTTTAGTAAATTAATTTCTCTGGAGTAACATTTATTCCTTAATATCTTACAGTTTCCTAATTCCAAAAGGTGGAGGCATGTAAACGACATTGTCAACTAATTTGCAGTTGATATTTGTTAAGGAGAAAAAAATGAAAACTCAAAAAGGGTGTTAAAAACAGATACATTGCTGGGCATAGTGGCCAACACCTGTAATCCCAGCAACTCTCAAGGCTGAGGTAGGAAGATCACAAGTTCAAAGCAGCCTCAGCAAATTAGCAAGGTCCTACACAACTTAATGAGGCTCTGACTCTCAAAATAAAAAGGGCCGAGGGTGTGACCCAGTGGTCAAGTGCCCCGGGGTTCTGGGTTCCATCCCTGGTACCAAAACAAAACAAAATAAAACAGACATGTATTTTCAGAGATACAGCTCATATTGACTTTTATATCTTTAGAATATTTTCCTCATCACTGTATTTATATGCCTAAAAAAATTGGTCTTATCATTGTTAACTGTGTCTCTTGATTCTGTGTTTTATTCTATTTTTATCAAAATTCAGTCACTTAGAAACACCAAATACTGAATGTTCTACAAGGAGTACTCAATATTTACCAAATACATGGGATCATAATGACCTTTGCTGAAGTTACAAAGGTTGCAGGGAATAAATTTTAATACACCTCTGAAAGGATTACATTCCAATTTCTACAAAGGCCAAGGGTTAATGACCTTACACTGCGGGTGCTTAAGGCACTGAAAATTAAAAAAAAAAAAAAAAACAGAGTAGGCAAAAGGGTCTAGGTTTCAGTGCTGTATTACTGAAGAGAAAGTGCAAGAAGATGAAAGAACAAAACCATTTGGCCACCAAACATAGAAAAGAAATATATTCTAGGCACATAAAATTTTTAGAAGCTCTATCCACAGTAATTTTTGCTTAAAAAATATAAAATGTCATTACAAGATATGAGTTTAGACTTTATTCATCCAACAAGTGAATTTGTTTTGTGAATAGCTACACTGATTCACTATCAAACACATCATTTATATTTGTTTTCCTTACTGTAGGTTATCACCCACACATTTTTTTTTTTAACACAAACACTATAGCTGCTCACAAAGTGTCACAAGGTGATACTCAGATAACTTTTAAAACAGTGAGCCATTTGCCAAACTACCATTTCCTTAACAGGTTTCTTTATTTTTAAGCAGCAAAATCATTTACACTATAAACTGTATCACAATATCCTGCTGTTGGACAAAATGGTCAAGAAAATGAAGAATTAAAATAAATGTTATGACAAAAGTTAATGAAAGCAGAGACTTACAGGTCCCAATTTCATCATCTCTCTTAGACAATCCTTGACTGACTCAGGGAATGATATCCGAAGTTCCCATTTATTACTACTGGTCCTGTCTGTGCCAAACATTGTGCTTAACATTTAACATGCATGTTCTCATTTAATCCTCACAATAACTGCATGTGGTAAGTAGCATTTTTCTAACCCTATTTTACAAACAAGAAAAAAAAAAAAAAAAAAAAAAAAAAGGCTTAGAGAAGTAAACTAACTTGTTGCAACTAATTAAAGACCAAACAGGAAAAGGAACCTGTCAGCTTGGCTCTAAGGAACATGACTTGTGTATGAGGCAACACTGCCTCTCACTGGTCCTGCCTAAATATAGCTACTCTATACTTCCTGGAGTCAGATTCTCTTTCATAATACAACTCTATTTGTAATATCATTCCCTATGTTCTGCTCATACTACAATATCTGTCTGCAGGATTCATTCACACTTTCTCCTTCCTCATTTTTTGTTTGTTTCTGGGAAATGAGTAGTGATTTACTTATTTATAGTTCAGTATCACTGTTCGATTAACTGAAATGATTTCTTTAGTTCAATTCATAGCTGGACCAGTGAACTAGCAGCTTCTAGTTTTCTTTCGCTATTTTTCATCAAAGAGAATTCAACATGTATTTTTACCTGATTTGATGACATAAAGGGAAAATGAGAAGTTTGATCCATAGGTCTCAAATTTTGTTTTTTATCACAATCCTTCTTTTTCTCTCATGCATTCTCCTTTAAATGAGGAAGGTAAAAACAGTCTGAATACTACTTTGCTGCTAGTATGATCACAACTAGCAGTGAAATTCATTAGTCCTTCTCATTAGTAATAAGCTTCTTGCTCTGCAGAGTTAATTGATGAAAATCATAATTTGTTTTTTAAACTGACTTAGCACACAGAGACAAACCTAAATCTTTAGCAGAAGTGTTCTAACAGTTTGTAAAACTTCAGTGTTTCTCACTAATTGACCTCCTCCAAGGGCTATCAGGGCAGTCCTTCAACCTGACTGTCCTACATAGAAAAAGCTGAACCAAAAAGTAAGGTAAAAATGTTGAGGGTTCCTCTGATGATTAGAAATGGGGTTTAGCAAGCTCATGTCCACATTATTAAAATAAAGATTTTAATAAAATCATAAGCACTTAGACAACTGAAAAAATTCCATCATGAGGTGATATAAAGTTAAAATTATTTGTGTATTATGAATATCCTAGTTCAAGAATTAAAGGATATGCATAATTTTAAATGAAATTTTCAGGGTTTTTCCTTCTTATTTCTTATGCTCATTTACAATGAGGAGGAAGAAACAGAAAAAGAGGAAAAAGAGGGAGATGTTGGCCAACAATAACTTATCATGCACCACAGCCTGGACCTGATTAAGCTCCTTAAAGACCTCACATTTAACTTCACAGTTCCATGTGGAAAGCAAGGCTTAGCACAGGGAAATACTTGCCAAATTCACTCATTGGCAGTCCTAATTTGAATCCTGAATGTCTGACTCCAGAGTAAATTCTATAACAAATAATGTGATGGTACTGCTAAGGTGTCACATCCTTAGAATAAGCATAGTGAATTTCTCCTTTGGGAAACATTTGATTTTTTTATGCAGACGCATCCAACAACAGGTTCTTTCTATAGTTTTAAGTTCCACAATAAAGACCAGGAAACTTAAACAATATTTAATCAAACTTTACAGTTTTGCTACATGGTACAACCACATGGTATAATCTTATTTCATGAATAATATAATTAACACTTAATATAAGTCAACTAATTTAAAATAAAAGTACTGTTTGCAGATTTTCTACTTAAACATTCTCATTAGGCTGGGTAATTTTAGAAGCATAATGTGCATTAAAAGATGATCACGGTTGAATTCCAGAAGGACTTAAAAACACCTAAGATCTTTATCTTATTTTCAGGAATGGAAAAGAGTTAAGAAATAAGGAAAATTTTTTTGACCATGAATGTCTAGCAAACTGAACAAGAGAACAATATACGGACCTTATCTTTGTTCTGAATGTTGATTCCCAGGTTGGGAAATATAATCATTTTTCCAGATTAGAAATTGATGACGTTTTCTGTTTTTCTATATTTTGTACACTTAGGAAAGATGATAAACACAAGTTTAAATCTGTCCCAGAAAGATTTTTTTGCTATGGGAACTCCTCATGAACTACCACATCTTACCACCACCCCTTCCCCACACCACGTTGAAGGTAATGGTGCACTGAGTTCTTGACCTTCCTTAGGCATAATCATGTCTAATTATAAATGACATGCTGTTTTGTACTTTTCTTGGGAGAAAATTTTATGAGTCCTTTTTTTTTTTTTTAAGTTGGACACAATGCCTTTACTTATTTTTATGTAGTGCTGAGGACCAAACCCCGTGCCTCACTTGTGCCAGGCAAGTTCTCTACCACTGAGCTACAACTCCAGACCCTCTGAGTCTTTTAAAGGAAAAAAATTCTAAGGTAATATTATACTATTTAATTCACTCATTTAGACATGCCTTCCATGGTTATTTAATCAATGACCTTTTATATACCCATAGTCAAGGGCATATTGATAAGGAATGAGATAGAGATAATAGATCTAGCTAGATATTACAGTAAATAGAACTAAATATCTATGCCTCTGATATCTATATCAAACTCACATGAGTGATTACCTTTTTTCAGAATATTGGAAAATCTGAAAGTAATACCAAAGATACCCTAGTGATTTTCTTACATAAATTTTCATGATTAGAAAAGGGCTAAAGATTTTTGTCCTTTATATTTGTCCAGAGTCTGCCAATTTTGTCTTTGGTTAAGTAATTGTTTTTATTTGTGACAATCAATTGCTTGAATTTATACATAATATACATATGATAGGGCCACCATATAGTATTTTTTCCCAAGAGAAGATTGAGAAAAGGGTATAGCTAAATGAGTTAGGAGTTTTACTATAAGGGATCTGACTTAGAGATCAAGTGGGTGACCTTAGTTAATATGTGATAATATAAGGCTGTGACAAACATTGTTTCTATCTCTACTGCTCCAATCTAAAGAAGTACAACATACTTGATCACATCTTAGCTCTTAGTTGATACCCACAGAACACAGATTATGTACCCTTAGGAAAAGAGTCTACCAGAAATGGACAAATCCCTTCTGCCTACATATTTCAGAGTTAGAATTTTTATACTCTATACCACATTCCATCAGGAACTGAACCAAAGTTTACCCAGAAAGTGCCACCAACATAAGTAATGATATTCTTTCAAATACCATTGAATAATATAAGAATCAGAACTGGTGCAACAGAATTCTTAAACCTGGGATTTATATATAATTCATTTTCTCAAAGTAACCCCACTACTGAAAAACATGATTGGAATCCAAAAGTAGGTGATTCGGTGCTTGCCAGTAGGTATATCTCACAGAACATTGACTCTGATTGTAGAATTTCAAAGAATTTGAACCATATGCTCACACCATTCTTTCTTTGAGCACCATGATGATCAAAACTTTCTAACTTAACCACATTGAGAAATTCACCAGTACCTCCTCTGTGAGGAGCCCAAATTTGTTCACACTCTTAGCCATTGGAATCTGGTAGAAGTCCAATTCACTGTCACCCTGTCACTTTTCAACATGTTTCTTTAGATTGGCATTTTATTGACAGTAATGCTGCTCTGCATCAGGCATGTTAATTACTTAGATCTGGGATTTTGGATTTCTGCCCTAACATGATTTTAGCTGAAGAGTTATTTTGCTTTGTATTTTTAATCAGTCAAGTAAAACAAAGGAAAAAAAGAAAAATTATTAAAGGGAAATCTATAAATAAAAGAATGGCAACCATAAAAAGTGGAAAGTTTCATATTAATCCAGAAAAGAATTAAAATGATCCAGTTTCTTCATGCTGTTCTAATAGAAACTCTATTCTTCTTGAACCAAAATTTACAAAGCCCTGATACCATTCAGTCACAATGACTCAGGTCACAAAGACTTTCTACAATGTAGTTACAATTCTTGAACTTATAAATCTCACTGTGAAAACTTTTTTTCAATTTAAAAAAAAAAACTGTTGTAAATTCCCTCCCACAGGAAAACATAGATTAGAACAATGAATACTCAACACCCTGAGTTGTTAAAGTAAAAATTTTAAATTGCTGATGATAATACCATTTTAAGATCAGAGAATGTCCATTTATCAGAGTGACTTCACAGAGATAGTTTTCATTTTTCTCTCATTTGTACTTCTTGTGAATAGTAATGAATAATCTTTAAATTAAATTTTAACAATGTCTACAAGATTTTGTTTCCAAATGTAATTACATCTCAAGAAAGGACTACTGTCTTATTCTATCACTTCAAAAAGTATATGTATTAGTATTTTGTAGTCTGATTGTTAACAATTATATTTCTTTGTTTCTATCCCAATGCCAACAACCATGCATACACGCACATGTACACTTTCACATGTACACTAGCACAATACTAGATTTTCAAAAACATTTGCCAACTGTTAATAGTTCTCATTAGTTTACAAATATTTAAAAAATCAATTCATAGTTGTGGTTGGTTTTCAATTACTTTTTGCTTCTTTGTAGACATGTCATATAATTGAGATGTCAAATATTGCAGCATATTTTAAAGAGTCATTTACACAGAAATACCCAGGAAAAAATCTACTAGCAAGCAAAATTGTACAGCCTTTTATGCAAATCAGTCAAATGCCAAACAAGTAGCTCTATGTTGGTCTTCTACTTCTCCTATTTCCACATCTCCACCTCTAAACTAAAGTTACAACAAATTCTAATGAATCATCAATGTAACAATTATTAGTTATGTGGTAGTGAGTAACATTTAGTGACTACTTTTTATATTTCTGGGAGTTTTTATATTAAGAACTTCTAATGCATTATTTTACTTAATTTTTGCAATATACCTAATGAGGCAGGTATTCTTATCACTCAATTTTTAATAGACAAGGTAACAGTAACATGGTAGCAGAAGAATAACTAATGTCCATGTTTGACAGCTGAATTATTAATATAGTTCTACTGAACACCATTCTGAGCGACAGAGAATGGATAAAGATAAAGGACTTACATTTGCTGTTCAAATAATTTGGGGAATCAATGTAGAGAAAAGCGAGAACACCAACAAGTGATACTCATGGCATATGTGTTTGGGGGAAATCTATGTGTTCTTTCTCACTTCCCCAGCATACACCACTCATCTCTCTGGGTTTACACCTATATTCATACAACCTTTTTGAAAGTCAAATTCACTAAAGAAATGTCCACTGTTGTTGAAGGACTGCTTCCTTTCTTCTTTTATGCATGAATCTACTTTTCACATCTTGAGCCAGTTTTACACAATTGAAAAAGATGAAACTTCAGGTAGAGAAGACATAAAAATCATAAAACTTTCTTTCTGCTGCTGTCTCTTTGCTCCATTTTCCCATTAATATGAGTTCTGTACTCCACAATTCAATATTAGAGAGTGACAATTTCTCTTGTCAGCTGCTTTTGATTTGTCAAATGCCACCTTGTGTTCTAGAAAGGCCCTTACTTCTGCTACTAGTACTCCAGGTTTGCATATTTATGTTTAGCATCCTATTACTTTCAGTTCACTAAGTTCGGTAAGTTCATAACCATATCAATTTTTAAAAAGGAGAGAGAGAATACTAAATGTGAAACTACTCAATAAGTTGCCAGCAATAGTATTAAACAGTGCTACATAAGAGAAAAGTCTCATTGAAAGTCCTCTAAGTAATCTTTTCTGTTTTTGACTTTTGGGAGCAAATGCTCAATTAAGATTTTTAAATGTAGGGAAAATAAATTTTTTTTTAGTAGGGATGTAAAATATGGGGGACTTGACAAGGGGAAACAAGAGATGAGACATTGACAGATTTCCAGTAAGCTGTATGTTGTACTTCATATTGAATTTAAAATATGCACAGAAATACTCATGTTCTTATTCCCTTGGAAACAGGAACAAATTCATTCAGAATGTGGGGTAATGACTTCTATGGAAGACAGAAATAAATAAGAGAGAATGGTACAGTCTCATACATATGAGAAAAAATAAAAGGGAGGGAAGGGGAGTTGAGGTATAACACCTGATAGAAGTGAGTTGAATCCAATATGTGGGCCCACCTGCCAGAATGCCGGGGACAGAGACACCGTCATGGACTTCCAGAAAGCTCCAGTACAGAGCTATTTATATTTCCACAGCAAAGGTAATAATTGAGACAAAAATGCATTCTTATCTCTCTAGACTGAAAACACATATTTTCAAAACAAAAATAATCACAAAATGTTTTAAAATGCCCCTTAAAATTAATTTGATCCTTCTCCAGGTAATAAAGAATATATGTGTCAACAGGCTGAAAAAGGACAAAATAGATGTCAAATAACATTCATTTTGCAACAACAACTTTCTATGAATCTGACATCTAGTTATTTCAGTTAACATCATGTATGAAACTCAGACTCAGAAATTATACAACCAAAAAATGAAATATTAATTCATGACAGCATGTTGAAAGGAACAGATGAGAACAAAACATCACAAAAGTATTTAAATTTTGTGATGAGAATGAGACTGCACATGTTACATCTTGGATGACAACAGAAATTTATTGACTGACAACTTATATCTAATTTGTTTCCTTATTCTACAAATTACAAAAATTGGTTGCTGTGACAACTGTCATGCGATTTTTAGCTTAATGGTGGTGGGGACCTTAGAGTACCACAAAGACACAAACACAACATATAATTTTATTGCTTTTCCCATCCAAGGAAAATAAATCTCCTGACACTAGGTCTATTTTCTCACAGCCTTAAAAATGGGTTGGCTTTCTGTCCTTCTCATTTATGTTATGTATACTAGCAATTTGTACAAAAATGGAAAAGAAAAAAATACTAATATAAAAAGATAAATTCAGATCACCTCAGTCACATGAATGTGATAGGGCTATTGTCTTTTACAGCATCCCCACTTTTATCACCAACAACTCTTCTAGCCAATTTAACTCCACTGATATATGTACCAAATCTATGCATGATACTCCCAGGAATACACTATAGCTCAATTTTTAATGTATCAGCAAAGCCATGCTTATTTTTTCTAGACCAGAAATAAGAGCAAATACAAATGAGAGATGATTTTATTGAAACATATTCTTAATCTCACAATAGTACATAATATAGTTTGTTCACAAGGATGTTATGCAGAACCTTAGAACACAATATACCAACATATGAACTGGAGCAAGCACACGAACAGCTTCATGCTAAATGAAAACCTACTTGCTTCTCTTCTGGTACCCTAAAAATATGCATATATATAAAATAGATTGTATATATTATTTATGTTATATATATTATGCAGATACATATGGAACACTGAAGGATATGTACAATACATACATATATCAATATAATACATAAATACAATGTATAAATTAAATGTATATATTTTATATATTATTTATATTAAATATTATGCAGATACATGTGTATATGTATACATGTGTATATGTATATATATGCATATACATATATATTTATATACATATATGTATACATTTTGAAACATTGAAGGCCCTGAGTGTTGGAACAATAATAACTCAAGTCATTGTTTTCCTTCTTCAATGACAATTTTGGCAACTTTTTTGAACTCTCCAGACATTGGTCTGAAGTGGGAAGGTCAATTTGAAGTCCCTCATTCTTGGAAAGTCATTGATATTGAGAAAGCTCTCTCAGAAAAATAACCCACTTAAAAAACAATTTTAACATGTCTTCCACCTTTACCACTGGTGCAATAGGGCACTTGCTCAGGAATTTCTTCCAGTCATAGGCTCTAGTGATGAACTCACCATTTTGAGGTAGGAACACAAACAGGGCAAAAATTGGTGAAATAGGTCTGGTAAAAGATGCTATAGTTTTACATTAAAAGTATCAATAAGATAACAGGAACTAAAGTCAGTGTATAAAAATACTATGTATCCAGGATGCATAGTAAAAAATGTCCTTAAGATCTTGGATGGAAAAGTACCTGCCTGTATATTAAACATCTTCTGCTGCACCATTTAATCATACCAAGGAAATGGAAACAACACATGGATTTTTTTTTCAACTTTTCCTTGGGCAACAATAGAGAACAATCAATTTAAAAATAATTGGAGAAATTTGTGTTTTGTTCAGAAGGTAAAGGAAAACATTAATTCAACAGTACCACATAGAATCATTTGCTTAATAGCATTTCTAATATGTTATGCATTTATTCAATCTACTTCCTTCTATATTAAAATGCAAAAACAATTACTCTGTATGTAAATCCCAGAAAACAATCAAAGTTTCTATTAAATCAGAGAAGAGACAGTTAAGCTGCAATGTGATTTGCAGATGCTCATGAATAGACAATACTTAGAATTTCTTGCACTAGAATGTGAAAATCAAGGGTGGTAGAAATTCAGGCATTCTCTTTCTTTTTTACTTCCACTCTCTTTCCTTCCCTCCTTTCTTCCTTCTCTCCTTCCTCTCACCCTTTCTTCCTTTCTTTTGAGACAAAATTTGAAGAAGAGTTCTTATTTAAAGGCAAAGATTTAATTTACGCAAGCATATAAAATTGTCTTACGTTATAACACCAGTTCTACAGCAGGTAGAAACGTCCTTTCAACATTATGTTATACATCGTTCACATTTAATTGATCAGTCACAGGGGGAAATGAACAGTTTTAACCTTCTAACTCCTTTATCTCTAAAAAAAAAATCTAGGTAGTTCTGTATGTGCTCACATTAAAGCCATTTCTGTTCATTAAAAATAAG
Organism: Sciurus carolinensis; assembly: GCF_902686445.1. Taxonomy (NCBI): domain Eukaryota; kingdom Metazoa; phylum Chordata; class Mammalia; order Rodentia; family Sciuridae; genus Sciurus; species Sciurus carolinensis. The sequence goes on from NC_062220.1 coordinate 71,724,012, forward strand.
CATGTTCGATAAAAGGCAACTGATCATAAAGCACTGAATAAAAAGATCCTATGTATATATAATAAGAATTTTGTATTTTATGTCTGAATGGGAATTTTTAAAATCCACATACTTTAATTGGGGAGCTACTAAAGTAATAATCTCAAATCTAAGATTCAATAAATGTATTTCATGCTCTGATTAAATGTCAAGGCCACAGACTTGTTATTTCAGATCTCCTGAGCAATAAGTTTGCTAGATAATAATGAACTCCCAAAGATTTATTTGCAGCACTCAGGTATCCATTTGAAAACTCTGAGTCATACTATAATACTTTGAATTCTGTTGATAATATTATAGAATCTAGTGTACAAAGCTTAAATTTTTAGGTAAATCTTACTTGTTTCTTATACACCATGTGGACTCTGGGTTTTTCTGCTGAAACTTATAACCAGTGATATCTGCCCAGTCTTGACTCACAGCAAATATTGTTTGAGTTCACATCAGCTTTTTTCCTTAACAGAATGTATATGACTTTTGTTACATGGATGGGGTCTTTTTGTTTTGTTTTGTTTTTTTCACCTTAGAATTCACTGTCAAATATTACTTCCCAGCACAGATTCTTTATTTCAAGACAGACTTCACTAAAGACACAAACCTTACACTGCAAATGTAATGATTACTTAACTTTTGACCACTGTCAACTGACAACAGTCAGTTTGGCCTTTGGCCACACCAACCAGTTTTCTGGAGGTCTTTTCACAACCCTTACACTCAATTATCTTCATGTTTATAATTACTCTTTTGTTGTTGTTACATCCATCTTCCATTACTTTTAAAAGCCTTTGGCTTTTAGACATTAAGAATGTATTATGATCTAATTGACATGATTTCCTATATTCTCTAAGTACAAATGCCACAGACTTTAAGAAAATGATGTGTACATCTACAATGCTCACTACATACGCTATTACTGTAGATATTTTGTATAAAAATCAATTGAAAACCATATTTTAAGTGCAAGCAATATGTAAACAAAACATACTATCTCCATTAGTTCCTTCACAACAGATTTATTCAAGATATTCTAAGGGTAAGTACCTTTTAAAGATGCTTTTCCAACAATCTGAATTTAATTATATCTCTTAAAATATGCTAGTATTTTCAAATAGGTTCTGTTGCAGTTGTATAGTCTATAGAATTAAAAAAAATACACACTTAGGGCTCAGCTTGCCAAACTTATATCATCATTCTATAGTCCACTTATATAAACTGTATGAGTAAAATAAGCAAGTCACAAAGGAATTTCTTATATGCTTTTAAAATTGTATAATGATATTATGAGAATTTACAATTAAAACAATATTCATTTATTTATTTAAAAGATATGTGTTAAACTACAAGTGAGGAATTATTCTAGCTAAGCACTGGAGATACATCTGTGAAAAAAAAAGAACTATTTTTATGAATGCAAACATTCCAGTGGAGGGGATAAGAAGTGAGAAATAAACCAAAAGCAAATATATTATTTCTGAAAGTATTGAATGCTATTTAAGGGACACAAGATGAAAAGCATTACTTTAGAGGGTACTTTTAGTAAGGGGGTTCATAAATCAAGTATTATTGAGTCGGATAATTAAAAATCAACTTATAAGCAAACATCTAAGATGTCTAAAATAATTTTAATACAATTTAACATGTCTATTTTCTAGTGATTAATTCATTAAATTTTAAGAAGTACCATTGCATTGTACAAAGAAAAAAATTCAGCATTGTGTATGCTTATAAAATAACTAAGACAAGAATAAACATGAAATATTTAGTAACAAATAAAATAATGATTCTGTACTCCAATTGTTTAGTAACAACTAAAGGGGTCAATCAAGTACATATGTGTCTGCAACACAAAGCTTTATGCATCATGGGCTAAAACAAAGGTGGCTAAGGATGGAGCCAGGAGTATGGAATATAGTTCAGGAGTCCTCACTGTCTATTCCTTTCAACTTTGGGCATCTCATTAAATCTCTCTGAGCCTCCCTTTGTCACTAATAAAGTCAGCTCAATAGCACAGGCTACCAGGATTATTATAAGAATCAAGTAAGATCATATATGGAAATTGAACTGAATTTTTACAATACAGCACATCATCACTATGAGTACTACTGTTGTTTTTATTGTTTATTGCAGTTGTTAATAGGACTTATAAGGATCTTGAAGTCCAGTAAAATATGTAAAGTATCAAAGACCCCCTCTATTCATGGATATTGGAATTAACTCTACATTAGAGAAAATGGTATTATTTTTATAATCTGTTTCTCCTTAAAACTGATGGGAGTCAGTTATTGAAGAAAACCTCAAAATTCTAATTTTTCAGCTCCATATTTTTAATTATCCTTACATGATTTAATTATTCTCATATATTTAAAGTATTTCTATTCACCAAAACAATACCATATCTATCAAGAAAATCTAAACACCAGGTATGATCACAGACATATTTTATTGTACTAGCTAGTGTTATGAATTATAATGAACAGAAATCAGATAAAAAGTTTTATTCTATTTTCAGTTTGAATCCTGAACTACAAGTCCACAGTGGTTTAACCTAATTTTACTGCATACCTATCTTTTAAAAATCTATAAATCATAAATATAATACCAAAATACAAATATAAAATACAAACAACTTTTAAGCATCAGCAAAAGTATCACTATATTATGAAATTAATGTTGAAAAAATTATTGACTAAATAAAGCAAATATCCTACAACAGACATTAATGGTAAATAAAATTACTTCACAAAATAATTTGAGCACAATGGAATGGAAAAGTTGAGGAATATCCCAGATCAAACTGAGTAGACTCCAGATCTTGAGTCATATAAATATGAAGTGAAAATTTCTTTTCACAACTCAAATATAATAATCAAACATTTCTTTTATCTACAAAAATGTATTAAATTCTAACCTCTGAAGTTATTATATAGCTTAAAACCATTTCCTTTTCTTAACCTAAGCTGATCATCTGAAACAATATCAAATTATTTGCAGAGACTTAGAAATTTTTCAAACTGGTGATTTGGCACCTAGTTTTCATCTTATTCATACATAAGATGAATACCAGGCTTCTAAGTAAAGTGTGAGCAAATTTACAACATTGTTTTGAAAGAACTATTTCTCCATCAAGATTTGGAACTCCTTTTCTATGATTGGTACAACCATGTGCAACCTTGAAAAAAGATGTAGAAGTGGATGTACTGAGCATGTTCCTCAACAGGAAGCTGCTGTGAAAGAGGTAATGCTAGCAAAGGCCTATATTATGCATTAACACAAAATTAAAATTTGGTAGGTATCACAATTTATACTGCTTTCTATTTTAAAGAAATGGCCATTTAGTCTTTTTATTTCCTCCCTTGATGTAGGTTCTTTAAGGAAATACGTACTTTTTTTAATGTCATTGTTTTCAGCTATCTTGTATTCCCCAAATGTTCATAACCCAGATATAGCCTAGTCTTTAATGATATAGTGATCAAATATCATTGGAAATTTATTAAAGTACAATTCCACAGAGCCCCTTATGAGCAAACATAATGTATATAAAATATGTCCCCTCGTATCACTAATAATTTTAAATTTAGGGAGTTCATGTCAAAATCTCACAAGGTCATCTACAGAAGACAGTCCTGCATAATTAATCCCATGCTAACAATAGTTAGGCCCCTATAAGATTAAGAGGATATAAGTTAGATGACAGTAAGAAGAAAACTCAAAGTTTTAACCTGTATATAACCTGCTTTTGATGTCCACATATGTAGAAAATAATGAAGCCTGACTGACCTAGCATACATCAGGAACTAATCCAGTCTACCCCTTAAGGAAGAGGAATGCAGCTCAATGATGGACTGCTTGCCTAGGATGCATGAGAACCTGGATTCGATCCCCAGTACCTGGGGGAAGAGGTAGGGAAGATTCCTCCAAAGTGCCACTAGGTCATTTCACATTAATCATTTGTTAACACTAGTGTAAGGGAAGTAGCCCACCGACCTATACAGTATCAAGTTCCCATTCCCAGTAAGATGAATAACAAGCACACAGATAAAAACACTGCCTCCCATGCCTTGTTTAAAGATTGCTTTTGAAACTCAAAGCTATAATTCAGGAAGCTTGTTTCAACCTTTCAATGGAGTTTTTGTTGTTGTATTTTAAAATCTTTCTTATAGTCCCTGGACACAAATATAGCAATACTGTTATAAGCAGACTGTTAAAAATATAAGGGGGAAACCACAGAGCATGAGGGTAATCTGGCACAATTTTGAAATGAAAATAGAAAATTCCTTTTTTGAGGCTACTGTGAATGGGGTAGTTTTCCTAATTTCTCTTTCAGAGGATTCATCACTTATGAATAAAAATGCATTAAACTTATGAGCATTGATTTTGTATCCTGCTACTTTACTGAATTCATTTATGAGTTTTAGAAGTTTTCTGGTGGATCTTTTTGGCTCCTAAATATAGAATCATGACAATTCCATGCTCAGTACAAGGAATTAACAATATAGACCACATCGGTATGATCAGTTCCTAAGAAAAAACTGCAGAAAAGCTTCATCCATCACTGAACTCCTAGCCGTCAGAGGCTGACCTATGGACACCTGAAAATGGGATGCTATAATTTATTTTCTTATTTATTAAATTTGAAGAAATTCTTTGACCACAGGAGCTCTTTTAATTTTACTTCCTTTCAAAATATTTTATTCTCCCTATTCTAATAAAAATACTTTTATTCTGTGTTGTTTAATAGCAATAAGAAACAATATTTCACTATAGAACAGAAACTGAACTACCTAGTGACAATCTACTCTGCTCCTGTCAGAGGAAATTTTCTACTGAAATATGACTTTGAGATCTCTGTAATCATATTGTAACTAAAATGTGCTTCATTCTCAATCTGTAATGTATCACTGGACTCTAGTCCAGAGCCTGTTCCTTCCCTTTTTTATAAATCAATGGCTCTGTGTACCAAACCAAGTTAATATTAGAGTACAAATATGAAGAAAACCTTTTTGCTATCATCCTTTTTTATGACAGTTGTTTCTATTTCAAAATCCATCTCTCCTGAGACTAGTATAAAAGTGTTTATTTATGGCAATCAAGACACAGTTTGTTTCTTTTTGTTTTGTTTTGTTTTGGTGTGTATGCCTATCATGTATACCCTAGGGAGAACAGTTCTTACAACATCAGAAATCATAAGGCAAGTTACTTTCAGTGTCCATAGAACCAACACAGACTAGAATAATTAGTTGTTTACTTCTTTTTTTATGAAACTATACTAGCGAAATAGCCAATGTTCAGGTGACTCAAAAGATACAGGCTTCAGGGGGCTGGGGATATAACTCAGTTGGTAGAGTGCTTGATTTGCATGCACAAGGCCCTGGGTTCAATCCCCAGCACCACACACACACACACACAAAATGTTCTGACAAAAAGATACAGACTTCAAAGACTTGAGATATTTGTCTGTCTTCTAATGAGGAAGAAAATGTGATTTAAAATTTGCTTGATAATCACCCCCCAAATGCTTTCATCTGAAATGTAAGGTAACTGAAAATAGGTCTACAAGAGAAATACATTTCCAAACCATCAAAATCCATTTGCTCTCAAACAATATTAAATGAATTACTACTATTTCATATACTAAATTAGAATTCCCCAATACATGGAGTGATGCTCACAGAAGAAATACAGACATAAAGATAGAAATAATGGCTTAGAAATATAATTTGTTTTGCTAATCATGTACAAAAATCAACTTCATATATAATGCTATTAATGAAGTGCTCAGTTGAGCAAAAACTATAATTAAAAACAAATATAAATCAAGTCTCTTCATAATGAGAAATGACAGTATCATGACAAGCTGATAATTTATGAGTATACAGAAATCACTACACCAACATGAAACACTCCTGGGACTCAGATTTCATTCCTCATTCCCTAAAGTCCGCTCTAATAAACAGACTCTTTCTAATGACAGCTCCATAAGAAATTTCTTGAATTTCATAGAGCATTACCAACCAAACTAGAAAAACAGTGAAAATTTAGCCTGAACCCCACATTTTTGTGAACAACTAAGTCTCAGATAACAATGTGATTAGAATTACTAGTGGAGCAAAACTACAGCCAGAAAACAGATTTTTTTACTCTAGTGTTCCCCACAACACCTAACTACCTTTTAAATTCCATTGCAGTAAAACTTTAGCAAGGGATAAGCAGCCAACAATAACTACAGCAACAGCAAAGGCAGTGCATCTCTCCAGTTGCAGGAAATACCTTTCCGAAAAAGACCAGAAGATGAATGGTGCTACTTTAATACCAACTTGAGAGGAAGTAAAACAAAGTGTTAAGGCATAGTTTTGGAGACAAAATAAAGGAATTTTAATCCATTTCTGTATTTAGATCAAGTATCTAACCCAGAAATTTCTCTCAAGTGGCTAGTTTACTCTCTTATTTCATTTACCACTATGTAGACATAAGCATAAAATGAAACAGGAATAATGGCAAATAATTAATTTTATAGCCTTTAAATGTCACAGAATGACTAAAATTCACTGATTCTAATTTGTTAATGGCATAGGGCCAGAGTACTGAATATAAACTTTTGATCAACTACAGAATACAAAGGTTAAAATCAGATATGTGAGCTTAAACACAGCCAATTGTTAGAAACCTTTTTGAAAACCTTTCACATTCACAGAATAATATCATATATCATATAAATATAGAATATGAAAGAATCTTAAAGATCTTGTAACCTAGTTTCTAAATTTTAAATTTTAAAGATAATTAATTTAAGACACAGGGAAGGAGTGGTGTCCTGCCCACAATTACAGAAACACCTTGTAAGTCTGGCCAATGTTTCTTAACACAAAGCAAATGTTCTTCACCTATGCCAATTTATTTATTAATAGGTCAGGAGAAGTTTTACTAAACCATTCTAAACATTCACTTGAAAGCTGACATACATAATCAATAATTAGGTTTGAGAAACAGGAAAATAAATATTTCTCAAGCAAACAAGAAGAGTCTTTTATAGGGATACATTTAGTATAACTCAACAATATCTTTGGGATATGGAACCTTCAATTAGAATTGAAGAGAGACTAAATTTTACAACAAGGGAATATAAAGTAGATAATGGGAGAACAGAATTTGAGTTTTTTATATAAATGAACTTAGCAAGCAATTCACTGTAGAAGAAAATGAAAAACTGAGTTTTAATGTAACCATGGCAACTTTCTACCTTCACCAATTTTTAAAACTTGAGTCAAGTATCAAAATGTTGCTGTTCCTCAGGAGTCTTTATGTTATAATAATGAGGTATGAGGAAGAAGGCACACTTTGTTCTTAATCCTTACCATTGTAATAATTCATATGAATGATGGTAGATTTTGAATCTTCTTACCCATATGTTTCCCCACTATTCTTCAGCTGAATTTTTAAAAGCATCACAAAAGACCATTGAATATTCAGGCTGCTACTGTTGGACACACAGTTCAAAGCATTCCTTCTCTTGTGCATCCACAGAACACCACATACACCTTTACTGTAAATCAAATCTACTGTGCAGCATTCTTCTTAGCTATTTACTCCTTATACAACTGAGGACTTAATGAGCAGAAATTTCACTCTATTTATAGCTACAAGAGTAGCTGCCAAAAGGTGGGTATTCAATCACTGTTTAACAAATGATGTAAAACAGATGAAGAAGCTTAAAGAATGAAAACCTCATTCCAAAGGGAAAGGTAGCTTTTTCCATAAAAAAGATACATATATAATTATCTCTACAAACAATTTGCATTTTTAGATTCTCAAATACAAAAATTACTCTAAAAAGAAATCTCAAGTTATGATGAGTGTCCACAGATATTAAAAATAAAAGATATAAGAATTCTTAAAATTGCCTTTTTTTAATGGATTAAGTTGGGAAGCTACATGCTGTCAGTGTACCATATAAAATGTTTCAGGTCGGTGGCTATTCCTCAGGCAAATTCTATGTTGGGGAGCCAATAGGAGAAATTAAATGTACTGTGAGAAAAACTGCAAAAGCACAAAAGGACAAAGGTATTGGGAAAATTCCAGTTTTAAGTGCTTTGATTTTCAAATTAAAAAAAATATAGTTCATAATCAACAACAACAAAAAAGCTCATTCAACTGCAAAACTACATTCTATCAATAAAAAAATATATAATTTTTTTCTTAAAAATCTTACAAAGTGGAAAAAATCAGAAATGACAGCACAGTGACTAAAGCTGTAGATCCTCCACAAATATTTATTAAAAGATTGGATAGATGAATAAATGAAAGAGGATATATGATAAGCTCTAATAAAAATGGACTTTGAAATTATATGATTTACTACTCAAATCATTTGAAAGCAAATTTATATAATAAAATTTATTGAGATGTGGATTTCCATTCCTGGTGACATTTCAATAACTATGTCTTTCAAACTTTTAAAATATTCAGCTATAATTTATTTTACTCTAATATATGAAAGATGTTGTCTTTAAAACTAAAAGATACAAAAATGACCTTCTAACATAGCTTTATATGAAAAAACAAGTGAAAAGAACAGTAGTTAATTATGAGTTTGTTCTTAACTCCTAAGAGTAGAACCATGTAGATTCATTCTTACAAAATTAAGTCTTTTACTAACAATGCATCTACTTTTGGTAATATTTATTTGCATATTTAAGGGGGGGAAACCCCAAAGCATTTTAACTCTATATTATCTACCTTTTATTCATTAATCTATTCATCACAATAATGTAATATCTAAGTCCATATGCTAGACTCCTTAGCATTTTCCTTAGCAATAGTCCTAAAACTTTTAAAACTCAAGTTGAAATATTATTTTTATTTTAAATATTACTTTTATTTCTTCACTCTTACGTTAAAACAAAAAATTCCTTAATAATTGAAAGGCATAGGGAAATTATGTAAGTATATCATATAATTATCTAATTAAACTTTTTTTTTTTTTGACATTTGGGAACATTTTATTTTAATTTATATTATTTTTTTCTAATTACTTGTACATGGCAATAGAATACATTTATACATTTTGTAGATCACACATAAATGGAATGTAATCTCTGGGAACATATTTTAATAATGGACACAACAATTTGGTTGATTGTGTTGCCGGTTTTAAGAATATGTACATATGCACAAGATAAAAGTATACACTTAAGATATGTGCAGGTAAATATGTGCCAATTAAAACTCCATAAGACTTAAAAAGTGGGGTGTATCCAAAGTTGATGTTAAAAATGCAATATAGAGACATAAATTAGTAATCCATAAAATGACTAGGAATTTATTAGCAAATCATCCATCTTTTTTTTTACTTCCAAAAATTTAATTTATTTAAGAATAATGGCTAATAAAAGTATATCTAGATTATATTTTAAAATTTTATACATGAATTTAGCAGATATACAATCAATTCTTTTTTTTTTTTTTTTACGTTTACATAGGGTAATGATGTTTCTTTTTTTTTCCCTTCCCCCCCACCCCTCCCACCCTTTTCCCTTTATACAGTCCTTCTTTCCTTCATTCTTACCGCTCTCCTTAGCCTAACTCTAAACCTAATCCTAAACCTAATGCTAACCCCTCCCACCCCCATTATAAGTCCTCATCCGCTTATCAGCGAGATCATTCGTCCTTTAGTTTTTTGAGATTGGCTTATCTCACTTAGCATGATATTCTCCAATTTCGACCATTTGCCTACAAATGCCATAATTTTATCATTCTTCATTGCGGAGTAATATTCCATTGTATAAATATGCTTTTTGAGCTTAAAAACATCTTCCACATTGTTTCAATGTGTTCAAAAAGGAAAAGCATCACAAGGAAGATGGGAGGAAGGCAGAAGAAAAATAGGAAGAGTCAGGGAATTTAAATTCTGAAAAAGGATTAAACTGGTCAATTTATTTTTAATGACATACTTAGTTTTGATTTTTTAAATTTTTATAGAGATGTACATCAAAAAGAAATGAAAAGCTCTTTCAAAATTAATACCATTATTAGAATTCTTATCTAACCCAAATCCCCAAATGGTCAATAGCAGAAAACATTTTCTCAGGAGTACAGCATGACTCTAAGGAACAACTATGCTTTTAAATTGGTGCCTGTAAAGTGAATCATTTTCTGTTTTGCTAATGGACACTGTGTATGTAATTGTGACATTCACACTTCTGAAAAAAATATGAAGGTGTATCTTTTTTCTCCTGATTTCTATTAACTGTGTTTATTCTCAGATCCTTAGAAACATTTTAAACCCATTTGATCACTATTTCATATGTTATCATTCAGTACAAATACTAACTTACATTTGTAAGTTAAAAACTAGCAAACCTTTGTTTACTGACTTGTAATCTGAGCTAAGGCCTAATCAACCAACTAAATGTATTGATATTATCAAATCAAATGTGAGCCGAACACCACCCCTAATAATACTAACCTATGATCTAGCAAGAATAATAATCTAATAATCAAATGTTTAGTAAAGGAAAAAAACTAACAGTTTAATGTCTAATAATAATTTAATAATCTAATGTACATTAGTAACCCAAATAGTACTTACTAATCTCATAGTTAGTAAGGGAAAAAAGAGACAAAACAAAAATGATTAAGAAACAAGTGATGGGTGACCAAGGAGATACTCAGGAAAAACTTCCTGACAAAGGGTTTTTATGCTTGAGATCACACCAAGGACCAAGAAACTCAAGAGGGTCAGTTCCCATAGACATTTGGCTTAGAAAAGCAGACATGCAGGCTGTCATTTCTGATGACTGTGATAATTAAGAGGTCCAATTGGCATCTCTGTCTCTGATTGTGTATTCACTAGTAAATTGCAGATTCATAACATATTTCCAAGTATATTTTTAAAACTGGAGCAAAAACATTGGAAAAGTAGATTAAGTAATTTGTGTTCTCTTCCCTCAGTCATATTTCTCATTGAAATGAAGGGGCACTTTGGTTTTGTACATTGATCCTTTGTGATTTTGACTCATATGACTCATACACTAGTCATTATTAGTGGATTAATAAAATTAATTTTCTCAACTCAAAACTCTGAAGACCAAGGTAATGCCAATTCTTCTTGAGAAGTAAAATAATTATACTATCTGTAAAAATTATCACATTTCTATTTATTCATGCTATGTAGCTTTCTAGAAAGTGGTGAAGGCCTAAGGAGAAATCCTAGGTGAAGGCCTAAGGAGAAATCCTAGGTTCTAATCCCATCCCACCTTTTATTAGCTGTGTGATCTCAGGCAAATGAGATCACAATAATTGTAAGGTCTCAATACCCTCACATTAAGTCTGGGAATGTAGCTCAATGGTAGAATGCTGGGCTTGCATGTACAAGGCCCTGGTTGTGATCCCAAACACTACCATGAAAAAATCAATACCTTCACATTAAAAAATGGGCAATAAAGTATCTAACTAACCTGCCTCACAAGATCACAAAACCATTGTTAATATAAAATAATAAATAAGAATGGGCTTTGAGAACTATAAAGCATTAAGAATTAAATTGTTGTTGTTATTATTATTGCTTTAGTATCCTGCAAGTATTCCATATCAAATATCCTATTAGTGAAAGTATCATGATAATTTCCACGGTCATAAGGAAAAGTTAATACTACAATAAAGACAGGTCGAACTTCTACATTCACTACTTCCCATTTTGACAGTTTCTTCCTATAGAGAGAGATAAATAAAATTTAAATTTGTTCACCACCATAAGAAATCTTGTCTCTTATGTTGATATTGCCCAGATAAATCTAGTTCAAACTGTGGCTATTTGCAGTATATGGCTTCATAAATAATGAAATGGGGTCAAGAAAGTTATTCTAATTAAAAACATATAAAAATTTTAAAATTTTTACCAGCCAGAATAATTTCTAAATAAAAGGTGACATTATTAGGTTAATATTGTCTCCAAAAGAATACTGCATGTTTAATATTTCCAATCTTCTGGTTAAATTAAAAGAAAACAGTTTCCTCCTTGTTGGAAAAGTGAATTTAAGAAATTAATTAGCAAAAGCTATAGCTCCTCAATTCTCAACTGAGTGATTTATGGAAACATACAGAAATCTATTTTGTACTCTCTATGCTTTGTCTCCATTTTGGACATAAATAAGCAGTAGATGTCTAAGTTTGTTTTGTTGTGTGTTTTCCCCATACAATAAAGACTGAAAAGCTTACTAAACAAAACAACTATGTATAAGTCATCTTTTTCACCTCTAGCTATTTGCCCAAAAACTGGCACATAAAAGGTATTCAGTAAATGTCAATTGAATAAATTAAAAGGGTAAACCACCAATACCATAGCTTGAATTTTAAAGTCTAATAATCCTTTGCATTTTCCTCAAAATTACTTTGGGTTTTATACAAAAATACAGGCAGCACACTGAAAGTTAAAGCTTAAAGTAAAGTTAAACTTACTGAAATTAGTAAATTAAACAAATTGAATTGCTTAAATCATATTAAAATGATACATATGCAAATTTATTAGAAGAATGAATTTAATGGTTCATTCAAAGCAATTCTTTTGAGTATCTACTACATTCTAATTACCATGCCTAGGAGTTAGGGATGCAAGTCAAGGAAGCTTCATGCTCTCAAGGTGGTTTATTCCTAGCAAAGGAAAGCATTGGAGAAAATACTGTCACAGACATGTGCACTAGGGCCATGGGACCACTGCAGGGTGGAGAGGGTGTAGCTAAGTATAGCTACAGGAAGAGATTATGTGGACGAAAGTCTTATCAGAAAAGAGACGCTGAAGTGAGGTTGGAAAAAACAGTGAAAGATAATTTAAAGGAAGAGGCAAGAACTGGGGAAAGCACCAATAGCTCTAAAGAGGCTGAATGCAGGAAAATGGCAGAAAATGAGGATACATGTAGAGAAGACCCCATAGACTAAACAGGATCATCGGGAATTTTTAGTAAAGAATGCACAGTGTTACAGTTCATCCTCAAGGGTCTTAGAACCTAGTTATAATAGAAGTAACAGCTGGAATGAACATTCAGTAAAAAAGGGAACTTAAGGTCAGCAAACAGATGAAGTAATGAAGGAAATAACAAAGATACTGCTATAGTTATCTGAATCTTCTGACTCAGTTTTTACATAAAAATCACATTTCTGAAAATAAAGGGTAAGAGGCAAATTAGATGTACTTTGAGCTATAAGTGATTCATGATTTTGAGGAACAAAGTTTTTTCTTTCTATTTAAAAAAAGGAGAGTTTCTGTCTCTCCACAGTGACTGCATACCCAAGTACATTTAAGTCTGTCAGTGAAGTACCCATCTTGGCAACAATGCTGTCAAAATTATCATTACTGGGGAGAGTAATTTTTAAAAGGAACAGTGGTAGAGTGCTATGGCCATTTTTGCTAAAAGGCAACAAGTCCAAGGAAGAGACTAGTCACACCCTTGAAGGGTGAGCTCAGCAGCAGTCCAACAGAATTGAGTATGTAGCAAAGTAGCATGGCATTTTAAAACACCCCTTGTATCAGACTGCAACTTGGTTCTGGAATTGTTTATCTCTCAGGGATAAAGACATTGGTAGCCATTTAAAAGAAATATCTAAGTATCTGTTATACTGAAGTAATAAGTTTTATTGTTTGTAATTAATGGAATGTAAATTATTATCAGGGATAAATAAAACAGTCAAACATTATTATGAACTCCAGTTGTGGATAATAATGTATAGTCATACCTGTAATAAGCTATTATTAACATCATCCAAATATTGCCAAGTTCAAGTCACTTTTTATTAGTTCATTAGAGATATACATAATATTGGGGTTCATTTTGACATAATTATACAAGCATGGAATACCATTTGCTCCAACCCAGTACCCAGTACTTCCCCTTTCCCCATTTTCCTCCCACCCTCTGTTTCCTTTCATCTACTCTACTGATCTTTCTTCTATTTATCTATATATTTTTTTCAATTAGTGCATTGTGGATATACATAAAAGTGAAATTCATTGTGGTTTACTCATATGTGAACGTAAGAAAGTTTGGTCAGCATCATTTCACTGTTCTTCCCATTTCCAAAACTCCTCTTCCTCCCTCTCAATCCCCTTCCTCTACTCCACTGATCTCTCTTCTATTTTCATGAGATTCCCCTGAACTACTTATATTATTTCCCCCCCGTCATTTTGGTATACCTTCTACATATGAGAGAAAACATTTGACCCTTGACTTTCTGGTCCTGACTTAAATCACTTAGCAGTTCTATTAATTTAGCTGCAAACACAGAATGATTCCATTCTTCTTAATGGCTGAGTAAAACTCTATTGTGCATAAATACAACATTTTTTAATTCATTCATCTGTTGATGGGCATGTAGGTTGGTTCTATATCTTAGCTATTGTGAATTGTGCTTCTATAAACACTGATGTGCCTGCATCTTTATAGTATACTGATTTTAGATCTTTTAAATACCAAACAGTGGGATACCTGGGTCATATGGTATTTATTGTCCGAGTTTTTTGAGGAATTTCCATACTGTTTTCCAGAGTGATTGTTGTACTAATTTGCAGTGCTACCAACAATGTACAAGTGTATGCTTTTTCCCACACCAAGTCACTTTATGCAAAGGAGATTACGAAGAGAAGCATGAATGAAAATGGGAATTCCAGCTAAATACCACTTCTTCTAGTTCATTTAACAATCAATTTGTGTCTCTAAATACTATATCCTAGGATCTAAGAAACCACAGTCTAACTCATTTGATTGTACTAGAATAATAATATTTCCTAAGGGGGGGAAAAGTCAATATCATTGAAAGGTTGTCTACCTGTCCCCCATTACTAAATGGTAGAGGGAATAAAAAATATGATAAACAAAATTTACGGTATAAACAAGTAAAGAATTGAAATAACAGAAAAATCCTGGAAGCATCTTTATTAAATTTAATGAAACTTCAGTCTTCTAAAGATTAAATCTCTGAGCCTATCCCATGCGTAGGCCAAACCTCAGGGTCAGTTGTAACAAGGACAAAGCCATCAAAACTTACTGAAGGAACTATTTACATATGAAATAATTAGTTAATGAACATTGTTTTTTCCCTTGTACTAATTATTTTTCTTTTTTCTTTTATTCTTTATTTTATTGTATTTAGCATAAGGCTGCTATTCCTGCAAATACTGACCAAGCATGGGATTTGAATAGTATACTCCTAAATAAATGAATTGCTCAATTTCCTGTAACCATCTATACATACTCCATCTTCAAAAAATTCATCAATATTATATCATTAAGGAAATAGTGACCTTCTTTTCTCCAATATGTATGACGTTTTTGGACAAAGCAATTGTAGTACTCATACTTATTTCTATGAAGAAAAACTCTACAGTTCTATGGCATTCATCATTTGACAAATACAAGTGTTCTCCTAATCAATCAGCTATTATTAAACTTACTAGTAGTGACTGTGGAATCCTTAAGGGCCCATTAAATTTCTGAAGAAGAAAGTTAAGATGAAGGACATGCCACTCCAAATTCATGTGCTACTTGGCCTAGCTATCACTACACTAGTACAAGCTGTAGATAAAAAAGTGGATTGCCCACAGTTGTGTACATGTGAAATCAGGCCTTGGTTTACACCCAGATCCATTTATATGGAGGCATCTACAGTGGATTGTAATGATTTAGGTCTTTTAAGTTTCCCAGCCAGATTGCCTGCTGACACACAGATTCTGCTTCTACAGACTAACAATATTGCAAAAATTGAATATTCCACAGACTTTCCAGTAAACCTTACTGGCCTGGACTTATCTCAAAACAATTTATCTTCAGTCACCAATATTAATGTAAAAAAGATGTATCAGCTCCTTTCTGTGTACCTAGAGGAAAACAAACTTACTGAGCTGCCTGAAAAATGTCTGTCTGGACTGAGTAACTTACAAGAACTCTATATTAATCACAACTTGCTTTCTACAATTTCACCCGGAGCCTTTATTGGCCTACATAATCTTCTTCGACTTCATCTCAATTCAAATAGACTGCAGATGATCAACAGTAAGTGGTTCGATGCTCTTCCAAATCTAGAGATTCTGATGATTGGAGAAAATCCAATCATCAGAATCAAAGACATGAACTTTAAGCCTCTTATCAATCTTCGCAGTCTGGTTATAGCTGGTATAAACCTCACGGAAATACCAGATAATGCCTTGGTTGGACTTGAAAACTTAGAAAGCATCTCTTTTTATGACAACAGGCTTATTAAAGTGCCCCATATTGCTCTTCAGAAAGTTGTAAACCTCAAATTTTTGGATCTAAATAAAAATCCTATTAATAGAATACGAAGAGGTGATTTTAGCAATATGCTACACTTAAAAGAGTTGGGGATAAATAATATGCCTGAGCTGATTTCCATTGACAGTCTTGCTGTGGATAACTTGCCAGATTTAAGAAAAATAGAAGCTACTAACAACCCCAGATTGTCTTACATTCACCCTAATGCATTTTTCAGACTCCCCAAACTAGAATCACTCATGCTTAACAGCAATGCCCTCAGTGCCCTATACCATGGTACCATTGAGTCTCTGCCAAACCTCAAGGAAATCAGCATACACAGCAATCCGATCAGGTGTGACTGTGTCATCCGTTGGATTAATATGAACAAAACCAACATTCGATTTATGGAGCCAGATGCACTGTTTTGTGTGGACCCACCCGAATTCCAAGGCCAGAATGTTCGACAAGTGCATTTCAGGGACATGATGGAAATTTGCCTCCCTCTTATAGCTCCCGAGAGCTTTCCTTCTAATTTGGATGTAGAAGCTGACAGCTATGTCTCCCTTCACTGTAGAGCTACTGCAGAGCCACAGCCTGAAATCTACTGGATAACACCTTCTGGTCAAAAACTCTTACCTAATACTCTGACAGATAAGTTCTATGTCCATTCTGAAGGCACACTAGATATAAGTGGCATAACCTCCAAAGAAGGGGGTTTATATACTTGTATAGCAACTAACCTAGTTGGTGCTGACTTGAAGTCTATTATGATCAAAGTGGATGGTTCTTTTCCACAAGATAACAATGGGTCTTTGAATATAAAAATAAGAGATATTCAGGCCAATTCAGTTCTGGTATCTTGGAAAGCAAGTTCAAAAATTCTCAAATCCAGTGTTAAGTGGACTGCCTTTGTCAAGACTGAAAATTCTCATGCTGCCCAAAGTGCTCGAATACCATCTGATGTCAAGGTATATAATCTTACTCATCTGAACCCATCCACTGAGTACAAAATTTGTATTGATATTCCCACCATCTATCAGAAAAACAGAAAACAATGTATAAATGTCACCACAAAAGGTTTGGACCATGGTCGAAAAGAGTATGAAAAGAGTAACACCACAACATTTATGGCCTGCGTTGGAGGCTTCCTAGGGATTATTGGTGTAATATGTCTTTTCAGCTGCCTCTCTCAAGAAATGAACTGTAATGATAAACATAGCCATGTGAGGAATTACTTACACAAACCAACCTTTGCATTCAGTGAGCTTTATCCTCCTCTGATAAACCTCTGGGAAGCAGGTAAAGAGAAAAGTACAACCTTGGAAGTGAAAGCAACAGTGATAGGTGTGCCAACAAATGTGTCATAAAAACAACCAACTCAACTAACTTCAAAGAAAAGCTCAAGACTCCAGTTGCATTAAAAAATAGGCAGAGAAACATAACTTTCTAGAAGGGAAGTTAAGCTTCACCAATGCTGCTCCTGACCAATGGAAATATGTACAAGTTCAACATTTTAATTAACTGGCTTCAAGGGTACTGTGGCAACCAAATAAATTAATTCCATTTTCTAGAACTTTCATGTAACTTTTATGTCTGGACAACAATTAAAGTGGACAAAAACATTTCTGTATTTTTTTTAAGTATATAAGAGTAGTTGAACTGAGCAATACCTCCTCCTGTGTTGTATTACACATATTAGCCACGAGTTTTTGCAGTGACCAGATAAACTTGAATTGACACGTGGTGTAATAAAAAGGACAAATTATGTAGAGTAGACACAGTGAGTATGTGGACCTCTTTTATAAGGAAAAATACATTTTGGATTAAAATCAATTGCTTTTGTCTTGTTTTTGTTTCTTAATAAAGAATAATTTCTGGGAAATATCAGCTGATCAGGTATCATTTAAATTACCACTTTTTCAAAAGTGTTTTTCTATAATGAAATTTTGAATGTTAAGTATAAAACACTTATTGGGTTATGTGACTACATTTATATAATGCACACAAATGGATTTTAGAAAGCATTTTATCAATATTAAGAGGCAATAATAATATTGTTTTTAATACTTTAATTATTGACTGGACAAATCCTCCAGGAAATTATATATTCACTTAAAGATTTTTCTTAACAAGTAGTATTTGGAGTGGATTTAATTATTACATTTGGATAATGTAAATCTAATACCTCAGTGACTGAAAGTGCTATTTCAATAATTGATAGTAGCTCAGCTTTAGGCTGCTTGCTTTGCAGAAAATATTGCCAAATATCAGCAGGACTTATGATCTAAATGTAATTTTTCAAATCTCTATGATTTTAAACACATAATGCATTTCACTGATATAGAGAAAAATAATAATTCATTATGTTGCAAACATAACAAGGAAACAATATGTTCAATTTCAAAACTACGATTTTAGAATTTTGCTATAAAATATATTGGATTAGTAGTAAAAGCGTGACAGGTACAACTTCACAAAATTCTACCTTTAATCTAATTCACCCTACTGTAAAAATAACATAATTCAGATAACTAGAGTTCATTAAAAACTTAAGAAGACTTTAAGTAAGAAGAAGTTTCTGAAATTAATGTAGAGTAAGATAAAAAAATTAAATGTAGTCCTCTAAGACTATATTTAAAGTGCTAAAAAACAGCTTACAAAATTGCAAATCATTGAAAACAAGTGCCAAGAACATTACTAGCTATTTAAAAATCTTATATAAGTAATGCAAGAATTTCACTTTAAAAAAAAAAACTAAGACCATTGAGGTTTTTAGTCATTTTTACAAACAAAAACAGAGTCTAGCAAATTAAACATATTTTTGTATAAAGGAAACAGCCTGAAATATTTTTCAAAAATCTAAGATAATAAGCCATAGTTTTTATAGGCATATTGCCTATCTTGACAAAGCCACACAGTTTCCATGTCAATTACTGTTGTGTTTGTTCATAATCAAGTGTCTAACTTCTCCCAGTAGCTTGATGCTTATTATCAACATGTCACTGCTCTGTAAACATTTCAGCACTTCAGTCATATCTATTTATTAATATTAATATTATATACATTTCTTTTGTGATAGCATTGATAATTTCAAATTAAATTCTAGCTACTTTTGACAATGTGAAGGTTAATTGTTATGAACTCTTTAAAACAAAAAAACAAACCGTGTTAATTTTAACACAACCAAAATATGGAACTTACTAATTCAATGTGTTTCCCAAATTTTACAACCTGATGAATCACTATCACACAGAGGCTGACATTAGAATTTATCAGTAAGACATGCTCATACATCACAAGAGGTTTCAGAACCACGGACAGGACTTTTTGGAGCTCAGCTATTTGTCAAAGATATAGGAGCTGAAATAGGACCTGTTAGGATGCAGGTATTGTATAGGTCAGCAAGAACTTGATCAGGTATCTTATATGTTATTTTTAAATCTATATGCATGAAGAACCATCAAAAATATATCATAGAACTGAGAATGCATTTTGAGTTACATATTTCCTTTGAAACTTATGAAAAGCCTTCTGAAGAGACATCTAGTAGTGAGTATGGAAAGTAAGTATTTTTGTTACAACCAAATAAATACAGATGCTCAAAGCAAGTAATGGTTCTATTTATTGATTTAATTTTAATCTAAAATGCAATAAGAGAGAAAAGATGTTTGCTTCAATGTTGAAAATACATATACCCTAAGTTACATCCTTAAACTTCACTTAAAATTAACTACTACCACTTGCCAAAGTTCTCAAAGCATGTAACTTATAATTGTGTTGCAGCACACAGATGCATTGTTGCAACAGAGAAGTTACCTATTACAGTCAATACTCTAAAGTTTATACTCTATGAATGCTAATTTATTTGTTTACCTTGTATGGAGGAAAGCAACTTTTCACAAAAATAATTTTAAAAGAATTACATATTTTCTAATTCTTACTACAAAAATTAAAATTATCTGAAAGAGCATTCCCAGTAGAATACAAACATACAGTCATGTGTTGCATAAAAAAGTTCTGATCAACAATAGTTTATATAATAGTTTATATAAAAATGGTCTCATAAGATTGTAATGAAGTTGAAAATTTCCTATTGCCTATGTAAACAAACTTATTACACTGTGAGGTGTATAAAAGTAAAGCAATTATATACAGTATATAACACTTGATAATAAGTGTGTAAGTTACTGGTTTATATATTTACTATATTATACTTTCATCATTATTGTAGAGTGTGCTCCTTCAGTTTATTTTTTTTAAGTGCACTAGAAAACAGTATGCCATGTTATGCTGGCAGTACCCTCACACATCTCATGTTGATTACATCTCTTGATTACATCAAAAGGTCATTTGACTGATTCATTATGCCATCTAGGTTTGATAAGTACACTTTATGATGTTCACACAGTGACAAAATAAACTAATCATACACTTCTCAGAATGTAACTCATCATTAAGCAATGTGTCATTGTATATAAAAACAGTAGAGAAAAATATGTAACTGCCTGTAAAGTCAAGCAGTAACATGCCATCATTTTGCCCAGGAAGAAATGAAATAGATTTTTGGTAACATGTATCAGCTTTGACACCTGTTTCAGTCCTTAAGTTTTTATTCTATTTAAACAAATTTTTTAAGTCACAACTGTCTATGGATAAGCATAAGCTGAAAGTGATAACTACTTAGTTTTTTCATTCATGTATCTTTTGTGTATTTTGAGAAAATATTTATTATATTGCTATGAATTGCTGGGGGGAAAAGTCATGAACAGTACAAATTCCTTGTTATCTAGGGATTCATATTCTACTGACTTGTATTCTGGTTTATTTTCTCAATGTTTTCACAAATATGTATTGATTCTTAAAACCAGTTAAAATCACATGGAGGAAAATTTAACTCAAAATTTTATGAAATGAAAATGCCCAGAAAATTACAATAATTTTTCTTGGTCAAAAATGTATGTTGATATAGGAACACTACCCAAATACTCTCCTTAAACTGATTAAATCAAGAAACCTATCTATATCCCATAAGTTATTTTTATGCACAGAATCATGGATAACTATTATATTTCCTATATTTTAAACTCATAGAATTTGGTCACCCAAGAAAATTAGAAGGTAAATTCAAGAAGGTAATCTAGCAATGACAAAACATTTATATATTTTACAAGAAGAACAATCATCTTACTCTATCAACACTAATGGTTAAAAGATCTTCCAATAACTATGAAGGAAAACCTTCAAAATTCCATACAGTGGTCTTTTAGATCAAGCCTTTTAGAATTAATATGTCAGACACTTACAAAGCAAACAATTAAAAAATAAAATTGAAAAGTACATATTTGCCAAAGAATGAGACAATTTTGATAAAATGTCCCTAAAAGCTATCATAAATATCAGGGGAAAAAATCTAACTGTATATATCATTACAGATAACTTGGTGTTCATGCCAATGTTGATTTTCAGAAGGTCATTGAGTAAAGTACAGAAATTAAATTCTAAGATGCAATTTCCTTGATCCAATCTTTTTAAAAAATTTTTCCCAAGAAAATGTGCTACAAATAAGTTAAAATTTTGTGAAAGGTATGTGTTTTTTTACAGTAAACACATATGTTTACTGTATCTAGAATTATAAATGACTATGTTGGGATAAGTTAGAAAAAAAACTACAATAATCTTTTCTCTCATCCCTGCTTCTACAGCCCCACTTCTATAATATCACTGTATCCTGATCAATACATTGTTAACTAGGTCATTTCTTGAGAGAACTATAGCATTTTACTGGCCTGAAACAGCCAAGCCTAGAATCAAATGCTACAAACAGTATCATGGAGTTCTAGAATAAAGAAAGAAATTGATGCCAGTGTCAACAAAACAGTAGCTGCTTTTATATATACACTCATTTAAAAATGAAACACTATTTTAAAGGCAACTATGTCCTAACTTTATCTTATTCTTTGGAAGTAAGAGAAAGATAAAAATTATTATTTTTGCATGAGAACAGGACAAAAACAGATTTAATACTAATAAATTATGAATAATGTATTCAATCCCAAGAAGAATTATTAAAAGAAAAATTTTGAAGAAGAATATTCCAACAAAATATAAATTATTTCCAAAATCTGTCCAAATTATTTAACTGATGATGTATACAGAAATGCCTGTGAATTGAGGAGTGAGCATTAAGCATTTTCAATTGAGAAGATACTTTATGAAATAAAATACAATAGCTTTTTATTCCTACAGAAAAGAGACAAGCCCATAGAGCTTAAATTTACCTATCCTAATTCACTTTATTTTTACCCCAGAGGAATCTTAGTTGATCTTTGAATAAACCATGTGGTATGCAACAATTATAGAATTAAATGCCTCACAAGTATCAATAGGACTTTATCCTAAGAGCAAACTGAGGTCTCCAAATAAGTAACAAATTCAGAGCAAATATCATGTTTGATTTCAAATTTATTGTGGAGTGGCCCAGAATAACAAAACACAGCAAAAAGAATTGTGGTTGACCTCAGTAAGGCTTTGAGAGGAATGAAATATAATGGTATTTGGAGACATTATAGTACTTTGTGTGTTTATATTTACCTTTTCTAATTCTAATATATCTTCAAGAAACTAATAGCATTATGTGACCATTGTAAGGAAAATCCAGTTTCTCATTAAAATATATGGTTCAGTGTCTAAAGTTATTGATTCAAAATCCAATTGTGATATCCATTTGTAATGTTTACCAACCTCTGGAACAAATAATGTAGTAAGCTCAGGACATAAATTGACCTTCCTAATCTTCACATTGAGAGACTCAGAGTGTAATAAAATAAACTCCCTGTTATCTGAGGTACCAGACTCAAGGCTGGTAAAGATAGAAACTGTTCTTAAACTATCAGAGATACCATTACTAAAGCAATATAGCCAAATACAGCAAAACAGTTCTTCAAAAGAACACTATATAAAATTGAAATTCATTATCAGGACTGGGGTTAAGGTCAGATATTCCTAATAATCACCCTGTTAATAAATGATTGAAGAGTCAGCTCTTCAGTAAAGAACAAAAAATCCTATCTCCAAAATACCTTAAAGACTCTAGCCTTCTCATCCATTTCTTAGTGAGATAATCAATAAACCAACATTCTAATATATAACCTTCACATTAACTCACTTATTTTATCAGCATTTTCAAACATATTCACCTATAAAATGCATGAATGTATATAATAGCACAATATGATCAAACCCATTCAAACCCTGAGTGTAAAGGGAATTACTTCTAATCATGGCAATGATATAGAAGAGGAATAAAAATAGTCAGAAACAAAAAATTCACTTCTTTGTATTAATAAAAATTTTGTCCACACAAATCAACAGAAATTCAGTGAATGCAATAGGAAAAAAATGAACTACATAAAATATAATCTTGAGAGACAAGGGGAATTAGGTTTTTCCTCCAATAGATTATGTATGCCTCAGTCCAGGCTCAGTCCTAAAGTGACGATGCAGTGTCACTGCAAGGAATTTAGTAAATATTATTTACATATCATATTTAAAAAAATATTCATTCATATATTCTTAAGGAACGAGAGTAAAAACTGGAAAAGAAGGAAAAAAACAAAGGAAGGAAGGAACATTTACTAAATGCTGCATTCATGCCAGACTAACAATTTGCAGTGGTTTTAGGAAGTACATTCCTGGTCTTAAAAAGAAAACACTATGAGAAAAATGAGCATTTCCCATCTTACTGTGTGGCAGTAAAACAGACAGGGTTGTACATCTCTCTCTCTCTCTCTTTCTCTCTCTCTCTTTCCCTCTCTCCTTCCCTCCCCTCTACCCCTATTCTCTCTCTAAACACACACAATGAATTCATTTACATACAAATACACTAAATGTATACATTTGCATATGCAACTATAATTCAATTTACTCAATCCTCATAAAATCCCTGAGTTCAGTATTAATATTCTTACTTTACATCCCATGTTGTATGTTAGTTTCAGTGAAGTTAAGTGTTTTTCAACAAAATAACAATAATGTAGAGCAGAAAAAACAAAGATACAACACAATGCGAAATATTAACACTAATATAATATATCTTATAAGTAAGTTATAACCCTCAAAAACAATTAAGAGGTAATGGGTGGGGGATGAACAACCCGCCAATTACTAAATTCATTAACTGTTTCTATTATCTTCTAAATGTTCCCATCAATATATTCTTTTCTAATATTCCTATCTCAGTTTTGCATCAGGAATTAGGGATAAAAGGTTCCTATTTGTCAACATCTAGCTACTACTTGTCAAAGAAAAAGAACACAGGTTTATCAAAAAAAGAACCTATGCATACTATTATAAATAAAATATATTAAATAAGCATTTTCACCTATAAGGTGGCAAGGCTAGGGACTTTTAAAATACTTTAAGTGTTATTTCAATACATCTACTTCACAGTTCCAATCTAAAAAGATCTTCTTTCTCAGTTCCTTTAGAGAAAAGTACAGGATGAAGAAAAAGCTGCTAAACCCACTTTACCATGTCCAGGTTACATTCATCATTCATCAAAACCTGATATTATAAAGTACATCCTACATAAAGAATAAGGTTGAGGAAACAAAAGCTTCCTTTGGGCTTACTGCCGCCATCCCCATTCTTATGAATACTGGAACTTCAGACATAGTAAACCCAGAACACTACCTTAACACCAACAGCTTAATGTCAGAAGTCATCATGCTTTGATATTTTAGCTTTGCTGACTGACTTATAATCTATTGCAAACCTTGGGTTTATACAATTATAAATTGTATTTAGAAGTTCTAGAAAATAAAAAATTTTCTATAGATGACATGGATTGTTTATTGACAAATGGGTTAGCAAAAAAAAAAAAAACTTAAATAAAAACACCATCAAACATACCTATGTGATCAAAATCTACAAGTGCTAATATAGGAAGCTGGTCATTCAGACTTCCCAGTAGGAGAAACAAAGTGGTTCATTAAAAACACAAACACTTTAGTAGGTCAAGGAGATTCTAAGATATGAAATTGTCACAAAGAAATAATTTAATGTGTAAAGAAGTTCCTTGGCATTCAATGAGTACTAATTTTTGCTTGCAAATATTTGAAAGTGACTATGCTGAGCAATGTTCGCATCCCTAGTTATATGCTCCCACCTTAGTGTTTGCTGCTGTTTTTGTTAAATGAATAATTTGTGTTGTAGATTCTTTCCAAAAAATGAGATTTGGAAAGTAGTAGCAGCAGAGAGACAAAATTTTTAAGCAGAAAGACAAAGAGTGACCCACATCATCCATGCATGCATTTCATTCATTCAGTTTCTACTGATTGAGTAGCAACTATGTGCCACTAATATTAACTACCAGATATTCAACATTAACTATGATAGACAAATCCTCTTAACATCACAAAACTTATAGTGAAAAGATAAATAGTAACAAATGAATGTGGCATTTTCAATACAAGATAAAAAATTATGGAAAGCACAGAAATATCATCCACATAGCAAACAGAAAGGCCCCAGAAAGGCTACTAACTCACAACTAAGACAATCTTTATATACTCTTTCAATTGGAGAGCAGAGAAATATTGGGAGTAGATCAGGGAGTGCATGAAGATGACAATAGTTTACAGAATTATTTTAATAGCATCAGAATGTGCACAACTGGGAAAAAGGTCTGAAAGAGGAAAGAGTAGGAACTGAATTGAGAATGAAAGAGAGGGAGAATGGTAAAAGTCACCTTTTAAAGGCAACTTTATTTGATGGTGATGCTAGTGGAATTACTATCCCAGTAGAAAATGACTGCCAAATTTAAAACACCTGGACTGATGCATTAGGGTAAAAAAAGTTAGTTTTCTACATTTCAATTCTGTCTCCTCAGTAGTCCAGCACCCCTTCCCCATATAATCCCTAGTCTTTCACAGTTGGCAATAAAGAAGTTAAAAATAAAAAGGAAATAGGCAGGCATACCCTGTAATTAATCTTTTTAGGTCTTCTGTAATCCAAAATCACATAAATACAGACACACACTCAAGACCCTCAAAGCACATTTACCAGAATCTTCAGGATATCCTAATTTCAGATATTTTAAAAATACATCTTTCTATGAAATAAATGGAAGGCCAAAATGTCACTCTCCTCCATGTCTCTCCAAAGGGCAAAGAGATCCTAGATATTCTGGATAGTTTTATATATATAAAATCAAATACAACATAAAATTGTGGCCTATCTCTTTGAATTTGAGACTGACCTAGTTCTATTTCTACTGTCAATTGGACTTTTCTTTCAGATATTTCACAAATATGTTTCATGGAGTCTAATAAACATATGAGTATAAAAATAGAGAAAACTTAATGCATCTTACCTCTTTGAACTGTGTTATGGTTTGGATGTAAGGCATGCCCCTTATATGTGAGAGACAATGCAAGAAGGTTTAGAGGAGAAATGACTGGTTTATGAAAGCCTTAGCCAGATCAGTGAATTAATTCCCTGATGGAATTCACTGAATAGCAACTGAAGGCCTGTAGGGTTTGCCTGGAGTAGGCTGGTACCTAAGGGGCGTGCCTTTCGGATATATATTTTGTATCTGGCAAGTGGAGTCTCTGTTTGTCTGCTTTCTGATCATCATATGAGCTACTTCCCTCTGCCACATTCTGCTACCATGATGTTCTCCCTCACCTCAAGCCCAAAGGAATAGAAATGGCTGTCTACAGACTGAGATCTCAGAAACCATGATCTCAGAAACCATAAACTTTTCCCCACCTAAAATTGTTTTGGTCAGGTCTTTAAATCACAGGAACTAAAAAGTTGACTAGAACAGACTATTTTGTATAATATCAGATAGTTCTAACTAACTGCATTTCATATGTATTACTTTCTTCAGGTGATAAGAAAATTTTTGTCTTTTATTTACCCAATTGGGACCTTGAACTACAAACAAAACAGGAGAGTATTTGAAGAAGTACTGACCCTTATAAACTGGATACTCAATACTAGATTTTCTAATTTTATACTACTGTACTCTCATAAGAAGAAAAGTTTTAAGATTGTCTAATGAAAGGTAGTTTAATATGGATTTTTAGAGTAAGAAAGTATATTATATCATATCAGATTAAGGTTTAAAATATGATAATATATTTTTAAAGCAAAACTTATCTCTTCTATAATTGAAAACAAAACTTTGAAGACACTTCGTTACTAAATTTTCTGAAGTATTTTGAGGAACTGTGATAGGAAGAGTATTAAAATAGATATATTTTTTTAGTTCTTTAATAATGTTTTGTTGGAACACTTTTTCTTGAGGATTTTCAGTTTAAACCAAGAAGAAAATTACAAATAGAAAATAAATTGGGTAAAAGCACATCTATCCTCCCATGACATTTAAATACTGGTGGCAGTACACCCAGAAAACTTAATCATTTTGATACTAGCTTCCTAATTTAGTGGCGACTATTATAACCAATCATGACAGACGTACCTATTCCATTGTATTCTGGTATAGATAATGAAAAAGGACAGGTCATCCTTTCAGACAAAATGTTTACTAAATAAATTTAACAAAAGAGTGGTTTTTAATTTGTTAATAAGAGGAAGTCTGACCTGAGACCAGTCTGTACCACTCAAACCAACTTTTTCTCAGTGTGAATACTCTGATAACCAGGTAGAATATTTTAGTGACTCAGCACAAACAGTGATCTTATTCCTTAAAGAAAAAAAAAAACTTCTAGTTCTACTGAGCATACAAAACATCAGAATATCTATGAAGCCAATGGCCCTTGATTTTGAATATAAAATTAAAATCTTGAAATTATGAAGACATTATAAAACTCTATTGTGTACACATCTATAAAGACCTTTTAAAGATATAAGATATTCTCATTATACATTATATGTGGCATTTGATTATGTGGTCCATACCTATTACCTACTCTATGATGTCAGAAAAATTGTGCTAAACCACCATGATTAATTATGGCTATGCAAAATGATATACCACATAAAGTTATCATGAGATAAACTCGAAAGTCCATTGAATCTTTCCACTCCTCCAAAGTGAACACTCAAAAAGCTGTAGGTGCCTTTCTCACTGGTGATGTTCCTAGTAATAAAGATTTCACTGCACTAAGAACTAACCCTGTGATCTTTAAATACTCTGCCTGCACAAAGGGGATTTATTATCATTATCGTTGTTATTATTAAACCTCTTTTGAAGTTCCCAACCTTATCAACATAAGGTCATATTATCCCTTAAAAACATATTATTTAGGGGCTGGGATATAGCTTAGTTGGTAGAGTGCTTGCCTCACAAGCACAAGGCCCTGAGTTCAAATCCCCAGCACCACAAAAAAAAAAAAAACATATTATTTAAAAATACAAAGGGAGTTGGATATGGTGGCACACACTTGTAATCCCAGTGACTCAAGAGGCTGAAGCTGAAGGATCCAGATTTAAGGAGGGCCTGAGCAATTCAGTGAGGCCCTAAGCAACTTAGCAAGACCCTCCCTCAAAATTAAAAATAAAAAGGACTGGGGATGTGGTTAAGTGGGAAAGCAACCCTGGGTTCAATATCCAGTACCAAAAAAATAAAATAAGAAATACACACACACACACACACACACACATACACACACACATATATATATATATATGGTTTTTTTTGTTTTTTTTTTTGTACGGAGGGTTGAACCCAGGGGCACTTAAGCACTGAGACACAAACCCAACTCCCTCCTTGTAAATATTTTATTTAGAGACAGGGTCTTTCTGAGTTGCTTAGGGCCTTGCTGAGGCTGGTTTTGGATGTGTGATCCTACTTCCTCAGCCTCCTGAGAGACTGGGATTTCATGTGTGTGCCATTGCACCCAGAAAAAAAATAATATTGATATTATTTTAGTGTTATTGTAAAAGTAACATGTGATTATTACACAAGATTAAGTACAGAGAAGAAAGCCTCAACATTCATCCTGTCCCCCTACCACCCTTACAAAAGTCATCCTGTCCCCCTACAACCCTTACAAAAGTCAGCCATTCTGCCTTGGACAAAATTTATGATATTGTCTCTGCCTCCACCATTTCCACCCTTAAACCAGTCTAAAGCTGTCTGCACTTTAAAAGTGACATTGAAGCCTTAAACTCTTAGAATGAAAGGAGATTCCAGTGTTAATCCTGTCATTCTTCCATCCACTACCCAGTGACTTGACTGGCAGATGTTACTAACCTCTATTACATCGGCCCTTTGGATGTCAGCCTGTTATTTTTGAAAAGGCTCTAGGAATAAACAAAATTTTCCATAACATGTTCATCTGAGTATTTGTTTATTCTTATACTCATTAATTTCATTTTAAGGATAAAAAAAGAATGAATATAATTTACATACATAGGTCAGCTCTTCAAGTGGCTGATTATGCTAGCCTGTTCCCAACTTTTCTTTATTCCACTCTGAAGAAATCCTTAAAGCTATCCATGGCACTCTACTTGGACATGATCTAAGTCACCAGTGTTCTCTTAAAATGTAGTACCAAAAATTGAATGCAATTTTCCAGGTGTACTCATCTCTAATCTCTTTATTTGGTTGGAGAGTAGTATTAGCCAAATTGGTGCACCATTTTCAAATGGAAGCACAGCCAACTCTAGACACACAACGGTATTATACCTGACACCAAATCCATGGTTAACATCATCAACATCATCATAGTAAATGCTAAGCACTAGTATACATGACATTTAACTCTTTAAATTTTATCAATAACCATATTTTGCATTATAGATGAGAAAATCTAGGCGAAGGAAGTTTAAGTAACTTACCAGAAGAGTGATAGCAAATTTTCATAGAAAGTAGTGAAAGAAGTTTGGTATCTATGTAAAAGCAAATTGGCACATTGTTGGTTTTTAATAACAACTGTAAACCTTGATATTTCTCCTGTGAACTATTATGACCTCTTAGACTAATGTCATTGAGCAGATAGCAGGGGTAGGTCTTACATAACTTAATTACCACCAGCAATTATCCTAAGAGTAGATAATGCAGAATCTCTACAGCCAGAAATTTTATTTCATTGATGGCATACTTTTTGAAGTGAAGCTTGACACAAACTAAGAACTGGAAAATGAAGCAGAACGATTCCACAACACTATGGTCATTAGAGAAAGTCATAATGATACAAGGCTTTTAGTTAAAACCAGAAATCAATCCCAGCCACTAGTAAACTAGTGAAAGGTATTCCCAGTAACCACACACCTGGCTATTTCATTATTTAATTCACTAACAACCATTAAACTCCAACATGTGCTAATAGGAGGCTCTGAAGAACAGAACACATTAGAATGACTAAAACTTGTATCTATTTTAACTTCTGATTTATAAACATTTTTAAAGCTGTTTTCCACATTAAAAATATAGCACACAATTTTTCATACCCCCTCCCTCTCATTTCCTTCTACATAATCTAAAGTTCCTCCATTCTTCTCTCACTCCTCACCCCACCCCACCCCCATTATATATCATTATCCACTAATCAGGGAAAACATTCGGTCTTTGGTTTTTTGGGATTGGCTTATTTCACTTTCATGATATTCTCCAATTCCATCCATTTATTTGCAAATGCCATAATATTACTATTCTTTATGTCTGAATAATATTCCATTTCGTATATATACCACAGGTATGAGCCTACATCATGTACAATCATAGAAATGAAATGTACCCTATTTGTGTACAATGAATCAAAATGCAGTCTGTAAAAAAAAATAAATAATTTTTTAAAAGAATGTAATAAGAAATTAAAGATCTACCAGATTGTTAAAAAAGTATGTAGCACACAGACACACAAACATTTCACAAAAATAAGATGTTTATTCTTACTTTGTGCAATGTACACTAATATTTTCTATCCTGTCCTTATTTTGCTTTGTTTATGTGAGTATCCTAACTTAGTAATTAATTTCATTAACTACTAAGCAATTCTGACCTGCAAACTTGAAAACATTGAGCATCTATTGGTACAATCATGATCAGAGAGAAACCAAAAGTTAAGAAGTAGCTGTTCAATTGCTATTTAGTTCTTCTTTTTTGTAGTGATTAATTCACAGCTTAATATTGTTTCTATTAATTCCAGGACAACAAATTAGTATAGTTGGAAGGGGAACAGATGGCAATAATAGTGGTAAAATGTTGCCATGTGAAAGGTAGAGAGAGGTAGGTGAAGATGTCACATACATATTGAAGCTTAAAAAAGTGGATTAACTTGCCTAAAAGGAAGTTGTGTTGGGTTTGAAACTCAAATTTGTGTAACTCCAATGTTCATAATTCTTCATAGGTTAGATAATGGTCCACAGAAATCTTATTAATATGTCTAAATATTTCATCTCTCTAAAATAAATTCCAATAAAACTCAGAAAAATTAGAAAAAAATTCTCAAATTAAATCTAATAGGAGATTTTCAGATAAACTCCTTTCAGATTTCTAAGCAAGTACCTCCATTAATGGATTTTTTTTTTTTTTGGCTTTCATCTGTTTCATCTGATGCTTTCTTGTGCTCCATTTAAAAAGAGAAGCAGTGCACAGATCCCCTTACTCACAGGAATACTTCCCAAGAAGTCCAGTGATGCCTGAAACTGCAGAGCACACCAAACCCCATCGATGGGGTTCTATGCCTTTTCTTACACAAACATATCTATGTTATGGTTTACTTTGTAAATCAGGCACAGTGGGAGATTAACAATAATTAATAAAGGAATATAACAATTATAATCATAAAATATATAATTCATATAATATGAGTTATATGAATGAGGTCTGTCTCTTGTTTCAAAATATTATACTGTATTCACCTTTCTTCTTACGATGGTGTGAGATGATATAATGCCTACCTGAGGAGATGAAGTGAGGGGAATGAGACATAAGCATTGTGACTTAGTGTCAGGTTGTAATTGCATAAGGATTACTTGACATAAGCATTGCAATGATGGGACAGTCATATTAGGAGACCAGTGTATTTAGTGTGGATACTCTAGACAAGGGATGATTCACATCCTGGTAGATAGGAGCAGTACAGCATGAGATTCCATCACGCTGCTCAAAATGGCACACAACTTAGAACTTGTGAATTGTTTATTTCTGCAATTTTCCATTTAATATTTTTGGACTACAGCTGACCAAGAGTAAATGAAATGTTAGAAAGCAAAGAAGCAGATGAGAGGGAATTTCTGTACAAACATTCCTAATGTAAAGTTTAATTTATACATTAGGGACTATAAGAGATCAACAACAAAAATAATGAAACAGAACAATCATAATAACATTCTGCAATATGAATTATTTAAAACCTGTGAAGTCTTAATTTCTGGCATTTTTTCATTTAATAGTTTCAGGTTAATGTTGACTGTGGGTAACTAAAACCATGAAGAATGAAACCTTGTATAAAGGGAAGCTACTGCATGTCTTTTACAATTCAACCCACTATAACCAAAAAGAAGGCATAAATCTGAAATATCAATTATGTATACATAGTTAAATTGGAATGTTGTAAAGCTATGGTAGGTCAGTTCAACTTCTAGTAGTGAAAGGGTGTGATAGACCAGTGATAAACTTCTTCTACCTCAGTTCTTTGATAGCATTTATAATGGTATAACAAAAAAAGTAAAATTAATTTTCAATAAAGAATCATTCTATATTCAAATATTACCAATTAGCATGCTGGACAAGCAATTTAGGTGCCTTATAAAGGTGGTCTTTGCTCTTTGAAGTAAATAATTTTTTAGTCAGTGTATATTTAGTCACTGATGTTTTCTTTCACCATTTCCTAATTAAGCCAAAAAAATAGTAAGCCAGAATTACAATTTTCCATCATGCAAAACAAAACTTACACAAAACACTGGAATATTGTTTCTTACACTTAATAAGATCATTTTTTTTCTATTTCACACTTTCAGACCACATTGCTCAAAGTAAGAAAAGGCAAATCTAATCAAGCTTGATAAACCAAGAAGCTGAGCAAATGATAGGAAAAAATAATTTGATTTGAGGGGTAAAGATATTAAATTACCAGCTAAAAGCTCTGAATGATAAAAACAAAGAGTCAAAACAGTTCAGTTTCTTAAAACCAAGGGTATTTCAACAGCTTTACGAAAGAACAGAAATAGTGTTAAATTTTTATGAGGATTTTAATATGAATGAGTTAAGAAATTATACTTTAAAAAAACCTCACTCAGTTAGAATACAGATGGATTCACTACACCTTTGTAAAAATCTACTTTAAAATACAAAATATATTCCATTCATTCTTTTCAACATATTTAGTGAATGTAGATAATGTCATATTGCCCAGAGTAATCGTGATGCTTTTGTTCCGCTGGAGCAAACAAGATCCCCTTTAGCTAAAGGTTTTCTTCTGCTTTTGTCTGTTCAGCACTAGCACAACTGGGGTGACAGTCTCATAAAGAAAATAACCAAAGGCACTCACTTGCCCAGTGCCTTGGCTTCCCTCCAGCACTGACATTTCCTGCCCTACATTAACTCCTGGGGCCACTGAACCAAAGTTAAAAGGAAATAGTATGTCTTTCTGTTTAGTTGTGGTAACTACTTTTTATTACATGGGTAATATAATTCATTGTTTCTTATATAACTGCTTAACCTATTTCAAATTTTAATAGCCATCCACCAACAAACGAATGGATCATATGTTCAAAGTTAGGTGTAACTTATAGATAAAACCCTGCAAAATGACTCAACAATAAATCAAAATAGTCCAGTGAGGAAAGCAAAAATTTAGCTAGAAAGTTTAGAGAGTTTAAAAATAAAGGTTTCAATAATGTATGTTTCTATTTATTATCTTAATTGAGCTAAAGCTGTATTTGGTTCTCATGAATCTAAAAATATCATTAATTGTTTTGCAAATGAAGAATCCCAGAAATTATTTGGTCACTTAGCATGAAATAGCTTGGCATGTGTGTACCTTCAAGGAATAAAATTTACTTGTAAAGCCCTTTAAAGCAAAATAGAATTGCCTGTACTTCTTTCTAGAAAAAGAAAATACTAAAAATTATGATGTGTTCAAAGAGCATAAGTCTAACACAAAATACCATGCTAGTAAATGTTTTTTTCCTGCCTGGCACAGTGGTGCACACCTGTGATCTCAAAGGCTCCGGAGACTGAGGCAGGAGGATGGAGAGTTCAAAGTCAGCCTCAGCAAAAGCAAGGCACTAAGCAACTCAGTGAGACCCTCTCTCTAAATAAAAAAATACAAAATAGGGCTGGGGATGTGGCTCAGTAGCTGAGTGTCCCTGAATTCAATCCCAGGTACCCCACCCTCCAAAAAAAATTGAAATGATTTTTTAAATCTTTATCAATCTCTTCATTTAAAATTCTGCTTGGTTATTGTGAGAATAAATGAAGAAATTAATATGACATCTACTTGATAATAGTATTTCACCAACAGAAGGGATAACCTGGAATTTTTATCTTTGTCCTATTTACAGTGAAGAAAAAAATTTAGAATAGGGCTAACAAAAGGAGTAAATTAGAGAGTGGGCTAGATTGATTTTTTTTTTTGTTCAAAAAGTATTTACTAAGAAACTAAAATGTTAGAGGCTTTAGGAGATGCAAAATGGACTAGACATGCACCTTTTCCACAGTAATTTAGAAAATTAACCATAGTGCAAAAAATTATGAGGGGAAAAAAGAGATAAGAAATGCTGTTGCAATTAAGTAGCTTTCATACTTATTTTGAGAAAATTCCAGACAGTAGTAATTAACCTAATCCTAATATGCAAGTTAATCATCTTTCCCATCTACAAAGTTGTCCTTTTTGTGGAAAAAAAAGACAGGAAAAATGCCTATTAATATTATAAAAATAGCAATAAATCTCCATTTCCTCAAGTAGGAAAAATAAACATTTCCCTCTGAATTAAAAATCCTATTTGAGCCAGGAAAAGAGAACACCTGTGAAGTTATATTTTTGCCTGCTAAATTTTTGGTTTACTTCACAATTCCCTAGCAAAAGGAAAAACTAGAATAATTATTTCTCTGACAAGATTTTTCTGTACTGTTGGCATCAGTACTTCAAAAACTAAACTTTATTTCTGCTATAATCTGTGAGCCTTTCATTGTCTTATCTAATAAATGGCAGTTACATTTACAATTGTTTTTAAATTACGATATTTCCTTGAATCTCAATAAATAGGAAGAAAGGGAAAGAAAAAATAAAGAAAGAAACCAAACAAAGCAACCCCAAAAAGTAAGAACAAAAAAGACAAAAAGGAAGGAATGAAAAAGAAGTGACACAAAAAAGACATATCTGGGAAAGAAGTAAAGAGGAAAGAGACTGAAACCCAAGGATGTTTGGGAAGACAAAGCCTTTGCTTCACTAGAAGTGTTAGCTTATTTCTACTCATTTAATGTTGGCCTGTATCTACTATCACCTACTCTCTATTGCCATTAAAAAAAAAAAAAAGGTTGGCAAAGGCAGATATGATATGACATAGTAATGACCTGGCTAATACGAACCTTTTAGAAAAGATTACACATCTCAGAGCCCATCTGACTCAATATTAGAGACTTTCTGCTTAGACATTCAAACTTCAGGGTGCTGAAATCTAAATGAAATTCAAAGTACTAGCTTTGTGTCTTTCAAAACATCACACTTTAATATTACATTTGCTCTTGGACAAACAATAAAAATTTTGAACACAAATTAAGGGAAAGCTAAGAAATATAATTGGGCAGAGTTAAATAAGTTTACAGGGCTAAGCCATTTCAGCCAGATGGTTTATTGCAATTTTGGAAATATCTGAACTTCTCATAAATGTCACAGAGTGTGAGAACTGAAAACATTTCCATCTGCCTAAACTAAAGGAGCTATTACTACTCATCCATTCTAATGATAATCCCATACTGTTTGCCAAGTTATTAAGGCTGTTTGACCACTTGAGAAGAAATTGTCTATTCTTTCTCTAAAAGGGTAATTCTGATGCCACATGGGTAAATGGATGAATGACAAAACAAAACAACAAAAAAAAATCTATACCTCTTAGAGAGATGCCAGAAATAGTCTCTTCCTGACTACTCTGTTTGAGATAGAGGAAAATATCTATGAGATGTCAAACAGAGCTTGCGTAGTGAAATGGTAAAAGAATCATTCATTAGTATGACTTTTTAACTAAAAATTACATGGCTAGGATTGGCTGAGAATCAGGACTATTATTCAGATCTTCAACCTGCAACTGTCTCTAGCTTATGTATCATTATCTACATATTCTGGCAAAGTTGGGGGTGGGTAAAAGCAAGAGAGATGAGTAACAGTAACGGTTATTTTTCTTTCTGATATTACCACCACATTTCATACCAGTACTTGTAATAATGAATTTTAAATTCTTAACACAGAAATGATAATTCTTGCACAGAAATGATACTAAAATGAATAAGAATTTAGTTCCCTTGTACCCTCCACATTTCCCTTCCCGTCTTTGTGCAAAATATAATTTTATCATAACTTTTCATAAAATTGATATCATATATACATAATTATTAAGTCATATACTATATTTCATTTTTATAATATTTTATATTCCTTACAGATAATTACTGCCTTGTCTTTCTCCTTTTTTTCATTTGCTCAATATTCTGTGTGCCAATAATTCATATATATAAAATCCCTATAGAACAGTAAGTTTGCAAAAACTTCTAATCTACCATAGTATTCTCCCCATTCTCTCTATCATTGTGGGCTTGAGGTTTTATCTAATTCCTTAAAGTGTCTTTTAATGACACTTTAAAGATATCAGATAAACACATGTGTTCAACCTACTATATTGAACCAGGAACTAGAGATCAATTTTTAATACCTGTGGACAATATTGAAATATTAATAGATGTAAAAAAAATGTCAAAAGTCACGAAACACAGAGTATCATCACGATGAAAAGACTTTATCAATAACAGATGGGTTTTGATGGTAAAAGAAAATGAGAGCTCAAAAAATAAGCCAGAATGGTCATTTTTAGTTTCTCAAGTAAAGGATCTGGATATAGTTTAACATAAATCATTCTCATCATTTTCAAAGTTTAAAATAAAGTTCCTCAAACTTTAATGTGGATGGGTCACCTGGGGATCTTGTTAAACTACAAATTATGATTAAGTCTTCATTTTAACAAGCCACTAGGTAATACCACTGATTTTGTTCCAAGAAGTACAGTTTAAGTAACAAGACTTTAGCATATATCATTTAGCCTAGTTATAAGAAGTGGAGAAACTAGGCTAGAACCACTTAACATGGAAAGAAACCTTAGCATAAATCTTAAGTTTTATGGTTCAGGTTTTGGAGCATAAGTTCTTTACTAGAGAAAGTAAAATGCCAGCCACAAGGAGAACAAAAGGTATTTCAAGAAAATGCTCTGCAAATAATTCATGTCCAACTGGACTCACTCATCAGTTTCTCTATACCAAATCAGAAGTCAATAAAAAGATCACATGGAATGCTAGGGAACTGCACAGCATGTATGCTCTGTACTTCTATTCTGACACCATCCCCAACCACTACTCTGTAATAACTTTCAATTCTAAAGTGAACTACTTAGAGTTAATGCAGATTGCACAAGTTAAGGGCTCAGTCCTCCACAAAACTATCCTAACATCAGAAGACAGACTAGAGTCCAGACCACACACGTTTCTGATCAAATGATTATAAATGTGGGGGGTTCCAATGACCCTCTTCAAGTTTTAAAACTTAATAGAATGAAATTCTGAAAGCAGAAAAGTGCTATACATGTGACTGCAATTTTATTATTAAGAATACAAACCAGCTCATTCACATAAAGACACATATAAGATCTGAGAGAATACTAAAAACAGAGCTTCTCTGCTTTCCCCCTGTCAATCAAGGTATGTCCCCCTCCCAGTACATCACTGTGTGTCCCAACCAGGAAGCTCCACTCATCTTCAGTATCCAGGGTTTTTATTGCAGTTTTGGTCACATGATTAAACTCAATAGCCAGTTTATTGTCTCTCCCCAGAAGCCATAAGTTTGGGCTGATATCATTTGATTCAAGGCCCCAACAGTCAAATTGCATGGTTGGTTTGTTCTTCTAATATGACTAACCCTTATCTGATGCTGTCATGGGGCTTCCATGAGTCATAATCTCAGGTGTGAACCCAGAGGCTCATGAGTAACAAAGACAAATATTCCTGGACATGCCAGGAATCAAGGATAAAGTCTTCACTATACAACAGTTACCATCTGCTCTTTAGTGACTTTACCGCTTTCTTTTGTACCTAATTTAGGGAGCAAAAATGATCTATCATGAATAAATTGAGAGAGTGAAGTCACCAAAGATTGGAAGTAAAGAAAATAAAATCTACTCGAGCTCTTAAGTAAACTAACAAATCATACATGATAAATCATGGTATCTTGCTGGGGCTTTGTTTTCTCTCCTATATTGGTAAAGGATAGAGCTGGATTATTTTTTAAAATTATTTTTTATTTTTACAGACTGCATTTTGATTCATTGTACATAAATGGGGAACATCATTTCATTTCTATGGTTGTACACGATGTAGATTCATACCATTTCTGTAATCACACATGTACACAGGGTAAGGATGTCTGTCTCATTCCACCATTTTTCATACCCCCCCTGCTCATTTCCCTCTTCGTAATCTAAAGTTACTCCATTCTTCTCTCACCCCCACCTACCTACCCCCATTATATATCATCAACCACTTATCAAGGAAAATATTTGGCATTTGTTTTTTTGGGATTGGCTTAATTCATTTAGCATGATATTCTCCAATTCCATCCATTTATCTGCGAATGCCATAATATTATTCTTCCTTTGACTGAAAGAACTCAAGCTGTTGCTATTTGCTGATGACATGATTCTATAGTTAGAGGATCCAAAAAATCCCACTAGAAAACTTCTAGAACTAGTAAATGAATTCAGCAAAGTAGTAGGATATAAAATCAATATGCATAAATCTAATGCATTTCTATTCATAAGTGATGAATCCTATGAAAGGGAAATTAGTAAAACCACTCCATTCACAATAGCCTCAAAAAAATAAAATAAAATACTTGGGAATCAATCTAACAAAAGAGGTGAAAGACCTCTACAATGAGAACTACAGAACACTAAAGAAAGAAATTGAAGAAAACCGTAGAAGATGGAAAGATCTCCTATGTTCTTTGATAGGCAGAATTAATATTGTCAAAATGGTCATTCTACCAAAGGCACTATATAGAGCCAATGCAATTCCAATTAAAATGCTGACGATCTTCTAATTGGCTTTAACATTCTATAACACTGAGTTTATTCGATCTTCTGTATTCATTTGTTCAATTACGGAGTGATTTTGTCAGTTGTTAAAATGATCTCCTGATTGGTCAAAATGAGGAGTACAACAAACATTCTTGTGGTTACTGCAATGATATGAGAAAAAAAAAGTCATGTCAAGTGATTAGTTTTTAAAAACTAATGGCTATGCCATTAGTTTTGCAGTGCCACCCAAACAAAACAGACAAAACAAAATGCAACAACAACAACAAAAAAAAAAACCCACTAAATATTAACTCAATCCCTTAGCTAGTTATATGAAATTTGGAATGCATTTTTTTTGATAATACTGATGCAAATTTGGAGGTAATTCCAAATTCCATACATCTACATCAAACAAAGCAAAACAATATGAAAATATCTAATCCACCATTAAGAGGAATATAAAATAGGACAATCCTCTAAACCTAATTATCAGTTATCCTTCATTTGTCTTTCTTATTCCAACTCTACTAATTGTTATTTGAACAGCAAATAGGTGCTGTGAAATAAGAAACTCATGAATTTTAACCTATGTAAATGTATGATTACACAAATGGTATGTTTTTACTCCATGTACAAACAGAGAATCAACATGTATCCCATTTGTTTACAATAAAAATAAATTTAAAAAAGATAAGGCAAATTCAAATTACCAATAAATATGAAATATAAATTCAAGATTAAAAAAAAGAAACTCATGAATTATCACTACAGAAGCATAGCACAGCTGCCTGCATTAGGAATCAACTTATATCTAAGTTGAAAAAAATCAGAAAAGAAGTACAACAGGTAGGGTTCATTCTGATATTTTTCTATCCTGAACAGGACAAACAGATCGTTACAATTAACATCTATTGTGAATTTACAGGGAATCAGCTAGGAAATAATTCATGTTAAACAGAGGTTCTCAACATCATTAAGAGAGACTGAGAAACTGGGCCAGTGTGCATGAGAGCATAAATCACAGAGGTCATGTGTGTTAATGAGAAAAAGAGCATTTATTAGCTTGCAATTTAAAATACAAAGCCCTTCTCCCTCAATGGTTTAAAATAGAATAATATTCTATACCTGAGGACAGGAGAAGGCGGTGCCCTCAATTAGATGAACAATTCTCTTGGCCCCAAAACTTTTATTGTTGTCATTGAAATTCATCATTCTGATTTTACTTTTATATTGTGATGTCTTTGTTCTTATGGACAGGAAGTTTGTGAATATAACTCGTCCTATACTACTGACTCTGCGGAAGAGTTGTGCACTTTTTTTAAAGTTTGAGACCTACACATTTACTTTTTTTGCTCATAGCCATAATGATATATTTCCTGACTTTTGTATGAGCTTCAATCAATGTTTTATATTTGTATGTTTGTTTTGAAATTAAAAACTAAAACAAACCAATATCTTGGCAAATATAATGCTAAAGATCAATGTCATTAAAAAGTAGATATATCTAACATTGGAAACTGACATTTTACTATACAAATGAGAAGCAAAGAAGAGCATGGATTTCCAAAGAAGCAGAATATATAATTATGATACTATATCACTACGAAGAAGTAACTTATTTTACTGAGACATGTTTGAGGAATTTCACTCAGACTCTTCCTCCAACAACCAGACTATGTAAGTAAAGTAAATACTCCTGACACCAGACAGTGGGGCAACAAATTCTAAGTCAAAAATTTCAAGAATAAATCCATGACAATATAGTTAACTTCAAAGTACTGAGAAGATGTTCCCTGTGAGATGTCAAAGACCATCGGGCTATTGTTTTAAAAAATAAATTAGAGAAGCACTATCCCATTCATAATGAGAAAAAAAAGAAGGCATTTTACAAACATTTATTTCTAAGCAATTAATTTTGCCTTTGCTTCCAAATTTCCATTGATTTCATGTGAAATCATTTTTTCACATATTACTAAAGTCAAGGGATAAACTAATATCTTTAATGAAGATGAATCTTACAAAGGAAGGGCAGAGAAAATCAACCCGGAACATCTTTTCATTTGGGCCATTATGAGACTCAAGGTGTCTTTGGTGCTAGCCACTTTGGGAAAGTGTGTTCTCATTTTAAATGATAACAACAGTAATGTCTTCGTGCCTTGCAGAGGAACCAACTCAGAAGATGTATATCCAAAGTGACTCATATGTACAAACTGATCTGATCTAAACAAAGCTTTAGAAGTTTTCAGGATTTTTCATTCTTGAACCTACTCTGTTTTCAGAAACTTTGAGAAATTATTACTTACATTTCAGTATCCCAAGTAACATACTGTAACCTTGTCAAATTATAAGATTAATGTCTGGACTAATAAAATCCCCATGTTATAAAATGAATTTACTTAAAAGGCAAAACTACCGTGCTACTATTTCATTTACTAGAGAAATGCAGAGATAAAACTATAAGCACAAATAATACATTATACCTCCCATTATTTGACATGACAGTATAATGTGCCAGAGTCTCCTCCCTGAACAACTTATTCCTTTCTCTTCAATATTTCTAAGTCAATCCAAATGCAACGTCATTTAATTTTCAAGTTAGCCAATGTCTACTTAGCACATATTTGGCAGGCACAGCAGTGAGTTCTGGGGATACAGCAGTAAGAAAAAATG
Source organism: Sciurus carolinensis (assembly GCF_902686445.1). NCBI lineage: Eukaryota > Metazoa > Chordata > Mammalia > Rodentia > Sciuridae > Sciurus > Sciurus carolinensis. Next base: position 71,766,230 of record NC_062220.1, read on the forward strand.
ATCACAATTTCTTCCCTTGTGGGTTAATCTTGGAGTGTTTAGAAGCCATATAAACTGGGAGTTGGATATCAGGAAAGTCTACTAAGGAATAAATCTCTTCCCTAGAGGAGTTGCTCCTCTGCTGACTGTTCCAGTAGTTCAAAGACAGCTTATCCAACTTAAGGAGTTCAAGGGTCAGTCTTCTCCCTGTACTCCCATGCTTTTGTTTCTTTTTTCCTCTTTCTTACTATCCAAAATACTTACTCCAGCTTATGTAAAGGTTACTGAGGTAAAATATACTAAACCACAGAGGGCAGAAATTTTGGGGGATTTTCCATATATATAAAAAGCAGACAAAGACAACTGGGTGGTTTACTTTGAGACAGATGATTCTCAAAGGCAAACTAGGTCTCTCCAATAGTTAGTCCATAAATATTTCTTGACTATTTGTGTGTTAATACTGGGCAAATAATGTTGAGTAAATGACAAGCCCTGGGCTGAGTTTGTGGCTCAGTGCTAGAGTACTTGCCTAATATATATGAAGCACTGGGTTTGATCCTTAACACCACATAAAAAAAATAAATTTATTAAAAAAAAAAAAGGTAAGACCTAACGGTACTTATAGTTGTGCAAAGGAGAAAGACATTAATCGAACTATATAAATGCAAACAATGATAAAAGCTATGAAGGTAAACTTTGAGTCCTGTTTCAGAGGAACCTGATTTGAACTGTGGGGTCAGTGAAGATTCCCCTGAGAAAGCAATGTTTAACCTGGGATATTTAAGTTGAGCAGGTAGCATATTGTTAAGGAAATAAGAGAAGAAAGAACAGTTGGGGCAGAAATATGTATAGTATGGAGATTGGAAAAAAGCAAGAAAGTATCAATAAACTAAGAGATTTAAGAACAGTATGGTTTGAGGACAGGGAACTAGAGAAAATTCCAAGTACAGCTGAAGAAATACACCCAGGCAAATATATCAAGAAAGTTGTCGAAGACCAGTTTAAGGGTTTGGTTCTTCACCCAGTGACAAGTGCTCTGCTGACATATGAACATAGTTAGTCTGAAGAGAATACCCATTATTGCCTCTGAAGGGAAGAACCAAGAGACTGCAGGACAGAAGCAGAAAGGTGATACCTTTCACTGTATAGTCTGCGTACCTGTTGAAATTTACTTTTGTATATATATTAACTATTTAAAAGAAAACAATGTTATATACATTTAAATCACTGGCTCTATTAGAATTGATTGGCAGATGGGTGAATACTAAAAGAGGAACAGAAGGTCACTGCTGTGGTAGCAGTAGAGACAGTAAGAAGTTCAGAAACATGACCTTAAATCATTCTAGTTGACAGTTTGTTATAATAAATTGCAAAACAGAGGTAAGAAAGAGAATGTGTCAAAATAAATCCTAGATCTCAGACTTGTACCTGAATGGATAGCTGTTATCATTCACTACAAGAACATACTAAAAGAAGACTAGATTGAGTATCAGCTTTTCACAAGCCTGCATTTGAGATGCTTTTACTGCATCCAAAGGGGAGACCAAATGTTGAGGTTAGGAGTTCAAAGGAGAGATCTGGACTGAAGACATGCATCTGAGAGTAAACAGTAGGAAAATATTTCTAAGTCATGGGTACCTATGAGATCATCTAGAGAAACCCCCTATTGCAGTGTGTTTAATTTATTAGCATTAAATTGAGGACATTTATTTCTTTCAAATAACTAAATTTTAATAATACATATTGATTCAGTAAGTCTCATCAAAAGTAATGGGATGAAAAGCAGATCTAGCATACTTCCTAAGCAACACAAAATGGCACACCGAATTGAACTAGCCTGGGATGGACTTTTTTTTTTCGGGGGGAAGGGAATGACAGAATCTAATTATAAACAAGTCACATATGGCAAATACCCATTGTGTTAACAATAAAGAAATCTCCCAGGACGGATATGTGAATCAGTTGGACCATTAAAAATAATGATTACCAAATAAGATGCTATAGAAATGGCATGTCCTGTAGATGAGTCATTAGGTAAACTCTCACTTGCTCTCAGAGTGTCAAGGGAACATCAGGGTGAATGCTGTGTCTGGTAATCACAAACACTTAGCAATACTAAAGGGACTATTAAGATCTGAGCCACTTATTAAGGAACCAGTTCTGTGAAGCAGAATCTGGAGGAGGTGAAGAACAGTATGTAAAACTCAAGGCCAACTGAAAATAAATTAATATTAAAAAACAAAAACATTGCTGTAAAGGATGGCTTAGAATGTGCTGTTAAGGCAAATGTTAAGAGGCAGCTGCTCTTGAAACATTCTGGTTCCATTCATCATTCCTAGGCCACTTAGAGTAGTTACTGAAAAGCATGAAGGCTAGAACACAGATATCCTGACTTAGAAGATATGAAAAGAATAACATCAAAAGCTAAGTTTTTTCCTAAAGAATAGAGAAAAAATGAATGAAAAGAGGGTGTAACATAATATATTCACAGATAAGTATAATAACTAAAGTATCTTTGAGGTAACTAAAAATGTTGACTAAATATAATGTAAAATAGTTTAATCTGTGCTGTTCTTGTTAAAATAATATACCTTTTTTACAAGAATTAAAAATGGAAGGCATCTCTACAATGTATTTGGGGGGTGGGAATAAAAGTGAATGAAATTCTGATACATGAAAATTAAGGTGACTTGAAAACATATTTTGTGAAAGAAGCAAGTCACAGTAGGCTAAATGTGGTAGAATTCCATTAATATTAAATGGTAAAAATAGGCAAATCCACAGAAACAAATGAAAGTCCATTAGTGATTGCTGGACTATGGGGAAGAAAGGAATGGGAAATGATTGCTGAGGATATTAGGGATTTTTGGAGGGTGATTAAAAAATTCTGCAATTCCATAGAGGTAATAACTGTACAAGTCTGTAAATATACTAAAATCCACTAAAACCCACTAATTATATGCCTTAGCAGTGTGAAATGTATGGTAAATGAATTATATCTTAATAAATATGCTTTCAAACATATAATAGATAACAATTTACATTTAGGCAAAAATACTATTTAAAGAAGACATATTAACCTGAAATAAGTACAACAATTACTGCATTTTAAGGTTTACAGAGGTCACTACCTAACTATATTTGCTTCCATCTTTATTCATTCTATAAATTACATCTGGGAGTATGTGTAACATGGTATTTAGTGCCCAATACTTATACTAGCTTATTTATTATCAAATGCTTACACTTATTTATTAAACACTTCCACTATGTGTTCCACATGGAATAACTTATAGAATTCCCAAAGTTATTTTGTGGTGCTGGTACTCTTAATCCTAGAGGTAATTTCAGAGATAGCTAGGCCAAGGTCAATGACAGAGTAAATAATGAAGGTGAAATTTGAATCTAGACAAATTACATCATAGGCTCCACAGCCTATGATGTAAGCAGACGCTATACAACTAGTATAATAAATTTTTTTAAAGAGCATGTTAAAAGAAATAAGCAGTTATATTAAATATATAAAAATATATACCAAACAGGATAAAAAAAAAAACAAATTTCTAATGTTTTGTAAAAAAATTCTTACACTTTGGGCTATGATTTCTAATTATAAAATCCTGTCAGAAATCAGCTTAGTAGAAAAGATGTGCTTTGAAATGCTGTTCAATGATTTGAAGAAAGTCTCAAGAATAGAAAAATACTGTTGTTGAAAATGCATGTAAAATATTGAAAGTTTCTTCATGTACTGTACAAGTAGGAAAAGCAATATATCTAGATTAATAAGTGCATGTGGTTTTAAGTAATTATTATAACAAAGTTAATAAAATGTTAAATGGATGAGTTATTTGCAATCATGTCTATGAAAAACAGGTTCACTCTATGTTCAAGATAACTTTTCTTTAGGGAATATATGGCACATATAAGTAGACAATTTTCTCTTCAAAGCATCCAAATAACTCTCAATTTTTCTCTTCCCCTGTGAAGCAATACATCAGCAGTTAACCAATAAATCTGAATTATTTCAGAAAGCCAAACATTAGCAGAATTTCATTTTACTTTTTATTTATCTTCAGTACTACTATTTTGACTTTGTCTTACCTTACCTTACAGTATGGTGACCTTTAAGAAAACTCAGAATCTCATCCATGACATGAAAACCAAACAGAATGCAATGATCTCTTTACAGGCTTAACAGTAATTACTATTTGACAGGGTTTGATACAACCTACAAAGACACTTGCTCTACATTTTCATTTCTCAAATAAGGTCTCTCATCATATTCAAATACTTCCTTATTTTCCCAACCATTTCAAGACAGGGTATACTGTCACCCCTAGGTAGTCAGTCAAGGGGGCCCTTGTTCAACCTCTCTGACAAATCTCCTTCGGTGGCTGCTCCCTTTCCACCACAGACAAATGAACTTCCTGGCATTGAAGAGTTCATTACCTGCTATCATCTTTAAGATCATGTAACAAACCACTCATCTTGACAGTACAAACTTGGAACAAACCTCCAACCAAGTCCTTGGGACTAAGTTTGACAGACTCTTGCTTTAATTGACTCTGCCACTGAGCTGCCTTTGCATTTTAAACATGAAACAAAGCCAACCAAGGAGAGGCAAGGTTTTGGTATTTTCTATATGTTGTTTTTCCACCGAGTACTCATAATCCACATTGTTACATAATTTTGCATTCTTAAAGTAAAAACAATACCTATATAAATATGTATATGTGTCTACAGACATACATATGTATATATTCATATTATGGCAGAAAACCAGCCTTATTGCTACTCCTTTTCTCAGAAAAATAAGCTTATTCCTTTAAATCACTATCCTTATTTGTCTTCATTTTGATTTTCTCTTTGATGTCCTAGCAGATTACTTCAGGTTACCTGCTCTTCTGCATGGATTGCATATAACCAACTGTGCCATTTCATTAGCCACATTCCATTCCTGATGCCTGGAGAGATTATAAGTGCTGATAGCTTTGACTCCTTAGGAAAAGCTGTTTCCCACCAGAGGGTTGCTCTGCCTGTCCGCTTTAGGGTCAGGATGTTATAGAGGAAACTGTACCCTGGCTTCTTGAGCAAGCAGACCAATGTGGCTCCTGTATGACAGGAAGCTATTATAAACCCTTGAAATTAGAACTTAAATTTTATGGTCCTGTATCATGCCTTGGCCACTTGGCAGAATAACTGAGCATACAGAAGGCTTAATCAACATTTGATGGACTTAAATCACAATTTCAAGGAGGAAGTCCTCATTCTCCTCATAACTATTTTGAATAATCCAGTTTATTTTCCATTCCAGATCTTTACAATGTCCAAAAATACAAGTTTATATGAGACATAGGACTCAGTGACAATATAGGGATTTAATTAGCAAAATCCAGTGTGAGGAGACCTATCCTCAGGCCAACTAACCTGGTTTCTTCACCAAATAAATTGTTATGAGAGAGACAGAAAAAGAGAAAGAAGAGACAGATTCAAAAGAGAGACACAGAAACTAGCCTGTAGATTTAAAAATACATATAAAGGATATAACCAACACCAACATGTAAAATGTAGATCTTATTTAGAATCCTGAACAAATCAATTGTAAAATATAAACAAATATTTATGAGGCAATTCTGAAAAGTCAAATATATTAATTGATATTAAGTAATTATTATCGAAGTTTTAGGTATGGCAATTATATGATGGTTATGTTCTACAGACCTTATCTTTTATAGATATTGATGGAAAATATTTACAAATTAAAAACTATCATGTCTGAAATTTGTTTTAAAATAATCTTGGAGAGCAGGAGTTTATTGAAGCTATGGAATGTGTACACAGTGTTTTGTCATACTGGCCTCTACACTCTAGACTACATGTTTAATGTTTTAATATGTAATAGAGATTGTTGTTGACTATAGTAGTTCTTCCTTATCTGAGGGGGATACATTTCAAGATACCTACCAGACCTCTGAAACAGATAGCATCAAATCCTACATATAGTATGGTTTTGCCTATATATACATAACTATGATAAATAATAAGTAATATTATGACAACAAGCTATAATAATATTGCCAGCATTGCTTCTTGTGCTTTGGGGCCATTATTAAGTCAAATGAGGTTACTTGAACACAAACACTATAACACTGTGACAGTCAATTGGATAATGAGGCATCTAGTTATGAGGCAGTATACATAATGTGGATATGACTAAAAGGCAGATAGCATATATAGCATGAATATGCTAGACAAAGTGATGATTCACATACCAGGAGAGATGAAGTAGGTTGATGAAGTATTATCATACTACTCAGAAAAACATAATATTTAAAAGTTAAAAGTTTATTTCTGAAAGTTTCCACTTAATGTCTTTGAACCACAGGTGACTATGTATAACTAAAATCATGGAAAGTAGTTACATGAATAAATGTTTAAAATGCATATAGTCCATACATTTACCTCCCTTGGACTTCTTAATATTACCACATCATTGCCTTTGTTTATAACACTTTACTTTTACACATAAATTCTCCTTGGTTCCTCAGTTCAGCAAAAGTGTGAAACTCATTCCTCTCATCATATCTCAAATTGAACTCTATTAAGGCACACATCACATTTCAGTGCTGTGTTGGTTTGTTTCTTATACTGGTAACTTCATCAATGGCAAATATTCCAGGGAAGTAAATCTTGATTTACTTTGTCAATATAATAAAAAGAACCCAAAAGCTACACATAGTCAAAGTTATTCCTTTGTCACCTTCTCTAATAAATGAGAGTAATAAATGAAACCACTCCAGATCAGCCCATAAAACTCTCTAACAAATCATGGCAGATGCAAGCAGGATATTCTGCCTAATCTATCTACATTGGAGTTCCTCCTCATTAGTACACAAAAGGAAGAGCCATTCCATCTTCCTTGAGGCTTTACTATGAAAGCCATATATCCCTATTTTACTTTCCTCTAACTCCACCTCATCAATATCTCATTTTAAACAATTATCTATCTCTACTGTTTAGCAAATTAGCAAGTTTGAAATCAATTGTTATTCTTCAAGGACTTACCATAATGTCAGATAAACAGCAGAGAGCAAAAAAAAAAAACAAAAAAAAAAAAACAGAAAAAATTATTTGGGATAGATGGATGGATGGATACCAAGCTCCAAAGTAAAATAAATAATTAACTTTATACATCCTTTTTTATTTTAGTTAAATGAAAATACAAAATCATGCAATTTTAGTGTAAATATTAAAGGCCTTCATATATGTTGAAAGCAAATAATATTACAGTGTGAGTGCAAAGGAAGCATATCTCTTTAAAATTGTACTTTATATATTTGGGAGTACTGCCTTATGGCAAATAGCTAATTATTCAGTTTGGGGGGAAGAAAACTATTATGAGCCCAATATATAAAAGACATCATGAAGTTGGAAATTTTAAAGCTGATTAATTTACAGATATTCAAACTTCCATGTAAATGTCAATGTAAGGCATTATCCCCATTAAGAAGAATATTTTGTTTTTCAGATTGTAACATACTATAGCAACAAACACAAAAATTGTACTCATCTTTTAATGAGAACTATATGTTTTCTTTATTGTACTTGCACAGTAAACACACAAATCTCCAAAAGTTACCAAGTCTAGGATACTACAAAAATCAATTTTTCATTGAATGACTCTTCATACCCATTCAGCATGAATTATTGCCTTATTAAGTACCAGAGATTTTTTTTCCCCTAGCTGTACACCCCATTGTACCAAATCTGGTTAGATGAAGCAGAAACAAATTCATATTTCCTAACACTTATTCAAACTCTTTGGACTAGAAACTGTACTGCAGATAGTCTTCACATTTCATCAAATTATTCTCCCAGTCAGGTTCATACCAACAAGGCTCTCATGTATCATTGCTTTTTTCTTTTTGGTGAAAAAGAAAAGAATCCCCACTAATTTCACAGTACAATGATTCATTCATTACTTAATCTTGTTTCTTAGTCTATTAAAATTAAAGATGCATATGCCCTGTTGTACCACACTATTATATTCAATTGTTGGCTGAAATACTGTTAAAATGAAATTAAAATTACTGTAAAAATCTTCACTGGATATTTCTAAAATCCTACTTCCTTATCTTTTTGATTTATATTGCAATGACTGGCTGGCAGATCACTTGTTAGATTTTTAAAGAAACATAAATAATGATAGGTTGATAGGCAATATTATCATCCCACTTGGTGTGTGTGTGTGTGTGTGTGTGTGTGTATTAGGATTTTTCTGAGTGAGAATTGTGTGCATCGCATCAGCAAATAGGATATTTTCTTTTAAGTATAAGAAGAAAATAAAAACAAGAAAGTCCAAACTTCAATATGAAAACAAATTCTTTTATAAGCAAAATTGTTGCATTTGATTATCAAATTTATTTCAGAAAGGAGAAAAAATGGTGATGGTAGACCAGTACTGGTAATGATATCTACAAAAAGGAATTTAAATTGGAATATTAAATGCTCTGAATGCTCTGAATCTTAATTTCCATTAACTAGGGATAATCAATAGAATCCTTAATAGCCGTTTGAGTTTATATTTCACACAGGAGACAGTTGTAATATAAAAATCACTGTAGATTAGTTATTATTAATGTCTTGCTGGGGGAAGACATATATATAGAAATGTGGGTAATAATTCTGCCTTTCCCCCAGGATCAGGATGAATATGGACTTTTCTGTTTCTGAGTTTGTTTTAAGAAAAAGAAATGCCCACAGTCTGTAATGTTTCTTTAAGCAAGTACAGATATCTTCAGTGTGTGTCCTTTGGGGATGGTGATATCAACCCTGAAGACAGCAGGGTAGTGCCAAAGCTGAGTCATAAAATTCAACTCTGGTTAGCTCTATTCATGGAGCAAATATCACTGACAACTGTTTGCTAGGAAAACAAGGGGTTAATGAATATCTAACCTAAAAGTAATGATATTTAGACCTGTTCTCGGCAGGTATTTTCCTTCTATAAAGTTCTGTAACTTCAGTTAAATAAACTGGACTTTATAATAGGTAAAAACTATGGCACTTTCCAACCCATCTCTAAACCACCTGTAATGTCAAAGGAGTCATAAAAAATGGTTTGTGCCAAGTGTGTTTCATGAGAAGAGAACTTAAATGAGATAAACTATTAAAATTTTAGGTCTGAATGAGTCCCAATTATGTAAACATAGAGGAAAAAAATCAAATGATTCTTTCCTCAAAGTCCTGCATAGCCACTGTTTACTGTGTGCTTTCAGGGAAGACACTTAATCTCTCTGCAGATGAATTCAACTATGTGCAAAGTAAGCAATTCTTTTATTTCTTCATATATTTTATAGAAGTAAGTGAGAAAGTGACTTGCCTGGGACCTGTCCACCATTTTTAATCAACCTAAGAAACACATATTCATTTCATATTAAAAACTTCCATGTCACCATTTTCTTCTCTCTTATAAGTTTAAAAAATAAAATGAGCTAGAAACAATTTTCTTTGATATAACTAGAATCAATATCTGAAAACAAACACATATAAACTGACCATTCACTGCTGGGTTTTTGTTGTTTGTTTGTTTTGTTGTCATGAAAAAAAGAAAAGTCTATGGTTTGAGGGATCAACCTTATCTTTCTCTCTTTGTAGGATATGGCAGATAGTAAGAAAATATTAACTCCTAAAGAGATAAAAATATATAAATGCATTTTATAAAAAATAAAAAGGAAGCAGAGGCTTAAAATACAAGATCCCAACCATTAAGAAAGTCACAATAACATGGACAGAAATCTTGCTTTCACCCTTAGGGGCTAAGGCCACTTAGTTAGTGACTAACAGTGAAAATAGAGATAGTATTCCATATCACAGATTTAACATTTTGAAACAATATCTACAGTGATTTATTCTGATTATAGAAGTAATTCATATTCATTCCAAATAAAATTCGGAAAACAAAAGTCCAAAAAAGTAAAACAGTAAGCATGCTTCTTTCATCTAAAGATAATATATGCAATATAAAGACTGGATAATTAAAATGTTTTTGGTGTAATTTCCTCATGTAAAATTGACACCATACAGAAACTATTTATGATTACAATTTTGTTTTATATAGTTAGTATTATACTACACACTTGTAAAAATAACAGACACTGCTCAAAATCACAGTATTAAATAGTTACATAGCAATTACATTAGACACCATGTAATTTTTTAAAAATCGATCTCTACATTTTTGGAAGTTATACTGTTTCCAACATTTAGTCATTAGAAATAAATGTGATATGATCTTTCTTATAAAGTAATATTTGCATATATCTTTGTTTATTTGCATAAAATAAATTTCTAGACTATAAATAAATACAATATTTCTTATAAAATAATATTTGTATACATATTTATTTGCATAAAATAAATTTCTAGAATTTATATTACTCTTCAGGCATATTACTAAACTCATGTCTACAAAAATTGCACTGATTTATTCTCATCAGCGAGAAGATATTTTGTGTTAAAAGGGGAAGTATATTTGAAAGAAAATATGGTTTTAAATTCAGAGGGCAAAATCACAATGTCAAATATTTTGAACACTGAGGATTGTCTAATCACAAAATATATTCTTTTCCTTGAAAGGGCTGGATCTCATGGATCACAGATACATTATGAAATAAAGTATCAAACTTTGTGCTACGCTAATTCAGCATTACAGTACTAAAAATACAAAAGACTCTTATTTGTAAATAATTTAATAATTTATAATTACTTACATAACAATATACCACAGAAGAATGTAAAATCATTCATTTTTCATTATAAGTAATGAAGCAAATATTTCCTTTCATGTAACACTAAATAACACACATATAATAAAAATATTATCCTCTGCTGGATCTATCCTTCTATATCCAAAATGTTCCTACACTATAATGTCTTCTAGATTGTGAATACTAAAACTTACTGATAAGAACTACAACATTGCTACTCATAGAAATAATTAGAAAAGGACAGAACACAATCTGCCTTGTATGGAATTACTTTCCCTGAAAGGAAGAGTAGGTTTGTGGTTGTTAGAAAGCTGTGATCCCCCAAAATTAATCGAAAACACCAGCAACTGAATTCTGCCCAATGAATATAAAATTTTCTAGGGCTATCTTCTGGAGAAAATTGGTTACAACCTTAGTACAAAAAACTTTAATCGCCTGTTAATAAAAATTTACTCTTCCTGCATGGCAGAACATACTTCACAAAAGGAGAAAAAATAAGTTTATGAAGTGACAGAATGCTACCTTCCAGTGATAAAACCACATGTTACAAAAATGTAATGTCTAATAAAGAAGAAAACAATTTTATACTAAACATATTTTCTCAGTATAATTCATAATTACAAAATCATATTAACTTACTCTGTAACATGGAAGCACAAGCAGAACAAAAAAAGCCTCAGTGATGACATCCTGAGAAGATATTACTCTGAATACTACTTGTCAAATTTTTTATTATAGTTTTCTAGCTTAAGAGTGCTCTTAGATCCTAGACTGTATTTGTAAAATCAATATCTTGTTATATCCTTTTACCAGTCAAGAAGCAAAAACATTATGGCATAGAAACAGAAAATTATAAATAAGATTACTGCATTTTATATGTTAAGAAAATGTATTCCATCACTTCTAACTCTTCAAAGTACTCTGATTACAGATAGATATAGGTAGATAAATATACATATATAAATAATCACTAAACAATGTTGCATATAAAATAAACCTAACACCTATGGTAGTCAAAACATATAATACATAAAGGTGACATTTTAAATCATATAATTTAATCCATTACAACATTTGAGACTAAATACTGTTCACTTTATACAGAAAGTAGTAGCAATTAAGCTTGGAGGTAATTATGTGCTTTTATAATTGCTAAGAATAACTTTAAAATGAAAAACAGTTATGAAATGCAAAGTTAGCTTCCATCCAAAATGCTGGTTTTTCAAATCATTGAGCTTTTCAGTTATTTTAGCATACTTCCATATTCAAGGGTGCTGTACAAGTCTCTACATTGCTGTACATTGCTCCTAAACAGGTAAGAAGTTATACTGTGTAGACATTTTCTCAAAGTTCCACCAATACACATTCTATTAAATAATGTAGATGACGAATGTCATTATTTATACAACAACCCTGAATTATTAAACTGAAGAATAAAGATTTTATTCTGTAAACTAGATTCTAGATCTCCTTTCCAAATGATTCAGCCCATAGATAACATATAATCACACCAGAAATCAGAGACTGCCTAACCTTTATCTAATAGATGCTTTGTAGATCCACTTAAATTCAAACCACCACTGAAATAAGCATGAAAAAAATTAAAAGGGCATTCTTCTATGATAAGCATATGCTTAATATTTATGTATTTATGCTATTTTTCTGAATGTCAAAATGTGCCTTTAGAAGTTCTAAACTAGATCACATAAAATTATGGACATTTTGAAAGTTAAAATGTTTCTGGCAACATCCTATGATGAAAGAGTATTTTCTGTTCAGGTTGGTGCTCATGATGTTTATAATATAAAGCTTTTATCTGGTTCATATGTTTTTCTGGAAAAAAAAAAACAACAACAGCTTTTTCTGTGATTTTTAAAAAAATCTTCTCCAAATTAAGAGAACACTCAGGCAGCAAAAATTAACTCACCAAACAAAAGGGTACAATAGAAAATTATTTATTTTTGAAACAGGCAAAGTACCTCACATAGCAATCAGTAGACCTACATTTTGTTTCTAAAATATTCATTCAAACTATAAAGGCTTTCATGAAAAAATAAATGTTTAGACCAGCACTGTGCCAGAGAAATATAAGGAATGTAATATATGTATTTTTAAGTTTTCTAATAGCCCTATTTAAAAGCTAAAAAAGCTAAAATTTTTAGATTTTATTTAATTCAAGATTCACTAAATATTATCACTTCAACATGTAATCAGTAAAAAGTTAATGATTAGGTATTTTACATTTTTATTACTATACAAAATCCAATGTGTATTTTACACTTAGAGCCTGCCTCAGTTCAGACTAGCCACATCTCAAGTATTTCATTAAAACTGGTACCACAATGCACTGTGCACTTTGGAACTTTGGTTCTTTGCTTACTAAATGATGCCATTTGCAAAGGCTATTTTAGTGCTCTGTTTGAAACATTCTAATAGTGTTAAAAAAAATTAATCAATGATGATATGATGCTAAGTTCTTCCATATCTCACAAATATGTGCAACCAGTCTTAGTTAAGTATCTCCAAATACAATAGCAAACTAAATGCAAAATTTCATTCACATTTTTTAAATTATGTCGTAATTATGTTTATATTATTACAAAGTTGTATGAAGTCTAGAAGTTAGACTCCAAATGTTTAAAATAATTGCCATATATAGGAAAAATTATAAATTCCATCAACAAAACTCTGAGCAGCATTTTTATTTGGATATATATATACATATATATTTACATATATATGTATCTCCAAATATATATATATATATGCACTGCAACTTTCACATTAATGAGATGTGGTATCCAAGAAGTTTATGATGACACTCAAGTTGAATCATATATAATATATATTTGGGGGCTAGTATAATAAGTCATTTTGCTTATAAGGGAAAAAATAAATGAGACTCTATGAGCCAACTGGTTCTTGACTCATTGTCACACTTATCTTGAGTATCCACTGTGAAAAGTTCAAAGACTTAAATTTTTATAAAGATAGAAGATACAAGTTTATGATAAAGTATGCCAATTATGAAATTGGATAATAAACTACAAGTGAAGATAATTGAAGAAAAGCAATAAAGACTGGAACAAAGTTAAAGAAAAAGTTTATGAACATAAGAGAATTACTAAGCCCAAAGTTACTTTTTTAAGAAAACTAAGAATTCAATAAACTTCTGGTGAGAAAAATTGAAAAGAAAGAGAGCTACAGCAAAACAGCAAGGTCCAAGCAAATAGCAAGACAGAAAAAGAGAATATAATCAGAAACACAATAGAATTAAAAGATAGTATGAGAAGTATATGAATAATTTTATGGCAATAAATGGAAAACTTTCATGGAACAGAAGTATTTTTATAAAAAGATAGTAAATCTCAAAAGAGAATAAAACTTCATATGAATCTAAAACTTTTTTTTAAAAAAAGCAAAATTATTAGCTTATAATCTTTTCTTGAATAAAACAGAATAAGAGATTTTTAGACACAAGTTTCATCACAGTTTCAACAACAAAGAATTTCAATCTTATACTTTGCAGAGAATGGGAGAAAAAGAAGGGTGAAAAGAGGAATGACTTGTTTCCTAACTCTATGAAACCAATATAACCTTGTCAACAAAATGCAAATATAAAAAGAAAAAATCATATGCTTTCTCATTCATGATATGTGTACACATACCTGAATACAATAAACAAAAAGAAATCCAGAGACACAAAAAAATATTTATACTCTGACTAAGGTCAACTTTTAGGAATGCAAGGGAAATTACAATTAGAAGATACATAATGGCCTTCACTATATTAACAGGACAAGAGAAAATTACAATCACCTTACTAGTTGCAGACAAAATATTTAATGAATCCAATAAACAGTTATGGTAAAAAGTTTTAGCAAACAAGGAAAAAGAATTACCTACCAAAAACCCACAAGAAGTATTGCTAATGATGAGTCATTAGGTATTCCTGTCATGGTACAGCGGTTCCCCCTTATCTAAGAAAACTCAGATATATGAAACCATTGCACACCCTACATATGCAGTTTATTCCTCCATTAACTCATTTGTGTCAAGTATTTCAGTCACAAGGATGCAGAATTGACTAACATGGGGCTTAGTAAATTTTCTCTACATTTTGTATGCAGTGCAATCAGCTGGACCTTGGGACCCTGTTGTGATGTCTCAACCTAATAGCATATTTAGGGGCTCCAAGAGAAAAATCCTATGAGAGAACTCAGTATATAATTCAATAGTATGGTAGTTCTTAGTGTGAATATTCTTTGTCTTATAGGAACTGAGTTTTGCCACACCTCAGGAGCAAAGAGACTATGGTGGCTATGAAGAAAGATGAAAAGATAAAGTGGATGGGGAAAAGACCAGGAAGTACTTCTACCTACCATGCTCAGACAGGTGTTAGGAGAGAAGACCTGAAATAGCTACAAGAAGAAAGTACTGCGTGGTAAAGACAGCACACCATTTAGAAGACAAGAAACAGACAACAGTTAAGGGCATAGTATGGCAGCAGGCATTAAGAAAATTCTCAAGAAATACAGGTTGTCATTATTATAAAACTGATTGCTCTCAGCCAACTAGCACAGATACAGAGTGAAATTTTCTTTCAAAGGACAGTAATATATTCATCCCCAAAGAGAGTTTAAGAACTCAGCTAGGGTTGTGTGATTAATCATTTCTAAGAATACTCAGTCTCTTGGTTATAATTTCAAAATGACAAGAAAAAATAGCAATTAGTATTTTTTATTATCTCATTTAAATCCCATGAGTGAGGTTAATGATAATGGAAGAATTATCATCTACATATTATAGATTAAGAAAGTGAAGCTTACATAGTGTCCCAGGTCATTTTGTGCTGCTATAATCAACTCTACAGACAGGGTAAGTTATAAATAACAGAAGTTTATTTGACTCATGGGTTTTAGAGTTTGGAAATTGCAAGATCAAGGGGCTCCTTCTAGTAATATGGTAGAAGGCATCACCTGGAAACTCTAGAGGAAAGGAAAAGGGAGCAAAACTCCCTCTTTTATAACTAACCCACTCCTGTGATAACAGCCTTAATGCATGAAAGTGGTGCCCCAAGAACTAACCACTGCTTGAAGGTCCCATCCCTTAACACTGTTACAAAAGCAATTAAATGTGAACATGAGTTTTGGAGAGGACATTCAAACCACAGCAGAGAAGAAACTTGCCACGCTAATTAGTGACAAAGCCTGAATGCAACCCAGGAAATTCAGTAAAAGAAAAACTGTGTCTCCATGGATTTAAATTCTAGAGTCTCAAAATCAGTCCTTAAACTATCTGTGAAGTTCTTATCTGGAAATATAATTATTTTACTAAGAGATTAGGATATCTCCCACTCTGGCCTGCTTGAAAATAAACTATATTTTACTATCTCACATCCTATTAAATTACATTGTTACATTTTTTAAAAATGGAAGTGTCAGATACCTTTTAACTATCAGGGACTGCCTAGGATTTAAGAGGTCACTTCTCAGAACTATACTCCAGACCCTGAGGTGCTACAAACTGTACAACATTAGAGTTGGTTTAGTCATGTTCTACATGAATTAGTTCTTTGGGCTGTAGTAACAAAAGTACCACAAACTACGTGGCTGACAACAGAAATTTATTCACTCACAGTTCTGGAGGCCAGAATTCTAAAATCAAAGTGGTGGTACGGCCACAGTTCCTCCAAAGACACTAGGAAAAATTCTTCCTCATTTCTTCTCATTTCTGGTGGCTCCAGACATTTCTTGGCTTGTGGCTACATTAGTCCAAGCTCTGCCTCTATCTTATCACCTTTGCCTCTTTGCTGCATGCCTTTCGTAGAGACTATTGTCACTGATTCAGAGCCCACCTTAATGATCTCACTTGAGATCCTTTCATTACATCTGCAAAGAATCCTCTTTCAAATGAGATGACATTCACAGGTTCTAACACATGGGCACAGTTTTTGGAGGACCACCATTCGACCCACTATACTGTGGAAAAACTCAGCACTTTCACAGTTCCACTTGAAGCTATGATACTGAATATCATTGGATAATGTTTTACTCTTCAGTCTGATGTTTAAGATACCACTTTAATGTTGTCCCATCAGAAGGGCTTGATATGACCACATCATGAAACATATCTGCCCTCTTCATAGTTTGCGCCTTCAGATCTTTTCTCTTCTTCTGTGAAATGATATGGAATTTCGGATACTCTTGGCTCACTGTCATCAATTTATTATCACAATTACATTTTAGATTTGCTTTATTTAGTTACCTTGTTGACTACACTAATGAACACAAAATCCAAGAGGCATGGTGTTTTGTCTTTTCACTATACAGCATTGATCTCTGCCAAAAATGACTAGACCATCTCATTTTGCACAGGACCTTGATGATTTACCAAAATTTTAAGGCAACTTATTGATAAATCCCACTTCAAGCTCAAAATTAAATGACTGCCCTAACTCTGCTGTACCTCAGAGTTGTAGCTAACTCTGTATAACCCAAGTAGTATTAGAAGATCAGCAACTGGAATCATGTAACTCCAAACTGCCCACAACAAATGACTGCTGCAGTGTATCTCACCTTCAGTGCATCAAGAAGCACATTTTCCAAAGACTATCTTCCCTAGGATATGATACAAGGAGAATCAAATCTTAGGCTTGCTGTCTAATATCCCTCTTAGGATTTAATATCATATATCAAAAGAACTGTCCATGAGAAAAAAAATGCAAGAACTTATGGGTCCTATATTACCTATCTCACAAATCCAAGCTTAAAAAAAAGGGTGTATGTGTGTGTGTGTGTGTGTGTGTGTGTGTGTGTATTTATTGTGAAAGAGAAAAAATATATACAGTTACATATATATATATATATATATATACATTTATATGTGTGTGTATATATATGAGGAAAAGTAATATATTATGCTGGCTATGGTGATTTAAGTTAATATTCAAGATCTGCCTTATGAGATATTGGGTATATGCAGTAAGAATTCTTTCATAAATTAGAATAATACCTTTTTCATTAACCATCCTCCCTCTGATTATTTTCATTAATTTGTAGATCTCAGCCTTTCAAACTAAGTATTGCTTTGTGGTTGATGTTGTCTTTACACAGAAGAAGATAAATTTCTTCCTTATTAAAACAGTAACAATTTTTACATAAAATTTTTCTCACTCATGCCTCATTTCATATACATTATTTAAAGAACTAGTGGTGGTGCACATATTTCTGATGAAATTTGAAACAATGTTTTTTGGATATGTTTTCTGTAAAAATGACATGATTTTGAATGTTAAAATTATTTCTAAATAAAGATTCACCAACAAACTTGAAAAAAATTCTAAAAACTATCTATGATTGGTTTTTATTTGTAGGCTTTCTTAAGTTATATAAAAAAAAATCTGAACACTTACTTTTACTTGAGCATTCTGAACTCATTTAGCTGGAAAACCATACTCCCTGTGGTCCCATTAAGTATGTTGCTAAGCAAACCATCTAGCAGAATCTAGAAACAGAACTGGATGTGAGCCAGTCTTATTCACTGAGAGGAGGTCAGTGCATTTTAAACCAGCACATCATTAAAGCAGAAAGGTGTTTTGCTGCTGAACCAGTTTACACTTCTTTTAGGGCAAATATACACATGTATTGACCTATGCCAAAATTGTTTTGCTTGTTTATGCCTGCCTTTGAAACTATCTTCCATAATGCTGTATTGATTTTACTTAACAAGGACTTTCTTTATTTGAAAAACAGACCTAAAGGTAATCATTAAAATCTACTTGCATACAGATCAAGCAAGACTGTAAATTATATTCTGGATTTCCCCTATATTTTTCCATGGGGAAAAATATGTTGTGAGGAAATAATCTGGTCTCTCAAACTAGTATTAAAAATAAAGTTGCTATGGCTTTATAAATGGGTAACAGATTGCCTGCTACTGAATTAAATGTGTGTTAGTTTCTTAGAGCTACCATAATAAACTACTACAACTGGGTGGTTTCACCAACAGAAATGTTGTTTGGCAGTCTTGGAGGCTAGAGGTCTAGAATCAGTTCTTCAGGGTTACTTTCTTCTGAGGGTTACATGACAAACTGTTGCACATCTCTCTCCTCCTGTTAGAAATGGCAACTTTTGTTGTTTCTTGGCTTGAAGTACTTCAATCTTTAATGGCATTCCCCCTCATGCCTATCTCTGTTTCAAAGTTTCCATTTTTATAAGGCTACAGTAATATTGGATTAGGACCTACCTTCTTGAGATGGTCAATCTGAATTGTCAATGTGAATAATCAAATTGAATGTGTCAGTGAGAGTGTTTTTAGGAATGATTGGTATATGGGACAGTGAATACTTAAGAGGAGACCTACCCTAAGTGTGGGCAGCACAGTTCGATAGGTTGGAAGCCTGGAAGGAATGAAAATTTAAAGACAGAGAGAGAGAAAAGAGAGAGAGAGAGAGAGGAGAGAGAGAGAAGAGAGAGAGAGAGAGAGAGAGAGAGAGAGAGAGAGAGAGAGAGAGAGAGCAGGAGTAGACACAGCATCTTTCTTCTTGAGCAAGTACTTCAATTTCTGCTGTGATTGCCCGAAGGTATCAGACTCTAGCTCCTTCATGCTAACCAAATGGATTCTGACATTCCAAGAGGTTTCCAGGTTTTGCTTCCACACTGGGCTACAGCAATTCCTCTTGTTCTGAGACTCCAGCTTCTTGTACTAAGCAGCTCTCCAATCTGCAGCCATTGTAGGACTATCCAGTTTCTGATCCAGTAAGCCAATCTAATAAATCACCTTTTTATAATTATACACACACACACACACACACACACACATATACACACACACGCATCCTGTTGGTCTGTTCCCCTAGAGCACCTAACACACTTAATAACATAATAACGTCATCTTAACTTGATTGTCTGCAAAGACCTTCTTATCAAATAAGGTCACATTGACAGGTACTAAGGGTTAGGTCATCAACATCATTTGAGGGAGTACAATTCAACTCATTGCAAAATGTGTTCAGAATTATAAGAGACTACACTGTCATTTCTATATTTCTATAAAAGTCAAAGATTTTTCGCTTCTGATCCAGTAAGCTTCTGGTGTCTTCGGTTTTTTGTTTATGGTGAGTTTTGTTATTTTAATTTTCTGTATTAGACTTTAGAAATACCTGAGTTAATTCAAATTCATAAGTGTACAAAGATTTTTAAAAATTATTTCTTATAATACACATACACCATTGATAAAATATAAATTATTTTCTTGTTTACACATGCATACATCAGGGCTTCATTTCTAAAAGTAACAGGGTTTTGCAGGTGAAGTGGCTAAAACTGAGTAATTATATTTTGGCATATATTATTATTTAGAATATGTAAGAAAAAAACAATTCAAAAAATTCTGTCCCAATACCGAAAATGAGTCCTTTTTTAGTTTGTGTTACTGTTTTCCCTGGGAGGGGACCCAGTAACTAAGCTGAGAAATTGAGGCAACCTTCAAAGAAGGAAAACTGGATGTGCAGCAAATAGATTGACAAGGAGATAAAGGTAAATTTGAGAATAGAACTCTGCTTCTATAGAGTTGATCATGGTGGAGACAAAAGTCCAGAACAACTGGTAGGACCATAGCAGCCATAAACCCAACAGTCTGAAAGAAGACCGAGGTAGAAAGAGCACCCACACTATAATCATATAGGCCAATACCTTTAAGAACTAAAGTCTATTGTGAATTGAGCTGCTATAAACATTAATGTGGCTGCATTGCCATAGTATGCTGATTTTAAATCCTTTAGGTATAAGTCGAGGAATGGAATAACTGGGTCAGATTGTGGTTCCATTCCAAGTTGTCTAAGGAATCTCCATACTGCTTTCCAGAGTGGTTGCACCAATTTGCAGTCCTACAAGCAATGCATGAATGTACCTTTTCCTCCACATCCTTACCAACATTTATTGTTACTTGTATTCTTGAAGCTTGTCATTCTCACTGGAGTGAGATGGAATTTTGGTGTAATTTTAATTTGCATTTCTCTAACTGCTAGAGATGTTGAGCATTTTTTCATATATTTTTTGACCACTCATATTTCTTTTTCTGTGAAGTGTCTATTCAGTTCCTTTGCCCATTTATTGATTGGGTTATTTGGTTTTTGTTTGTTTGTTTGTTTGTTTTGGTGTTAAGCTTTTTGAGTTCTTTGTACATCCTAGACATTAATGCTCTATCTGAGGTGAGGGTGGTAAAGATTTTCTCCCATTCTGTAGGCTCTCTCTTCGTGTTCTTGATTGTTTCTTTTGCTGTGAAGCTGCTTTTTAAGGCTGGGGCTGTGGCACAGTAGAAGAGTACTTGCCCAGCATGTGTGAGGCACTGTGTTCAATCCTCAGCACCACCTATAAATAAAATAAAGGTTCACTGACAACTAAAAAAAATATTTTTTTAAAAAGAAACTTTTTAGTTTGATGTCATCCAATTTATTGATTCTTAATTTTACTCCTTCTGCTCTAAGGTCTTACTTCAACAGATGAATAGATAAAGAAAATATGGTATATATACACAAAGGAATATTAATCATAAAGAAGAATGAAATTCTGGCATTTTCCAGGAAATGGATAGAACTGAAGAATATCATGCTAAGTGAAATAAGCCAGTCCCAAAAAAAAAACAAAGGCCAGTTGTTCTCTCTGATATGTGGATGCTGACTCAAAACAAGGAAGGGTAAGGAAGGGAAGTTTAGAAGTTCATTGAATTAGACAAAGGGGAAGGGGATGGGAATAGGAAAGGCAGTAGAATGAAGCGGACATAACTTTCCTATGCTCATGTATGAATACATAACCAGTGTAACTACATCATGTTCAACCACAAGAATGGGATCAAAATTGTAATTGGTTGCACCCCATGTCTGTATAATATATCAAAATACATCCTACTCTCATGTATACCTAAAAACAATTTTTTTTTAAAAAAGGAAAAAAAAAAAAAAAAGAACTAGAGTCTATGGGAACCAAAAGAACCTGCACTGGAAGTAGACAGAGAGGTAGAGGATGCAATCTAAAGTACAGAATAACCCTAAAAAGAGAGAGTCCTATAAACCTTCACATTTACTGATATGTCTGAGTTACAAGACCTGAGGTTTCCTATAATCATCTCTCTAACTCCTGGTTTTCTGTACTTAAAACAAGTCTTAAAAGTAGAAACATGAAGCTTGAGATACACAATCATAGTACATAGGAATTCAGTGATTTTATTTTAAAATCAGGTTATGCAAAATATGTCTGATTCCACAAGAAGCAAGAGAAAACTTCTGATTCTGTGTTTGATTATAATTCATTGGTTCATTTTTATCTCTGGGGATTCACTATAAAATATCCAAGATCTTCTTACATATAAAGTAATGAATCCAACCAGCTTTCTTCAGCAATCACTTCTACAGTCCTGTGCTAAAAAGAAAACTATGCACATAAGACACACACTCACATGAATACTTAGAGAGGGCACATGCACACCATATGGCATGCATTTATATTTAAAGTTATCATGAATTAAATTGTCCCATGTGAACTTCTCAATATTGTACTACCTTGGAATTATTAGACTTCACTAGGGTAGCATAAAACCAACGATCTGAATCACTGATATCAAGGGAAATAATATTTGAGCCACCGAATTTTATAAATATCACAAGGGATTAAATATTTGTCTTTATAGCCCACAGAGACAAATAGAAGCATTAAGAGACAACCTGTAGAATACAGATCATTTAAAGCTTCTTTGCTTCCAGTCCCAAGATTTAAGATTCTTTTGCCTTAAAAGACAATATGGCTAATTGAACATTTATGAAAAATGCATTAGGTTAGATATTTAAAACTAAAATGTTTAAAGTGAAAGAATCAAGGTGGAAGAAGTCTAAAATCCTGAAGGAAATTTACCAATATCCTGATCACAATGGGATTTGCATAGGGCATGTCTTAGGATAATCCTTAGACAGAAAGCAACATGAATAATTTTTCACTTAAATTTTAATTGCTTCCAACAAAAAATTCAGGTATCTTACTCTAAAAGTAAATAGAGATATATGTAAAAGATATTTTAAAAATTAGAAACATAAGTTTTGAGTAATAAAATACGGTTGGGGTGGGTAAAGAAATAAGGGTTCAGTGCCTTGGAGTAGTGATAAGTGGAATATTGTGAACTTTGTGAAAACTGGGGAATAGGCATTTGGCAATTTCTTCTTTGCTGTAACAGAAAACAGTATTACTCTCACTCAAAAAGTAATATAAGATCAGAAGAATTTCAATATTGTGAACATATATATTATTGAGGCTCTATTCTGAAGTTAAAGAGATCATATATGTCACTTGCCAAATCTGTTTACTAACGATTCTGAAACAGAGGAGTTTCATAATTAAAGTATGTGTGACACTGCTAGTTTCCAAGCAGACTCCACTCAACTTTGAGTTCTTTGCAGACATAAGAAAAGAAATGTAACATCTATATTTATTATAATATTGGATTAATTTCAATATCAAATATAATCTACAAATTGGAACATTATGATGCAATTTCTCATATCGGTTGATATATTTTCAATGTGGAATTGTATATGTCATGTTATAATAACATTCTTAAAAAGGACATAACATTAATTAAAATCAACTTGAAATTGACACACTAGGATAGAACACAGGGTGATATGTTGCAAAATCACTGTGCAGATAAACTATGTAGGCAATAGAACCACTGTTTTCTCTGTGGCAAAGAAGAAAATGCATTCTTCCAAGGGACTGTTACTATACCACATAATACAAACAAATAAACAATACATGAAGTCTATAAGAGTTTTATTTAGCAAAGGAAAAAAAAAACAGAATTTAGGTCATAAATACTTTAGGAGATTCTAATTTTGTAGAAATAGGACTTTCTTTCAAGGAATTAACAACACTACCAAAAGGTTACAGTCATAGGAAGATTTTCAATAACTTCAATTTTCTCTTTCATAGTTTAACATAATTAGATGATGTGATCAAAAAGTTTATCCTAGATAAACAGAAGCCTATTTATCAGACATTGCATGTTACTAATAAATTAATGTTTAGAAATTAATTTTTTAAAACACATTTGTAAAACAACTTTCCTACATGAGTAAAAATTTAAATATAAACAACATTAAATATAAAATTAATATTAATACAGAAAGGAAAAACAAAAAAAACCTCAATATCTAATTGAGAAACATTTGGGTTACATCAGGTTAGACAATGCTCACTAAATTTTTATTGCATTATATTTAATCATTTATCTAGAAAAAATATTGTACATTACAAAATATAATAGAAACTAAATAATTCCTTCATTATATAGACAAAGAGTACTACATCTACCTAAGATATAAAATTGCAAACGTTCCAGGATTTAAACTGCTTGAAGACATTCACATTGTACTAATTTCTACTATTTGTCCTATATTCAGATAGTCCTAAGCATCTAATAAATTCAATGAACAATTTAGCCAAAATGTCTTACTCTTCAAGCTCTTTTAATCATAAAAAGAACTCTAGAGTTATTATTATTACCCACTCACATACAATAATACAAACAGAATCCACATTTATTATATTGCAAACACAATTTTAAATTGAAAAATTGCAAAGGTGTGATTACTCCTCTCTCATATGATCAGACACCCTACTGACTACAAGAAGTCAGAAGTGCTAACTTGTATCACTTCCCCATCAGTGACATGGAGGATAACACATATTTTTCCAGAAGAAGTAGCATTTAACTTAACAAATAGTTTGATTAAATGATTAGAGAATAGCATAGCCTGTAGTTAAATCTTGACGTCCGCAGGGTTTAACTTGTGACTGCTCCGTAGTACCTATGTGACAAGTTACATAATTTCTTCTTGCCTTAGTTTCCTCATCTATAAATGATGGTAAAGTCCTCATATGGATATGTGAGATTAGATTAATATATGTAAAATATATAAAACATGCCTGTCATGTAAACATTATGAAAGTACTTTTTAATCAAGTGCTACAACATACATGCCATTAGTGGCACACTGACCTGGCTATCATTAACTAATTTAATGGAAGAGCATGGATAATCTCACATGAGAATTTATGGAAGACTGATCACGCATGCCCATAAAGGAGAAAATGTTGCAACTGTAAGAAGTAAATTGAGGCAACCTAAGTGAGTGAATTATTTACCCACACACAGTCTTTCAACCCATTTTGTCACATGCTGCCTGTGATTACTTGGTTAACTTTCCACTGATACTGAGAATGTGAAATGGGTGTTTGCACAATAGAGGAGGAATGCTTTTGAGAGGGTGTGTGATTTTTACATATTGCTGGAAGCACTCATGATGACCATAATGGTTTGGGAACATATGCATGTGTTCTTTTGCTTATGTCTGGTACATGGTTATCTACAACTTAGAGGGCAACAGTGAGTGTTTCCGGAGTGGAAGTATAAAGTTCAACCCTTAGTGAGATAGCAAATATAACCTGCCTTGTGGGATGTTTAGCATATTATGAGAATAAATCAGGAATGAAATATAATCCATCTAGTAAATGGGAATAAAATGACCTGAAGATTAATCAGTTACAGGAAATACCAAGAAAATGTAGATAAAATATGAGAAAAAGAGCTTAGAAGATTGTTTAACATTTAAGAGATTCAAAGCAGTAACCTATTGTTCTTTCTTCTATCATTTTATGATCTTGTCTCCAAAGAAAGGAAACAAATCTAAACTTTTAAACTACTATTCTAAAAAAGATGTACCTTAAAGGAAGGTTAGATATATTAATTTAGCAATGCTTACACAGCATTTTGAACATATGTTAAAATGTCTCATAAACATTAATCCTTCTCATAAATATGAACCTTCATGGGTGTCCATATATATGGACTAGCATCCTTCAATTCTCACTACCTCCTGATATCATAAAATAAACTCCAAACAAATATATACATATTCATGTTAGAAGATGTGTTTTTCTTTCTTAAACTTTGGCACTGGGCCTCAGTTTCTTTGGAATGATACTTTAATCAACAGTGAACTGGCTTTAAACATATGGACAGATATCATTTCACAACTGAATAACTAAAAATTTTAGTCACTTCATACATTTAATTTCATTGCACATTTAAAAATAACACTGACAAGGCAGATATTATAAGTCAGAAAACTGAGGCAGACAGAAGTTTAATAACCTCCTACAAATGGTGCATGGCAAAACCTAGTCTTCTGATCCTAATTCAATGCACAGTACACACGCACACACAGAGACACATTTGCACAGCTACTGCTTTATACTAAAATCTATCTCTTTATTGTATGATTTATTTTCTCAGCTACACCTCACTCAAACATATTGCTGAATTTCAAAGTTCAGAGTACTTACAGGAAATTACAACCCAAATCTTTTGGCCCTTGTTTGCTTATTTTTAAATTTCATGATTTTATTCTCCCTGCTTCAAAAGATTCTATTACTGTCTGAAAAACTATTAACTAGCCTTCTATTGACTCTAGTAAAACAATTATTGAGAAAAGAACATAGCGCCATAAAGTATGTGCATGAAAACAAATATAATCCCTTCTTGGCACAGATGCACAAACTCAAATTGCCAAGAGAGAATCTGAAAGATATTTTGAGATCGATACTTGTATAGTAAATGTTCACGGAGAAATATGAAAAGAAAGGAAGGTATACATACATAGAGCTCAGCATTCAAAGGATTCCTTAAAGTGAGCTGGACATTTCAATAAAAACAAAAAGTTAATAAATCAAAAATAAATAGTCCCCTCGTGGAATAGAAGGCATATGCTAGGCATTTAATAATTTCTTACTGTCATAAAGAATCCCTATGTTTTATGATAAAAAATGTTGAACTCTATTTAAATTGAAAATATTTTTAAATGTATCAGATGTTATGTGGAAAATGAGAAGAAATTACTGTCTTCATTTCAGAGTCCTCTTGACACTATGTATTCCAACTCTAAACAGGGAGGATTAGGATTAGCTAACAACACTCATTATTATCTTGCTACTCCTTCTCCCTCATTTAGCATGTGGACTAGCAGATGATCAAGGAAAAGTTTTAACAATAGCAGCTAACCCTTTCTGCACTCTGTCTACGGGACAGGGCAGGTAATAAATGTATGTCAATTGAAGTACTAGATCACACTGACAAGTCTGGCTTCTAGCACAAAACTTGTTTGAAATGACCACCATATTTTAAAAACTGAATATCTTACATTAACAAGCAATGGAATAAGCAACCTTCCTAATTTTGAATTTAAAAACTAAAACCTAAAAATCCAACTTTCATCCCAAAAGACAGAGTAAACAAAGTTCAACCTGAATGAGAAAAACCCTGCCTTTTTAATAGCAATCAGGGTGAGGCCTCAAGTTCTCCATGTTATTTATTCATCTCTAAAATGAATAAAGTAAGATTTTATATCCTAAAGTAGTTGATATGAAGATTAAAGGATAAAATTGACAAGAAAACAACTTTTTTGTTTTTTTACCTTTTAATTAAGGTATAAGTCAAAGGGTGACTCAAATTGCTAGAATTTAAAGTGGAAAAGGGGGTAAAGTAGTAATCCCACAGAAATACATAATAAAAATGTATAATTATGTATTTCTAAGTATTTATAAATTATAAAAGAAAATTATGTCAATATATTAGATAACTCAGATTAAATGGACAATTACCTAGAAAGACACAAATTGTTAAAATGGTCTCAAGAAGAAATAATCTAAAAAGACCTATAAAAAAATAAAAGGTTAAAGCAGTAATTAAAACACTAAGCACACAGAAAAGCCCAGGTCCAAATGGTTTCTCCACTAAATTTTACCCAAACATAAAAGATTCAATACCAAATCTTCACAAAGTCTTCTAAAGTAGAAGAGAACTTGTTCTTAACACACTCTATGAGACCAGTTTTCCCTGATACCATATCACCATAAGAAAAATATAGATCAATATCTCTTATAAATATTGCTATGATTTTTGAATGTGGTCCCCAAACTTTGTTGCATTAATCTTCAGTACAGCAGTATTGGGAAGTAGAACCTAATAAGATGTTATTAGGCCATAATGGTTCATGACCATGAGTGGAGTCAATGTCATTAACATGACAGTAGGTTAGTTACAGCAAAATGCCAGACTAAGGATGTTAAAATAACAAGTTTGGTCCCCTCTTGTTCATTTACTCCTCTTAGCACTCTCTTGCCTTTCCACCTCTGACACTAGGTGACACAGCAAGAAGACCCAGCCAGATGAGGAGCAGATATGGGTGGCATGTCCTTGAACTTCCCAGCCTCCAAACCATAAACCAAATAAATTTCTTTTTCTTATAAATTGAGTCTTTGGTATTCTGTTAATACAACACAAAATTAAACAGTAGAAATACAAATGTAAAAATAGCAACAAAATACTAGCCAATTGAATGCAGAAAAATGTAAAAAAAAAAAAATTATACACCATGCCCAAATGGGATTTATCCCAGAGTTGCAGGATTGGTTCAACATCTGAAAAATCAAATAAAGTAATACATATTAAAAGAATTTTTAAAAAGGCATCATAATCTCAATAGTTGTAGAAAAAAATTTTTTGACAAAACCCAAAACTCTTTCCCAATTAAAAACTAAATAAACAAAAACACACTCAACAAACTAGAAATTGAAGGGAACCTTCATTGACCTGATAATTGTCAGAAAAATCTACAGCTAGCATCATAATTAATGGTGGAAAAACTGGATTCATTCCTTCCAAAACCAGGAAGAAGATATTCAACCTTGTCACTTCTATTCAACATTGCATTACAGTTCTAGCCAGAGCAATTAAGCAAGGAAAAGAAATAAAAGTCATTGAGACTGAAATGGAGTAAAACTAATTCTATTCTTAGATGCTGTGATTTCATACATTAAAAGTTCACTAGGAGATCCAAGATGGAGGACTAAAGGGAAGCTTCATTCCTTATTACTCCATGACTCGGGATTCAAGCCCAGAAAATATGGTTTCTCTGTGAGGCAGTCACTGCTGTCCACCAATTCCCTGCTGTTTACGCCCCCGCCCCCACCGCCCAACTCTTCCATTGGGATCACCCACCATCTGCCAGCATATAACT
Source organism: Sciurus carolinensis (assembly GCF_902686445.1). Classification (NCBI taxonomy): domain Eukaryota; kingdom Metazoa; phylum Chordata; class Mammalia; order Rodentia; family Sciuridae; genus Sciurus; species Sciurus carolinensis. The sequence goes on from NC_062220.1 coordinate 71,795,102, forward strand.
TGCCTTTTGAGTGCAGATCGCTTACTGACCCCCGCCTGTCATCCACCATTTGCCCGTTTGCCTGCCTCTTGCCTGACCATAGACCGACTTTCACAAACCCATTGCCCACACCTGATATCCACCCGCCAATCCTCTGTTAGGCTGCAGACCACCCACAGATTGCTAGCTGATTGCCCGCTGCTTCTTGTTGCCTGTAAGTCCATTGTCACAGTATCCACAGGTTTGGTTACATGCAGTTGCCACCATCTTATGACATTAGCCAGGGCCTGCTGGCTTGTCACCACCACTGCTGCTATCTTGGGGCATGGCTACCTCAGTCTAGAGACACTGGCGAGGGCCTGGAGATATTTTGGAGTACCTGCAGGTCTGGTTGCCCCTGAGGTATTTCTGCTTAGTGTGGTAGTGGCTGCCATCTGACTGCCTCTTTGCAGGGTCATTCCTTTGTGTGGACGCATCCCTGGTGGACTCTCTGCAAGTTGAAAGGACATTGAGATCTTGGGACTGCAGTTTGGGGAAGCTGAAGCCCGGGTCGATCAGATGGTAGCTGGGTTTGTGTGGGGCAGTCTGGGTCAGGCAAGCCTGTGGAAAGCTGGAAACTAGAGGCAGTTCCCTGGGGGGAGCACAGATTGAAGAAACTGAAGAAAACCGGACTCTCTCCAGCTCAGTGAGTCCTGAAGTGCTAAGGGACAGAAAAAACCAGCTACAATGATTGGGAAGACTGGATGAAGGTGCGAGGGCATCTATCGGCTTATCTACCCAACCAGTTTGGCACCCACTGGACTGAAGATAACAACAAACTTCAGACAACCCCACCCATTGGCAAAGAAAGGAAGCTGAGAAAATTTCTGAAAGTCAGTGGAAGCAATCATTCAATTTGCCATTGAGACTTTCCTTTTTTTTTTCCCCTTCACATCTCTACCATCTTTGAATCCAAATACTTTTCATGCATCAATTTATTGAGAAATGGGATGTCTAAATAGTATATTACACAATTTTGTTGTGTATTCTTCTATTTTAATTTTTTTCTTTGTTTAAAATCTGTATATATTTTTCTCTCATCTATCTGTCTCCCTGGATTCTTTCTCACTTCTCTCACACTAACAGTCAACCTCTATTAATTTCTCCCTCACTCTTACTATAAATTTTTACCTCTAAATTCTCTCCTTCTCCCTCATAAACATCACATCTTACATGACCTCTGTTCCCTTGTTGTCCATCGTTGAAGTGGTGAATGCTTTCCACAAACTTACTCTACATTGTAAACAATAATTGAACATATTATTTTTGTTTATTGCTTGAAAACTGTAAACACATTAATAGGAGCCATTTGGTTTAATGTTGTATATTGTTTGCATTGGGTACTGTTAATATTGGTCTCCTTCTTAAAGGGGAGGAAGTGGAAGCTTACACTTTAAGACTACAGGGTAGAATCTGTACTGCCTCACCAGCTATACCTCTAGATGCGAAGACACACAAATGACATGAAAAAACAAGGGAACAAAGTGTGTCAAACAAACCAAGATGTTCCAACAACAGAATCTATAGACAACACTGTAGAAGAACTGTCAGAGAAGGAGTTTAGAAAATACATGTTAGATTGATCTTCAAAATAAAGGATGATATCAGAGAGAAAATACAGGAAGTAAAAGATCACTTCAATAAAGAGGCAGAGATTATAAAAAAGGAATCCAACAGAAATCGTTGAAATGAAGGAAACAATAAACCAAAAGAAAAATTCAATGGAAAGTATCACCAACAGACTAGACCATTTGGAAGACAGAACCTCATGCAATGAAGACAAAATATATACTCTTGAAAATGAAGTCAACAGTACAGAGAAGAGGATAAGAAACCATGTACAGAACTTCCAAGAAATATGGGATAACAAGACCAAACTTAAAAAAATTTATCAGATTAGATGAAGGTATGGAAATATAAATCAAAGTAATACACAATCTTTTTCATGACATAATATCAGAAAACTTCCCAAATCTAAAGATTGAAATGTAAATTAAACTACAAGAGGTTTACAGGACCCCAAATGTACAAAATTACAGCACCCACACAAAGGCACATTATAATGAGAACGACTAACATACAGAATTAGGATAGAATTTTAAAGGGTACAAGAGAAAAAAATCAAATTACATAAACAGGGAAACCGATTCAGATTGAGCTGATTTCTCAACCCAGACCCTCAATGCCAGGAGGTGCTGGAATAACATATATCAAACTCTGAAAGAAAATGGATGCCAACAGAGAATTTTATATACAGAAAAATTAATCTTCATACTTGAAGATGAAATACAAACCTTCTATGATAAACAAAAGTCAAAAGAATTTACAACTAGAAAGGCTGCACTACAGAACATTCTCGGCAAAATATTCCATAAGGAGGAAATGTAAAAAAAAGAAAGAAAGAAAATGAAAACCAGCAAAGGGAGGAACTATACTAAAAGAGAGGTCAATGAAGAAACTAAGTCAAGTTAAAAACCAAAAATAAACCAAAATGACCAAGAATATAAACCATATCTCAATAATAACCCTGAATGTTAATGGCCTAAACTCATCAATAAAAAGACATAGACTGGCAGATTGGATTTTTAAAAAAGACCCAACAATATGCTGTCTTCAAGAGACTCATCTCATAGAAAAAGACATCCACAGACTGAAGATGAAAGGTTGGAAAGAAACCTATCATTCACATGGACTGCATAAACAAGTAGGGGTTTCCATCCCCATATCAGACAAAGTGAACTTCAAACCAAAGTTAGTCAGAAGGGGTAAAGAAGGTCATATAGAACTGCTTAAGGAAATCATACATCAACAAGATAAAATAATCATAAATATTTATGCCCTATAGGATGGATCATCTACACATATAAAACACTTTTCAATTTCAAGAATCAAATAGACCATAACACAATAATACTGGGTGACTTTAAAATACCTCTCTCACCACTGGATAGATCTTCCAAACAAAAACAAACTTCCAAAAACAAAACCAGAATTAAATAATCCAATCAATGTTTTAGACTTAACAGTATTTCATCCATCATTGAGCAAATACACTTTCTTCTCGGCAGCACGTGGAGCTTTCTCTAAAACAGACCATATGTTATGCCACCAAGAAACTCTCAGCAATACAAAAAATAGAAATACTAGCCTTCATTCTATAAGATCGTAATGGAATGAAACTAGAAATTGATGATAAAAAAAAAAGCTATTCCAGCACATGAAGACTAAATAGCATGCTATTGAATGATAAATGGACAGGGAGGAAATAAAAAAATAACTTAGAGGCAAATGAGAACACTGATAAAATATATCAAAATCTATGGGACACTATGAAGGCACTGCTAAGAGGAAAGTGCATTGCATTGAGCTCGTACATTAAAAGATAAAAAGTCAACAAATAAACAAACTAACATTATATCTCAAAGTCCTAGAAAAGGAAGAACAAATCAACACCAAAAGCAGCAAAAGACAGGAAATAATATAAATCAGAGCTGAAATCAATGAAATTGAAACAAAAGAAAAAATGACAAAACAAAAAGTTGGTTATTTGAAAAAGGGAAATATCACAATGAATACTACTGAAATACAGAAGATTAATTAGAAACTATTTTGAAAATTTATACTCAAATAAAATAGAAAATCTTGAAGACATCAACAAATTTCTAGAGACATACAATATACCCAAACTGAAGCAGGAGGACACACAATTTAAACAGATCAATTTCAAGTAATGAAATAAGAGACATCATCAAAAGCATACCCAAACAAGAAAAGCCCAGGACCAGACAGATTCTCAGCCAAGTTCTGCAAGACTCTCAAAGAAGAATTAACACCAGGGCTGGGGATGTAGCTCAGTTTGTAGAGTGCTTGCCTCAATACTCCTCAAATTATTCTACCAAACAGTAAAGAAGGGAATCCTTCCAAACTCATTTTTATGAGGCTAGTTTCACCCTGCTGCTAAAACCACAGAAAGACATATCAAGGAAAGAAAACTTCAGACCAATATCCCTGATGAATATAAACAAAAAAAATCTCAATAAAATTCTGATGAATCACTTTAAAAAACATATTAAAAATACAGTACACCACAATCAAGAGGAGTTCATCCCAGGGATGCAAGGTTGGTTCAACATATGGAAAACAATAAGCATAATATATCACATCAATAGACATAAAGACAAGAATCATATGATTATCTCAATAGAGGCAGAAAAAGCATTTTGACAAAATACAAAACCTCTTAATATTCAAAACACTAGAAAAACTAGGGACACTAGGAGTATACCTCAACATTGTAGAAGGTATCTATGCTAAGTCCAAGGCCAACAATATTCTAAATGGAGAAAAATTGCAAGCATTCCCTCTAAAAACTGGAACAAGACAGGGATGCCCTCTTTCAATACTTCTACTCAACATAGTCCTTGTAACTCTAGCCAGAGAAATCAGCCAAACAAAAGAAATTAAAGGAATATGAAAAGAAAAAGAAGAACTCAAACTATCACTATTTGCTGAGGACATGATTCTATATTTAGAAGATCCAAAAAATTCCACCAGAAAACATTTTCATAGAACTAGAAAAAGCAATCATGAAATTCAAAAAAAATAAGAGACCCAGAATAGCCAAAGCAATCCTAAGCAAGAAAAGTGAAGCAGGAGGCATCATAATACCAGACCTCAAACTATACTACAGAGCTATAGTAATAAAAACAGCATGGTGTTGAAACCAAAACAGAGTTATAGATCAATGGTACAGAATAGAAAACACAGAGACGAACCCACATAAATACAGGTGTCTCATACTAGATAAAGGTGCCAAAAACATTCACTGGAGAAACGATAGCTTATTCAACAAATGGTGTTGGGAAAAATGGAAAGTCACATGTAACAAAATAAAATTAAACCCTTATCTGTCACCCTGCATGAAAATCAACTCACTGTGGATTAAAGATTTAGGTACTAGAATAGAGAACCTGTGACTAGTTGAATAAGAAATAGGCCCAAATCTTAACCACACTGGCCTAGGCCTGACTTCCTTAACAAGACCCCTAGAGCACAAGATGTTAAATCAAGAATCAATAAATGGATGGACTTGAACTAAAAAGCTTTTTTCTCAGCAAAAGAAACACTCAATAATGTGAACAGAGAGCCTGTAGATTGGGAGAAAACCTTTACCACATGCACCTCAGATAAAGCATTAATCTCTCAGATATATGAAGAAAAAAATTCCAATCAATAAATGGGCTAAGGAACTAAACAGACTCTTTACAGAAAAAGATATACACTGATCAACAAATATGTGAAAAAATGTTCACCACCCTAGCAACTAGAGAAATGCAAATCAAAGCTACTCTTAAGATTTCTTCTCATTCCAATCAGAATGGCAATTATCAAGACTATAAGCAACAATAAATGTCGGCAAGGATGTGGGGGAAAAGGTACACTCATACATTGCTTGTGGGAATGCAAATTGGTACAACATTTAAGGAAAGCAGTATGGAGATTGCCCAGAAAACTTGGTCCAGTTATCCCCCTCCTTGGTTTATACTCAAAGGATTTAAAATCAACACCCTACAGTGACACAGCCACATCAATGTTTATACCAGATCAATTCACAATAACTAAACTATGGAACCAACCTAGATGCTCTTCAACAGATGAATGGACAAAGAAAATGTAGTACATATATACAATGGAATATTACTCAGCCTTAAAGAAGAATGAAATTATGGCATTTTCAGAGAATATAATGCTAAGTGAAATAAGTCAATTCCCCAAAACCAAAGGTTGAATGTTTTCTGTGATAAGTGGATGCTGTTCCATAGTGGGTGATGGGTAGGGAAGAATGAAGGAATTTTGAATTATGCAGACAGAAATGAGGGGAGGGGTGGGGCAATGGGGAATGGGAAGGATGTTACAATGAAACAGACATTATTACCCTATATATGTGTACAATTACACTACTGGTGTGACTCAGCACCATGTATAGCGAAAGGAATGAGAAGTTATGCTCCATTTGAGTACAATGTGTCAAAATGCATTCTACTTTCATGTATAACCAATTAGAACAAATTTTTAAAAATGTTTAAAGCTCACTAAAAAATACTAATGAATCAAAATGCAGTCTGTAAAAAATAAAAATAAATAAATAATTTTTTAAAAATAGACCAAACCAACAACAAAAATACAGAAAATTAACCAATACAAACTAACCAAAGGACAACAACAAAAATAAACAAGTATAGAAAACTAACACCATCAAAATGACAAATTGAAATATTTACAAGCAACACAGTTAATCCACTATAAAGGATCAATAAATAAGGAAAGAGTTCAGTGGAGGATTGGTAAAATACCTCCTAGAGCAGCCCTGGTCTCTAGGAAATCATCATTTTTAAGAACAATCTTGTAGACCGTTATTTTTTGGTGTGGAAAAATGCCTATGCAGTTAACAGATTTCAACAACAACAACAACAAAACTATAAGTTTGGTATGCCCTATGCTGTGGGGAACATGTGGGAACCAGTGTGAACATTGATGTGTTAATGTTTAACATATAGAAAAAAAAACCCTGGAATTGTGAAATCAACATTTTCTCTGGGCAATACAGTTATAGATAATTTTTACATTTTTCTTTGCACCATTATTGATTTCTTAAAGTACCCATTTATTTCTTCAATGATGGCATGGTATAAGCCTTGAATTGTGTTGTTTTTAGTAAAGTTAGAAGATTCTTTCAAGAGTATAATAAATTTGTACATTCCTAGATCACAGCCATTTCTATGTTTTGTTTTGAGATGAATGATACATAATAAAACTGCAGTAAAACCGAGTATATCAGTAGTTTCTACATTTAATGTGTATAAGACTCTGCAAAGATGACCTACTAAATTCACATGTTTGGGAATTTATTTTGAATTTAATTTTACAGTCAATTAAGTGATCTATATTTGTAAATGTTCCATATGATCTTAAAAAGAAAGTATATTCTCTATTTCTTAAAAAAAATACTAGGACAAATTACTAAATTCACTAAGGGGTTATTAGGATACCAAACTAGTACATGAACTATTATATGTCTATATACCTGCAATCAACAATCCAAAAGTAAAATTAAGAAAAAATTCTATTTATAACACATCAATAGTAATGTAATATATAGGCATAAATTTAAGAAAATAAGTGAAAATTTGTACTACAAAACAATGATTAAAGAAATGAAAGAATAAATAAATGAAAATATATTATTTGTTTTCCACATTAACTTTGCTAATATGGAAATACCCTCCAAATTATATATAATGTAAATGTAATTTTCACCAAAAAGAAAGATGACTTCTGTGTAGATATTAAGAAAATAACTCTAAAACTCATAAGGAATTTAAGAGACCCAGAAAAGCCAAAACAATATTGAAAACAAAAAACAAAGTAGGAGACTCAACAATACTTGCATTCAAACTTATTTCAAAGCAATAGTAATCAATACAATGTGGTGCTATCACAAAAATATACACAGACCAATGGAAAAAAATTGAGAGTTCAGAAATAAACTCATATATTTATCATCTATTGATTTGTAACAAGGGTTTAGAGTCTATCTAATGGGGAAATAGTGCTTCAACAATTTGTTCTAGAATAACTGGAGATCCACCTGCAAAACAATGAATATGGTCCAGAATATACATATAACTCTTACAACTCTTCATACAGAATATATGAAGAACCCTTATAAATCAATAATAAAATGGAAAACAATCTAATTTAAAAATGAATAAGGTAGTAAACACTTCTCCAAAGACAGCCAGAAAAATGGCCAATAAGCACATGAAAAAATGCTCAACAACATTAGTTATCAGGAAAACATAAATCAAAACCACAATGAAATACTACTGTATACATACTAGGATTGCCATAACCAAAAAGACAGACAATTCATTTGCATTAACTGCAGTAAAGGCTGAGCTGTGTGCAGTTTAAGTAAGTACAAGCTGTACCCTAAATATTTAAGGTGCTGTGCCAGGAAGATGATAAGAAGATTTTCCAGTTTCTTAATTCAAACTGAAAGTAAGCATTACTTTCCAAGGGAATCATCAGCAGATAAACTGAACCGCCTTCTACTGAAGAAATCACCAAAGGGAGCATTTGGGACAAATTCAAAAGAAAAGAACCCAACAGACAAATGCCAGACTACCATCACTGATGCATCTCTTCCCCATATAATGGTGAAAGGAATCAGAAAACTAAAGTTACAAATGCTCCTGAAGAATAAACTATCACAGCTGCCAAAGAAGCAAAAATCACTGAGTAAGCATCTAAGAAGATATCAAGGACTCTCACAAAGGCGGTGTCTAAGCAAAACCTGTGAAGCCCTTGAAAGTACCTGCCTCCAAGTTGGAGAAAATGCTAAGATGACAGATCTGATTTTTAAATAAAGATACAATCTGTTTTAAAAGATGACGGATAATAATAAGTGTTGACCAGGATGTGGGATATGTTAGACAGTTTGAACTTCCATAACAAAATAGCATAGCAGGATAGATTGAACAATAATTTCTCACAGTTCTGGAAACTTGGAAGTTCAAGATCCAGGTGCTGACCAATTTGCTTCCTGGTGAAGGCCTTCTCATCCTAGCTTGCAGACAGCCACTTTATCACTTTATCCAGATTAGTGGCTGCTTATGGCTAGGGCAGAAGAAATGGGAAGACAGGGAGATAAAACTACTGTATACTAGGATTTTTTTTTTTGAGGTAATAAAAATGTTCTAAAATGGACTGTAGTGATAGTTATACAGATGTGAATACAATAAAAAACATTGATTTGCTTGCTTACTTTAACAGTTGAATTGTGTGTACACACACACACACACACACACACACACACACACAGAGTGTATGTGGCCTTTCCTTGGTATGTAGAAGTAGGGAGGAATACAAGCTATTTGGTTCCTTCTCTTAGAGGGACACTAGTCCCATCATGAGGGTCTCACCCTCATGACTTTATCTAACTCCTGAATTCCTTCTGAAAGTCCCACTTCCAAATATCATTACACTGGGAGTTTGGTGTTGAGCACATGAACATGGGAGAGGGAACACAAACATTCAGTGCATAATGTGGAGAAATTGGATGACTCTTACACAATATGAAACAGTGCTGCCATTTTGGAAAAGAGTTCCTCAAACAATTAAATATACAGTTACCATATGACTTAGCAATTTCACTCCTAGCTATATATCCAAGAGAACTGAAAGCATACATTCATTCAAGAACTTGCATACTAATGTTCATTGTGGTATTATTCATAATAGGTAAAAGGAAGAAACAGGTACTGGGAGTACAGCTCCATAGCACAGTATAAGCCCAGCATATGAGTTCAATTCCCAGTATAAGGAAAAAAATGGAAACCATCCTATGCCCACGAACAGATGAATAAATAAGGCAAATGCAGCATGTCCATATAATAGAATATTATTCAGCCATATAAAGAAATTAAACATGAATGCTGCTAAACATACCTAAGTTTAAGCAGTCAGTCACAAAAGACCACATATTACATGATTCCATTCATATAAAAAGTCCAGTATACAGAAAGATTAGTGGTTGCTTAAGTCTAGGGTAAGAGAAATGGAGAGAGGGGGGAATAAACCTAGTAGATACTATGTTTTTTTTTGAGGTGGTAAAAATGATCTAAAGTTGACTACAGTGATAGCTACACAGATATGTGAATATACTAAAATCCACTGATCTGCTGCTTATTTAAACAAGTGAAATGTATACATATACAATATTTCAAAGAAACAGTTCTAAAAACCATTAACAATAGAAATGGAAAATTTCATCTTAGAAAGTTACTGGCCATCAAAAGTTTTCTTGATGTCAGAAAACAAGAAAAACCCATTAAAATTGTATACTAAAGCAAAAGTTAGGTGAGAAACAAGCAAACAAATAAACAAAAAACATACTGATTAATATCCAAAGAAGACAAATGGCAAAATAAAGACCTTCTTGGTAACTTTGCTTCACATGATAGTCATCATTGCATTATTCTCAAAATGTACACGTTTCAGTCTTAATTTTTGAGTTATCCAAACTATCCTGTATTAACTTATGGTTAATTAGAAATCCTTTCACAGGGGTTTATTTTCTGAATTCCCTGGGTTCATTTTCCTAGGTCTTCATCCTCTCTTTCTGTAAAATATGGAGTCATACTGATAATCAAATGATGTAACACCTAACACCATGTGCTTGAATATGCTAATTTATTTTTACAAAACTATCTGCAGATAGTTAGGGGACATCTACAGATTCTTTGGAACCAGTCAGCATCTTTCCCAAGAACCATAGAATCAAATAATAAAGTTATATTGAAATGAATGTATTGTCTAATTATTTTTGATTCAATTGTACACACATATTAACAAGGCCCCTTTATTTTCACTGTGACTCTTAATGGGATATATGCTTCATTTTATAAATTAAGAAAAAATTTTACCTGCTGCTTATTAGGTTTCTATGATGTTTCCAGGATTTAAAAAATGCTACCACTTAACATACATCTGGAAGGTTAAAATAAAATATATTACAATGCTTAGTGGATGCTCTTAGAAAAAGAAAGTAAAAACATATTTCATTTTCATTAATCCCCAAATATTATCACTATTTCTATATCATTATGTCATTATTGCTGTATTAGCTTGCTTAGTATCACTATATGTAGGCCTATTTAAATATAATTAGAGGATACATAACCTGATGTCCTTATTACTGTACTATTTTTGTTGCCAGCAGACAATTTTCACATACATGTAAGATCCACATAATAATGACATCTTTAGATCACTGAGTCCAATTTCCCTTGCTATGGATGGCCAGAGAATACATAAAGCAATATCTTCAAGTGGTTCCCACAGTAGGAAGGAATAACATTTCCCCTAACCACATACTATGAAACTTGCTTCTAATGAGTAGTCCTACACTTGTACACTTTCACTGTTCTGATATTTTCTTACCTATATTCTTCTAAAAGAATGTAAGCCCAATGAACAGGGATCTTTTCTGTCTTGATTATCATTATATACTCAAGGCTCTAAATAATACCTAACACATCATAAGTGCTCAATAAATATATTTTAAAAACTATTAAATCCTGTATTTAAGCATCTTGAAATGCTGAAGTAGAGAATGGTTTGGAAAGATGTACAGAAGCTAAAACTCTATTGTTAGAAGTGATTTTGGTTTGGTTCATAGGCTCTGGCTCCACAAACATACTAGTTGAAAGCACAGGACTGAGTCCAAAACCACATGATCAATAAGAGGCATAATGGAAGGTTCTGTTGCCCTAAAATACACAAAATTGAACTTTCAATTTTGAAAGTGGATAGTAAGACAAAAACAAAGGTTTTATATAATCCTAAACAAATAACCAGCATTATTTAATCTAGTTGTATGCCATAAACAATGACAAAAAATTGCTAGTAACTCATTTCAACAGCATGATAAACGCTAACACAATGTAAAGTACACTAAGGCTTCTTATCATTGCTTCCACATTTCTGAATGCCTCTTATAGCTAAAACGAATAGCTATAAATTTTGTAGCTAGCTAATCTGTCACTTTAGATATGCTCAAACCTTGCTTACATATAGAACCAGTATTGAATAAAATTCTTGGGCCTCAAAAGCTTTCAAAATAAACATTCCAATATACAAAGTCATTTCTTATTTCAGAAAAAGGAATACACATAAAAATAAGTAAAACGAGACTTTTTAAATTTCTCTCCTGCAAACATCAGTAAAAGGAATTTGGGTGAAATTGCCGTGACTATCAGGGGTAAAATATAAGCCCCAATGGCACATCCCCGGTGACCTACTTCTTCTAGCCAGACCCTACCTGCCTGTAGTTATTGTCCAGTTAATCCATATCAGTGGATTAATTTTCTGATTCAGTTACACCTCTCATAATCTAATCATCTTGCCTCTGAAAATTCTTGCATTGTCTCAAGCATGAATTTTTGAGGGAACACCTCATATCCAAACCATATTGTCAATTCTGTTTGCCCATCATTTTAAATTCTCAGCACTCAACTGATCAGTATAATCTATGGAACTCTGGGATAGGATTGCCACCTACCAAGCTAATAGCATGGTGAAACTAAATCCATTGTTTCTACTTTCTACCCCGACCAGTTTTTTATCATTCTTTGGTCCTATTAGAACTAGAGTTTGACACTCTCCCAACATCTTGATATGACTGGATTTCAGAGGAGCCCAGAAACCCCTAAGCCCAATTCTCCCCAGCCTTGGTGATGCCTTCCACTCAAAGAATCCCTCAGACTCCTGAAAGCGGTCAGCTTAGAGTCAAGATAGTGTATCAGTTTATTTATCAACAGATAAGGGAGATGGTAAGTTTGGAAAAGGAGAATTAGAAAACAGAACACACAGTACCCCCAAAAGGTGAAAGAGTAGGTTAAGAAAATCATTAATTTTCTTTAGAAATTAATTTTCTTTACAGAAAATAGCTCTGGGGTGGAGGGTGGGGTATGAGTGTAGTGTGCATTTAGGGTAGCTATTACTTCAAGAATGGATTTAGTGGCAAATATTTTTAAAAAGCTGATTCTACAGATGTATCACGTGAATTTAGATATAGAGATACACAAAAGAAAAAAAGAGAACTCAGGCTAGTTTCTAAAGAGTTTGGATTCTCTTAAGTGCTTATATAAATGGAAATTTGGAAGTCAGCAATTCACTAATCAAATCAAAATTAATTTGTACTACAACTCGAATGCTAAATCTTATACAGATTGGCAGTGTTCAGTTAAATTGGTATCTAGATATAACACATGAACATTAAACTAAAAATAGTTTTATACCAAAAATTTAAACTATCATTTATATAAATGCTTAAGACACATTAAGCACTTATAAATGCATCTTAAGTGTTTATTTTGTGACTGCATCTGAACTAAAATAAAATGAAAAGTCATTATGTTCTGCTGAACTCCATGCTGCATCCAGACAGAAGATATGCTATCTCAAATAAGTAATAATGCATAAACACTGAGTTTCTATAAAGTTGTGTGAAAATTATGTCAATAAAATATTTCTATCATGGAAGGAAAGTAAAGCAATTTGATGTATGCTAATGTAAGCCTTTGTAAGAGATATTAGTCATGTACTTGAATTCAGTGCTGATTAGAAAACAAAAAATGCTGGAAATTCCATAAAGATCAAACTAATTAAAGTATTTAATTGCCTCTGACTAATTATAGAAATTGGCAAGCTCAGCAAAGAAAGAGGCTTTTTTAAAAAGAGTATATATTTTAGGCAGTAGCTTCCTTGGCTTTATTTCACTGGTAGCCACTTGTATCATTTCAGATCTGATATTGTAGGTTCTGTCCATAGAGAGTTATAAAGACAAATGACTGCATATGCATTCAGAACTTAACTGGGACAAGTAGAAGTTATATTATCAGACTTACAGCCAGAAGTTGGGTTGGCACTTTCCTAGACAGCTAAATTGTAAATTGATTCTCATTAGCATTTCTTCTCTCATAGATTTTTTTGTTGTTGTTATTACAAGAGCAATTCCCTTTATAAGGCATATGTGTAAGTTCATCCTGGCCCTTTAACTCAAAGGGGCAAAGTACCTCAATCAAGAAACTACAAATCCCCATCTCGTATTTGCCAAGAAACAAAAAAAAATGAAATTTCGATCATAAAGGAAAGAACATGGACTCCGGAGTTCAACTTACAATGGTTTTTTAAAACCCAGTTCTGATATTTAATAAGACTGCCTATAAGAATGTGAGAAGTTACATATTTCTCTTAGTCTTATTTTTTTATATTTATAAAAAGGAAATAATAACACTAATTCCCACTTCGTCATAATAATGGAAAAATACAAGATGTCTAGCTCATTTATGTAACTAGAAAGTATCCATAAGTAGAAGATGTTATATTTGATATTCAATGAAAGACCATCATTTTTCATATTATTTCACACTTATGGATGTAGGAGCAGCCATAAAGAATCAAAGTTTACTCTGGGGTCTTCCTGAGACAGTGTAATTCTGCCTCAAGAATCAAAGAAAAATGGGGGGAGGAGTGGAGAATGGAAATGAATCAATAAGTAGATGACATTCTATGTACTTTATTCTTTACCTAAATATATTTTCATCACTTCCCATATAAAATATTACTCTCAAAAATATAATGATTTATAATAATTAAATTGTACATAACTAAATATGTATAACACATATATAGGGAGGTTGATTTTGAAGTCAATGACATAATCACAAATACTCAATTTCTCCACATCTGTTTAAAAAGGATGAAACCATTTTCCTCTCTCAAGCATTGAAAAGAATTTTGCTAGCTTTTTCCTTCTCTAGCATGTCTGGTTTCACTACTATTAGGAGCAGTTTTATCAAAGGCAGTTCTTCCCAGGCTGCCTCAAACCTGGCATAAAAACATCATGAAGAGGAAGGTTGCTGTGCTACCGGCAGAATTGCAAATGTAGCCTGACTTCTGGTGTTATGTCCAGCAGAACCCAGACACTGCCACTTTAAATGTTAGGCTGCCATTCAAAACTACCCAAGTAGATGTGCAAAGTGTGTGGGGGTGGGGAAGTTGTGCACATGAGTGCACAAGCACATGCACTAGGAAGACATAAAATGGGATACAGGAGTTTTCTGTCCGTGAATAGAAATCACTATATCCATTTCCTCCACTCCACCCCTAAGTTATCCCACAATAGTAATTTAATGGATTCTGTACACTGTTGGTAAGTATAAAAAAATTCTAAATCCAATGAAGATATACGAATAATGGTATATCTTATACCAATAATGGTATATATCAATAATGGTATATTGCTATCGATAAGCATACATTAAAGCAAAACGTATCTTTTGAACTGGTTACAGCTTTGTTTTTAAGTAGCTTTATTGCTGATCCACATATGAATGTCATCAGTGAATGGAAACAGTCCAAAAGACTCCTATCACTCCCACTAGAAGGAAGCTTCAATAAATCTCAAAAGCTATGGCGGTGGTCCAGTCCCTTTGCCATATGGCATTCCACCTGTCCCAAGAAGTTTTGTTAATGTCCTTTAAAGCTCCAAATAAAAATACTGAGACATAAAGAGTCAAGTCTGCTCTGCAGTTTGGTTTTTCAAGCTCTGTGTGGTAGCTGCAAAAATTCTCCTTGCTGTGTGTATTAATGAGACCCTCCAAAGGCACCATTAATACATAAAAACAATCACCAATAACTTACAGGCCTTTTCCTTCTGACTATGTCTGTGTTCAGTGCTTTCAGCAAGAAGAGATAAAATACACCAGGAAAAATAAGTCTTAACGTCAGAAGACATGAGAACTGAAGATCTAAATGCAACAAACAAGAAAATCCATAGGTTCCAGGAATATTACCTTCAATGACTGACTTCTAAAGAAGCCAAGCAATTAAGCACAAAAAATACATTAAGATCAAAATTAACATCAACATATTAAACAGCAATTATCAAACTGAAAATTCACTGATGTATAAAATTCCTATACATCAGAACAATAACAGAAAATTTAAATTTCAATAATCTAAGAATTGCAAGAAGAATAGAACGATTTGCCCCATCCTTTCAAATTATCAACACTTGGTTCATTTAAATTTCATTGCAATGAATTTAAGCATTTCAGATTATATAATATGAGAAATGCAAACCAAAAAGAGTGATTAGCTTGCTTAACTTCTTGACACGTAGAAATATATTCATCATTATAAATTTTATGACTTAGTCACCAATAAAAATCTCATTCATATTCATAGCACATTCCCATTATTTTCTATAGCTTAAAATATTTTTTTCTTTCTGTACTACTTTGAATTTATGATTGTTTTAGGTCCAGTACCAGAGCACATTAATTAATACATTTAAAATACATTGTGAAGAAATACATATATCAAACATAATAAATTTTTAAAACTTCTAAATGTATTCAACATAATTGGTTTCTTTTCTAATCCTATTTTTTCCATGCCTTTTAAAATATATTTGGGAAACAAATCTATAGAATATTGCAGATTCCTATTAAAGTGATTAAGATGCAAAGAAAGGGGCAACTACAATGATGCCAATGCAAATATTTTTGCCATAGGATTATCCCCACCTGCAGTTACAGAGTGGGACTACTCACATTTTCATACCTACTTTGGTCTTTTATTCCTCTTTTCTATGCCATATGTATGTGACTCTCATTTCTCTCACTTGTTCTAAGCATCAAGACTATGACTCAACGTTTATCAGGCAGGTTGATGAGGAAATCAATTTCAATATACAATCTATAATGGCCCTTACTGCCTAGTTCTTCAAGAACCTTTGAAATTCATGTATCAAGAACAGGATCAGAACAAAGCAACACTGAGAAGAAGCCACCTTTGTTGTTTTTATTTGTTAAAAATTCTTACCCTACAATTTTCTGCAACTTTTCTCTAAGTGTAACTGCCTTTTTGGCACCTGAATACTATGCAAAGAGAGCCAGAGTGTGGCCATTTGACAAATTTGGTGTCCCTGGTACTTCCCACAAGATAGAAATGTATGTCATTGCCCATTGGCTTGCCATTTAGCTGTTAATTCTGTAAAATAACCTCTTCCTATTCAATAGGAAGATTTCCTAGTTAATATTTTTGAGTCAGGACTTTATTCCAAATAGCCATCTTCAGATAAGATCAGATCAGACCTATAAAAATGGCTTATAAAAAGGTTGCTCATGTTAAAGTACCATTCCAGTAGCATCAGTCAGTTCTGTTAATAACACTGATTTAGGAGCACCGTCAGGAGAAATCTGCCCTTAAGCAGTGAATGGGAACAAGTTGCAGACAGTACCCCGGATTCACCTCAATCCAGAGCATGTCACTCAGAAGAAACAAGAAAATTCACATTTTCTTTTTATTGCAGGCATTCTCCAATTAAGGCTCTATAGAATTCCATTCATTGAAATCACAAGTGTCAATTAAAATAACAAAAATAATTAAGAGATAAAAGGAGCAAAAACTATGTCTCTGTGGTCCCAGAGGACTGGGAGGCCTCTGTATCAATCATAACTACTAGAAGATATTGGTCTTCCCTGTCATCCACATTCTTCAATGAAAAAATGATACACTGCAAGGGCTTGCCAGAGAGGAAATCTGCTCAACATTCATGACCACAAACTGTAGTAACAGTACTTAATAAATGCAGCAGAATTATTTTCTTTATTGTTTCACTCTCTACTCATTGATTCTACTTTAACTCTCCTATCACTGATAACCCATGTACAGAAAATAATCAAAAGGAGAAAGACAAATTCGGCTAATTTTTCCTAAAACCCTACAAATACTTAGGAAATTATGGCATGGTTTTGCAAAAGCTAGGGGAAAATGGAGGTAAAAGAATGAGGAGGATATTTTTAATTCAGAAAAGTTTCAGAGAAATGCCATCCTTCATAATGTTTATGATCTTGAGCTGACTGAGCTTAAGCTTGCCCATTGGCTTGCCATTTAGTTGTTAATCCTGTAAAATTGTGACTTCTCAATCTCCAACCCACAGGAATTGAAGGGCTTGGAGGAGAAGATTTAGTATACCTTTCTTAGGAAAGGATTCCTCTCCTAGTTTAAATGTTTGTTGAAACAGTTATAGATTAACCTTGACATATTCTATGTGAGTATTGCAAGTAAGGTTTGTTTATAGGAAAATCTTAAATATGATGGTGAGATAATTTCAGATTTTACCAGTTGAAACTAACACGGTCAGTTATCATATCAAAATAAAGATAGACAAACTATCTACAAATACATGTTTTGAAACTTCATCTCACTCCATTTTTTATACTAAATTAAATGTAAGGCCAATAGCTAAAATTACTGATCATTGAGCTGATAGATGTATGCTTTATCATTCCCCTTTATTTCCAGGACAACATGACAGTTATTATTTTTTATTCCTCTAAGCTCTCTAACTTCGTGCTCTATTTTTCATGCTCAAGGTAAACAATGACACCTAAGCAAAAACAAGGTTTTTTACAATTCTACTAGTACTTCAGGCTTCAGTATAAAATTAAATCTAGCATTACCAAAACATCAAATTTGGATTACAGAGTTTCCTCATCTATCATTGAATATATGTTTAGGCCTGCCAAAAGTGAAAATTATTTTGTTCTATATATTAGGATTGAGGTAACTGTCTCACTCCTTTATGTACCAGCAGAAGAAACAGAAAAGTAAGGTAGAGCATGTGGGTTAAAAGTGCTTAAAAGAAGGGACATTTGGGTTTGTCACGCTTCTGTTCAAGTCCTTTTACTATACATATCACTAGTAAAAGTTGACCATAGGCAGGTGACGATCTCTAGAGCCTGGAGGATTTCCTCAAGTAGTCTGGCTTCAAAAATAACAATATTTGCCAGAACATGCATACTACTTCTCTATATTAAATGGAATTATTAATATGAATGTACAAAGGTAGGTGAGTAAATAGGTATTTTTATCATGTGAATAGGTATATCATACCTGTCATATGTAAACAGGTATATCATCATGTGATGTAAGTACATTCTATAACCATCTTGACTAAGCAGTTTGACTACATGGAATCTGGAGCTGGGGAAGGAGAGCTGGTGTCACAAATCTGACATTGAAATAAAAACATATGTAAAACATATAATACAAAACTGGCTGTATAATGAACATCGATAATGCTACATCCTTCTCAATTGAGTATGCTTTAAAGAAAAGAAATGGGCTGACCCCTGCATATTTGAAATGCCAGATAAGGAAATATCACAAAGTTGGTAAGGATAAGATGGAACAAAAGCACACTGCCTCTCTCATGACTTTTCCAAGGACCAAATTGCCTTACAAATTTTCAGTTTAATGTAATTATATGATTAATATATTTTACAGTACATTATTTTGCATTTGAATGATATTCTTTTTTAAATAGTTTTTTTGCAATGATCCTCTCTCAAATTACAGGTAAGAAAACCGAGGAAAAAGTAAATTAACTATTTTGCTTAGCCTCACAGAGCAATGAAAATCCCATTATGGCATATAAAATGCATTTGTTACATTACAGTCACATTTGCTAAGAAAATACTTCCTGAAACATAGTTAATTAAAACCTGCAGCAAGGTGAAATGCTACTCTTCAAGTACATACACACAAATCCTGAATGCTTGTTTTTATTTCTAAATAATCTGCTTTGACTGGGATTGACTTTTAATGCACTCTTAAGAAAAAATCCCAATGGCAAATACCAATATATTCCTTCCCCCTAGCTTGGAGGTCAGTAGCACAATCCCCCACCTAAGGTAAGATGAATCTAGTATTTCTTACTCTTAAGCATGTCTTGGAACCAGTTAGACCCTATAGAAAATTAGGTCAGACCTTAAAGAATCTTTTCTAAATGAGAAAACATTTTTTAAAGGGACATTTCACATTTCACATTCTATACACAACGCTTCACTCTACAACACATTGTAATTTTCCATTGCTATAAGAAAGGCTATTTGTTTTTATTTCTACAACAAAGAATCACATAGGTGAGACAAGTGAGGGAGATTTTTAACAGAAGTAGGAAAGGAAAGTAGTCACCTGAAAAGCTATAGTTATCAAGATCTGCCAAGGGTCACTGAAGCATACACAAATTACAGTTACACAAAGTGACCTCGTGGTTAATATTTTTCCTCATTGGGATCACTTACAGTTTGATCAACTATGTACCTAAGAGGAAGAAGTAATTTTCTCTCAGACTTACCCAGAAGTCAATAAAAGCAGGACGCAACAAAGTTTTTATAACTCTCATCAACTACAATCACATTAGGAAGTCCCATTCCCTGTTATATTATTTAACAAGACCAATTTTTATAAAATAAAAATATTACACTGTGACATTAGTATCGAGAACTGAAATACAGTTGTTTTCAATAATGACTTTTAAATATACCACAAGTAAATTTCTTCCAAAATTTTATTTTTATTTCCTGCTTTACTAGTATTCTATATTGATATGTAATCTGCAAACTAAACATCTAGTACTTCCAACAAACATAACTCCTTTTCTTTTTATATTTTCCAAAAAAAGTTAATGTGTAACATATTTAATCTTAATAAAATCAAGTGAATCTTTATTTTAAAAGACAGATGTCTTCATTAGAGTTGACAATTGATATAAATAAGTGAGAGGTTGGAGTGCATGGTTCACCTAGTTGGAACCATGAGTGTGGAGGTAATAAGAAACCTGGATAGGAGCTCCAGGTTTGTGAGTTTAATCAAGGAAAGTGGATGATGGACCAAGAGAGTGCTGAGTAAACAAAGAGAAGAGCAAACAGAGAACTCAGGTGAACAGTACATTTTTAAGGAACATAAAGGCAGAAGAAACAACGAAGATGGAAGCCAGTCACAGAGGTAAGAGGAGGGCTTGGTGGCAGCTAAGGTAAGGGAGAAGCTCAACGGAGTTGCCCACCAGGTAGACTGGTCCATCACCAAGCAGCTGAAGAGAGCTTGAATTGGACAAGTCCTGAGCATACTTAACATGAACTCTGCTTCAGTAGACTAGATGGGTTCAGACAAAAGCCAGACTTCAGTACATGAATAATAATGGAAAATGAATTAATGCTGATAATGAGTAAAAACAACTGTTTAAAGATGGAATAAGAGAGAAAAAGGAAAATTGTAAGAGGAGATTAATGTGAAAGATTTCCTCTGTTTTTTCTTTCTTTTCAAATTTCATGTATTTATTTATTTAGTATAGGATGTGGAGACTGAGCCTGTTTGTGGGTTCAGGGACACTTGATCAGTGACCATGCACTTGCAGGAAGCAGGAGTGACAGAGGAGCTCAGGTAAAAATTTTGCTCTTGGAAATGAGTTCAGATGCTCCCTCCTCCTACTCTGAGTATGAATGAGGTCAGAATGGATGACCTCAACCAGGAGAAAGGCATCAAAAATACTAAACTAAACTAAGGGGAATAGGAATGTAGTTGAGTGGTAAGAGGGCTTAGCATGCAAGAGGCCCTGGGTTCTATCCCCACTACCACAAAATAGTAAGAGTAGGGAAATTTATATTCAAAAATTGATAGTGTAATAGAGGTTTGGAATGAAACAACTTAAGAAATTGATCTTCATGTCTGTTTTTGAGTCAATACCATGCCATTTTTGTTAATAAAGCTTGAATAATTTAAGTTCTGGTATTGTGATGCCTCTTGCTTCACTTTTCTTGCAAAAGTTTGCTTTGGTTATTCTGGGGCTCTTATTTTTCCAAATGAATTTATGAATTTCATGACTGATTTTTCTATATCTATGAAAACCATCATCAGAACCTTAATAGGAATTACATTAAATTTGTATAACACTTTTGGTAATATGGCCATTATGACAATATCAATTCTGCCTATCAAAGAACATAGGAGATTCCCCATCTTCTAAGGTCTTCTTCAATTTCTTTTTTAGAGTTCTTTCATTTTCATTGTAGAGGTCTTTCACCTCTTTTGCTAGATTGATTCCCCAATACTTTATTTTTTGAGGCTATTGTGAATGGGATAGTTTTCCTGATTTCTCTTTCAGTTGATTCATCACTAATGTGATGAATCAATTGTGTTTATGGGTGTTAATTTTATATCCTTCTACTTTGATGAGTTCATTTATGAGTTCTAGAGGTTTTCTGATACAGGTTTTTGGATGTTCTAAATATAGAATCATGTCATTGAGTTCTTCTTTTCCTACTTGCATCCCTTTAATTTCTTTCTTCTATTTGGTTGTTCTGAGTAGAGATTCCAGGACTATGTTGAATAGAAATGGTGAAACAGGGCATCCCTGTCTTGTTCCAGGTTTCACAGGGAATGCTTTCAGTTTTTTCTCTATTAAGAATGTTGTTGGCCTTGAGTTTAGCATAGACAGCTTTCATAATATTAAGGTATGTTCCTACTATCCCTAGTTTTTCTAGTGTTTTGAACATGAAGAGGTACTGTATTTTCTCAAATGCTTATTCTGCATCTATTGAGACAATCAGATGATTCTTGTCTTTAAGTCTATTGATTTGATAAATTATGTTTATTGTTTTTCGTATGTTGAACCAAACTTGTATCCCTGGGATGAACTGCACTTCATCATGGTGCACTATCTTTTTAATATATTTTTTAAAGTGATTTACTAGTATTTTATTAAGATTTTTTGCATCTATGTTCATCGGGAATATTGGTCTGAAATTTTCTTTCCTTGATTTATCTTTGTCTGGTTTTGGTATCAGGGTGATACTAGCTTCATAGAATGAGTTTGGAAGGGTTCCCTCCTTTTTTATTTCATGGAAAATTTTGAGGAGGAACTAACTCACATAAGTATAGTTATCACACACTAGACAAAGATGCCATAATATACATTGGGGAAAAGATAGCCTCTTCAACAAATGGTACTGGGAAAACTGGAAATCCATATGTAACAAAATGAAATTAGAATCCTATCTCTCACCCTGCACAAAACTCAAGGACCAAGGCATTAGACAGAGACCCTGCAACTACTAGAAGAAAATGTAGGCCCAACTCTCCATCATGTCAGTTTAAGAACTTAATTCCTCAATGAGACTCCTAAATCACAAGAAATAAAATCACAAATCAGTAAATGGGATAGTATCAACCTAAAAAGCTTCTTCATAGCAAAGAAAACAATCAAGAACAGGGAGAGCCTACAGAGTGGGAGAAAATCTTTGCCACCTGCATCTCATATAGAGCATTAATCTCCATGATATATAAAGAAATCAAAAAGTTTAACATCAAAAATCCTGAAATAACACAATAAATAAATGGGCAAAGGAACTGAACAGGAATTTCACAGAAGAAATATAAATGGTCAAAAATTATAGGGGCTGGAGTTGTGGCTCAGTGGTAGAGCATTTGCCTGACATGAGTGAGGCCCTGGGTTCAATAGCACCACATATAAATAAATAAAAGATCCATTGACAACTAAAAAAATTTTTTTTAATTATATGAAAAAAATGGCACTTAGAGAAATGCAAATTAAAACTACACTGAGATTTCATCTCACTCCAGTCAGAATGGCAATTATCAAGAATATAAATAACAATAAATGTTGGTAAGGATGTGGGGAAAAAGGTTCACTTATCCATGGCTTGTGGGATTGCAAATTGGTATAACCACTCTGGAAAGCAGTATGGAGATTCCTCAGAAAACCTGGAGTGGAACCACCATTTGACCCAGTTATCCTACTCCTTGGCATAGACCCAAAGAATTTAAAATCAACATATTATATATAGTGACACAGCCACATCAATGTTTATAGCGGCTCAATTCACAATAGCTAAACTATGGAACCAACCTAGGTACCCTTCAACAGATGAACGAATAAAGAAAATGTGGTACATATACATAATGGAATATTACTCAGCCATAAACAAGAATGAAATTATGGCATTTGCTAAATGGATGGAACTGGAGACTATCATGCTAAGTGAAATAAGCCAATTCCACAAAATGAAAGGCCAAGTATACTCTCTGATATACAAATGCTGACTCACAGTAGGCCCAAGAGTGGAGAGGGGGGAGCCTAGATTCACTGGATTAGACAAGATGGAGTTGGAGGAAGGGAGGGGGAATGGAAATGAGAAAGACAGTAGAATTAATGGGACATAACGTCCCATGTTCATATATGAATACACAATTAGTGTAACTCCACACCTGTACAACCCCCAAAGTGGGAAGTTATCCATGTATGTATATGTCAAAATACATTCTACTGTCATGTATAACTAAAAAGAACAAATTGATAAAAAAAAGAAAGAACTTAAGACAGAATTGAGCTCCTACCTCCAACCTTTTTGTAAAGAAAACATAGCTCTTCTTTCACTAAGGCTTCACAATTCCCAAGAAAGAGTTTTTAGGATTGGGGAAGGAAAGTGCTAAATATAATCCTTGGTATGCAGAGATACTTACTAGAGAGTTTTGGGGCCAGTGTTGGAAGGAACCTCCTCATTTCAGTGGACAAAGGCCTAGAAAGAGAATCTCCTGGCAAATATTTCAGTTGGTATATCTAGTCAAGAGATCCTAGTTGAGTTAGTCAATATTTTTAAACAGTATAATTTTGATCTTTTTGGATACTGTTGATTTTTACTTCTTGTTTTCAAAGCTTATTTTGGTCAGACAGCGTCAACTTATTATTTAACCTCATTCTACCCACTGATTGAATAAATCTCAAGACAAGGTCATACATACGTTTTCAAAATATTGATTTCTTAAAATTTCTCCTCTCTTCCATGCCAGTCCATTTTTAACAGTACTCCACGGGCCAAATTACTTATAAAATCACAGCTACTTGGAGGCGATTTAGAAATTATACTCTAGCCCAGGGAGAAGGGGCAAAGTCCCAGCAGTACCTTTATTCAGCTTTTGCTTTGAGGTATAGCACTCTGCACATACATCTATCTCCTGAGGAACTATTAAGCCACAACAGATCAGGGACCAGAACTTTTTAAATTTTTAGTTGCCCAGTGGCTAGCACAGGGACCTGCCAATCATTGCTACTCAATAAGCACTTGATGAACTGAGTTTTGCTTCCCTTCTACATTTAGTATTCTTTTAATATTAGAGTAAACATTTACATAATACTCAGTATACCTATCATAACCATTAACATTTTGGCCACATTAACTCTCCTGTGTAAGTGGAGCCTCTGGGAAGGGTTCTGGAGATTCCCAGTAGAATCAGTCCTTCCTTTTACCACTACATTGTTTACTACAACATGTGTTACTATGTACTAGTTATTTGCTTTTAAGACTCTCTTTTAATAACCATGATCTCCATCAGTGCAAGAACCTCATTTTATCACTATAACCACTATGTGGCACAATACCTAGTACACAGTAAGAACTCAATAATGTAAGTGAATGAATAGTATTTTTCCCCATAACTCAATAAATTTATGCATAGATGATAAAAATGTTAATATTAAATAAATACTTAGAAGCACTAAATAAAAGACTAATACTTAAAACACAGTATTTCCTTTATAAAGTTTCTTCTATAAAAATTATCCTTTACCAACTCTGTGATGAAAGCAGATTTACCATTATTTCCAGCCTTATAGTAAACATTTAAAAATAACTTATAATGAAATAAAATAATTACTTATGAAGAAATTATCTGCCTAACTCTAGACAAAATCACCTTCTACAAACATATTTAAATGCAGACAGTAAATTTCCATTTTATTTTTATTGGTACTTGAACTATACCAAAAATTAACAATTCTTTATTTATAATTTTCTAGATCATTTTCCACAGCAGAAACATGCTATTTATATTTTATAGGTATAAGACGCTTCAAATAATGTATGCCAATGAATTGTTGGGAAAAAACTTAAATTATTCAAAATTAAAATTGCCAATGTTTGTTTTGTTATTTAATATATCCATTCTTAAAAAGGTAATATTCATTACATTGTACAGTGTATATTACACAGGTACCAAGTGATACATTTTCTACTTTGATTTATACTTACCTAGAATTATGAAGATATTGTTAAATCTGTTTGATTAATGTCATTCAAATTTTAATTTGAAGTAATAAGGACATTGGAAACCTAAATCCTATTAACATCTTTGAATGATAAGAGACTAGAAAAAAAATTTTCCAAAACTTATCAGTTCTGTTTCAACTAAATGCCAGTTTCTATGATCTCAGTACAAATTGGACTGACATTATCAGTTGCTTCTGAAGGAAGAATAAAAATGAGACAGATTGAAAGAATGTAAGAGGTAACACTAATGGGAACAGTCAAAATATTCAAAGTGGTCAAATTTCATTATAAAATTTCAATCACATCTCTTTAATAATTACCATATTTCATTTTTCTTATAAAGAAACTTTATTCAAAGAAATTTTTATTTAAAAAATAAACATTTTTAATGAAAGCTTATTATACATGCTTTACATATGTCATTGATTTCATTTTAACTACCATGTGAGTAGCTTTTCACAAGTATAAATGAGTCCAAAATCCATACTGTTCTTGAATATCGTAGATTTAATTTTTAGATATTATCAGGAAAAATATAAAATCTATTGAAACCAACACACACACATAAGTTTCTTGGGTTCTTCCCAAACCTATAAATTTGCTTTGGCAATATGAATAGAGTAATGGAATATGTAGTCAAATTTAATTTTGTAAACCAAGATTATTTCTGCCTTATAAGTACTGAATAACTGAAATAATTAATCCTTTGAAAAGAAGTCAAAGTCTATGTAGTTCCCCCAAAGGAAAAAAATATTTTACAGTGCTAAACTTTTTATACCACACTGGGTGAGCAGAAGAACAGCCCTGCTCTTCATTTTCAAAATCAACTCATAAAATCAATGTAGGAGAAAAATAGTTCAAGAAAGTGACCCATTGAGTACTGCAAGTTTTAAACTAAAACAATGTGGCTATCTTTCCTAAAGCTTTATCACAATCATTGTAAATAACATTATGAATTCTCAATCAAAAAAGGTTATTTAAGAAACTGAAAGCCTCCTCCTCTTTGTTTTCTAAGTAAGTAAAAACTTATTCAAAACTTTTTTAGTTATAAAAATAACATGTACTCATTGCAAGTACTTTGTGTTCTCACTCATTTTTGAAAGCCAAAAATGTTGATTACATAGAAGTAAAGAATATAACGGTGGTCAGGAGGGGCTAGAAAAAATAGAGGTGAAGGGGGATAGGGAGAGGTTGGATACTGGAATATGGTTAGATAGGAAGAATAAATTCTAGTTTTCTATAGCATAATGGGATACTAGAGTTAATAGCAGTTTATTATTTATCCTATAAGGAACTAGAAGAGAGTAGTTTGAAGGTTCTCAACTAAGAAATTTAAAATGTTTAATGAAATAGAAATGCTAGTTATCCAGATTTGATCATTACACATTACATACATATACCTGTATCAAATTGTCTAGCTGTACTCCATAAACATGTACATAATTATATGAGCTAAATAAGTAAATATTTTTAAAGTTTCCCTAAATTTCCATGAATTTTCTTGAATTCTCTGGAATTCATGAAGACACCTTGAAATAATATTTTATATGCCTTGCAGCCCAGAAAATAATAAAATGCTCAGAAAAAAAGTCAACTGTCACAAAGATCAAATAAGCCAACTATTACTTTGAACATGGACCAAACATTTATAAGAAAACAATTCTCAGGGCATTATAGCTAAATATCTGATGAAGAAATCTCTATACATCTTTAAAAAGGCAATTAAAGATAAAATAATCATATAATTGGTCTTCAACAAACCAAGTAGAATCTGTCATCTGTTAAAAATGAGCATATATACATATATATCTCTTATATATATATCTTATAAGCATCAGTTCCAAGAAACCATAAAGTAGGATCAAATTGGAAGAATAAGGAAGATAATGATATTTTCAAATCCAGCAGAACTCATAAAAGTTGTAATAGCCTTCACTGTGTTTAATAGGACTAGTACATTCTACCCAATGATAAATTGGTCCGATTCTAAACAATAAAATTGCAGTATCAAATGTTTTAAATAATTTTGCTACTCTGAACATTTATCTTGATGAAAGCAGTTACTTTCAAATTCAAAGGTTCTTCATCCTTTGGAATTTTCATACATTAGTAGGGATTTAGAGGCAAAGATCCCCCTTTCAGAAACCAACAAGAAGGAAGAAGCATCTACTGAATATAATTAGGAAATCAGCAGACAGATTACATTACATGGAGGATTGGAGATTACATACATAAGCTAAATTTAGCAATACTTAGTTTTTAATTATAATTTTACTCCAACAATTCCAAGGATGACATTTTGAAGCCAAGTATTCTTTTCCTGTTCTCCAGGACACAGAATAAAATTACCAATGGGAAAATAAAGAAGGCCTTTCTTTCTTCATTTTGAAAATAAGAAAATGTTCTTTCTAGTGTACATGAACTAGCTAGATGTTTTGGCATTACATGGTGATTTCTCTGATTATGGCTTCAGACATGCCCTTACAATCATACAATATAGTGAGTGAAAATAGGGATCAAAATTGCCAGGGTTCATATCCTGGATCAAGGACTCATTAGCTGAGTGATTTTAGGCAAGTTTTCTCTAAGTCTTGTTTTTCTAACCTGTACAATAATTATTACTTGGTTATTATTGTACCCCTGATGTGGATTAACTAACATAATGAACTTGAAATGTCTAATATCATGACAGTGCTAAGTTGTTATGGTTTGGATATGTGATGTTCCTGAAAAGTTCATGTGTGGGACAAAGTTAGAATATTCTGAAGTTAAATGATTAGATTATGAAGTTATGTCCTAACCACTGGATTAATACATTGATGGATTAACTTTTTGGTAGCTATTAGGCAAATACAGTTTAGCTGGAGAAGGTAGGTCACCAGGGTAATACCTTTGGGGTTTATACCGTGTCCCTGGTAAGCCAGCCTCTCCCTCTGCTTCCTGATTGCAATGTCCCAAGATACTTTTCTCCTCCACAACCCTACACTGTGATATTCTGCCACATCTTGGACCCAGAGTTATGGAGTTAGCCATCCATGAACTAAGACCTCTGAAACCGTGATTCAAATAAAATTTTCCTCCTCCAATTGTTCTTGTCAGGTCTTTTGGTCACAAAAATGAAAAAGATGACTAACGCAGGTCCTTTGGTTAACCACAGCTCATTAAGAAGCAATGATTCATAGTCCCTCACATACCTCATGCTGCAATCAAACTGAAATCCATAAGTATTCCCTGCATGTACCCTGGAGATAATGGCCTTGACTCATGCTACCTCCTCTACAATGTATATCTTCCACCATCATTATCTATTGAATCTTACCCTTAATTTCAACACTTTTACAAAAGTCCCTTCCTTTATGAAGTATATTTTCCAATCCTCATCTGTTATCCAAACTCCTACACTGTTGAATGGTACTTTATGTTTCCATAATACTTAAATTTGGCCATAAAAGTTGTAGGTCATTGTCACATCTTTATCTTTAGGTTACCATCTCCTGAAAAGAACTCTCTTCCTTATCTACAACCTCTTCAATATTCAACAGAATGTACTCAAAACTAGCTTTAGATTGGAATGTTTAAGCAGAGCTTACACACCATCATCAGATATATATATATATATATATATTTATATATATATATATATATATACAAACTAATATCTGGAAGTGTGTGTCAGCTAGGTATCTTCCCTCATTTTGGTCCCAATTCTACTGAATATGTCAGATACATTGTTGCTGTGTTTGAGGATTTTAAGTGTTTCTTAGTTTTGATGTTGGTATAATCTGTGCCCAGATTCTTCACTATTTCATGTCTATATTTGGGGTGCACTTTAAGAAAGGAATTGGAATAAATACACTTTTACTCTGAATTATTTATCGGAAACCTTCCCTTATTTTCTGAATAAATTAACACAGTCTATGTATAATGTATATTAACTCCAATACTTCAATTACCTCATTTATGCATGCAGATACTCTATTTAAAGTAACGATTCTAAAACTAAAAGGAACGGGATAACCTGTCACTTTGCCATACTTTTCTTTGTACCTTTAAACGCTACCACCAATACAACCATAATCAATTAAAATAATATGGAAACATGTGTATGAAAAGTGTGAAATAGTATCAAATACAGAATACAGGAAAGTTCGAAAACATCCTAAAGCAGCCAAAGCTGAAAGAAAATGATTCTCCTTAACAGATACAAAAATAGTACCACATCTGAAAGAAAAAACTCCAAGGTCAATGGTAATCAGTAGAAAGTTTATTACCCTGTAACAATGTTAATCTCTATAATTTGACTTGAGTCAGTTTACAGAATAATAGTATGATGTAACACACCAACTAGAGGCAGCATAAGCTTTATCTTTCACTATTATTCTCATTTTGAAGGAACTTAGAGTAGTAAATAATTTACTACTGTCATTAACCTAAGCTGGGTGTGTTATTATCAGAAGTTGCAAACTCTGCTAAAGTAAAAAATCTAATTTAATAATATAAATGGATGTCCATTAGGGATCATGTTAAAACCACCAACCTCATTTCAGTAGATATCTTATCTCACATAAAGTATGTTGCTACACATAAAGTGTCACTGGTTTACCTCTAAATGATCCAGCCCCTTCAGAAAACTGGGTGTAGTTTTAATAAAATGGGACTCATAAGTTTTTATTACATTTCTAATGAATGCTTTTCAGTTTTATAGGCTCTTTGAAGGAGCAATTTAGTTTCTGTATTAAAACATGACTTTATATCCTTCACTACTCTCAGGTTTCAGTGTTGCTATCCCTCTAAATACAAATGCAGATATTGAAGTTTTAATAAAGATATACAGTTATTTTTACTGACATGTATGGGATATGAGTTTACAAAATTATAGGGAAAATTACTAAATATGAAATATCTTTCCTTTCTATATCTTTCTATCATACAAAACTAATCCATAATACAAGATACATAACATATTCAGGTATTAATGAAACAGGATTCATGATAGTCTATTGTCTCAGAGCAAAATATTTTTTAAAAGTCTTATTGGCACACTGGAAATAATAACACTATTGAATTTAATTTGGTGAATCTTTAATAAATCTCTTTATTATATTTAGTGCAACCATATAAACTTTTCATACATACTGTCTTTAAACAATTGAAATCTAATTCAAGTCCAACATCAGGGGTTATAACAAAGGAACTAAAAGTAGCTACATGACATTTTGATTGTTTACTTTCCAAACTAAAGGATATTTTTTATACCAGGTCCTATTTAAGAAGTTGACATTTTTTAAAATGACTAAGGCATCTCTGCCCATGAGGAACCCACTATCTATTGGAGAAGAGGAAGAAAAAGATACGTAAACAATAACATATTGTTTATGACATGACTATTCTAAATAATATGTATGAGGGCTGGGGTTGTGGCTCAGTGGTAGCACACTTGCCTAGCATGTGTGAGCCCTGGATTCGATCCTCAGCACCACATAAAAGTAAAATAAAGGTATTGTGTCCACCTACAACTAAAAAATACATATAAAATATATATTTCTTAAAAAAATAATATGTATGATAAATATCTCCTGATATTTAATAGGTAATTCAGAATGGTGATGTAACCACTGAGGTATATCAACCAACTCTGCACAGCAAAGAAAAGACTTTGTGGAGAAAATGTTTCATTTACAACTTGAAGGATAACCAGGAATTCACCAAACAGATAGAAGGTGAAAGGCATTGCAAACAATAGAAAGAACCCATACATTATTTACTGCTACTAAAATTTAGTACTCTTGTACCAGTTAGTATTTTGTTATTTACTTCATTCCATAACAATCCACCAAAATCTATAGTATTATAGTGAAAAACAAAAGAAAATTCCCTCACATATGTTTTATATTATGTCCTCTACAAAAGCAAAATCAGATTCTATTCATCTAATTCTGATTCCTATCTTTACTTGTTTGGATATTTGGGAACAATTCTTATCTGATCTTCTAAGAAACAGATAAGAAACATTTAGAATCACACACATATGCTTGAAAAACATAACACAAGCAAAAAAAAAATTAAATGGATATGCAAATATAGCTATAGTCTATGACCACATCATGAAAATCAATGTGCTAACCAGTCCAACTTTTATTATATCAAAAACAGAGACAATTATTTCAATTTCAAGATTTTAATATCTATGCCTTTGGGGGAGATTTACAATATACCTGAAATGTTCTGAAGGTTTGTGTCCCCTCAAAATTCCTAAATAGAAATCTAATCCTCAGTGCAACACTATGTAAAAGTGAGGCCTTTAGAAGTTCTGGTAACTTCTAAATGGGATGTTTAATGGGATCAATGTCCTTACAAAGAAGCCCAGGAGCTTGTTTGCCCCTTCCATCATGGAAGGATGCAGCAAAAAACCACTGTCCATGTGGAAAGGGCCATCACCAGACACTGAATCTGCCAGTGACTTGACACTTGCCAGCCTTTAGACTACGAGAAACAAATTTCTGATGTTTATAAGCTATCTACTTTAAGGTATTTTGTTATAGCAACCCAAATGGACCAACACTACCTGATACATGAAAAACAAGATAAAAACCTCAAAGCAAATGCCATAATGATTACACAAATGGTACACCTCTACTTCATGTACAGAGAAACAAGATGTACCCCATATTTTTATTGTTTACAATAAAAATGTATAAATTTAAAAATTAAAAAAAAATCTCAAAGCACATTTTTTGAGAAGTAACTTCTTTATTTAACTAAACATGATTTTGGTGTTCTGGTAAATAACATCATTTCTATGATTTAGCAGAACTGTCATGCAAAACAATCAGAAGCCAGATGAAGGATTTCTGTTTTATTTAATAACAGGTTATTAACTTCCATAATTTCTATTCTTAGCAGTAAAATTAAAGGCAATTAAAAACCACTGATAAAGCTTATATTTGTGAGAGAAAAGGAGCTGTTAACTAGAGTACTGGCCTCTAAGTCCACCTTCCTAACAATTCTCTGATGACAAGTTTCAAGAAGCAAAAATAACTGTACTTATCACACACTCATAGCTTCCCATGATGTAGAATTCATTGTTATAGAAGTGTCTTCCTTTCTTCCATGGAGGCCTATCATTTAAGCTGATTTACTCCAAATAAACCCAATGGGGCAAAGATGAGTGTCCTCACAGTTAGTTTCACTCATGAATCCAGCCAGCAATTCAAGTGCCTCTACTTTGTTCTAGGTTGCTGCACTCTAATGATCGACAGTAAAGAGGATATGTAGAATTGACTTTTCACAGAGACTAGCTGAAACAGTGCTAAAATATAACATCAAAGGAAAACATTATCTGAGCAAGACAGGAGTTTGGGGAAATGGACTACTTCTCTTCAGGAATGGTATAAAGAGATAAGTGATTTTACTCTATGGACTTTAGTTGACCCAAAACTGAATGATTAATAGAGCAAAAATAGAAATAAGTGTTATGGGGGGTTGTGATTTGGTAGAAAGCTAGGCTCCTGAAATCCATTTTGGAAAATGGTGATAAAAACAAGAAGCAAACAAGTAAAGAAATCTACAGGTGTCCACCATATTGGAGGACCAAGCTTAGTAGTAATAAAACTGAGCATTGCTCTGTTGTCCCAAACTACAAACACTGACACTGAAAGGGAAGTAATTCAGCTTTCTGCAAACAGGCCATTTGCTTCCTAGAACATCAGAAAGGGAAATTAAAACTCCTCGACTGGAACAACTCTTCATGTAAAGACACCAGAACAAGAAAAAGGAATAATGTTCCAAAGGATGATATTTCCTTTGAGATAAATTGATTCCTGAAATAAATGCTTCCATGAAAAGAATCAATCATCCTAATAGATAAGACATTTTATTTAATTTTTACCATGTTCATTCAATTCAATAAATATTTATTGAGGGCATCCTATGTGCCAGGCACTGTTCTTGGCACTGGGAAATAGAAGTCACTAAAACAGATACCAGTCTTCACTCTTCTGGAGTTTTTATTCTAATGTAGGAGATAAGAAACAAACAAGCAAAAGCATATGGAATGTCAGATGGTAATTGGTGCTTCAAAGAAACTAAAGAAGGCGAGACAGATAACAGAGTATTGGGAAAGGTGTTATTTTAAATAAAGTGGCCAGCGAATGCAAAACATACATTTTTTTAAAAGGAAAATGAAAAGTAGTAATGTTTGGGAAAGAGTAGGTAAGGATTTTATTACGTTTTTAAAAATCTGTTTTTTTTTTTTTTAATCAAAACTAGAGGACTAAGGAAATAGTTTCATAATGTTAATTTTCCTGCCTGATATCATCACACATTAGATAAAATAATTTACTTTTAACTTCCTCTTTTCCACTTCTGGAAGGAAAGACATAGGTTTGATTCAAAGAACCATAAAAACTAAAATTATCCTTAGGATGCCATTCAATATAATCAGTAGCAATGTAATCCCCAAAAGATAACTCAAAAATATCTGGAAAAAAAAGCAATGAAATCTAAAATTCCCCATGATAATGATTTCTATGTCTGGTGGGACTGCAAATTGGTGCACCACTATGGAAAGCAGTATGGACATTCCCCAGAAAACTTGGAATGGAACCACCATGTCTTGATAACATTAGATTGGTTACCCTTGTAAGAACTTTGTTAGAAATAAGTTTAAACTGCTTCTTTTAATAATTCAAAAGATGTCACTTTACAGAACTGCTGAACAGACTAGATTCACAGATCACTCATGCTCTTAAAATCTAACCATCCCAATCTACACTGAGAAAGGAAATAAATCTTACTTTAGAAAAATCATCTATCACCATTTATGGGGTCTACATTTTAAAATATTATTCTAAAATAAAATCATTTCTCTAGTGGATGAGAAATTATCATGTCTTGTCCAAGAATTTTTCAATGACTTGAGACAAATCCTGCTGTGAGTAGCTTTGAAAATACTTTCAAAGCCCACAGTGCTCACTGATGCAAATGTCTCATGAGAGGCATCTACCTTGAAAAATGTAATTTACAATTCCCTTCTGATGAAAATAAATTATAATATGAACTTCAAGGCATAAAACAACAATCTCATTTTAGTTTGTAATAAACTCCAGAGCATATAGTCACCTCTGCATTACAATGCACATGAAAAAATATCTGTGATTAAAATATAATATTCTGTACAATTTTTCATGCCTATTAAGTATTCTTATTGAATAACTTGGTGAGTTATTGATCTGTTGTATTAACACATAAATAACTATGTATAATAATATTACAATGATGGAAATTCTATATCATGCCTGAATTTATAAGAAGTTACATGATAATATTACATAAAATTTCTATACTATACTTACTACTTAGATTACAAATAAATTTAAAAAAATATTACTCCCCCAAAGTGCTTGAACATTTAAACATCATGATGAGTACTTTCACATAAATAATTTAGTCTTCACAACAACCTGTGAGTATGCTTCACTATCCCCATTGTAAAGATTAAGCAACAAATGAATAGAGAAGTTAACTGACCTATCCAAGATCTCAAGGTAGGAACCTATATTCAAACCCAGTATTTCAGTCAATTGTTAGAACCCCTTCAGGGAAAAAAAAATCATTAAATCAGAATTATACAAACTAATACTACGTTCTCAGAGAAATAAAATTATAATGTGGGTTTTAAAATCCTTAATGAATACCTGGTACTAATAGAATATAGAGAAATAAAACATCTTTATAAAGTATATAGCTTCAAGACATCTGAATTAATCAAAAAAAATAATAACTTGTTACATTTTTGTCACAATAAAATTTAATTTTAAAAAGGAAAAAATTAAAAAGCAAGTAGTAATAGTCTACTTATATTCTTTTTGGGTTTTCATTCCAAATGACTTCCTAGCTACTACTACCAATTATCTAATAGAAAGAAATAGTAGGAAAAAAGGTAAACAAAAAAATTCCAAGAAAATTTTCAAGAAAAAAGAATTTAGAAGGGTTCTTGCAAAAAGATATTGAAGTCAGATACTTATTAAACAATAATTCTGAGCATATCTATGTACAAAATGATCAAAACAAGGTTCTTATCTTTGAAAAAGTCCTAGATAATATAGGAAAAAGGTCAATAAAAACAAATAACCATAATGTAAAAGACAAAGTACTGCCTATACAAAATGACAATATGTAGGGATAGAAGACTTCAGCAGAGATTCTTAGTAAAACTCCCAATGATTTATAGAGAAAATAGTATTAATTGAAAAAAAAATGCCTTTTCAACTACTGTCATTTCTCAAAAGTTTCCCAGGAGCAGGGCATGGTGGCACACACCTATAATCCCAGCGGCTTGGGAGGCTGAAACAAGAAGATTCCAAGTTCAAAGCCAGACTCAGCAAAAGCAAGGAGCTAAGCAACTCAGTGAGACCCTATCTCTAAATAAAATACAAAATCGGGCTGGGGATGTGGATCAGAGGTCGAGTGCCTTTGAATTCAATCCCTGATACCCCCTCAAAAAAAACAGTTTCCCAGGATAGACAGTGAGGGGTCCCCAGTTTTGGAGCTGCCATGCCAGTAGCAATCATGGCTGCTGCTTGTACTTTGCAGGCATGCAAAAGCTGTATGCATAAGCCAAGTCTCAGTGGCATCAAATTTTTCTTGCTTTGATCTCTCTTGTGATGTGATTTCTTCACATTATTAAAAACAAAGCAAAACCTTTAAAGAATGACAAATCTGAAAGTTATAAAACTGGCAAAATCTGATCTTTCTATCCCAGTCAAAAATCCTTTTACTAGTGTATGTACTAACACTATTGTTGGAGGGTGGCTTAGAATATAAGGTATGATTATATGATAATAAGACAAAATATTTTCATAAATATATCAGATTTCATCTATTGTCTTAGTCTGTTCCTGCTGCTATAACAAAATACCAGATTGCATAACTGATAATATGCAGAAATTTATCTCTCACATTTTTTGGAGACTAGAAATCTAAGATCAAAACACCAGCACTTGGGGTCTAGTGAAAACTTCCTTTTTGAGTACCCACATGGCAGAAGGGGCAAAACAAAGGCAAAAGGAAAGAATACGGTTCTCCTCACATGGAATAAGATGGCAGGCATAAATAAATAAATAAATAATTCCTAGGACACTCCTTTTATTTCCTTTTATAAGGTTACAAATTCCATTCATGCAGGCTCCAGCCTTAAGATTAATCACTTTCTAAAGGTCCCACCCTTTTAATATTATCAAATTGGCAATTAGGTTTCAACACATAAATTTTGGGGGAAACATTCAAACCATAGTTACATAAATCTGATGAGTGCTATTCTGAAAAATGTTTTACTTCATTGGTTATATATTTATTGCAGGGACATTGTCATTGCTACAATCACTTTTAGAACTTCTCTCCAAGGATGATTACAAAGCCAATTTGCCAAGTCCTAAGAGAAATCAGTCCCATTAAATGTTATAGGACATTACCTATCAAAGATCTCTCCTGCTAATCCAAATATATTTTCTTCTCCGTCCTTCCATCTTTATCCCTTTGATTTGATTTACAATGAAATCTACAGACTAATCATGTCAGTACATAAACAATAAACAGCCTTAAATAATAAGTAACAACAAAAATATAAGAGCTTTACACAATTAAAAAACATCAAAACAGGAACTACATTCCAAGTTATTTTGTTCCTATTCTGTTCTCTCTCTCTCTTTTTGTTACTGCTCTGGAGCTGAGTCTAATTCCAAACCAAGTTCCATAGAGAAGTCCATGGTAACAAGCTGAGGTTGTTGATGAGGGGGGCCTTATTTGATTCTCATCAGGAGTCAGACTAGCTGGGGCGAGTTCATTTGTGCCCTGCTTGCATTAAGTGCCATTCTATAATAACATGGGCAAAAGTGGTGGGAAGCCTTTTGCATTGCATAAAAGTACAATCACTGTAAGCAGAGGACTGCCAGTACAGCTCCAAACCCAAGCACATATACCAATTAAACATGTTCGAATACACAGTGTTAAATCCCCAAAGACAGCCCAATGACTCCAAATCTGTATTCCTCAAGACACGCCAGACTGCTTTACAGTTAACTCAAATGCCTTCTTATTCTCACACAATTAGGAAATTTGAAAATCCATAATCTACTTCAGATCACATTATTAGTAAAGACTGAACATTTTCCATTAAAACTATCTTAAAATACTAGATCCTGCTTGCTTTAACATAAGCCTATTTCCTCTGTATCCATCCAGAGGAAACAAACACAGGCATCTTTTGGTAGTCCTTTATGCAAGTTCTGCTTAACTTCCCAGCTCTGAGCTACTAAGTCCAGACTTGCTAGCAATTTTCTAACCTTACTCTTGCTTCCCCAAAATAAGCATCTTGGAACTGCAGTTTGTTTCTTTTGGTTTACAGTGACCCAATGACTGACTGATCTTGAGATTTTTAAAGTGAGAATACAACCTTAGCAGCCCATTGTCATCTCCCAAACAACAGAACAATAAAACAGAACAGAATGAAATGAATAACAAACAGTAAGTCCAATTGAGAAAGATTATTTTTCCTTAGGTGTTACTGAGGCTTCAGATGAACACACCAAATAAACAGTTCAAGTAAGTAGAAAAAAAAGACTAGCAATTACCATTCACCAGTCTTCAACTCTTTCTGAAAAAAAAAAAAAAAATTATATAAAAAGTATTTTTAAGATTTTTCAAGGAAATCTATTCTATGATATAACCTTGGGACTACACTGTAATAAATGTGAA
Organism: Sciurus carolinensis; assembly: GCF_902686445.1. Classification (NCBI taxonomy): domain Eukaryota; kingdom Metazoa; phylum Chordata; class Mammalia; order Rodentia; family Sciuridae; genus Sciurus; species Sciurus carolinensis. The sequence continues at coordinate 71,833,417 of NC_062220.1, forward strand.
ACTCTCTGCAGAGTGCCCCATCCCTCACTTAATAATGGCCATTTGAAAACCATCATTTGGGTACAGCCCTGGCTGGAAATGTACTTAAAGGATCATTACCAATGAAATACACTGTGGAGGGGATACAGAATGCTAGCCAAGCACTTGGGCTTTGGAATTGGCCTGCCTGGGTTAAATATCTCAGCTAAGCCACTAATAAAGTAGTCTATGTGCCTCAGTTTCCTCATGGGGGCCGCCCTATTTCACAGGATCAAAAGAATAATTAACATGATAGTCATGAAGCACTTTACTACAGTTCCTGGAACAAAATACGAATTCAGTTAATGTTTGACATTATGATGCTGACACTTCTGAGTCATTGCTTATCCTTTATTATTCCCAGACTTCAAATACATCTTAAAAGATATAAAAACAACCATTTATCTTCCTCCTCCTTTGTTTTCAGCTCAAAATACCCCTTACCAAACAAATTATTATCATACTCCAAAATTCAATCCTTGCTGTTTTTTTAAGTCTTCAGTTGGGAACCAATTGCCCCAAACAGAGTCCATTATAAAGTTTTATATATTATCAGTTTTACTCTGGTTTGGGTTTAAAGTCTCAAAACAAGACATGTATTTGTCAATATCCAATTTGTTGATATCTTAAAAAAATTATCTCAGGTCATTAATCATGTAAGAAAATAATAATGAAGTAAAACTTTCATTAATATTGTATATTTAATAGTTTTAATAGGACAAGTAATGGGAATGATGAAAACAAGAGAGATTTTGTCTATAAGATACAGAGCTCATTATTGTGTAGAATTCCAAAATCAAAGCAGCCCTTAATTAATAACACCTTTAAATTATCTTATTTTGTGGATGGATTATCCGACTGATACTTATTCATTTAATTATGTCCAGACACAGAGAACTGACATTTTACTGGCAAGTTATGAAATGTTTGTTAAAACTATGAAGTCTAATTACAAAAGCCTTCTTTCAGAGGCTCACAAAAGGTGGAAAAGAGCTAGAAAATTATTTCTTTCATGCCAAAGGAAGAAGCATAAAACAAAGAAAGCAAATAGAGTTAAATCAGATGAATGTTACATGTGTAGGTAGTTTCCAGTCCACATGAAAGGGAGACTGAGCCAAGAATACAGAGAAGAAAATGAAAAGATTGGTCCGGTGCCATGCTTTGTTTATTTTGTAGAGAATATCATTAACATATTTACCTTTTTTTCTTCAATGGTGTTGGTGTAACTGAAGTTCCACATTTGCTAATATGTTATCATTACTCAAATAATTAGACTTGGGAGTAATAGATTTTTTTAATTAGCTATCTCAAAGCAGTACCATTATAATCATCTAATTATCTTTTCAGGCAGCTATGTACAAATGCTTTAAATAGTCATTGCCTTATTTCCATGGGTGATGACTCCATGTTTATAGTCTAAAACTATTAGTATTTATGAAAATACAGTGATGAAAACTTAAAGAGCACAATTTATTTATTTCTTCATAAATTTGAAAATAATTTTCAGAAAATTAGAATTCATTAATTACATTTAGGTTAAAAATAAATAAATAAATAAATAAATAAATATGTGTTTTAACTAATAAAACTGGTAAAACTCTTATTCATTTTCAATTTATTCAGATACCAATAAAGTTACTCAGCCTAAATGCCAAACATTTAGTCATATTCAATCAACAAGTTTGCTTAGCTAAATAAATTATTAGCACCTTTATCAGGATAAGATGCTCACCTTTAATTGTATGATTCAATCAGCTTATAAGAGCAAATGTCTTTTTCAATGACATAATTGTGGTAAAGGACTCTCTAAAGAACATATCTACCTGATTACTGTAGCAAAAATATAGAACAGTATTTTAACCGTAAAATTATTTTTCTTCATTACATTTTATTGTATGCAGAAATATAGCATCAAAAGCTTGTGCAGAAATGTCCTATGTAGATAGGACATTTACAGATGGACCTGAAGGTTTGGACCAAGAAGAGAAAAAAGGCTTGCATGTATTTGATCCCTAGGCCCCACACTACGAGCCTATGGACCCTCAGACCTGCCTATCAGTCCTGTTCCATTTGTGAGGGGAAAGGCTAGTGTTCTCCCTATTTCAAAGACTCCAAGCAAGGTGTTCTTTGCCAATAGTGAAATATCAATCTCTTCTCCTTATCCTCTCCTTTGGGTTGAGACTTTAAGTAGCTTGTTCTATCTCCTTTTGATTTAGTCCTTGCTTTTTATGTTCTTGACTCCCTACCTTAATTCAAATTGCTCTAGTCTTGGCATTTCCATAAGAGTAGACCCACGATGTGAAGATCAATAGTCAGTTGACATAATTGTCTTAAATATTAGAAAGTTCTTTAAAGATGAAACACACTTTCAACATATTTGTATGGTCATCTCTACTTTTTTCAACAGTTTTAAGTTTACAGCTGGGTTTGTTTGATATGTAATCAAAATGCTAGAAAAGCTTACAAAATGCATCTAATGTACTCCACTGTTCATAGGCAGAAATCTCTTCAACCAAGCAGATAGTTACATCAGTTCTTAGAAAATTCTACGGGACTATCTGCAAACATTTTTATAACCCCCTCAAGGTATCTTCTCACTATCAGAAGCAGAAAATACATTCCTTTCCCTAAGCCTGACATATTTTTAAGCATCATACATTTTTAAGTGTTTTCTGTTTCTAGTTTTGCAAACTGGTTAATGTGTAAAGAACACTACATCCTATTATATTCTTAATCATAAGATTGCCTTTTAAGGAATGGTCTTAAAAAATGTTTCCTTATGTAAGGGTACTATGTGAATACTAAATAAAGAAATCATCAAATACACAAAGAGCAATATTTTTCTAAGAGTAAAAACTGAAACACTAGTCAAAATGAAAAATAATACTAGACCTTGAAAATCATGTGATATGTCTATTACCAATCCATGTGAATACACATAGGGCCTCTAGCCTTACCTGCACCTACCTTGTATGAAAAGGGAAAGGGAAAGAGAATAATAAATTTATTATGGTTTGAATATGAGGTGTCACCCAAAAGCTCATGTGTGAGACAATACAAGAATTTTCAGAAGTGAAATTATTGCAAGAACCCTAAAATACTCAGTGGAATAATCCACTTGAATGGATTGAGTGGTAACTGTAGGCAGGTGGTATGTGGCTTGAGGAAGTATGTTAATGTGGGCCTGCCTTTAGGGTTTATGTGTCTCTGGTGAGCACAGCTCTCTACTCCTTGGCTATTTAAGTTAGCACTATCAACGTGTGATTGCTGATGATTAGTGAATTTTTTTAAAAAGCCAAATTCTTTGTAATGGGACCACAGGAAAGATACCTGGAATTGGCCAGACCTCACCCTCTGTAAGCTCAAGGGTACAAAAGTGTACTGGTTTTGACATTGCTTTAACAAAAGAAAGGCAGAGCACCCTGCTCCCACAGGGCCATGTAGCAATTTGCTTCCCCAGAAATCATTTCATACCATCCATCCATTCAGGCATTCGGAGACTACTGCAGGAAGGGTACAAGCTCCAAGCTACTACACACATGGACCTGGGCATCATCGACATGGTGCTGAATTAGTAGGTAAGCAGAGTGCAGAGGATATGGGGTTATGGATGCTTCAACCAAGATTTCAAAGGAAAGCATAGGAGGCCAAGCAATAAGTCAGGGTCCAAATCTCTATGGAAAACCCCTGAGAGGGCAAGGCGCAAAGCTGAGGAAGTGAAGTTGAGCCAATGGAGACCTCTGGAATTTAGAGATAGCAGGGGTATGGAATATTGCCAAGGAAAGTTGCAGGTGGTAAGCACAGCCATCCCAACTAGAAGGCCATGTGGGCTACAATTGGCAAGGCCATAGGGCCATAGCTATCCAAGTCCTTTGTAGCTCATATCTTACCACTTTGCCAGATGTGGAGCAACAGAAGTTAATGTTGGCCCAGCTGGGTTTCAGTCTTGCTTGGGTCCAATCCTTTCATTCTATTCCCCCAACTGAGGAGAGGTCTTTTGAAATGGGAATGTTTATACTGTACCATTCTATATTAATGTCATGTAACTTGCTTTTTGAATGTTACAGGTGTTCATAGCTAAGAGTTTGCCCTAGGTCTCAGAAAACATGTTGGATTTGGACTTCTGAGAAATGCTGAAACTGTTAAGACTATGGGACCTCTAAGATGGAATGTATTCTATATTGTGAGCTGGGTATGACCCTTTGGTGGCCAGGGGTGGAATTCCTATGATTTAGTTCTGAAATGTCCCCCAAGTCTCAAATATTGAAGGCTTGGTTCCAAGGCAATAATGTTCAAAGGCTTTGGGGAAATTACTGGATAATGAAGGATTGATTCATTGATAAATTCATAGCTGAATGAACTTTTGGAAGGTGGTGGAACTATAGGAGGTAGAACGTAGTTGAAGGGAACAGGTCCTTGGAAGCATGCTCTGGGAGACTGTATCTTGTCTCTAGCCTCTTTTCTCTACTTCCCAGCTGCAATGAGGTAAGCAGCCTCCCTTACCACATACTCCTGACACCATGATGTTCCTCCTTGCCTTAGGTCCAATGTACTAGAGGTAACCTTTAACTGAAACCTAAAAATCCATAAGCCAAAATAAACCTTTTTTCCTTTAAGTTACTTTTCTCAGGAGTTTCATCACAGTGATGAAAAGATGACTAACACACTGCAATAATCATAAAATTCTCCTAACCATTCATAGCCTGTCTTCAATTCAACATATTGAATCAGATGTTTGTCTGTTTCTGTCTCCTTCTTTCTCTCTCCTTTCCTCCCTCCCTCCATCTCTCTGTTTCCCTTATGGGAAATCATTATGCTAAGTTAGGTATGGGAACCCTGATCTAGAAGGTTAATTCCACTTTATAATATGGCATATATTTTCCATTAAAAACAAGTAATTTTTGTTCAATTATGTGTTAATTCTGCAATCACCAAACACAGATACTTTAATACACACATAAATGAATAAAATGACGTTTAAAACCCAACTACAAAGAATTATAGATATACAATTATGTTATACAATGTGGGAATAGGTTGAAAAAGGAGAGAAATACAAAAGGTAAGGACAATTCTTGTTAGATTTGTGAACACAATGGGACATCTGCTGTTGACGTCTGCCCCAGTCTCCTTCACATCTTCTGCTCCCTCCTTGGGGGCACTATCCAACTCACTCCATGTGTTCTGGTAGGATCTTCAGTCCCCCTTCTCTAATTCTGCCAAAGGCACAGCAAATTAAAGATCCTGTACCTATGTCCAGAGTGGTTAATCTAAAGCAAAGTCAACAGAAGTAAACCTCTAGAACATTGTAAGTGTTAAGAGAAAAAGAGATGTCTGCATTCTGGGGAAATTATTTAAAAGGATATATATTTGGAAATATCTGCCACATCACCACATGCCCCTCTGAATCTTACTACTTACTCTTATGTTTATAGGAGAGGGAAAATGCAGAGAGGTATAGCTGAGAATCAAAGATGGTACAAGGAGGGAAATGAGGGAGAGGTGACAATGCAATTGGAGCATCTGGAGCTTCTCAGGTCAAATGCACCCATGGACTTCTGAGTTCTGTGAATCGATAACCATTCCTCCAAATTACCTAATCCAGCTCTTGATGTGTTTATTATACTAGGTTGACTTGAATTTCCAACATTTTTTATCCCAAACCCCTAAACACAAATATGTTACCTTGCTTAGCCAAGAACAAAACAATTTGTGCAGCTGGGCAGGCTCAAGTCTTTCCAACTGTGGAGTACTACAGGGGCAGAGCAAGTGAGAAGACCAGTTTTACAAAAGAAGAAAAATGAAATTTAGAATCCACCATGATTGTCCACAGTCTCTGATTCAGAAAATTCTTATGGTTCCAAATCCATCAGAGAACTGGATATAATAACAGATTGCCTGAATTACCTCAGGAAAGGCATTCCTTTAACACTGAACTATACCAACTAAGGCTCATTGCTTCAGTTTAAGCAAATATATTTCACACAGCACATTTCACAAGTGTCAACTGGAAGTCACATTTTGAAATGAAATGAACTCTTCAACATGTTCTCATTTTGGTTTTCAAATTAAGTCATTCAGGCAATTATTACAAAGTATCTTTGTATTCCTGAGAAATACAATTAACCAGACAGGCTGAATCACTATTTAAATGCACAAAGACCTTGGGGTGTAGTTCAGTGGTACAGCATGTTCTGGGCATGTACAAGGTCCTGGGAGCAATCCCCATTGTTAAAAGATAATTTTAAAAAATTGTAATTACTAGAATTTAAATAAGAAAAAAAAAAACATACAAAGTTTTGGGGGGGAATTACAGATTTTACCTTTATTTATGGGTCTGAAAATTCAGTGTTGGTAAAAAGTATTCATCTGTACAACACTAGGATTTCTTTAATGAAACTTAAAACTCCAGAGAAAACTAATCAAAATTAGCTTTGAGTTTCTTCACAGCAAAGAAAACAATCAAGAACGTGAAGAGAGAGCCTACAGAATGGGAGAAAATCTTTCCCATCTGCACCTCAGATAGAGCATTAATGTCTAGGATATAAAAAGACTTCAAAAACTTAGCATCAAAAAAAAGAAAAAAATATCAAATAACCCAATCAATAACTGGGCAAAGGAACAGAACAGGCACTTCACAGAAGAAGAAATAAAATGTTCAGCATCACTAGCAATTAGAGAAATGCAAATTAAAACTACACTGAGGTTTCATCCCACTCCAATCAGAAAGGTAATTATCAAGAATATAAGTAACAATAAATGTTGGCGAGGATGTGGGGAAAAGGTACACTCATGCATTACTTATGAGGCTGCAAATTGCTGCAACCACTATGAAAAGAAGTACGAAGATTTCTCAGGAAACTTGGAATGGTACCACCATTTGACCCAGTTATCCTACTCCTCAGCAAAGACCCAAAGGACTTAAAATCAACATACTACATTGATGCAGCCACATTAATGTTTATAGCAGCTCAATTCACAATAGCTAAACTATGGAACCAACCTAGGTGCCCTTCAACAGATGAATGGCTAAAGAAAATGTGGTGTATATACACAATAGAATACTACTTAGCCATAAAGAAGAATGAAATTATGGCATTTGCTAGTAAAAGAATGGAACAGGAGACTCTCATGCTAAGTGAAATAAGCCAATACCAAAAACTAAAGGCCAAATATTCCCTCTGATATGGGGATGCTAACAAACAATAAGGGTGTGGGGAGGGAAGAATAGAAGTTCATTGGATTAGAAAAAGGGGAATGAAGGGAAGGAAGGGGAAATAGGAATAGGAAAGACAGTAGAATGAATCAGACGTAACTATCCTATGTTCATGTATGAATACACAACTGGTGTAACTCCACGTCATATACAACCACAAGAATGGGATCCTAATTAGAATAAGTTATACTCCATGGATATATAATACATCAAAATACACTCTACTGTCATGTATATCTAAATAGGACAAAAAATAGCTTTGAATTGTTCTGCTTATTGCCTTAAAACCCAATCCAAAGACAAAAGGAAGAATGCCTTGATTTACTAACTCAGTAAGTCTCTACTCAATTAAATAGTTTATATTGTTGATAAGGAATTTCCTTCTTTCTCTTTTTGTTCTGTTTTTATTTCTTTCTTTTTCTTTGTTGGTATGTAAGTTGACTTGTGGGAGAAAATCATTCCAATAACAATAAAATGTTTATAACTTTGATGATGTATAAGGATAGTATTTTCTAAACACTCACCATGTCCCAGACACTGTCCTATGTGCTTTACATATATTCCTGCAGTCTACCTAGACAATGACACTATTAAGTAGGCAGTAATAATTTCCATTTTTTCAGGTGAGTAAAGCTAAGACAAAGAGAATTATCTAACTTTTCTGAAGTGACAGAGCAAGTAGATGTGAACAAGAACTCAAAAGTTTGATTCCAGGATCAGAGCTCTTAATCCCTCTGTCTGAGAATAACAGAGAAGATGTACTCCATTTCCTTTTGGGGGGGTTATGGGGTACCAGGGATTGAACTGGGGGGCATTTGACCACTGAGGCACATCCCCAACCCTATTTCATATTTTATTGAGATAGGGTCTCACTGTGTTGCTTAGTGTTTTTTCTTTTGCTGAATCTGGCTTTGAATTTGTGATCCTCCTGCCTTAGCCTCCCCAGCCACTGGGATTACAGGCCTGCACCATTGTGCCCAGCTCTAGTTCCTTTTATGTGTGACGTTATAAACATGATGTCGGGGAGGGACAGCAAATTATGAAAGTATGGAAGAAGTAGCACTCTTAAGCACAGCTAGGAAATATTGGTTGAAGTGAGGGTGGGGAGGAAATCCAAGAGGTGAAAATGGAATGAGCATTTTCACTGAAAAGAAAAGAGGAGAAGCAGATGCTCTGACCTGGTGTTCTCCCAGCATACTCACTGGTGAGTAGGGGTCAAGAGAGTCACGCAGACTGGAACCTCGTGTTGGAAGATCTGCAATATTAGACCTAATTAAATTAAACTTAATTAAGTAGAATTAGAGAGTGATAATTTTTGAGCAGAGTGATATGATTTCTTTCTCCTATAATTTTGAAGTCATGAATAAAGAAGTGGGATGGCATCAAATTATAAAGCTTCTGCACAGCAAAAGAAACTAGAGTATGAAAACAGTCTAGAGAATGGGAAGAAATCTTTGTTAGCTACTCTTCCAACAGGGGATCAAATCCAGATACATAAAGAACTCAAAAAACACCACCAAAAAAAAAAAAAAAAACCCACTAATAAGCCAATCAATTAATGAGCAAATAATCTAAACACATTTCAACAAAAAAAGAAATGCAAATGGACATCAAATATAGGGAAAAAATGTTCAACATCCTTAGCAATCAGGAAAATGCAAATCAAAACTACACTGACATTTCATCTCGTTCCAGTTAGAATGGCAATCAAGAATAAATAATAATAATGATAATCACTGCAAAGAGGAGAGAGAAAAGGTACACTTTATTCACTGTTGGTGGGACTGAAAATTAGTACAACTACTTTGGAAAGTATTACAGAGAATCCTTAAAAAGACTAGAAATTAAACACCATGTGATCCAGTTATCCCACTCCTTGTTATTTATCCAAAAGAACTAAAATCAGCATGTTATAGTGATATACGCTTATCAATGTTTATAGCAGTACAATTCACAATAGCCAAGTTATGGAACCAACCTAAGTGTCGATCAATAGACAAAACAATAAAGATAATGTAGTATATATACACAATGTTGAGTTTACTTAGCCATAAAAAAATGAAATTATGTCACTTGCTGATAAATGGATAGAACTGAAAAATACCATTCCAACTCAGAAAGGCATGGGTGGAATGTTTTCTCTTTCATATGCAGAAGCTAGAGAAAGGGGAAAAAAGAATTTAAAAATAGAATCTCACCAAAATAAATGGGAGACCAACAGAGTAGATAAGAAGAGGATTAAAAATAAAGGGAGTTGGTGAGGGCATGGGAAGTACTGAGGAACAAAACCCACCAATTTATGCTATGTCCATGTGTGAATTTTGTCTATAAGTGTAAAATTATAATGAACTAATTTAGTAATGATAATAATAATAGATGAGAGATGAGTAGGCTAGAGAAAGCAGATCAGAGAGAGGAATAGGGAGAGGGAAAGGGAAGGTACTAGGGAATGGGATTGATAAAATTATGTTATGTGTCTAAAGAAATATGGCATAATGAATCCCACTCTTATGTATTATAGTACATAAATTTTTAAAAAAGAAAAGAATAGGGGGCTGTTGTTGTGGCTCAATGGTAAACCACTTGCCTAGCATGTGTGAGGTACTACATATAAATAAATAAAATTTCATCAACAACTAAAATAATTTAAAAAAAGAAAAGGAGGGAAAATAGAAATAAGTAGCAAAGATTAAAAACTTGAGTCATACACATAATGAAGAATTTTAAGCATACATAATTTTTGAATATACAATATATCATCAGTAGTTAACTGTGCTGGCCATGAGGATAGACATATACTTTTAAAATATACAAGGCTGGGATTGTGTCTCAGTGGTACAACACTTGCCTCACACATAGGAGGCACTGGGTACAATCCTCAGTACCACATAAAAAAAAATAAACATAAAAAAATAATAATTAATCAAATATGCAGGTAATGATTTTGTTTTAAAAAAATTATAAAATTTCATCATTTTTCAGTTTTACATGCTCATAATCCTTTATAGATTAATAAAATACATACTTCCTATTCTTCAATAACATGCATACTGATAGAAACTTTACTTTTAACCCAATGAATTATAACTTTTTTCAAATTACATGTAAAGTTTTAAAAAATAGGATATTAGGAATTTCCCAGCACACTGATCAGCATTTCAACAAAGTCTAGTACAATGCTAGGTAGATATCAGGAGTTCAATATCTAAGAAAAAGATAAAAGTAGGACATATAAACCATAGTCAGAGGCCAAATTTGGTTCTGAGACCTATTTTGTTTGGCACAAGCCAGTATAGAAATTCCTTTGCTATTGCTGTTGTTGTTGTTTTGTTTTGTTTTAATTGCTTATATGTATAAATGGGAAAAGTCACTGAAGAAAATCCAAATTTAAGTCTTCTTCTAGAAGACTTGAGTGTAGCTCAGTAGTAGACCTCTTGCCAAACATGTATAAGGCCCCAGGACTATGAAAAACTAAAAACAGAACCAAATACAATTTCTGACAAAACTAAGTTTGTATTTCCACAAGTCAATAACCTCCTTGAGTCAAGTATCAACTGCACTCTTTAATCTGGGTGTTTGGAAACCACTTTATTATAGTCCTGACCATGCTTTACCATTAGCTAACAATGTCCGTAGTTATGTCCTCAAAGAGGAACTGGTGAAAGTGCACCAGAACAAAAACCAAACAGAAGTACAGTCTCCTCCATTCTATTCCTCTGCCTATTCTCCCAGGTATGCTTATGACCAAATTCTTCTGCCTAAAGAAGTTATATGTCTGCCTCAAAATCACACAGAACTACACTTGAATCTGAAACTTCAGACACAAAATCTAGTGATTTTTCACTTTTGGCACAGTAAATCTGACCAGAAAATGAGGAAGAGTTATTTTCCCCAAACAGAAATCATAAGATAATCTAGTCTACTTGTATATAGTCATTTTTTACCTCATGAGATAAAATTTACTTCACACAACAAACAAAATATGGAAGACACTCAGACTACTTGTCCCTGAATTTTCACCTTATTTCCTTCAATAGTAAAAGAAAGGTTAGCTACAAAAGCCTCAGACCAACCACAAACAGATACCTAAAAAAGAAAAGAATGTCAATGTTCATGAAAGTTTCACAAAGAAACTTGGGCAAAACATTCTCCTTCATCAGAAAACTTGTCTGCTATAATTCTACTTTCATTCTTTCTAACACAAATCTAACATTGGCTCTTGAACAAAATTGTTGGAGTCATTCTTTTGTTCCTTCTATGTTTCTCATCTAGAAATGTGCTCATCAACTTGTCACCCAGACTGTTACAATTTCTACTTAATCTTCACTTTCCCTCTTAGCTGAAACTTTCTCCCATCCTTTAATCATTTCCTACCATGATTACTATAATTTCTTTTTTATTGTCCTCTTGAAATTCATACTTGTTAAATCATGTACAGCCAGACTATGCAGCTAAAATAACATTTCTCTCAACTATATCTTTTGCAAATGCCTCTTGATTCTGTCTTGGAAAATTTCAATTCACCTTCATATCACTCCAGGTAACTTGCGGTAATTATCTTCTCTGTCACTGCAGTTTGGAGTCACACATCACTGATTTTGTCATCTCACCTTCCTCCCATGAGGTCCCAAGTAGATATTCTTTGAGATGTTCTCTCTTCAAGAGCATTGTTTTACAATGTTGCCTATTAAGGTGTGAAATAGTAGTAAAATATGTGAAGGAGTAACTATATCTATATTTTCTTTCTTTTTCAGGGGAAAAAAGTAGATCAAAATGTATTTCACATTTTAAACTTGCTTTGAATTTTAATTTTTGGAACATAATTTCTAATAAATTGGAATTGGGGAGAAAATGGTTTCTCAGATTCTAACATCTTCTGGGCAAAAGATGGGACCAATTCTATCATGAGACACTAAAACTAAAAATATTACAAGACTATATAACGAAAAGGAGATCATTTTAGGCAACAGACCCTTCAACTTCAGAAAGCTTGGTTTTGACTTTACATCCAGTGAACCACATAATCATTTTGAAGTCTTTCAATAAGAAAAGCAGTCATCTTTGATGGGGAGGGGAACAGAAGAAATTTCATCAAATATTTGTAGATGATTTTGTTCATACAGATACCTGAATTAAATCCCCAAATGGCACATTCCACTTTTTACTTTGAAAATTCCTGGGAAGACATACAGATATACATTCTTATTTAGGATATTCTCCCATCTACTCACACCTTTCTTCAACCCTCTGTACCTCCACACTGCCTGATTCCTACAGAAAACAATTTTATTTTTTAGATGCACTTACAGCATTTGTGGTTAGGAATATTTTTCTCTGCAATCTCCAGTAAAGCTAGTTCTCCTTTGGGTGTTAGGATATCAGCCAGGAACACAACAAAAGAATCAGTTCTGAGAGCACTCCCAGTGAGAATAAAGGAAGAGCTATCCACAAGGTAGGAGCTACAACTACTACTACTACTACGACTGCTGCTACTACTACTGCTACTACTACTACTACTACTACTGCCAACACTGATCTACTTAAGAGGGTCACCTGACACTTGTCCCATGAAACAATTAGGGTTGGGAAAGACAGTTTGACCTTGGAATTTTCTCCCAAATTCCAAGCCCATACCTACATTGGTTCAGTTTCTGAAGCATTTGGCTTGAGGGGTGAAGAGTAACCTCTAGAAGAAGCAAGGTGTACTGTGGGGAAATGAGCACAAGGATAATAGGGCTGAGAACGCTTAACAACTGGGTCAGAATGAGAGTTGTCACCAGATGACCCTACCTCCTTTACTTTCTCCTTTTATGAACAACAAAACTAGAATTATAAATTATAGCAACTTTGGGAAACCAACTATCCCAAAATTGTAAAGCTGAAGAATAACCACTCTGAATGTAATCTTAATACAAGAAAGAAAAGCTATTAAAGATGAAATAAATATTGATCCTTCCTGTATGTTCTAAAAATTTTAGTTTAATATAAAAATTAAATTTAGTATTTTGGGAAAGTTTAGAATTGAAGATCTTCAATATCTCCCTAGGTTAGGATTAGAATGTTAGTAGCAACAGCATTTTTTTAGATTCTTCACTTTCAAAATAATGAGCTATAAGAAACCTGCTATCGCCTTTTTGTGACTTAATAAGCAGTAAAATTCAAAGGACCCTATGGTGGCAGAAAACTTAAAACATAAGTACTATAATAAAAATTTTTCTCCTTTTATTTATCTTTTCCCTGTGTACAATCAGTTTAGCTAAGCATCTATGGTCTTAGTAAATAAATACCATAATATAAACAAATGTTCCAAGCTGAAAACTAAGTCTCTGCTCCTATTCTTAAATTTTCTAGAAAAGTTATCAAACAGGCCTGATAAACCAATGTTTTACAAGTCTTATCAATTTTTGTGCACATCCTTATGAGCTATCCAATTCTTATAAATATTACATTTCTTATGAAAATAAATGTCTTCCTCCTGAAAGATCAGCAAATTGGGAATGCAGGTACCTGAGCTATATAATATGATACAATATATTTGCTGTATTTAACAAAACAAAGTTATAAACTTTCAACATTTTCAGAAGTTTTATCAGTTGTTTTCATGACAATGTTAAAGAGAACTGCACCAATAAGCCCTAGGCAACATAAAAAAAATATTCTCCATATGATCTTAAAAGAAATCAGAAATGTCAAAGGCTATACACTCAAGATAAATCTGGAATATTTTCATTCGGCCAACAAAGGCTGGAATATCCTTAATTAACCAGTTTATATCCTTAAAGGGCTGAATTCAATCCGTGACTAAAATAGTTATTTTTTCTGATTCATTATTTCAGGATGACCAGTCAAAGGCCAATACTACATGTGTCAAAGTCAATGACAACAATGGAAATTACTTTAATATGAATGATTGTGAAGTCTGAGCCCCTGGCTAAAGTCAGTTATTGCAAAAGCATAATAAATCTTGGAAATAGAGGGCCTGTCCCTTCTAATAGAAAATAATGAGTATTTCTTAAAATTCTAGGGTTGTTTTTTAAGACTGAAGTAACAAATACTTCTATACAAGTTACCTTATACAAGTGAAAGTCATTTATGTTGAGCCACTAAAACTGATGGGGTGACAGAGGTCATGAAAATATATAAAGAAATAGGAATATTAGTCTAGAAAGGAAAAGACTACACTGTCAACATAGTAAACCATCTACTAATATATGCGATTGAGTTTAACTAGTCAGATCTTAACTATCAAAAATGAGTTTTATATGGAAATTTATAATTTACTCTGAAATTAGTAAATATCTAATTTATTCTACTTTCAGACAACTGAAAAGAATTAAAAGCCTTTTTATGAAGTCTGAAATACTGAACTAAACCCAGTAAAACTAGAACTTTTATGTGTGTTAGAGGTACCCTTTCTGAAAGTATGTTTCCAAGATCACCTGCAGTATATGAGTTCCAGGCCCACTTAAGAGTTCATGAACTACAATCTCTGGAAATAAGGCCCAGGATCCTAAATTTTAAACCAATCATCTAGGCATTTCTACACTGGTTTGAGCCACCACATAAATTTTAAATAAACATTTCAGATATTTCTGCATTGCTATTTTTAATGATATCACATCAATTCTAATAGAAATAACTCAACATAAAAAATTAGCCCTTCTAATGTCAGGAATTGTTATGTACTACTCAAATTAAGTGAGTCACTAGTCCTAACGTTATTCTTAAGATTTCACAGTATGCTTTATCTTATAAAACAATGAAATCACATCCTATTTAATACAGTTTTCTTTTTGGCTTAGCTGTCAATATTCTATGATCTGAAAGCAATGTTCAATTGAACCAGATGCAATAGCCATAAACAAAACCACTATTTTTTTCAGATTTTTTTTTTAATCGTAAACAAATGGGATACATGTTGTTTCTCTGTCTGTACATGGCGTAAAGGCATACCATTTGTGTAATCATAAATTTATATAGGGTAATGTTGTTTGATTCATTCTGCCATTTTTTCCCTTCCCCCTCTCCCCTCCCACCCTTCCCCTCCATCTATACAGTCCTTCCTTCCTCCATTCCTGCCCCCCTCCCTAAACCCAACTCCAACCCCAACACTAACCCTTCCCACCCCCCATTATGTGTCATCATCCACTTATTAGCGATATCATTCTTCCTTTGGTTTTTTGAGATTGGCTTATCTCACTTAGCATGATATTCTCCAGTTTCATCCATTTGCCTGCAAATGCCATAATTTTATCACTCTTTATGGCTGAGTAATATTCCATTGTATATATATATACCACATTTTCTTTATCCATTCATCAATTGAAGGACATCTAGGTTGGTTCCACAGTCTGGCTATTGTGAACTGAGCAGCTATGAACATTGATGTGGCTGTATCTCTGTAATATGCTGATTTTAAGTCCTTTGGGTATAGGCCAAGGAGTGGGATAGCTGGGTCAAATGGTGTTTCCATTCCAAGTTTTCTAAGGAATCTCCACACTGCTTTCCAGAGTGGCTGCACTAATTTGCAGCCCCACCAGCAATGTAAGAGTGTACCTTTCTCCCCACATCCTCGCCAACACCTGTTGTTGCTTGTATTCTTGATAATTGTCATTCTAATTGGGGTGAGATGGAATCTTAGGGTGGTTTTGATTTGCATTTCTCTTATTACTAGAGATGTTGAACATTTTTCCATATGTTTGTTGATTGCTTGTAGATCTTCTTCTGTGAATTGTCTGTTCATTTCCTTAGCCCATTTGTCAGTTGGATTATTTACATTCTTGGTGTAGAGTTTTTTGAGTTCTTTATAGATTCTGGAGATTAGCGCTCTATCTGAAGTATCATTGGCAAAGATTTTCTCCCACTCTGTAGGCTCTTTCTTTGCACTGCTGATAGTTTCCTTTGCTGAGAGAAAGCTTTTTAGTTTGAATCTATCCCAGTTATTAATTCTTGCTTTTATTTCTTGTGCTATGGGAGTCCTGTTGAGGAAGTCTGGTCCTAAGCCGACATGTTGAAGCTCTGGACCTACTTTTCTTCTATAAGATGCAAGGTCTCTGGTCTGATTCCAAGATCCTTAATCCATTTTGAGTTTAGTTTCGTGCATGGTGAGAGATATGGGTTTAGTTTCATTCTGTTGCATATGGATTTCCAATTCTCCCAGCACCATTTGTTGAAGAGGCTATCTTTTCTCCATTGCATATTTTTGGAACCTTTGTCTAGTATGAGAAAATTGTATTTATTTGGGTTTGTGTCCGTGTCCTCTATTCTGTACCATTGATCCACCTTTCTATTTTGGTGCCAATACCATGCCGTTTTTGTTACTATTGCTTTGTAGTAGAGTTGAAGATCTGGTATTGCGATACCCCCTGCTTCACTCTTTCTGCCAAGGATTGCTTTAGCTATTCTGGGTTTTTTATTCTTCCAGATGAATTTCATAATTGCTTGCTCTATTTCTGTAAGGTACATCATTGGGATTTTAATTGGAATTGCATTGAATCTGTATAGCACTTTTGGTAGTATGGCCATTTTGACAATATTAATTCTGCCTATCCAAGAACATGGGAGATCTTTCCATCTTCTAAGGTTTTCTTGAATTTCTTTCTTTAGTGTTCTGTAGTTCTCATTGTAGAGGTCTTTCACCTCTTTTGTGAGATTGATTCCCAAATACTTTATTTTTTTCGAAGCTATTGTGAATGGGGTAGTTTTCCTAATTTCTCTTTCTGAAGATTCATCGCTTATGTATAAAAATGCCTTAGATTTATGTGCATTGATCTTATATCCCGCTACTTTACTGAATTCACTTATGAGATCTAAAAGTTTTCTGGTGGAATTTCCTGATTCCTCTAAGTATACCATCATATCATCAGCAAATAGGGATAGTTTGAGTTCTTCTTTTCCTATTCGTATCCCTTTAATTTCTTTGGTCTGTCTAATTGCTCTGGCTAGAGTTTCAAGGACGATATTGAATAGAAGTGGTGAAAGAGGGCATCCCTGCCTTGTTCCAGTTTTTAGAGGGAATGCTTTCAGTTTTTCACCATTTAGAATGATATTAGCCATGGGTTTAGCGTAGATGGCCTTTACAATGTTAAGGAATGTTCCCACTATCCCTATTTTTTCTAGTGTTTTGAGCATGAAGGGGTGCTGTATTTTATCAAATGCTTTTTGTGCATCTATCGAAATAATCATGTGATTCTTGACTTTAAGTCTATTGATATGGTGAATGACATTTATTGATTTCCTGATGTTGAACCAACCTTGCATCCCTGGGATGAAACCCACTTGATCATGGTGCACTATCTTTTTAATATGTTTTTGTATGCGATTTGCTAAAATTTTGTTTAGAATTTTTGCGTCGATGTTCATTAAGGATATTGGTCTGAAATTTTCTTTCCTCGATATGTCTCTGTCTGGTTTAGGAATCAGGGTAATATTGGCTTCATAGAATGAGTTTGGGAGAGTTCCCTCCTCTTCTATTTTCTGGAATACTTTGAGAAGTATTGGAATGAGTTCTTCTTTAAAAGTTTTGTAGAACTCGGCTGAGAACCCATCTGGTCCTGGACTTTTCTTTGTTGGAAGGCTTTTGATGACTTCTTCTATTTCATTACTTGAAATTGGTCTATTTAAATTGTGTATGTCCTCCTCGTTCAGTTTAGGCAATTCATATGTCTCTAGAAACCTGTTGATGTCTTCGAAATTTTCTATTTTGTTGGAGTATAGATTTTCAAAATAGCTTCTAATTATGTTTGTATTTCAGTCGTGTCTGTTGTGATATTTCCTTGTTCATTCCGAATTTTAGTGATTTGGGTTTTCTCTCGTCTTCTCTTTGTTAGTGTGGCTAAAGGTTTATCAATTTTGTTTATTTTTCGAAGAACCAACTATTTATTTTGTCAATTTTTTGTATTGTTTCTTTCGTTTCAATTTCGTTGATTTCAGCTCTCAGTTTAACTATTTCCTGTCTTCTACTACTTTTGGTGTTGGTCTGTTCTTCTTTTTCTAGGGCTTTGAGCTGTAGTGTTAGGTCATTTATTTTTTGAGTTTTACTTCTTTTATTAAATGCGCTCCATGAAATAAATCTTCCTCTAAGTACCGCTTTCATAGTGTCCCAGAGATTTTGATATGATGTTTCTTTGTTCTCGTTTACCTCTAAGAATTTTTAATTTCCTTCCTAATATCTTCTGTTATCCATTCATCATATAGTAGCATATTGTTTAATCTCCAGGTGTTGGAGTAGTTTCTGTTTTTTACCTCTTTCATTAATTTGTAACTTCAATCCATTATGATCTGATAGAATACAAGGTAGTGTCTCTATCTTCTTGTATTTGCTGACATTAGCTTTGTGGCATAATATATGGTCTATTTTAGAGAAGGATCCATGTGCTGCTGAGAAGAAAGTGTATTCGCTCTTGGTTGGATGGTATATTCTATAAATGTCTGTTAAGTCTAAATTAATGATTGTGTTATTGAGATCTATGTTTTCTTTGTTCAATTTTGTTTGGAAGATCTGTCCAGTGGTGAAAGAGGCATGTTAAAATCACCTAGTATTATTGTGTTATGGTCTATTTGGTTTCTAAAATTGAGAAGGATTTGTTTAACATACATGGATGAGCCACTGTTTGGGGCATAGATGTTTATGATTGTTATATCTTGGTGATTTATGCTTCCCTTAAGCAGTATGAAATGTCCTTCTTTATCCCTTCTAACTAACATTGGCTTGAAGTCCACATTATCTGAAATGAGGATGGATACTCCAGCTTTTTTGCTGAGCCCATGTGCATGGTATGTTTTTCCCCATCCTTTCACCTTTAGTGTATGGGTATCTCTTTCTATGAGGTGAGTCTCTTGCAGGCAACATATTGTTGGATCTTTCTTTTTAATCCAATCTGCCAGTCTATGTCTTTTGATTGATGAATTCAGGCCATTAACATTCAGGGTTATTATTGAGATATGATTTGTATTCCCAGTCATTTGGTTCATATTTAAAATTTTTGACACATCTTGGTTCCTCCTTTATTTTAGGATAATTCCTCCCTTTGCTGATTTGCTTCTTTGTTTTTTATCTCTTCCTCATGAAATATTTTGCTGAGAATGTTCGGTAATGCTGGCTTTCTTTTTGTAAATTCTTTTAGCTTTTGTTTATCATGGAATGATCTTATTTCATCGTCAATTTGAAGGTAAGTTTTGCTGGGTATAAGATTCTTGGTTGGCATCCATTTTCTTTCAGAGCTTGAAAAATGTTGTTCCAGGCCCTTCTCGCTTTTAGGGTCTGGATTGAAAAATCTGCTGATATCCGTATTGGCTTCCCCCTGAATGTAATTTTTCAGATTTATAGGAAAAACTTCCTATGTTTTTAAATGTTTTTTGTTGTTGTTTTTAGAGTTAATTTGAAATTTATCTCAACTCATTAATGGAATTAAATGAGATATAAATCTTAAACAAGCAAACGGTCTTACAGTGATTCGAAAATGATACAAGCAAGGGAATATCATTTAACTTCTTTCAGAAGCCATAAATAGCTAATGGAAAATAAATTCACAAAATATACTTGGGATCTAATTTTTAGATTATGATTTAATGCTTGCAGTGTTTCTTCACTTGGACTAAAGAATTACAGGACTTATCTACTACATTTTTCCAGTCAATTTTATCATACCACATCTTCATCATATTAAAATAGCATAGACTCACAAAAGAAATAAATATTCAGGTTAGAGCTATGCTTCTATTCACTATGTATTCTATACATATTATAAAGTATGATACTTTATATGTATTTTAAGACATTAAAAAATAAAGATTAAAATATGGTTTATCTTCTAGACAGAAATAAGAAGTTAGTGTTATAATAAAATCTGATGATGTTCATAGACATTTCATAAAATTTTTGAAAGATTTGAAGACATGGAAGCTAGATTTTAATTCCTCGATTACAAAGATTGTTCAAATATAGAAAATTCCGAAAAGCATTTTGTGATATATTCATTCAAGATAAAATGTCTTCTGAATTAAGAAAAGTTTTCCAGAGAAACAGAAAAGGCAACAGATGGACTGATAGATAATTAGAGAGGCGGATACATATAGAGAGGTGGATACATATAGAGAGGTGGATAGTACAGGCACATACACAGGCATTTATTTAAGGTATTGTCTCATCTGATTCTGGAGACTAAATTCCATGACCTGCCATCAGCAAGCTGGTGACATACGAAAGTCAACAGTGTAGTTCAAAGACCTAAGACCAAGAGAGCCAAATGGTATAGATTCCAGTGTGGGTCTGAAGACTTGAGAAGCAGCAGAACTGAGGCCATGAACAGACTGATGTTCCAGCTCAACAGTGAAGCATAGTGAATTTAATCTTTTTCCATCTTTTGTTCTATTCAACCCATAGCAGATTGAATGATTAGCTTACTCAGTTCACCATTTCAATGCAAATCTCTTCCAGAAAACATTGATTCATAAAATAATAATCTGATCATTCCTTTGCCCAGTAAAATTGACACATATAATTAACCGATACAAATGCAAATAAAGAATATATCAAGAGCCTATACAAATATCACAAATAAACTAATCTTTAATTATATTACCATTAAAGTAAAAAGAGAAAGAAAAATATTATTCCACTCTTTATGCTCATATTGTACTTAAGATCATAGTTAATAGACCATTAAACAAATTAGAAGTATATGAATTTGAAATCACTGTCCGTATCTGTAGATATAACTGCACAAATAGAAAATTTTAATAGAACAAATAGAAAAAAAGAAGACTTCAAAAATTATCTGGTTGAGAAACTGAGGTTGTGACTCAGTGTAGAGCACTTTTCTAGCACATGTAGGCCCTGAGTTCAATCCTCAGCACCACATATAAATAAACAAAATAAAGGAATTGTGTCCACGTACAACTAAAAAACTACCTAAAAAATTATCTGGTTGAAATATAAGTAAAGGAAAACAACAGACCTACTATATTCAATTAATAAGCATTCAATATTTTTTAGATTCTATATATAATAGGAACAATAACAACTATAATGAAAATGTAGTTCTGGGGGAAAATGTACATAGTCACATTATGAGGAAAATGATAAATATTAGCTATATGTAATGAAAAGTTATGCCATGTTCATATATGGGAAGAATACATATTATAAAGATAGCAAATTTTTAGCATTAGTGTATCAAATTTCAAGTAATTCCAAAAAGTGTTTTTCATAGAAGTTGATAATCTATCTAATACTGAAATTTATTCAAAAGTCTGAAAATCCAATAATAATGACAATGATTTTGGAAAAGTAGTAGAGTGTACAATGTAGGAAACTTTCTTCTATGAGATGTTGAAACTAACATTATTAAAACAATATGACATTGGGGTGGAGAATGACAACTGGATTAACAGAACCAAACAGAAAGCAGCGGAACAGATTCACACCAACATGGACATAGTATAAAACAGAGGTGGCATTACAGATATGTGAGGGAAGACAGGAGAGAAAACGCATCCCTATACTAATTTCAAAGTAAATAGGGATTTACTTTTTCTGAATATTTCCATACTGATCTATAAGGCTACCTCTAATACTTGATTATAATGACCCCCTAATTCCAGATTGGTTGGACCTAAATATGAAAAGCAAAATATAGAAAAATGTAGCTTTATAACATAAGAGTAAAAAACATCTTAACTAAGAAAAATATCTTATGTCAAGCACAAATAAGCAAAAAGATTATGACATAGAAATAAGCATTTTAATAAGAAAATGAGAAATATTAAGCCAGTGACTAGGATATTTTCAAAACTTATAATTAACAGATGATTATTATCCAGATTATAAAAGGGTTCATACAAATCAACAATGATTTTTCAAAAAGGGTGTAACACCAATTAAGAAAATAAAAGTAGGAAAAAAATATTTCACAGAAGAGAAATAGTAAATAGGCATATGAAAAAAATATCCAGTTTCAGTCATAATCAGGGAGATATGCAGTACAACTTCCAGATAAGTTACACAGAATAAATCAATCTATCAATACCAACTTCTGTAAATTGAAATTGAAACTTTCTTATAATATGCACAAAATAGCAAAAGTACTTCTGAAAACAATGTGGCAATATTTTAATGAAGTTGAAGAAGCACATACATTAGACCTGGCAATTATAGTAGTAGGTAGATGCCATAAAGAAACTGTTGCTCTTATGCACAAGTATATATAATAATGTTTGTAGTGACAGCATTATTCATAGCAAGAATTAAAAGAAACCAACATAGCCACCAATAATAGAATGCATACATGATTTTTATATACTCAGTAATGCATACTATATATCATAGACCAAAATTAGAGTTATATGAGTTAACATGGATAAATAAAAAAGCAATGCTGAAGAAAAAACTTACAACAGGATACAGAATGATAACAAATTTTATTAAGAATTAAAATATAATGGTACTATATGTACATCAATAAAAATATGTGCATCAAAATAGAAAAACACATTATGCAAAATGAGCAGGAAATTCAGAATAATAATTAACTCCTTATATACAGTGGTAAGGATAGCCTTAGGAAAAGGTATCCAGGGAACTTATCTTCATAACTTTCTATTTCTTTAAGAAAATATAGCAAAATGTTAAATTATAGATAGGTCATTATTCACTATTATTTTCAGTTTTTCAAATATTTTCTAAAATATTAAGGAAAAAAGAATTTTAAAAGTCTAATTAAAGTGAACTCTCGAAAGTTCAATTCAATCCTCTTGGTTGAAAAAGAGTACCAGAAAGAAAGAGAATAAATGAATGCTTAATTAATTTCTACAATATGCAAACACTCTTTGCTATTATAAACTCTTCAAAACCCTTTTTCATTAATTCCCACCATGTACTTCAGCCTTTTGTAATATTAATCCCAGCATATGATTATAGATTAGTCAGTCAACTTTACTTTCTCACAAGCTTAATTACCCAGCAAATCTCCAACCTTTGTATTGTTTTGCCTTATACTGGCTATAGAGTTTATTTAAATTGCTTCCTGCAGTTCTGCTTACAACTAAAATTTCATACCTGGGGTTAGCTGATATTTATTAAGGTTAAAAAGGTATTAACCTTCATGGTCACAACAGAATTCTGAGCAGTACTGGGCCTTTTCTGAGACCACGGCTCTTATGGGTACCTGTCATTTCTTTCACTACTATTTTTCCATCTCATGATATGGAATGATAACCAAAAGTGCTGCATAGATCTGGAAGAAAACTATGAAATATATTTTAAACTGTTACAAGGGAAGAAAGAGATATACAGTGGAGGAATCAGAAAGAAAACAGCATCTTGGGTCTGCTCTGCCACTCACTCCTGTGTGGCCCTAAGTAACCCACTTCCCCTCTTTGAACCTGGTTCACTCATGTTGAAACAATGACACTGTCCTGCTAGTCTCACAGGCTTGGTGTGAGATATTAAACAGAAGACATATGTGGAAGTACTTGAGAAGTATAAGGCGTTCCAAAGCCACAAAGTGGGAATTTCTAGTACTGTGATGCTTTTAGAACAGAAGACTGTGCTAGTCAATGAAACTCTAAAATTATCTGAAAATTTTCATTAGGGAAAATTAGCTTGGTGACCTTTGAAAACTATTATTTGTCCATGAATAGTGAAAGTGTCACTGCAGAATTTACAAGAAAAAATAGATAATTGTTGATGATATTTTAGAAAGGAACTTTGTTAAAATTAGGAACAGTCAAGGAAGTTGAAGAACGGTTTTAGAGTGCTATATTCCAGAATTACTCCAGGACTAAATTAAATGGTGATTATAATTTTACAAAAATTAAGATGGAAGCTAACTGGAAGGGGTGGCAAAATAGGGAATATCAAGTGATTTCCTTCCTCAAAGAAGGTTCTAAATGTTCATTCAATGGATTTATGGGATGCCGAAGAATGCTTCAGGAATCCATGAACTAAAAATCATTTTCACAGTGTTCAACCACAGGTTTGCAAAATCCCCAAGTACTATTTTCCAATCCCAAAGAAAGAACTTAGAGAACATGACAGAGGAGGTTTGGATATTTTATTACTCATGCAGTCCTCAGCGATGGTAGGTTGGGGAAACATAGAGAATAGGTTGTATGCCCACTGTCCAGATGAATTTATCTTAATGTTTTATGAATACATTCTTTTACTTTACAACCAATGTCCCTCTGCTTTGTTCCCCATGGAAAGTGTGGAGACAAGAGAAGTGATCAGTTTCCCTTCTCCTTACATACTTCATCACATTCTTGGAAGTTCTTTTTATCTCATAACAAGGAAAAACAAGCTTTTCTAGGCTTGATACACAGTAATACTAAGATGTTCTGTGTCTGCTTTGCTATGTTAATATTTATACTGAAGTTGTTAAAGCACTAAAGAAGAATCATTAGTGTCTTAGCACAAATCAAACAAACAAAGTCCTTGTAGTCTTCCACAGCATTTACTTTATTAAAGCAACAAACAAATTAAAACGTTCATTTCATTTAAGAATACCCTGACTGAAGTAATAAAAAAAATTCTTAGTCCTACCATATGTCAAATCAAGTTCACTATATTTTTTTATTTTGTGTAGTGAAATGACAAATATACATGAGGCACTTGGTTATCACAAGCAACAGAATTCATGTGGCTATTTAAGTTGTGAGCCACATTTTCATGAAACACCATTTGTACTTGAAGGAACAGCTGACTATTCAAACTTGGGTTTTTGGCAGACATTATTGCAAAAATGAAGTCAATCTGACACTTCAAGAAAACAACTGACTGTATCCATTGCCAATGATAAAATTAAAGCTTTTTAGAAAAAAATTAGATGTGCAGGGAACTAGTATCTGTTACTGTGACAGTTAAGAGAAAAACTTACAATGACATTATAACAGTTTCCTAAAACAATGACTTTTCTTATGTGATCACTGATGATATTAACAAATGGGATTTGTTCATACTGTACTAGGACATGTGCCAATATATGGGAAATCTATGTAACTCTGATAATCAGTACCTTCCCAATGACCAACATATGACAGCACGATATTTCTCATGGGTAAAGAATTTATTCATAAGAATAAGATGACTGGGTGTGGTAAAATATGTCTATGATTCCAGTGAGTTAGGAGGCTGAGACAGGAGGATCATGAGTTTGAGCTCAACAACTTAGTGAGACCCTCAACACATTAATGAGACCCTGACTCAAGATAAAAAATAAAAAGTGCTGGGGACATACCTCAGTGGTAAAGTGTCCCAGGTTTGATCCCAAGTAACAAAAAAAAATACAAGATAAACCAATAGATTTTAAACAAACAATGCACAATTTCATTTTTTTTTAATTCTTTATAGTTGTAGATGAACAACATGCCTTTATTTTATTTTCTTTATTTTTTAAGGATTGAACCCAGTGCTCTGCCACTGAGCTACAGCCCCAGCCCCATACAATTTTCATTTTACAGTAATAAAATTCTGCTAATTGTGAAGTTAAATATGGAAGAAATTTTAACTACTGACAACAATAAAAACAACAAAAATTTAGATTATGAACTTTGGGACTTTTTTTTAGAAAAAGCATTATCAAGTGGGATATTTTTGAGTGCACAAAAATTGTAACAATCTTCTAGAAAACTAGCTACAAAGAAATGGAAATAACCTAGCAACAATATAATGGGATAGAATGAATAAAATTACAGGGGAAACATATGTGCAAGTTTATGGGGCAAGATGATAATAAATGCAGAAGACAGGGAATGCAGGTAGAACGGAGAGGTGTCTGGTACACAGGCATCCCTGATGAAATGGGATATCATATGTCACGAGCAGCAAATACTTATTGCTTTGAACTCCATACCCTTGGACAGATTGCTGCAATTGGGAATCTTTCCATGTGAAGGTGTAGAGGGACATGCCCATTTGCAGGTGCTCATTGTTAATGGGTAGATTCCATGCCGGGTGTGGAATTTATGGGTTAGACAGCTTTGAATTCAGATGCCTGCTGCCCAGGGGTAAAAGAGATACCAGTGCCCCAACTAGCCTTGTGGTGCCAGCTGCCTGAAGGAAGAAAGAGTCACTGCCCCAGTGGTACAACCCCACCAGGACAACTTTCCCATAGCCTCTGGCTTCTCATTTACCTTGAAGAACCCCTCCTCACCATAAAATTCCCTTGGTGTGTTTCACTATACAGAAAGCATTCATGGGCCCTTTTCCTTTGTTAGGATCAGACCCATCAGGTCTCTTCCACCTCACAAGTCCCTGTTTCGAAAAATATTTTCCTGCATCTTTTGCTTTATTTCTTGATATTACTTTTTCAAACTTTTAATTTCCAGCGGCCCACACCTCTGAGGGTTACTTATTCCATCCCTGTGCAGAAGAGTGTAATGGGTGAGAGAAGAATGAATACCAAGAAAATGCTAAGGTGGAAAATGGAGAAGGGGGATTTAAGCACAATGCATTCAATGGTTCCAGTCATCATTCTGTGGCATTGGTGACAGTGCAAGCACTGCCCCACACCACTGCCTGTAAACAGCCACCCAGTGCTCCATTTATACCAACACGCACTCTCAGCCTTCTCCACTATTCCATTACCACTGCTTTTTTATCCTCTTCCCTTTCTCTATATTTCAGCTCCTCACCAAATTACTACTCTAAGAGATCACAAATTTCTGTCTCTAGCCAACACTTGTTTCAAAAAAATCAATAAGCAAAGAAGGCAGTAGGATATATTACAAAGATTCCCGCTATTTTCTTTTAGGCTTAGACTATAAGAGTCAGTTACTTTTATAGAACCCAGGAGGAAACCCTCCTCACGGGTACTAGTTCTGTATGAAACCACATCTACAACTGCCTTTGCCATTCCCAAAGGACAATGTTAAAAAGGGATTGCAAGGAATATATGTGTCTACAAAAAGTCAGTGCCTATAAAGACAAAAACTGAGTAGAAACATTTAATAAAGCTGCTGTCATATGCTATATAATCCAGCAACAAATCACCTCTAATACTGCAAGCATGCAATAAACATCTGATGCTCAGTACAGCTATCAAAGGTATGTTCATCAAATGTAATTATCTTTTTATGTTTAAACATTTATCAATATTAATATTTTTATAAACAGAATTCCACGATCTATCAAATTTTAAAATAATTCATTATATAGTAGCCTATTTTAAAGTTAATCCAGAGGGGTATATATAACATTTTGAGTAAATCAATACCTTTGAATGCTATTTGGAATTTTTCTGCTGTCAATCTGTTGTCTCATTAGTTGTATTTGTTAGAGAGCCTAACATGACATACTTTAATTTTAACAGCATGTAGAGATTTCCGAAATGCTTCCATTGA
Source organism: Sciurus carolinensis (assembly GCF_902686445.1). Lineage (NCBI taxonomy): Eukaryota > Metazoa > Chordata > Mammalia > Rodentia > Sciuridae > Sciurus > Sciurus carolinensis. The sequence continues at coordinate 71,860,991 of NC_062220.1, forward strand.
AATCTAGCCCCAGGCCACTAAAACCTATCAGAAATAATGTCAGAACCGACTTCAGAAAGGCTAACCAGGAATTCCCTCATTAAGAGATTATCTGCTGTTGAAATATTTTTGTCTTCATGTTGGGGTAAAATAAAACTTTCTGTTACACAAAATAATTCTCCTTTTTGAAATCCAAAGGAAAGTACTATCCTCCACAATGCCAGCATATAAATAAAAGAAACAGACCTAAAAAAGTGAGGACAGGAGTACTCAGGATGTGGTGGAATGAAACATGTCTAGAATGGGCATACTTAACTTGATAAAGTAAACACTACTTCTGTCCATTTAAATCAAGAAACCAGGTTAAAAAACCAAAATGGTCCTAACAAGAAACAAATTTCATTTCTAAAAAGCAAAAGAGTCAATGATCAAAAGGTATTAAATGTGGAATTATCTCCCCAAAACCAGAAAATACTGGAATTCAAGCACAAGAACCATGATAGCTACACAATGGTCCTTGGGACCAGATGGCCAAGGTCAACACAGTCCCTTAGTTCAGTTCTCTCAAGTATGCATTGGAAGCATAAGAGGACTAGGGTACAAGTTAATGAAAATATCTATCCCGAAAAACTGACCACACACTGGAGGAATTCTCTGAGTTTTGCATGTGATTTCTTATTATGCAACAATAGCATTTATGCCCCTGAAATTTTGTCCAAAATACCTAAATATTCTATAGTTTCTTACAGAAGGAAGAACTATGATTATCAATTTTAAGAGAATAACAAAGGTCTTCAACCATCTCAGGTGAAAGACATTTTAATATGTTGTAAAATAATGAATATATGTAAAAATAAAGGGTAAAATAATATATACATTTTCTTGAAAGGTATTTCCTTTTGACAAAGAAAACAACAAGTGCTAGTTAGCAATGCCAGTTTTTTAACCACCTGCTATTAATGTCATAGTAACCACACTAACAATGTACCACTATACTAATAGTCTAAAACCCTTCAGTTCTTCTACAATCTTCTTTGTTACAAAATAACTTCTATCTACCCTGATTACACATGCATTCTAATGAAAACACTAGGTTTTTTTTTTCTTTTTCTTTTTTCGGTACTGGGGATTGAAAACAGGGACATTCCACCAATGAGCCACATCCCAGCCCTGTTTTGTATTTTATTTAGAGACAGGGTCTCACTGAGTTGCTTAGCACCTCACTTTTGCTAAGGCTGGCTTTGTACTTGAGGTTGTTCTACATCAGTCTCCCAGACACTGGGATTACAGACATGGGCCACCACCTCCCACCAATAATAATTCTTAATAATCATCTTTACAATACTTTTTTTTAAATCTACTAATTTAATAATCCTTAATTTTCTTTTGAAATGAAATATTGAGACTATTAAAAAAAAAAAACAGTAACAACAACTTCTCAACCATGGGACAGAAACCTAGGACACTTATTAGCTCAGCAATTGAAAATCACAATAAGGTGATTAAGATAACTCCTTCCTCTTACAGTCAAAATCCCCCATGGTTTCTAAAAGAATGTGCTACAGCTATTTCGAATGTGGCCAAACTACCTTACCCTATTTCCCATACTCCACCATCTTCTTCCATCTTTCTAGGTTAATATGTGGTAAGTGTTCAACTTATTGGGAATGATTCCAATGAATTGGAATTAGTGAAGAATTTCCAGGATGTCTGACTAAAAGAGAGAAGGAATTATGTGTACACTGAAATATTCCATATCATTAGTACACACAGGCTTTCCCATTTTAAAGACAAATGTTTGGCAAAGTTCAATTAGAAGCATCCTTTTGTTCACTATGGAAAATGATTCTAAACTCTATCTAAATACCTGGGAAATGTTACTTATATAGAGAAATGCTCAGAAAAAGCCCAAGCATAAAGAACTGAAGATTATGTAAGCTTTGGTAAACCTCTCTGTGCTACATTGTCTCAGCTCTTAGATGTAATTCCAAAAAAGACCCTGGATGGTATGGAATGGGCTAGTATATGGTTTATTTTCAGCTTTATGGAACAACAGGGATTTGCAAGCTTTAATAAATTCCCAGCTATACCCACAGAAGATCTCTTTGGACTTCACCAAATAGAAAACAAACAATAATGAGTTGCCAGGGTGACAGGGTCTTTATTTGTTATGATGGCATAGAAAAAGAAATGTGCACCTAGGGCATTTGTTTTAATCATGAAAATGGAGCAGCTAGAGCTCAGCATACTTCATCACTGGATCATTTCTACAACCAGCTTAATTAATCTGAAGGACAGTTTCTTGTCTTGTAAATAATTCATTTCTTCAGTTTATAAGTACCTGTTGAGATCTGGTATGAACTTAAATCTTAGCAGGGTCTGTCACCTCTAGACTACAGAGGAATCTGAGGGCTAAAGAGATTTAAAAGAGAAGAAACACAGAAGGCAGAGCAAAAACATTAAATACTTAATTTAACCTTATTTTTAAGACAGTTTTGATGATAGTGTTAATAAATTCATAAAGGTTTTGTATAAGTCAAAAAATTAAATAATTAAACATCTTATTTATCTTGTATCTTGAAAGAAAATAAATATAGGACAATGCTGGTTCTGTTTTACAGGAATCTTTAGACTCAAGTGGTAGTATGTTCACTTAATCACATTTTTTCACAAATATTTATTGATCACCGTGAAGATACCAGGTCCTCTGCCAAGTTATTAAGATCTAGTAATGTTTAATACCTGTGCTCATATAGCTATAAATTTAGTGAATAGGTATGAGAGAATGAGAAAGAGTAATCAAACACAAACATTAAGAAGTATGCAATTACAAACTAACATAAGATCTAAAGGAAGGAATTGCTAACAAACCTGTCTTTGACTTGAGGTGACAGAGGAAAAGGGATAAATAAAAAATTGTTTGAAAATGAAACTGTTGGGGTTGAGAGCTAAAGAATGGGTCTAAGTTAACAAAGAAGGAGTAAGATCTTGACAAAGGCAATAAAATGTATAGAAGTCTTACGGTATTTGTAGGATAGCATTATAGTTTGGATCTTGAAAGTTCCCCAAAGGCCTGTGTGTTAAAGGCTTGGTCCTAGCCTGTGGTGCTACTGGGAAGAGGTGGAACTTTTTAGGTGTGACCTAGAAGAAGGAAGTTAGGCTATTGAGGGTGTGCCATTGAAGGGGATAGTGGACCCCTGAATCTTTTTTCTCTATCTTGCTTCCTGGCCACATGAGGTGAGCCTATGTTGTATGATGTATTGTGCCACACAGGTCCAAAAGCAACAAATCAAGCCACCATGAACTGAAAGTTCTAAAACTACAGGGTAAAATATAATCCTTTCCTCCTTTTAAGTTGATTATCTCACATATTTTGTCATAGCAGCACAAAGCTGACTAACATAGTATTATGATTTGGATATGTGGTGTCTTCCAAAAGCTCATGGGTAAGACAATGCAAGAATGTTCAGAGACTAAATGATTCGATTATAAGATCAGTGACTAATCAGTGGCTTAACCCACTTGGATGGATTATCTGGGTAGTAACTATAGGGTGTGACTGGAAGAAGTAAGTCACTGGGACCTTATATTTTGTACCTGGTGAGTACATCTCTCTCCCCCCGCCCGCCCACCCTTTCTGTTTGTCATATCCTAAGCTGCTTTCCTCTACGATGCTCTTCTGTCTGATGTTCTACCTCACCTCACGCTCAGACCTATGGAGTTTTGAGTGACCATGAACTGAAGTTCTGAAACTGTGAACCAAAATAAAACTTTCCTCCTCTAAATTGTTCTTATCAGATCACAGAACCAAAAACTAACATACAAACTCATGGGCAGGGTATGAAGAGGGGAGGAGGTCAACAAATTAACAATAAACAAGAACATCAATGAAGCCAAAATGTAGACAATAAAATGGAAGATAGGTTCAGATGAATCTAAAAAGGACATCTACCTGAAGTCCTAATATGGCAAAGACACTTAGTGAGACTGTCAGTGGTCATGTAAGTAGAATTGGTATTAGTACAATTTTAGTTATTCTGTTGGTAAGAGAAATTTCTATGTAAATTAGGAAAAGGTTTATTGGGCTAGGAAGAGAGAAGGAAGTAGAGAGGGGCGAAGAGAGACTGAAATCAGGCAAGCCTTCAGATGAAGTCAAACCATACATGGACGGAGAAGCACACAAGACCCAAGTGATTTCCCCAAGGACCATACACTGTCCTCAGGTCTTAGGCCACATGAAGAAAAGCCAACTCTGAAGCTCAATAATTAAGCATGTGCAATGTTACTGAACAAGTGGAGGAAACTGGTGAAAGCATGAAGTACTTAAGCAAGAGGGAATTTCAAGTTGTCCTGAGGAACAAAACCATTTTCAAGACAATAGGACCACAAAACAGAATTACAAGGAGGTAGTTTAACAAATAAATGCAACTGGAATCTGTTATAATAAAGTAGGTTTTAGTTTCAGACAATATAATACAAAGGAATTATGTGAGTTTCAAATGAAAGATATGCTTGCCCACATCAGCTCATTTAGACTAAAATATTTAAGACATTGTTAGTTCAAGGATTACACTGTTCCACTAAGCCAATAGGTAATATGTCTGTCTTTCATTTCACTTTAGTATATTAAAAAATAGTAACTATGAAAAAGATTGGGTTTTCATTTTGTAAAACAATATTTCAATAAAAAATGGAAATTGACTCCTACTCAGCTTTTATTTTCTTTTTAAAGAGAATGTAGTCCATAAATATTGATTTAATAGAGATATTATTAAAAGACTTTAAAACAACAATACACTTAAGATTTGAACACAGCTAAACAAGTAAATGTGTATGTGTGTATATACACATTTATAAACATACACAAATGAAAAAAATCTATAATACTGAAACCAAGAATTGTCCAAATATTCTATCAGCAATCAGATTACTGGGTTTATCTTTGCAAATACTTAATAAGCAACAAAACGTAATATGTGTCTTTACATGTGTCTGAGGTAAATTATTCCAATATAGTATATTATTATGTTCCTACTATAATAAATGCAGGAATGCTTAATTAACTTCACTCCGTACTGTCTACAACATAGAAATAACCAAACAGCAAAACCTTATCTTGCTCAAACTTAGCCTTCACTCCAAACCACCACAGATCTTTGATTCTTCCAAAATACCCAGCTTTCCCTCACACAAATATTTATAGAGGCATTCCTCCAAATATTTACCAAGAAAAACAACTGCTAATCACCACCAGCTCTTGCTGAATGCTACCTCCCCAGTGAGGCCTCTCGCTTGGTTCATTATAAAGTAGGCTGCAACTTCCCTAGTAATACATCCTTCTTTCCCTTCATAGCAATTGTCAACTCAGTGTGCTTATTTGTTTAATCTGCCTTTCCCAACACAGTCTAAGTTCCATGAGGGAAAATATTCATATCTATTTATCCACCAGCAACAACACATATTGTAGGAGTTTAGTAAACATTTTTCCACTGAAAGAGAATGAATGAATGATGACTGAGTAGCTGAAGTAAAATAAAGATAGAGAACCATGAATAAATATGTATTATAATCTTCATTAAAAAGGTCTGTAAGTACAGGCACTTCAAAAATAACCAAAACACTCTTCTGAGGGCTTCTCAAGGAATATCATATGATACAACTGTCAAGAATAATATTTTTTTTTCTATATGGAATACTGCCAAATTTTAGTGCACTATCTAGGAAGTCAATCTGAGTTTATCTAGCAAGTCAATCTGAACCTTAAGACAATTCCAAATGTAAAACAGGAAAACAGTTCTCAAAAATAAAAACTATACTAAACAAAATTACTTTCGCACACACAATTCAGTATCACAAATGAGGCAAAAGAAATGACACAGCCCCATTGATGTTTATAGCAGCTCAATTCACAATAGCTAAACTATGGAACTAACTTAGTTGTCCTTTAGTAGATGAATAGATAAAAAAAATGTGGTATATATACACAGTGGAATATTATTCAGCCTTAAATAAAAATTAAATTATGGCATTTGTCAGTGAACAGATGGAATTGGAGAATATTATGCTAAGTGAAATAAGTCAATTCCAAAGAACCAAAGGCCAAATGTTCTGTCTGATATGTGGATGCTAATTCACAATAAGAGAAGGCAGCTAGGGAAGTATAGAGGTACTCTGGATTAGAAAAAGGGGAATGAAGGGAAGAGAGAAAGAATGGAAATAGGAAAAATAGTAGAATGAATCAGACATTACTATTCTATATGCATATATGTTTGTACTACCAATGAAATTCTACATCATGTAAAATGAGAAAAATGAGGAGTTATACTCCTTATATGTATGTCAAAATGCATTCTATTATCATGTATAACTAATTAGTACAAATAAAAAATAATTTAAAAAATTAATAAATTTTTTAAATTTAAAAAATTTAATAAATGTGGAAAAGATGAATAAATGTTAAGTATTTACACAACTACTTTACTCTTCTAAGTGTATACAAGTAACAAATAATAAAATGATAATTTAACAAAAAATATTCTTTTTTGAACTTCATATGAGTCATAATATAGAATTTTTTGCCAGTATTTTTATATCTATGGTCCTAGGAGCAGTTCATAATGTGTCAACAAAGAATCTTCAGTTTAAAGAATAAATGTCAATAGAAAGAGCCAATACATCTCACAGAAATGTATACACTTAACCTATTTCATCCACCATACTGATTCATTTAGGAGGGAATTTAAATAAAAAAGGAAAGTCACTTAGTCGTGTAAAAATTTATAACCTACTGAGAGCCCAGCTCAGTGTAAAGCTACATAGGTTCCAAAGATGGACTGGAAAGGCCAGTGCTCAAATCTGCTGGATCTGGCTCAGAAATTTTCAATTTCTCAAATCAATACATTTCTTTATTCTTTATGTTAACCCACCTTGCATTAGATTTTCCACTCTTCAAATACAAACCAACAACAAATACTAAAGAGATTCTAAACCACTCTTCCTACTTATAGTCATCAGTTACTCCTCCATTAAATACTACAGAATAATTTCAGAATGACAGTTCAAAAATGAAAATCGGATTAGGTCATTCACTCTACAATATATACTCATTTATAATAGGAAATCGAAACTTCTATAAATTATCCCTATTACCTTTACAAGCCCATCCACCACTTCTAATTCATACCCCTATAAGTCAACAATTCTGACCTTTACTTGTTCTTTGAGCCTAGAATTCTCTTCTCAAAGTCAACTCCTTAGGGAAGGAGTTTCCTTACGCCTCAGCTTATACAAATGATGTTTTGCTGTTCTTTAAAAGCATCCTATGTATAACTCAATCATAAAACATATTTCACTGTACTGCAACCTCTGCCCTTCTAGGCAGCAAACCACCCCCATTAAGGTAACCAACCTGAGGACAAAATCTCTCTTATTTCTATATTCCTGTTGAAAATACTAATCCTGACTCATCTTTGATGGCCAGTAAAGACTAGATGGAAGTACATTTTATCCAGTGAAAGTAAATTTCATTAAATTAAGGCAAATAACCAAGTTTTAAAATAAATAATTTCTTTATATAATAATTAGAAATATAACTTCAATATTTGAAACAACAACTTATTATTCTGAATAATTGGTCTTATATATTTGCTTGGCTGATTTGTATGAAAAAAGAAAATATGATCTCATTTTTAAAATGCCAAATTTTACTCCACAAATCAAGTACCTTAAAATCTCTGTTGTAATAGCATTTGATGCAAAATACTTTCTAATATTCAAACAGAATCAGAATTTGGGGGAAATAGCATATGAAATCAGAGATATTTGACCAATGCACTATATGATCATTTCACTGAGATGACTAAGAAAAGAAAAATATCACCAATAATTATTTTACTCAGGGTGCAAATTTTTTTTCCAAAATATGAATTTTAAATTTGAAAAATAAAGATTCATAAATGTGTATGTTTGATTAATGTCAGAGCAAACATTTATTGATATTTAGTGCCAGCCCTGATAGCATGAACTTAATAACAGAAGTGTTATTCTGAAATCCATATTCGACTTCTATGAAATAGCTTAAAAACCAACCAATATTCTGACTATTCATTAGAAAATGATACCTATAAGTCTAAATGTAAAAATTAAGAAATTACAAATATGGAATATAATTTCTATGCATCAATTGTAGCGCCATCTTGCATATTAAATATTATGCTTATTCAGTAGTTAAAATTGCCCTCTGTAGGCAGAATTATTTGGAGAAATGAAGGAAGATAATTTATCCACAAATTAGTGACTTTAATATAGATTAGAGTACTCATATAATCAGTGCTATAAATTTTCAAGTATTGCTATAGTTACATTTCACAAATCTTGATGTTTTCATTGTCATTCAGTTCAAAATATTTTCTTCATTTTTTCTGATTTCTTCTTTAACATGAGTTATTTGTAGAAGTATTATTTTATTTCCAAATATGTGGGAATTTTCAAGGTGTTTGTTATCAATTCCTAACTTAATCCCATTAAAATCAAAAGCATACTTGATATGATATACATTTTTATTTTATGGAGTCTTATTTTACCCCCAGAAAATAGTCAATCTTGGTAAATTTCCTATGTGCTTGCAAAGAATGTGTTTCTTTACTGTGTTGGGTGGAGTATTCTATAAACGTCAGTTGTACCATGTAAAAAGTGTTCAAATATTCCATATACGTACTGATATATAAAAAATTTACTCTCTACTGTTCTTTCTTCCTTTTATAATGTTTCCATCTGATAACATTTTTCTTTTGTCTGAATCACTTCTTTAACATTTTCTTCACCACAGGCAAGACTGAGTAATTGCTTCAACCTCGATATGCATAAATAAGTTTTCTTTTCATCTTCACTTTAGAAAGATAATTTCACTAAGTTGTAGGATCCCATATTAGTGAGGCTGGGGATGTGGTTCAGTGGTAGAGTGCTTGCTGAGCATATGTGAGACATTGGGTTCGATCCTCAGAACCACATAAAAATAAATAAATAAACAAAATAGAGTTGCTATGTCTATCTACAACTCATTTTTTTAAAGAATCCCACATTGGTTGTTTCTCTCTTTTAAACCTTTTAAAATGTTATTCCCTTGTATCTGTATTATACTGTTCCCAATAAAAAAAAAAAATTTCTTGCCATCCTTGTTTCTCTGTACTTTGTGTCTCTTATCTGCCTTTTAAAAAATATTCTCCTTATCAATGGTATTAAGAAATTTGATTATGATATATCTTGCTATCTTTTTCTTAACCTTAGAGTTCTCTTAGTTTCTTGGATCTGAATTTATAGTTTTTAACTTTTTTCCCTCTCTCGTCCATTATTTTTTTCAAATATTTATGTTCTTCTCCCCTTCTCCCTTCTCCTCCTCCTCCTCCACTTCCACTTCAATTACATATATACTGAGCCACTGGAAAATGTCCCACCAATCACTGATGTTTATTACTCATTTTTCTCTCTGTGGATCATTTGGGTAGTTTCTGTGTCTATACTTTCCAGCTCTGTGATCTTCTTTTTATGGAGTATATTATACTTTACATCCATCCAATGAATATTTCAGCTTAGACACTGGTTATTCATCTCTACAAGTTAGATTTGTATATTTTTCATATCAACTATAATTAGTGTATTCAATCTTTACTTTCTTGAACAGATGAAATTTAACAGTAAAGTTTTGAAACTTCTATCATTAGTATGTTCTATTTCTATCATTTCTAGGTATTGTTTGTTTTGTTAGTTTCTACTCATTTTGAATCATGGTTTCCTGTGCATTTACATAACTAGTTAGTTTTATTAGATTCTAAACATTATGAACTTCACCTTTTGGGGAACTGGATATTCTTGTGCTTTTAGCCTTCCTGAGCTTTGTTTAGAAAACAGTTAAGCTACTTGGCAACAGTTACTCCTTTAAGGGTTTGCTTTCAAGTTTTATTAGGAAGAACTGAACCAACCTCAATTCTAGGCCTGAATTTGTTTCATTGCTAGGGCAGTGGTCTATTAAATGACTTATTAATTATGAAGTTTTTCCATTTTCTGGATGATACAAACATGCATTATTACTCCGTGAATTCTGAGGTTTGTTCCCTCTGTTCCTTTTGGGTAATTAGGGTTTTAGCCATTTATACTTTCCTCACATGCCAATTGGTACACAGCAAAAGTATCCAAAGGTGCCCTTCTTTAAATCTCTATAGTTTTGTTTCTGTATCTCTCTCTACTCCTATACTCTTTCCTGCAAACTTTAACTATCCAGACCTACCCAGACGCCCAAATCAGTCTTGTGAACCCTGGGAATCTGTCAAGTTTCACATGGGTTGCTCTTCCTGTGCAGAGGACTGGAAAATATCTCTAGGCAATAACCTGGCATAGTTATAGGACTTAATTCATTTTTTCCATTCTTAAAGAATCACTGTTTTTAGCTCTGTTGCATCTAATGTGTGAAAATTAATTTTTTACATATGTACTTGTTCATTTTAGTAATTTTGAGACAGACAAATCTAGTCCATGTAATTCCATCTAGGCTGAAATATTCTAATACAATATAAAATGGACATAATTTGGTCCTAGAAAATAAGAATCTACAACACTGAAGTTTCTGAAAGTTAGATTTTGTGATAATGTAAAAAAGACAAAGGAAAGAATATATAATTCACAAAATAAGAAACATAAATATCATACAGCCACGTCAATGTTCATTGCTGCTCAATTCACCATAGCCAGATTGTGGAATCAACCTAGATGTCCTTCAATTGATGAATGGATAAAGAAACTGTGGCATATATATACAATGGAATATTACTCCACCATAAAGAATGGTAAAATTATGGCATTTGCAGGCAAATGGATGATATTGGAGAATATCATGCTAAGTGAGATAAGCCAATCTCAAGAAACTAAAGGACGAATGATCTCGCTGATAAGCAGATGATGACATATAATGGGGGGTGGGAGGGGTTAGTGTTAGGGTTAGGGTTAGGTTTAGGGTGAGGGTTAAGGAGGGTGGCAAGAATGGAGGAAGGAAGGACTGTACAGAGGGAAAAGAGGGGTGGGAGGGGTCGGGGGGAAGGAAAAAATAACAGAATGAATCAAACAACATTACCCTATGTAAATTTATGATTACACAAATGGTATGCCTTGACTCCATGTACAGAGAAACAACATGTATCCCATTTGTTTACAAAAATAAAAATTAAAAAAAATAAATAAATAAAAAATAAAAAAAGAAACATAAATATCCTATTCGAAGAAGTTAACATTTCTATACCCAAGCAAACTGTCTTCCACATATTAAGCCTAAAATAAATGCTAAGTATTGAGTGACTAAATCTTAAAGGCAGTTCATAGTTTCTTTTTTTGATACTCATCAAAATTAGAAAGGATAACTCATTTAAAAAAATGGAAAAAACTAATGCTATCCTGAGCCTTAAAAACCGAATAATCTGTGCTCACTTCAGCAGCACATAAACTAAAAATGGACCAATACACAGAAGATTAGCATGGCCTCTGCAAAAAGATGACACACAAATTCATGAGGCATTACATATTTTTTTTAAAAAAACTGAATAATCAATCTGATATCCTGTAAAAGATATTTCATAAAATTATATATTGTGACTTGTCCAAATTGACTGGAAGAGTCTTTTCCTATTAGATTTTATGATCAACACAGCACACTCACTGACTCAATATTTTAACTTCCTCTGAAATAAGACACATAACAAAAAGATATAAAAGGAAGGTTTTAGAGTGATAATGACCCCATGGAATACAAAATATCAATATGTGAAAATTATTTAAATATATTTAAACAAATATAGGTATATTTAAATAATTCATAATAGTATGTAAAAAAAGTCAAGATTTTGCAACTAGACCCAGCTTAGATCCAAATTTTGTCAGTTAGTATCTATCAAACCTTGAGTAAATTCCTTAAATTCTCTGCAATTTTCACAACTGTATAATAGACACAACAAAATTATCTTTCAAATTACTCTGAAAATTAGATGAAAATGCATACTATGTATCTATAACTACAGTAATAATAGCTTTCTCTGTTAGGGTAAAGAACTGTACAAAACATTAAGATACCCACCGGCTAGCTTCAGAAGAAGATTCAAGCTTATTGTCACTATGCTCAAAGCAACAGTAACCTTCCCAAAGCTTCTGAAAATCATAAAATGATTTATAAATCATAAAATGGTATATATAGTAACAAAACATCTGTCTCCTATAAACTTGAACTAATTCTAGGTCTCTACAAACTGGAACTTGAATGACTGATTCAAATTCATATTCTGATCAACATTATCCTATACCAAATTTATTAATCAAGCTACAGCTATGAGTAACTATACTTACTATCCCTGGAATCACCTCCCTCACTTATTTTCTTTACCCAAATGTCACCCATAAAAGTCAGTAGTATCAGACCTCAAAAGCCTGCATTCAGTCTCTGAGGCACTAATTTCTCCAAAGCCTAATATATACTAATTAAACATCATACATACCACTTTCTGTTAATTTTCATAGACATTCAGTATAATTTCAATCTCAAGTTCTCATACATAATAACAAAACAAAGATGAAAAGTACAAGAATTATGAACACTTCCTTGGCTGAATTCATCATATTTACCAAACTCTATAAAACAAAAATAATATTCTCAAGGCAATATATTAAATTTAGGTCCACTTGACTCTGACAGAATTAGACAAGTGCATATCACAGAATTTCAGCCTGGTAAGACCAACTCCTTTTATAATCTCTTATCTCTGGTGATCCTTTATGAAATCCAGAAAACTTAATCTTCTCCCATATTTTCTCAACTGCTTATGTTTTACTGGCAAAGTCCACTAATTGGCAAGAGGAGAGCTATAGCCACTAGAGAAAATGGAATGGAATAAAATGAGTCAAAGCAACTGATTTTGTTTCAATAGTCTGTTAAATCTGCACAATGAGTAATCGTAACTCTTCTTATTAAATGTAATTAAGTGGTATTTTGTAATTTCTACTATTAAAAAAAGGGATCTTGTATACAATAAAATACCTTTTGTCCTTAAAGAGGAGTAGTAGAAATAGTCACTAATAGTTACTAACAATCACCATCTTATTTTCACACTAATGTGTGGGTAGTCAGATGTTGGACTGTTAGCTGCGAATGTCTCAGTGTGTTAGGAAAACCTACAGGTGTTTTGGCCTAGCAGGGACACCTGCAGGATGGAGCATTCCACTTCAGCCAACTGGTAAGACATGCCACTTCCTCCCCAAATTGACTTCAACGTTACCAAAGGAACCCATATAGGAACCTGGTGGTCTGATCCCCGATGTCACATTGTGATTGGGCAAGAAACCTGTAAAATGTATAGCTGCTCCCACAATAAACAAGTTTGCAAGCTGCTCACCACAAACTTGCTTCCACCCAACTCCCGGAGTCTGGGTCTTGATTCTGCACCAATTACCCCATGTCAGAGCTAGTCCGGCACAAGAAAAGCAACAATAATGAATGCTTTAAAATTGGCAATAAATAGACTTCTCCATTAGTAAAATCAATTACAATTTCAATGAAGTTGTGATAGTGGTTATTAAGGAAACAAAGTGCATCAATAATATAGAATATTTCCTTAAGGATGCACTGTTTCCACTATGTTTCCATTTCTCCTAGTCAAAAATCAATGTTACAGTAGGCTACAGTACTTGCCAATTTCACCTAACTAACTGAAACTCAGCATTCCTTCAAAATTCATTCTTCTAGCAAGAGTAATTTAAGAATTTGGCTTATTTAAGTTGGTGGTTTGATTCAGACACATAATCTAACCATGAATTGGAAAAATTATTACACATAGGGAAAAAAAGACTGCTTTTATTAGCCTTACATCTGTTTACAACATAGCCAATTTTTAAAGAAGGACAGAAACTGCAATCAATTATTAGATACATATTCACACCTGTTGCCTGTCATGTTTCAAACCCCTTAGGTGTGAGCTTTAGTCAAGGCAAATAAAATGAAGAAGGACCAGCTGCAAAAATGGATTTTGTTCTCATTTGGTAATTAAAAGGAAGAACTGTACCATGTGTTGTATACATGACACTCCCATTATTTCATATCGGGGATGCTTCCATTTTCTTTTAACAGATCTGTGATACTGTCAAGTCTATTATTAGGGCTAGCTTTTATAGGTGAGGTTATTGACCTAATTTACATGGGTAGTCTGTCCAATTATCATTGCTACATTTCTCCCTGAAGCATAATAGTCTAAAATTAAACAGAATCATTCTCATTCCAATCCCTATATTTAAGTCTCTGCCACGCTGTCCTACTCAAGGCAGGCCTTGTCTTAGAAAGACAGAGGTGTTATGAACACAAGATGCAAACCATAGAGATCAAAAACTACATGTGGTACAATAATAATGAATGAGCATTCTGAACACAGAGAAATCCTACAGTATTTTAATCATATTATTCCTTGAAACACTTAACAGTAATTGATGATTTTAGGTCTGGATTTACTAATACTGAATTTATATTTGCATCTTATTTTCCAAAAACTATTTACAAAATATGCTTTTGAATGTTATTAACAAGACTGTATCTGTCTTAAATATCTATAAATACATTCCAAATCACTATAGGTGTGACTCATTTGCAAAAAAATATAATATACAATAATTCAAAATTAAAAATAAACCTTGGCAAAAATATCACTTTATTTTTTTAATTATTATTTTTTGATTCATTGTACACGAATGGGGTATAACTATCATTTCTCTGGTGGTACATGAAGTAGAGTCACACCCTTTGTGTAATCATACATGTACACGGGGTAATTCTATTATCTTTCCTTTCCCTACCCCCTCCTCACCCCTCATTTCCCGTTACACAATCCATCCTTCCTCCATTCTTCCCTTACGCCTTCCCCTGTTATGTATCATCATCTGCATCTTCATCTTTGTCTGTTACTCATTTTCATGTGTAGAAAATAAGTTTTTACAAAGAAAATAATATTTTAAATTCAACACATAATATGAAATAGTAGTAAATGTGTTTTTAAAGTGATATTTTTATGATGGATTAAGACTCCTATAATTCAATCATTTCTCCTATGAACCTGTTAACATGTCTCACATGTGAGCTTTTGGGGGACACCTCACATCCAAACCATAACATTCTGTCCCTGGCCCCCAAAAGCTCACAACTACCTCACAATGCAAAATACATTTTGCCTATTTCTAAGAGTCACCATAGTCTCAATAGTTCTGAGATTGCCCAAAATTTAAGTCCAAAGGCTTTTCTGAGGCTTAAGGCAATCTTGCACTGTGAACTCCTATAAAATTAAAAGCAATTTACAATATTTACAAGTATCCAATATATAAAGGTACAGAGTAAATATTTCCATTCATGAAAATAGGGGCATAGAAAAAAAGAATGGGATCAAAGCAAGACTGAAATCCAGCTGGGCAAACAAGTACTGTAGTTCTGTGTTTGACATCTGGAGCACATGGCATGATATCCTCTCCAAAGGACTTATGTAGAACTACACAGAAAGTTAATGCATATTCAGGATTCTACAACTCAGCTATATGATTTTGAGGTGAGTCATTCAACAACTTTAGGTATTAACATATCTAAGATGTAACAATGGAGATATTATTTACCTCAAATTAAAGGTAAATCACTTTTGTAAAAAGTGTCAAAAAGAAAGCTTAAAAATTAAAGCCAAACTAACCTATTCAACAAGGACAAACTTGTGCTTCAAATGATTTTTATCATTTATCAATATAGTATAACTGACCACAAAAATTATTTTAATCAAGGAAGAAAAATGTAACTTGTTATGAACTTTAAACTTAAGTACCATAGGTTGAGCCAAATGTATGTTATGTTTTAATTATTATTTTCATACTACAAGTATAAAGTATATTTTTATACTTATAAAGTTGAATGCAGCCAGGTGTGGTGGTGTATTCCTGTAATCCCAGCTGCTCGGAGGCTGAGGCAGGAAGATGGAGAGTTCAAACCCAGACTCAGCAAAAGCAAGGTGCTAAGCAACTCAGTGAGACCCTGTCTCTAAATAAAAAATACAAAATAGGACTGGACATGTGATTCAGTGATTGAGTACCCCTGAGTTCAATCCCCAGGACACAAAATTAAATAAATAAATAAATAAATAAATAAATAAATAAGGTTGAATGCTTTTCCAGTCAAGGAGGAAAATACCAGATTTTTTATATCTTCAGAAGATTTATGGAACTGAATAATGTGAAACAAATGAAGTAAATTCACTTCGGTGAAAAAAATTTACTGTAAATGAAAATAGGTATTTGCAGATATTGGTAAGGTAGTTGCAGCCTCTAGCAAAACATGATGTTAAATTTTAAGATGTTCTAACATTATATATGAAAAATAAGATTCACCTGACCCAACCATGGAAAATATTCTGTATCTATGAAATAGGTTTTCTTTCCAGATCATGAAGAATTATTTATTGAGAAGGTTGTGCATCATAGAGCTGATTTTTCTAAATGAGAATAAAATGAAAAGAATAATTCAGAAAATAGAATATGAGTTTCCCTTACCATAAACTTTTGCTGAATATGCTTTAGGGAAATAGAGACAGCAACAATAGAGCAGAACAAGGACAGGTGTGTATTGCTCAGTGATCAGTCAGTTCTGCAATAAATCAGGCCCTTTTAGATGCAGATTTTAAGGCACAGCTGAAGTATATCAGCTAGGAGAGAGAATCCAATCTCTTCCAAGTTTATTTATGACAAAGCACTCTTAACTGAAGTCCAATTTGTTTGTGGAATTGCAGTCATACTGATTCAACTAAACAATAAATGAATCTGCCTTTCATAGTTCCAACTCCAGAGCATAAAAGAAAACAAAAGGGACTTCATCATAACAGTACTTCACAATCCAGGGATGCAGTTAAAGGAACAGTGGGAAGGCAGATTTTGGAGTGGTAAAAAAATCCCATGGGCTACAAAGCACAATTCATTAACCAAAACCACCCATGTACTTTTTGCATCAGCAGTATTTCTCCTAGTGAGCCATTCATAACACACAAATGAGCCTGCTGGGAGCTTTTCTTACAATCCCTCGTCATTCTTCAGGCCTCATATAGAAAATTCTGGACATCTTAGATGACCACTCTAAATGTTCCTCGAATTCAACCAAAGCCTATGGCACAAATTGATTATGACACTGACCAACAGAGAAAATTTTGAGAGGTTAAAAACATGAGCATGTTGTAATGTCTAGAAAGGAAAGAGAAATAAATGTATAAATATTCCTCCACTAAGCTTTTTGGACAACATACTATTATTTTTCATAATGATTCCATTATTTAGAAATAATCTATTGCTTAGTATTTGATAACGAGTACTTCTTAATTTGTTATATTTACAAACTATAGCTTATTGGGAACAAAAAGGAAACCTTAACATTTTTTCTGTCATATACTAAATTTCCCTCTGTGCACTTTTCTTGTGACCCAAATACATAAAAGTGAAAAATACTCTTATAAAAAGAACTACCTTATTTCTATTTTTTTTTACCTCAAATAATGACCCTCTTCAGAAGAAACAACAGGAATTTTTTTTTAAAATATGGCATAATGTTGCCTTTTTCAATGGTCACTTGATCATTCAAGAAGTATTCATTATTCTGAAAACAAGCATTTATTAGATATTGATTTATGAAATATTTATTATGCTGAAAGTGTTTTCTATCATCAGTAATTCTTCATCTAAACATTCTTTTAGAATTAAGAGTTGTGATAGAGTTGAATAACTCTGGCAGGAATGTACACTGTACTGGTAAATTCCCAAGTTGCTAAAGTTGATATTCTTGCATATCCACTAAAATAGCTCTAATAGTTCTTCATGTATTGGGCCACAATCACATGACTGCAAAGTTATTGCTTTAGAAAACCAAAATAATCAATTCTGTATTCCTATTTCTTATTGTTTTTAACTAAATATTTATAAACTGATTCTAAGAATTTTAAAGAATTCATTTGGGGAAACGGTCATACTTTTATTGAGCTTTTCTTTGGTGTTGGTATACTGGGCATTGAACCCAGGATTGCTTTACCACTGAGCTACATCCCCAGCCCTTTTTATGTTTTATTTGAGACAGGGTCTCACTAAGTTGCTTAGGGCCTTGCTAAGTCGCTGAGGTTGGCCAAGAATTTGTACCCTCCTGCCTCAGCCTCCCAAGTGGCTGGGAACACAGGCCCACACCACTCTGCCCAACTCTATCAAACTTCTTTCTTTTACCTAAAAAGTAATGCTGCTCTGTCAGCTCTTTCTTCAGTAACTTTTTGCCTTAATATGAGAACCTGTCAGAAGACCAATCTAGTAAACTCTCGTCTAACAAAACATTCTCATATCTGTGAAAACTATAACATGCACAGAAAAAAAGAAACAGAATTTGCTTTAAGTAAGTGAGAAAAGAACATTTCTGAGAATGTTAGCAATCTGTCTTTCTTAAAATAGGTCATGCAGGATTACCGAGATGGATTATCTTCTATATTCAAAACCCAAATGTAGGATTCCTTCCCTTGGGTGTGAGTTCAAACAAAGCATATGGTACATAGGAAAGGAAGGCATAGGCAACCAACAAGTGGAAACAAATTCAAGGTGTGTGTGTGTGTGTGTGTGTGTGTGTGTGTGTGTGCATGTGCACACACACACACCCATGCAAATGTTTATGTGTCTGTTCTGATTATAGATTAGAAATATACTAATGGAAAACATTTTAAATGGACAGTATAAACTCAGAACTAGTAAATAGTTCTCACAGACCTAAGTTATCATGACAAATAAATAAGTACCCTCACTAGCATCATAAGTATACTTAAACTAGCTGTCATATGATTTCAAAAGAGAAAGTCTAGTGGACAAAACCACTGGAAAACAGAAAAGAGGCCAGTAATAATTTGGAATGGAAGAGAGGAGGAAAAGAATGCGAACCTTTGATGAGCATGACTCTAATGTTACATTAGGCTTGAAGTCAACTCTAAACTGGGGTTTTTGAAGGTGTAAATCAAAATTCTACTTTTCAGAACCTATAAAAAGTCTACTTGTGATTAGTAACACAGGCACAATATATGGATAATTATTTAGAGATGTTTTTGATATTAGTTCAGATGCATGAACTTATTTTTAAAGACCCAAAATTAGAAAATAAGGTTTCTATCAAGTTTTGCTGGATATTACATTCAAAAAATTACTAGGTTCTAAGATTGACTATGCCAATATTCATAAAACTAATATTCAGTTAATGTCTATATGAAATGATCTCTTAAATATAAGGAGATCTATAAAACTTTCAGATTTTACTAACATTGCCTGGTTTTCTAATATTTCTATAAATGTTTCCAATTTTATCAAATATAGAAAATATGGTAAGAAAAAAAGAATATAGAGAGGCTTATTGTAATCCAAAAAAAAATTAATGTGATAAAGATGGATTTGAGAAGTTTAGGGGACAGTGGGAAACAGATAGGCTAATCTGTCATTCCTTCACTGAAATCAACAAGAGTAGGACAACACTCCAACCAACAGACCATGTAGGGCTCAGAGGTAAGAGGTAGCTGGGTGTGATTCTCTTTGGTTGCAGAGTTTGCCAGTAAAAAGGACCTTGGGAAAGACCAGGCCAAAATCACAAAAAAGACACACCAAAAATCTGAGGGGGGAATCCCTTAGAAAAGTTGAAATCAAGAGAGTCTACAGTTATGTGTTTCAGAAAGAAAAGATGAACTAATTGTGGTCAAGTTTGTCACCAAAATGTGTGTTAAGGCTCTCAGAATTTATTCCTTACAAGCTGATCTATAAAAATTAGAGAATTACTTAGGCCAAGATTTACAATGGGAAATGCTTATGACATTCCAACAAATAATAGAAGTAAGTGAATAGGCCCAGTGAGGTCAATGGTCAACTAAGTAAGACAATGATATCTCAACCCCAGAAGGCCCTGTTAGCAGGAGTGTGGGTGCAGCATAGCCCAATCCAAAATTTACAAATGACCAAAAATCAAGATTCTTCAGTGAAATATATATTCATTTTTTTCAAAAACAACAACCACATCAATGTTTTTCACAATACTAAACTACCAAGCAAAATATTTGTGGAAAAGGAAATAAAAATGGCCTTCAAATACATGAAAAAATAGTCACGAGATCCAAGATGGTGGACTAGAGGGAGGTTGCGTTCCTTGTCACTCCGTAACTCCGGTTTCAAGCAGAGGATATCTGTTTCTTGGTGAGGCAGTTTTTGCTGCTTATCGATCCCATGGTGTTTACTCCATTTGTCTCTGTGATGATCTGCACTCTGCCAGCATATCGATGCCTTTTTTGAGTGCAGATTGCCACTGTCAGGCATCTATCATCTGCCATTTGCCTGCTTTCGCCTGTACATCGCCTGCCTTACACCTATCCATCACCCAACCCAAGAGGTTCACCTCCTGATCATCCGACAATGGTCAGCAAACTGATCGCCGACCACCAGTGGAGCACCAGTTGCCTGCTGTCACTTGGAAGTTCAGTGTTACAGTACTTGCAGGTTTGATTACACGTGGCTGCCACCATTCTGAGACAACAGCCATGCCCCGTAGGACCCCTGCCCAGACTGACTGAGCCCCATCTCCAGGATACCTCAGCCCAACCAATCACTCCCTGCCTCTGGGGCCCTCACATCGACTGACTGCTCCCTGCTGCCAGGACTCCCAGACCAACTGACTGCGCCCTATCACCGGGACCCCAGACCGACTGATTGGACCCGGCATCCAAGATCCCACAACCACACCAAACACACCGCACCTCCAGGACCCCTGCCGGACGAAACGCATCCCGTCTCCAGGACCTCCAGCTGACCACGTCCACCCCTGAGCTGCAGCTCCCCATTTGCCACCACATTTCGAAGCCAGAGCGGCCATCTTGGATAATCCTGGAAGCCATAGCTCCGATCTTTGGGCAAATCCCACCCTGCGACGCCTGCTGGAGGCTTGAAGCTCATTGTCAGGTACCTCTCATGCATCAGGCTACTGAACACTGGGAGGTTTCATTAGTATATGACTATTTTACAGTAGATTTTCTTTTTTCTCCTTTTTAAAAAATTTAACTTTTTATTTCTTTACTTTTCTTTCTCTCTTTTCCTTTTGTTTACCTGTTCCTCAGAGTCTCTTTCTCCCTTTTTTGCATGCTAACATCCGATTTCTTTTGATTACACTCTCACCCTTTCTATTTTCTAGAACTTCTGTATATTCTTTTCTTATCCCATTAACAGCCACATTCTATATCCCTCTGCATCCTATTTGTCCTCCATTAGAAACTGCAGACATTATTGCAAACCTGTTTGTTTTGCCGAAGATAATATTTGAACTCATTTTGTTTACTATGACAATTTTGTTATTGTTCCCATAGGGGCTATTCGGTCTAGGATTGCATAGTGTCTGATTTGGGCACTGCTAATATTGATCTCCCCTTAAAGAAAGGGTTTTGGAAACCTATAGGGCCACTATAAGCCTACAGGGAGAAATCTGCAATACCCCAGATCTGCACTGCTAGAGGGGAAGATACATGAACAACATGAAAAAACAAGGGAAGAAAATGATCCAAACAAATCTAGATTCTATATTAATAGAATCCAATGACAGTATGTTAGAAGAAATGTCAGAAAAGGACTTCAGATTATACATGATTAAGATGATTCATGAAGCAAAGGATGAGATAAGAGAGCAAATGCAGGCAATGAATGATAATACCAATAAGCTGAAAGAGCACCTGCAGGAAGCAAAAAATCATTTCAACAAAGAGATAGAGATTCTAAAAAAAAAAAAAAAAAAATGGAAATCCTTGAAATGAAGGAGACAATAAACCAAATAAAAAACTCAATGGAAAGCATCACTAAAAGACTAGACCACTTGGAAGACAGAACCTCAGACAATGAAGAAAAAATATTTAATCTTGAAAATAAAGTTGCCCAAACTGAGAAGATGGTAAGAAATCATGAACAGAAACTACAAGAACTATGGGACATCATGAAAAGACCAAATTTAAGAATTACTGGGATTGAGGAAGGCACAGAGAAACAAACCAAAGGAATGAACAACCTATTCAATTAAATAATATTAGAAAATTTCCCAAACCTGAAGAATGAAATGGAAAATCAAATACAAGAGGCTTACAGAATACCAAATGCACAGAATCACAACAGATCCACACCAAGGCACATTATAATGAAAATGCCTAACATTCAAAATAAAGATAGGATTTTGAAGCTGTGAGAGAAAAGCATCAGATTACATTTGGGGGAGACCAATATGGATAGCACCTGACTTCTCAACCCAAACTCTAAAAGCTAGAACGGCCTGGAACAACATATTTCAACCTCTGAAAGAACATGGTTGCCAACCAAGAATCCTATACCCAGCAAGACTAACCTTCAGATTTGAAGATGAAATATAATCCTTCCATGATAAAAAAAAGTTAAAAGAATTTACAAATAGAAAACCTGCACTACAGAATGTTCTCAACAAAATATTCCATGAGAAGGAAATGAAAAACAACAATGTAGGTCAGCAAAGGGAGGAACTACCTTATAGAAAAACCACTCAAAGGAGAAATCAAGCCAACTTAAAAACCAAAAATAAGCCAAATGATTGGGAATACAAATCATATCTCAATAATAACCCTGAATGTTAATGCCCTAAACTCATCAATCAAAAGACAGACTGGTAGAATGGATTAAAAAGAAAGACCCAACAATATGCTGCCTGCAAGAGACTCATCTCATAGAAAAAGACATCCACAGACTCAAGGTGAAAGAATGGGAAAAAACCTACCACGCACATGGACTCAGTAAAAAAGCGGGGGTTTCCATCCTTATATCAGATAAAGTGGACTTCAAGTCAAAGTTAGTCAGAAGGGATAAAGAAGGACATTTCATACTGCTTAAGGGAAACATAAATCAGGAAGACATAACAATAATAAATATTTATGCCCCAAACAATGGTGCATCCCTGTACATCAAACAAATCCTTTTCAATTTCGGGAATCACATAGACCACAATACAATAATTCTGGGTGACTTTAATGCACCGCTGTCACTACTAGATAGATCTTCCAAACAAAATCCAAAAAAAGAAACCATAGAACTCAATAACACAATCAATAACCTAGACTTAATAGACATATATAGAATATTCCATCCATCAACGAGCACATTCACTTTCTTCTCAGCAGCACATGGAACCTTCTCCAAAATAGACCATATGTTATGCCACAAAGCAGCCCTTAGGAAATGCAAAAAAATAGAGATACTGCCTTGTGTTCTATCAGATCATAATGAACTGAGAACAGAAATCAATGAAAATAAAAAAGAGAAATTACTCCAACCCTGTAGACTAAATAATATGCTATTGAATGAAACATGGATAACAAAAAACATCAGGAAGGAGATTCAAAAATTCTTAGAGGTCAATGAGAATGATGATACAATATATCAAAATCTGGGACACTATGAAAGCAGCACTAAGAGGAAAATTCATTGCATGGAGCACATTCCAGAAAAGAATGAAAAGTCAACAACCAAATGACCTAACATACCTCAAAGCCCTAGAAAAAGAACAAAATAACAGCAAAAGTAGTAGAAGACAGGAAATAATTAAAATCAGAGCTGAAATCAATGAAATTGAAACAAAAGAAACTATTCAAAAAATTGACAAAACAAAAAGTTGGTTCTTTGAAAAAGTAAACAAAATAGACAAACCCTTAGCCACACTAACAAAGAGAAGGAGAAAGAAGACTCAAATTACTAAAATACATGATGCAAAAGGAAATATCATGACAGACACCACTGAGATACAGAACATAATGAGAAGTTACTTTGAAAATCTGTATTCCAACAAAATAGAAACTACCAATGACATTGACAAATTTCTAGAGACATATGCTCCTCCCAAACTAAACCAGGAGGACATACACAATTTAAACACATCAATATCAAGCAATGAAATAGAAGAAGCCATTAAAAATCTACCATCCAAGAAAAACCCAGGACCAGAAAGATTCTCAGCTGAGTTCTACAAGACTTTCAAAGAAGAATTCATTCCAATACTTCTCAAAGTACTCCAGGAAATAGAAAAGGAGGGTACCCTACTGAACTCATTTTATGAAGCTAATATCACCCTCATACCCAAACCAGGAAAAGACACATCAAGGAATGAAAATTTTAGACCAATATCCTTGATGAATATAGATGCAAAGATCCTTAACAAAATATTGGCAACCATATCCAAAAACATATTAAGAAAATTGTGCACCACGATCAAGTGGGGTTCATCCCTGTAATGCAAGGATGGTTCAACATTCATAAATCAATAAACGTAATCCATCATTTCAATAGACTTAAGGATAAGAATCATATGGTTATTTCAATTGCTGCAGAAAAAGCGTTCGACAAAATACAACACCCCTTCATGCTCAAAACACTAGAAAAAATAGTGATAGTAGGAACATACCTGAACATTGTAAAGGCTATTTATGCTAAGTCCATGGCCAACAGCATTCTTTTTTTTTTTTTCCTGTTAACATTTTTATTTTTTCAAGGTAACAGGAATTGTATACAAATGACAGTAGACCCTTGCCTCTTTATTTTTATCTAAATAAAAGATAACTCAAGATGAATTCTCAAGAAAAAAAAAAAAAGCTATGTACATAAGGGACAATATCTTCCTTCATCGTCTACTTGGAACCAGTAGTTGTGTTGCTGTCATAGAATCAGGGAAGAGGTTGTGGTAAGTTGGAAGAGGTACATAGGCTGCTGTTATCATTTTATCAGTAAACCACCTGCCGTGCAATGCATTGATGGCAGCAATAGCTGCAGCAATTGACGGGCATTTCACATACACATTGCCCAGAGCGGAATTCTTGTCAACATAAATATGGATGACTCCACCATGTTTATTACATTCTTCAATCACATCATCCTTAATCTCTGTATTCCATCCAACTTCTTCTTCTGCTTGAGGGTTAAACATGTTAGAGAGTTGGAAACACTGTGTTGCAAGTGGTTGAACAGAGGCAGCTGCAGCTAAAGCTGAAGCTTCAGTCTGTTGCGAAAGTCTTGTTTGCAAATCTGCCACAGCACCAAATGCCAAAGAGCCACTCATTTGTAAAGCATGCTGGGCTGCTGGTGGAATCTGCAAACCTGCACCCTCAGCAAGTCTTGCCATTAATTGGAGACGACCAGTTGTTCCCAGGTCAATTCCAGTCCTTTCCAGTTCGTCACTGTCCAAAAATGAACTAGCACTGGATGCATCAGTACGTTCAGTAACATGACCAAAACTTTCATTGGCCTTCCTGCTAGTTCAAATCCATTAAGTTGTTCCAAAGCCTTTTTGGCACATTCTGAGTCAGAAAATGTAATAAATCCATAACCCTTAGAACGACCTGTTTCACTATCCATCATAAGCTGGATACTTTCAATTCTTCCAAAAGGCTCAAAAATCCCATGAAGCATATCTTCAGTTATGTTAAAGTGTAATGAGCCCACATAAAGTCTCATAGGTCCTGCACTTCCCTTTTGTAAATTGTTTGCCATTGCTGCAGCTCTGTTTTTTTCTGCCTGTGATGCCTGTACTATGATCGGCACTCCTAAAACTCACTGGCCAGTTAATCCTATTGCTAGAGGCACTGAGTTAATGTCAACAAACTCCACATAAGCAATTCCTTTGGAACGTCTTGAATTTCTATCAGATATCATCCTCACATCTCGAACCTTTCCTACTGTGGAGAAAAACTCTTCCAAATCTCTTGGTCAAATTCTTGCTGCCAACTGCATGCAGAAAACTGTTCTTGCATCTCTTTCTTCAGGAGTTAGATTATCAATAGGTTCCCTCACAGGACTCTTGTCTTTCTGAATGGACTTTTGCTTCGGGAACGTCATCTGTAGGGACTTCTGTAGCGTCCTCGGAATCTTCCATCTCGACTTCTTGAGCGGCTTCGTCTCCTTTCTTTGCTTCTACTTCGCTTCCGTTCCCAACTTTTGCTCTTTTTCCTTTCTCTATCTCTACTTCGCTTTCGTTCCTTACTTTTGCTTCATTTTCGTTCATGACTGCGACTTCTGCTCTTGCTTTTTCTCCTCCTTCTGGAATCTTGAAACCCACACTCCAATCACAAGGAGATGTAGAGCTTTCCAAGGAGGCAGAAACTTTGTTTTTTGCTACATTCTTCATGGCCGTTACCACTGCTCAACTTGTTCTCATCCTTCTTGTAAGGAGCCTCAAGAAGTGCTTCAATATCAATATCATCTGCCATTTTCTCTAAACGCCTATGCGGGCTTTGGGGTGCCTGTAGTACTTGTCCCGAGTCCGCTGCGCTGCTACTGCTACTGCTGCTGCTGCTGCTGCTGTTGCTACTGTTAAGCCCCTAGGCCCAGGCCTCAGTACCGTCCAGCCCGTATATGGGGCTCCCAGGGCAACTAGGCCCGAGCGAATCTAAAAGAAACAATGGGATTAGAAGAGCCCATACATAGGAGCAGGACTGCGGCTTCCTCAGCACAAGATCCACCCCTGCGACAGCGTCAGCAAGCTCCCTGAAATGTCTGCCAACATCATTCTTAATGGAGAAAAACTGAAACCATTCCCTTTAAAAACGGGAACAAGACAGGGATGTCCTCTTTCACCACTTCTATTCAACATTGTCCTCGAAACTCTAGCCAGAGTAATTATGCAGACTAAAGAAATTAAAGGGATATGAATAGGAAAAGAGGAACTTAAGCTGTCACTATTTGCAAATGACATGATTCTATATTTAGAGGATCCAAAAACATCCTCCGGAAAACTTCTAGACCTCATCAATGAATTCAGCAAAATAGCAGGCTATAAAATCAACATGCATAAATCTAAAGCATTTTTATACACAAGCGAAGAAACACCTGAAAGGGAAATGAGGAAAACAACCCCATTTGCAATAGCCTCAAAAAAAATAAAATACTTGGGAATCAATCTAACCAAAGAGGTAAAAGATCTCTACAATGAAAACTACAAAACATTGAAGAAAGAAATTAAGGAAGACCTGAGAAGATGGAAAGATCTTCCATGTTCTTGGATAGGCAGAATTAATATTGTCAAAATGGCCATACTACCAAAAGTGCTATACAGATTCAATGCAATTCCAATTAAAATCCCAATGATGTACCTTACAGAAATAGAGCAAGCAATCATGAAGTTCATCTGGAAGAATAAGAAACCCAGAATAGCTAAAGCAATCCTTAGCAGGAAGAATGAAACAGGGGGTATCGCAATACCAGAACTTCAACTGTACTACAAAGCAATAGTAACAAAAACAGCATGGTATTGGCACCAAAATAGACAGGTAGATCAATGGTACAGAATAGAGGACACGGACACAAACCCAAATAAATACAATTTTCTCATACTAGACAAAGGGGCCAAAAATATGCAATGGAGAAAAGATAGCCTCTTCAACAAATGGTGCTGGGAAAACTGGAAAACCATATGCAACAGAATGAAACTAAACCCCTATCACTAACCCTGCACAAAAATCAACTCACAATGAATCAAGGACCTTGAAATCAGACCAGAGACCCTGCATCTTATAGAAGAAAAAGTAGGTCCAAATCTTCACCTTGTTGACTTACGATCAGACTTCCTTAACAGGACTCCCATAGCACAAGAAATAAAAGCAAGAATCAATAACTGGGACAGATTCAAACTAAATAGCTTTCTCTCAGCAAAGGAAACTATCAGCAATGCGAAGAAAGAGCCTACAGAGTGGGAGAATATCTTTGCCACTCATACTTCAGATACAGCACTAATTTCTAGAATATATAAAGAACTCAAAAAACTCTACAGGAAGAATGCATATAACCCAATCAACAAACGGGCTAAGGATATGAATAGACACTTCACAGAAGAAGATCTACAAGCAATCAACAAACATATGAAAAAATGTTCACCATCTTTAGTAATAAGAGAAATACAAATCAAAACCACACTAAGATTCCATCTCACCCCAATTAGAATGGCGATTATCAAGAATACAAGTAACAATAGGTGTTGAAGAGGACGTGGGGAAAAAGGTACACTCATACATTGCTGGTGGGGTTGCAAATTAGTGCAGCCACTCTGGAAAGCAGTGTGGAGATTCCTTAGAAAACTTGGAATGGACCTACCATTTGACCCAGCTATCCCACTCCTCGGCCTATACCCAAAGGACTTAAAATCAGCATACTACAGAGATACAGCCATATCAATGTTCATAGCTGCTCAATTCACAATAGCCAGATTGTGGAACCAACCTCGATGCCCTTCAATTGATGAATGGATAAAGAAAATGTGGTATATATATACAATGGAATATTACTCAGCTATAAGAATAATAAAATTATGGCATTTGCAGGCAAATGGATGAAATTGGAGAATATCATGTTAATGAGATAAGCCAATCTCAAAAATCCAAAAGGCAAATGATCTCACTAATAAGTGGATGATGACATATAATGGGGGGTGGGAGGGGGGCAAGAATGGAGGAAGGAGGGACTGTATAGAGGGAAAAGAGAGGTAGGAGGGGTGGGGGAAAGGATAAAATAAAAGTATGAATCAAACATCATTACTCTATGTCAATGTATGAATATGCAAATGGTGTGCTGTTACTCCATGTACAAACAGAAACAACATGTATCCCATTTGTTTACAATAAAAATAAATTAAAAAAAAATAGTCACCATCCCTGGCAATTAGGAAAATACAAATCAAAACTACATTGAGAGTCAGTCCCACTCAAGTTAGAATGGCAAGCATCAAGAACACAAATAATAATAAATGCTGGTGAGGAAGTGTGGGGGTACACTTATAACTTTGGTGGGACTGCAAATCAGTACAACCAATTTGTAAATCAGTGTGGAGATTCCTCAAAAGAATAGTAATAGAATCACCATATGACCCAGTTATCCTACTGCTTAGTATTTATCCAAAAGAACTAAAATAAGAATAATAGTGGATATAGTCACATCAATATTTATAGCAGCATAACTCACAATATCCAAGAAATGGGAACCAGTCCGGGTGCCTGTCAACAGAATGATGGGTTAAGAAAATATGACGCATAGGTTCACAAGGGCACACACATGCACACATACATATACATACATATATTTACACACATATATGAAGTTTTACTAGCCATAAGAAGAATAAAATTATGGCATTTGCCAGGTAAATGGATGGAATCGGAGACATTATCTAAGTGAAAAGCCCTGACTCAGAAAAAATCAAGGGTTGGAATGTTTTATCTCTGATGCAAAAGCTAGAATAAAGTAAAGAAAAAAGATGAGGGGATCAGATATCTTAAGGACAGAGGGAATATCAGTAGAGTAGAAGATTGAGAGGTAGGAGGAATGGGAATGGGGAAGAAGTACAGAATTGATTTGATAAAGTTATGATATTATACACACACACACACACACACACACAAAACAGTGAATTCCACCCTTTATGTATACCCATAAAGCACTGACTAAAGCACTGATCTTTTCAGAAGAGGGAATGGGGATTGGGGAGAGGAAGGGTAGAGGGGAAGAAGGGAGGGCACCAGAGACTGAAATGGAGGAAAATTGAATTCTGTGTATGTATGATTATGTCAAAATGAACACAAGTATTATATATAACTAGAATGCACTAATAAAAGCATTTAAAGTTTTTGCAGAAATTATCTAACTCTGCAGATTGCAAGGGCATTTAAAACTGATTCACTAAAACATAGATTCTGTGCGTCAATTTGCCTCTCATTAGAGCCAGGAAGCCTACCCCCTTTGCTACCAAAATACCCTCATTGAAAGATAGTTTTGAGTGACAAAGGCCTTAAGAACTCTGCATTAGTAGTTTAAATGTATTTTTTTTAGTAAGTGAGTTAACTAATTATTATTTAAGCACACCTTTGTTTTTTTGTCTCTTGTTTTGCTCATCTCAAAGTAATGATTCTAAGCATTCTGGAATGATTCTAAAAGTCTTTGAATATATGCAAATCTGCAAAGGAGAATATTTATAAAAGTGGGCCATAACTTATGAATCTTTCGTCTGGTAAACAGAAATGAACACAAGAATGCTATTTCATGGATGAAAAACTCCTCTGAAATAGGATATTTCACAACTTAATACTGTTCTCAAAGTACTATTTTAAACCTCAGAGTAGACTGTCAGAATACCTAATACTGTATTGGAAAATTGATGAGTCCAATATATTAACATTTATAGGCAAAAAGAAAAATTTCAAATTACATACAGGTTTCTTATCTAGTATATAGATTGCTTCTAGACAAATCTTCTGCTCTTTATCAGTGTTAGTTTTTTACATTGCCAACATTCATATAACTATCAAACATAATTCAAGTAACATAATATAGAATTTTTTAAAATTATCCATTGTTCCATACCCAGATATATGCACTTTACATTTAATCAGTATTTCACAGTATATCAAGTAGTTCAGGACTGATATAACTGCCAGTTACAGAGTAATTCTACCACCACACCAACCCAACTATTATAATCACAAACACCAGTACATTTTAAAAATATTTATTCCCTGAACATTGAAAATGAGTACCAATGTGAAAGACTAATTTTTCCTAAGAAGGACTGAGGTAGCATAGAAAAAAATTAAAATAGGTAAAAAGGACATAAAGGAAGGACAAGAAAATAAAATTTTAATCTGAGCATCTATAGATATTTCTAAGCCTGTCACTCCTTAAACCATTGTCTTTCCCAGAACCTCATTCCCAGATTTCTGGAGATGTGTAAACCTACCTTATGCACTGCTAATTAGCATACCAATAAATAGATTAAATTTTAAAAAGAGATGTTAAGAAAATATTACAGAGACCAAATCAACCTAAGGATCCTGGGAATGACCAGCACCATAAGTTACCTTATAATCACCAGTCTGATGTCATTCCTAATTCCTTCCCATACCCAACCCCACCAAGTTTCCTTTAGAAGAGGAGCCAGGAGCCCCAAATTGCTTCTCTTACTCTTGAGATGATCTATAGTCTCCCTTGAATATGCGTACCTAGTGTTTCTAAATAAATATGTGCCTCTACTGATACATGATGAAATTCTTTTTCATCAGTAGGTCAAAGACCCCACCTGTCCTAAGTCAAGTTCCACTATCTTCCTGGGAACTTGGAACCCTCTTCTAGAGATATCTCTTTTCCCATGACAGGATTACAAATATCACAGATAAGAACACCAATAAAACTCAACCACAAATTGAATGTCATCTTTAATATGAAGCTAGAATGCATTCTCAAATATATCATAAGCACAATATTGACAAGCAATTCTAAACACAGAGTTTGAAAATGTCAGAATGCAAAACAAGACTGGTGGGAGAGGCAAAGAGAGAAAGAAGGGTAACCCTGCACTTTACAAAGAATTTCTGCACTTAAAAAAACTCATGATAGAATTTTTTAACAGAAAAGTTTTCCCTAATAATAACAATAAAAATATTAATATTATATAAAAGTTCTAATTATGGAATATACTCAATATTATCATTAATTATATCCTTCTATTATTTTATTATTATTGTATATCATTAACACATATATGTGATTTTACTCTCATAAAACGATGTGAATTATGAATTATGTACATTGGTTTATAACTAAGGAAAACAAGATAGGAAGTTAAGTGATCTTCCAGGATCCAAAAGATAAATGAGCCAGAGATGGATGAGGCAGGACTTGACCTGAAATCTATTCATTCCAAATCTCATCCTCTGGTTAACATGAGCTTATTTAGAATGTTCAGAGCAAAGCATCCTTTAAAAATTATTGCCCAAAACAAAAGAGCTGACTAAACATTAGAATTCTTCTCATAAAAAGGACATTCATCTAAACACTTCTAACCAGATAATAACTCCCACATACTAGCTTAATCTATATTTCATTGTTCAAAGCCACAATTACCAAGGAATGTTCTGGAAACAATAAATGCTTTTGTTTTGTTTTCAATATTTCAGAGATATTCAATGAGCAGTAATATTCTAAAACCTCATCATTTAAAATAATAAACAATGAAAATTTATTTCTCACAAAATGAAGCATAGAGATTTCTACCATACATTGCATATTGTTTCCTTGGAAAGTGAGATTGTTTTGATTTAAAACAAAAGACTTAGTCATTTCATTTAGATAATATTCTAACAAGCTCATTAAAAAAAATCATCTGTTCTTCCTGGTTTTAAAGTACTATGCTAATTAAGTTTATGCATACAAAAACATTTATTTACCAAAGAACACTTACAAAGTAGCACATGTAAATGTGAAACTTCGTTTTACTTTTGAAACCAGATTTTAAGATTCCACATCTGATGTACATATGAATTACGATTTTTTAATTTAGAAATTTGAAAATATTTAAATCTAATATTCAGTAGTTTCTACAAATACCACTTTTATAGTGTACAAAATTCAGATGTGAAAAAAAGAAATGCAGGAACATTCCTAACACTACAGTAGTTTTGTGACTCTAAGGACATATTTTGGTTTATTATTTAAGATGTTATATATATATATATATTTTTTTTTTTCTAATTTGGTTTGGAAACAAACTCCAAATGAAAAAAATATATCAAGTAAACATCCCATTGAAGGATTAAAACCATGAACTATACTCCACATTTACAAATCAGCAGTCTCATTTTAAAAAGATATGTAAAGCTTCTCTTTCTCACCACAGATGTTCACTATATGTCCATTGTTCATAGAGGACCATGTTGCCTACAGTGAAAACTAATCTAAAATAGAGAACAGAAGTTTTTTTCCATATCACAGGATAATCACAAAATGGCATATCCCTAAAGGAACTTAAGGAGGCTCCTCATTCAATAATTTAACTCTCTGCCCTGAATTGCCACATTAAATTATCATATACTGTGAATTCATACTCCTGAGAAAGAAGTTTTCACAATACTTCAGCTAGGAAGATAATACATAGACTCTAAAATACAGAAAACATAATGGCAAAGAGCAGGTTCAGGTACTTGACTAAAAAGTATCTGAGTAGATGATCAACTTCAGTGATCAATGTAAGATGAGAGGAGTCCATAAGATTTGTAGGTAAGCATCTTAAACAGCTTAAAATTTATAAAAATAGACTAGACTTGACTATATCCTGAATACCAAAGCAAAATATTTTCATTCAAGTTTCTCTTTCATGTTATTAGATTATGTCCTTAATACCACCCAACCAGAAACAAACAAAAAGCATTTTCAGATTCTATAAGGGAAAAATACGACAAAGAATTTGGTTGGCAGTGCTTCACCTACAACTCGTAGTAAATCACACTGAAAGCTGTCATACCTAAAAGGCTGTCTTACTAAAAGAACAATATGAAATTGTCCAAATTATGTATTAACAGGAGTGGCTATTCAGTTATTTTGTTTTAAGTGAAAATTAGTCCAAAAGCCCATTGTTCTATAGGACAGATTGATTCAGGTCGCCCGTTACTAAATTAAACATTTTCTGCTCTCACTGCATCTCATTAAACATGCTACTGCAAGTTTAAATAACAGTGCTTTCATTTGCACAGTCACCCATTTTGTTATTGTTTACAGCAACCTCATTTGGCACATAATAATTCAAGCAGCCTTGGTTTCACATTATACTGAAGTATTAATTTTTAATATAATTGCATTCTTTCGTCCAACAAAAACAAGTTCAGTGGGGATTTTACTCAAGTCATTCTTCAATTATTATACAAGGCAAATTCTTATAGTATTTTGCACCTCTATTTACCCCACTGATTCATTTCTCTATAAATTAAAAACTCATTGTGAGGTTATTTAAACTAGATTATTTGCTAAACAATACAATGAGTAATTACAATGATACAAAATACATGGCCTATACATCTTTAAAACACCTTTTTCCAAAGGTCATTTGATTCAATAATTAAATAAGCTATGTTTCCCTAGCACAATGATGTGTAATTACTAAACCCCACAAATTTGCATGAAAACTAGTAAAGAAATTCTTCTAACATTGGTAAAGGAAGGATAATGAGAATTGTTCCTTTTATCACTAATCTTAATGAGGTAGATATTTGAATAAATACAATAAAGATAGTAAATGTCTTCACTCAAATGAAGGGGAACACAAACTACACTTGAGAAGGAAAAAATTGAATCAACTGAAATGAAAAGGTCAAGGATAAAATAAAATATGTTCTCAAAACAGCAAGAAGGCCTTAATCACTAATTACTCTCCATTTTGTTCACTCATAAATGTTAGTATGTCTTCTATATAATGGGTCATATTTATAATTTTACCACTTTCATAAAGAAAATTGTATTTTTAAACTAAACAGGTTAAAATTCCATTTTGCAATCTGCAAGGTAATGGTCACTAACAGATAATCAAATGAAGGAACAAATAATTACCTAATTGTAATATGCACTATACCTTACTGGAGTTAAGCTTTACTGGTGCCTTTGCCAGTTCACACCAGAGCAGAATCTGGTATAAGGTAATTCATTTCTGCATCTGATCTAAAGAGATTACCTTAACGAAACAGCAAAAAAGACATAGAATTTGGAATGGCACCTGCAGAGTAAGGTGCAGGGTATATTCATAAAAATACTCATCTATACCTTGGAAGCCTATTTACCAAAACACTTGAATCATAATGGATTATATTATTTAAATAAGTGTAAAAGAATTAACCATTTCCCTGTCAAATGTATGAGGAGGAGATTGTTTCTTCTAAAGGAGTGTTATGATTAGATATTAGATGTCCCCCAAAAGCTCATGTGTGAAACGATGCAAGAAAGTTTAGAAGTTAAATGATTGGGTTATGAAAGTGAATTAATCCCATGATAGAGATTAATGAAGTGGTAACTGAAGGGAAATAGGATGTGACTGGAGAAAGTGGGTCATTAGGGGCCTCCCTTTGGGGCATATATTTTATTCCTGGTAATGGAATCTCTCTGCTTTCTGGAGATATGTCCACATCTGCTTTCCTCTGCCACACCCTTCTGCCATGATGTTCCACCTCAACTCAGGACCAGAGCAATGAAGTCGGCCATCTACAGACTGGAACCTCTGAAACTGTGAGACCCCAAATGAACTTCTCCTTCTCTAATTGTTCTTGTCAAGTCTTTTGGTCACAACAGTAAAAAAGCTGACTAAAAACAAGGAGTATGCAACTAAACACGTATTATAAGTTACAGGAATAAAAATTATGTGAAAAATATATGACAGTATAGAATTGTTGATTTACCCTTTCAGGTTTTCAAAGTGTATGAGTTTAACAACAACAACAAAATACTAGCTTAAATTAATAAATCAGTAAATGACAATTTTTAAATGATTCTTCTTACTAATTTTAATTATAGTATAAACTTACATATGGGGTTAAAAAATTGTGGTTTTTGAAAATACAAATTATGATATTTGGAACAAAGAATAAAACACCTAGGAAGCCAAGAGCTATGAATCTCAGGGGGAAAAGGTGCCTTTTTTTAGTTATTATGTAACTCTCAGTATACTATAATAGGTTCATGGGTCACAAAACTTCCATTAACTTCTTACTATGGGATAAAGATGAACAAGTCTCCTTCTGAAATCTCCCTCCCCGAAGTTTAGGATTTCGAGGAAATTACTTCATAATATGGCTTGTGTATTAAGTTACCCGCTCAATGTCATTCCCTCCCAGACATAACCCCACAAGAATAGTAACTCATTGGTGCTCTTTGTGTCTACTACTGTGAGACCTGATTAAGGAAATATTCTCCTGTATCTTGTAGAGCCAAGACAGATTTTTTTTTTTTTTTAAAAACAGGCTACTACCTACCTAAATGCCCTTTATTCTTGGAATTAATATTCATTCATGTACCAGACTCTAGGTTTGATCCCTAACAGTGAAAAATAAAAGAAAGAAAGCTAGTTAGCTAGATTGGGGTCTAGTGGATAAGACAGACATATTCAAGGATAATTATGACTTAACCTGAAAATGCTGTAGCAGATATAGACAGGGCTTGCTATAGATGATCACTTAATCCAGAATAAGGAAAATAAAATGAAACATTTCAAGAAAAGGCCTTGAACTAAATCATCAAAGAGCTACATATTCAGATAATTCAGAAAGGTTATTTCAGTCACAAAATTCAGGAACAAAAAGCACTAAGCCTTTGAGGGGGAAAGGCAACTAAGTATAGTGAGAAGGGGACTGCAATGAGATTGGAAAGGTTAGTAGGGCATTGGATATCATGCAAAGCAATGTGGATCTTATCATGAGAGCCATGGGAGACACCGGAAAATTTTAAGCAGGCGAGAGAGATGACTGGATTAAGTTTTAGAAAAATCATGTTAATAACAGTAGAAACAGAATAGCCTGGCAGTAGATGACTGCAATAATCTAATGAGAAATGAAACCATTCTCAACCAAGGCAGTGGTATAGAGATGGCAAGAAAGAAATTCATCTAATGAATTTCAAGTAGAACCCACTCTGGTCAAATACCATTCAAGGGGGCTGGGATTGTGCCTCAGTGGTAGAGCACTTGCCTAGCATGTGTTAGGCACTGGGTTCGGTTTTCAGCACCACATACAAATAATAAAGGTTCATCAACAACTAATAAAAAAATATTTTACAAAAAAAACCATTCAAGGCATTCAAGGAATAAAATGGTGAACTAAAATCTCTACCATTATAGGACTTACAAAAGCATAAATAATCTATTTTTAAAAAGATGAATAAGTGCAATAATAATACTCCAGATAGAGATAAGTTTAATAAAGGAAAAGGCTGGGAAAAGAAAAAGAAATATATTGGGAATGAGGTTGAAATTTTACACAGAAAGGTGAGGAAAGTCTCAACGAGGAGGTTGGTAAAGACTGGAAGGAAGCGAGGGAACAAGCTGTGTGACAAGATGTAAGTCTAGAGCCTCTCCCTAATAGAGAAGAGCAAGTACATTTTGCCCTCGTGACAACTGTGCTCACATAAGCTGGAGGAAAGAGTGAGGGATGGGAGGTTAGAAAAGAAATATATCAGGAGTAAGGTACTTTGGAAAAAAATATATCTTAATAAGTAGACTAGTGATATTTACTCAAGAAGAAGAAATAATCTCTGAAGTGTCTGAAGCAAGATGTCCTTAAGTAAGAATCACATATGAGTGAGAACCTAAGATTTATGAGCCATATCTTC
Organism: Sciurus carolinensis; assembly: GCF_902686445.1. Taxonomy (NCBI): domain Eukaryota; kingdom Metazoa; phylum Chordata; class Mammalia; order Rodentia; family Sciuridae; genus Sciurus; species Sciurus carolinensis. The sequence goes on from NC_062220.1 coordinate 71,898,224, forward strand.
CTGCAGAATAGCATACACAGGTAAAAAATGAAGAACATTCACATTCTAAATGTGCCTACAATGTTACATAATCCCACAACCCTCATATGAAGACCTCATCTATTCTGAGCCAGAGGATCATGACTAATGTGGGAAAGACCTTGGGAGATGTCCTTGATATACTGGCCTCTCATCTGTATAAACCTTTTAAATGCTAGTCATTGGCATTATTTAGTAGAGTTCGATACTAAGTAAGAATTCTAATTCATATTATTCAGATTTGACAGTCTGGTCCTGCATGTTTGCTTGGGGAAGAAGAGTTCAATGTGGCTGGGGCACTGTGATTGGAAGAGTCATAAAAAATGAGTCCAGAGAGGTAAATGAGTGGCCAAGTAATATAATGTCTTATGAACTAATGCAAAGTCTTTGACTTTTATTAAGAGAAAGATGGAAAAACAATGGAGGGTTTGGAGTAGAAGAGGGGCATGGGAATTGTTATTGTTGTCTTGGGGAAACTCTAGGATGCCAAGGGCAGAAATAGGGAAACCAGTAAGGAGGTAGTTAATTCTAAGAAGGTGAACAATGATGGTACCCTGGAGAGGGTCAGGACTGGAAAACTAGCACAAGCTCTGAATTGATTATAAACTAGAAAATGAGATAAGATAGAAGCAGACTGGCTGGTTACAGGGAAAATTAGAAGATGAGATTGACATCCAAGGAAAATTCATGTGATCAACAGAAGGCTGCTCTCCACCCTATCACCAGGGACACTGGACAGTAGAAGCAGCCATACACTTCCAGACTTTATTCATTATTAATGAACCAGTTCCTCGACCTTAGTAAATGGGAATTATAAGTAGAGAAAAAGGTCAAATCTCCCAGAGATCTTTGCTACACACAGCTATGCAGCATGTTTGCACATGAGCCAATGAATGAGGATGCTGATATCCTGAATTGACACTATTACTTCCAATCCTTTGTTCCATTAGTCTTTTATACAAATAAGCAAAAGGGATAATTGTTTAAAGCAAGCTTGTTTACAGATCATTGGAAACAATTATCAATTTGATGAGCTTCAGAGAGCTGTGAGATAATTTAGTACTAATCTAAAGAGATAGACAACATTTCTAAAACGTTTCTTATTTTAGCAGAAAACAGTTTAGGGCAGATTCATTTCCACATGGCTCAGCTGACAACCAGCTTCCCACATAAATGCACGTGAGTATATTTTCTTGCCAACTGTCCCTGAACATAGTGTAGGCAACACTGAAATCCTCTTCCTGTTTGAAATATGTGCTACTAAATACTTCATCTTCTACACCTTAGTGATATTTTACAGAGAAAATATTGAACCCCAATTGAAATATTAACTTTTTGCTGAACTCTCTTATTCTCAGAGGAATCTGAAAATATCATTCAATTTAATTCATAAACCCTCATGGAACAGTGACAGTGTGCCAGGAGCTGTGCTAATGAAAAGACTAAGACACCAATTCATATCTTTGAAGAGATAACTGGATTGAAGTGGTGGGGAAGGAAGAATCAGAACTTCATGGAAGAGACATCATTTGAAATGGACTTTGAAATACAGCTTTTTCAATAGGTAAAAGGGCATTCCTGAAAGAAAAAAAACAATGAGCAAAGACCAAAAAGAGGGGAAACATTAAGTATTCACAGACCAGGGAATGCCCTGCCTAGGGATTACTGAAGATTTCAGAGTAGCATAAGGCAGGAGACAGGATTACTAATTGATGCCCTAAAACTATGTATGTGAGAAGTGGTGGGGCAGGGGATAGGACAATTGAGTGAGTATATGTGTTTAAGGAGAGGAACATTAGATGCTTTGTTTGCTATTTAAGAAAAAAGAAACGGAAACAGATTTTTGAAAGCATTACAGGAGTACAGTTTGCATTAGGAGGTAAACAAGTACCTCCTAATTACCCAGTCAGCTAGGCCTTTCCTTTAAAATTTCAGCAGCCCACCAACAAATCTTTGACCCTTTCTCTATAATTTTATTTTTTTCATACTTAATCTATCTTATACATATTTAAGCACACATTAAAACTCTTCTACTTATTTATTTTACTGCCTGTCTTCCTCCACTATAAATAAGTTTCCCTAGAGCAGGGACTTTAGTCTGTTTTGTTCACTGCTATGACTCTATCATTGCTGGTCCTCACTAAATATTCCTTAAATGAACAAACACATGAATGAAGGCAAAAATGACTGAAACATAAAGGGGGCCTCTATCAGAAGTCATAAGGTCAGGGGTTCCTTTTCTATATCATGAAGAGACAGACTACTATAAAAGAAAATCAGGCAGGATTAGGAGATCAGAGTTATAGCTCCAAGCTGTACCTCTAATGACATCTATCAGTTTATTCAAGTCACTTTTCGTTCATAAATTATATTACTCTCATCTATAAAATCAAGATTTAATTGAACTCACATATACCCACTGTAGAATAAAACTAAGTCCCCAGCTTAATTAGCCAACGATATGGAATCTTTCTGCCAAATCTATGAAATGACAAGATTTTTGTCATGTCACTGCCCTTTTTTGTACATGTGGTTAAAATCGTTTACCCAGAAAGAAATTATACTGTGATAGGCATGCTTCTATTTAAAGGAATATTTGCAAACAGCAGCTCTCTTATTTCTTGAATTGAATAGCATGAGCAAGGTCACAACCTCATTCAGACAGAGAAGGAAGAGTCAGGGTCCCTGTTGGCTTGATCAATCTCTTGGCCCTAGTTTTGCAATGATCCAAGGAGCTTGTTTCCCCAAAGGCTACCCATAACTGATTTTAATACCGTGTTATCTGGATGGTTTTAATAATGAGTTTGGTCTGAGGACTACAACTACAAATCCATATCCTCCCAGTCTCCAAGATTCTTTTAGTGCTAACATATCATATTTCTATAAACTTTCATAGGACCTTACCCAGTGGTAGAATGATGACCTTTCTTCCTTCTAAATATAAATTCTTCATCAGAGTATGTTTGGTTTTACTAGATGGACAGTGTGTTTAAGCATTGAAAAGAAACTATGAATCTGAAGTAAGGGAATTTTAGGTAGTTTAAATGGGTAATAAAAATAATTGTAAAGTCCTTTGAAAACATAAAATCACTGAGATATATTCAATGCCATTATTTAAACATATTCTAATTTGTTATTATTTAACATTCATATCCCAGTTGGTCAGCATTATGACTTGTGAGCTGCAGGGTGATGAAGGAATCATGCCATCTGCTTCATTGCTAGAAGCGCTGGTCTCCAGAGGTCACTTACTGTGATTATAAAACACACCTCAAAGGAAACAATCACTCCATGCCCTGAGAGGCCAAAGCTCAGATGCTCTTCTTCAAGTTCTCACTGATTTACTGGGCAACTTCTTAGCAGGAGACTCTTAACCTTGAGCTATCTCTTTAGCCCACTCTTAAACAGATTTGAGAAGGGCAACATTTTTTTTTCTTTCTTAAGTTTTCAGATTATATTACAATTTTTTCTATATTCTGTTCCTCAGGGATAATATCATTTATCACCCACAAAGGTGTTGGTTGGTTAATTAAAATATGATTTCAAGATAGAACACAAATTGAAATACTAAAAAATGATCATTCCCATGTGTGTATGAGTTCATGAGCTATTGTGTAAAAATAGTACATTATTTACATCATTACAGGGTAATTTTTTAAAAGAAGAATTAGGTAAATGCTGGCTATTCATGCCTCTATATTATGTATTTTAAATGCAGTAATTACAGGGATTTTTAATTGGTACTAATTATTAATAACCTTGGCTTTACAAAAAGAACATAGGAAGCAGTCACTAAACATTTGCTTTTGATTGGGACAAGGTTTCTGCCCCAGTTTTCTCACAAATCAACTCCCTACCACCATGACATTTTAAATTGTACCCACAAGAGGTTTTCTTTAAGTGTTATATATTACTTCCCTGAGACACTCTCTTCTAAAAATCTGATATCCCTGAAAGAAGTAGGGGATCAGGAGGCACCTGATCACTAACACTGTGTGAAGCCCTACAGGCAGGAGAAATTCAAGAGCATTACATGTTTGGGAGCTGGCAGAGTTGGAAAAGGGATGTAGCAGAGGTCTAAGACAAACTTCATCTATTTCACAGTTTTGCCAAGGGCAGGTTTCCAGTAATAGGTTTAACTTTGGTGGTAGCAATGGGAAAACACAATGGTAAAAGATAAACTTGCTAGTTTCAAAAATTCAACCTTGACAAAAAAAAAAAAACACAGAAATGAAAACTGCACCCCTAGGGTAGAGATGTGAGTAAACCTTCACTTGTACATCTCTATACAAAACTATTATTTTTGCTGCACTTGGGCAACTCAGAGGCATTTGCAAATCTTGCCCATTCTTTATTACTTCTAATGCAAGTAGAGGAAGGCCCAGTGACTGCATATGCATGATAAAAGGTATTATACCTTTAAATGCAAAACTGTCAGTTTCTGAAATCACACACCTAGCTGCAATTTCATTACATACCAGGGCAGAGTTTGTGGAAACAATGAAGACTTCATATCAAAAGCAACATCTGCCCATTTAAGAAATATTTTTATGTGATTCATTTCTTTTGCACAAGTATCAATTTTGTTCAACTTTTTGTATTACTACATTGTCTCATCATGCTCCAACACTGTACAAAGCAGCATGAAGAAATGTACTCTGCATAGGGAAAAAAAAAACATCACAGGAGAAGACTGAACAAAAAAAAGCCAAATCAAATACTTAGTATTTTGAAAAACATACAAGTATGCAAACAATTGTAAAATTAAAAATCAAATATAAACCAGGCAAGGTGGTACACACCTGTAATCCTGGTGGCTCAGGAGGCTGAGACAGGAAGATCATGAGTTCAAAGTCAGCCTCAGTAACTTAGCGAGGTGCTAAGCAACTCAGTGAGACCCTGTCTCTAAATAAAATACAAAATAGGGCTGGGGATAAGGCTCAGTGGTCGAGTGCCCCTGAGTTCAATCCCCAGTTCCCCTGACCCAAAATACAAAAATTATATGTGTTTGACATATACTATGATCTCTAACTTCAAATAGAGTGTCACTTATTTCCCCTTAGAGTTTTAAAAATAAAAAGACATTCGCTTAAAAGAACTGTTATAAACACTGCTTTATATTATAAGCACAATATTTTCTTTCTCTATGTACATGATGTTAAATGCTACTTTTAATTAATGGCATTGAATTACAGTTTAAAATGATAACACTCGCATCATGAAAGAAGAGGTAATAAATAATGGAATTATGTTACCAAATATGGAATTATATGTTTAAGGTCAGCTAAGCTCCACTCTCCCATCTGAATATTGACTTAGAGAACATGAACTCACCACACAGAAATGCTGTCATAAAGTGTATAATCAAAGACCTCTTAGAAATGTACCTGGAGCAGCAGCATCCTGGCTACCTGAACCTGCTCTCAGGGTGAGCAAATACCACGTCCTGATTCTAGAATACTTCTGTCTGTACTGGCTAACTTTTCTTATCCTTCACGATTTAACTTAGGCACCATTTGGTATCTGCACGTTATTAATCTGTGCATCTCCCTATTCCTATTGCACCATCTGTGTTGTGTGTTTGTGTGTGTCTGTCTTCTCTACTAATTTAAAAATCATCCATTCACTTTCTCAGTGCCATCATTTAGCTACATATTGCATGGTGGCTGGAGGAAGCTACCTTGCCTTTGTTTAAAAAAAAAATACTATTTCACTCAAAGAAAATGTGTCAAGTGAATGTGAACTGTAGCATAGATTCCATTACTTGAAAGTTAGCATTTCCTGCCTCCCACTATGATAAATTTCAGTGCTGCCTTAAAGAAACCTCTTCCACTGATCTGCTTTTCATTTTCATAACGTTTAGTATTATTCTTGAGCATAATGACAGAATGCAATCCCAGGACCAAAGAGTCTAAATGCATTCCATTTGTCACAAGTATTGTATTTAGCAACTTGAATTATTTTTATGCAGATGTAGACCATCAATTATCTCATATATTTATCAGAGTTCATTATAAAAGGAAAAAATTTCTCTTTTAAAAATATGAAGCACAAGAGAGAACTTTATGCTATTATTGTGAGCAAATTAGCTGTCAAAACCAACTTTAAAAGCCATACCAAATAACCATACCCTTTGGAAAGTTGCTTGCAATGTAAAGAGTTTAATTGAAGTAACTTCTACATGATACTTTAATGATTTATGGACTGTAAAACCTTCATCCAATGAAATACAAGCATTTATTTGCTCATTTCCTACTCATAGCATTTTCTCAGTACTGTAGAAAGAGATAAAAATTGAATTTTGCTTATACATACTAAATGACATTTCTAAAAAGAACACTTACCTTACATGTAACAATAGTCTCAGGACCACATAACTCCCACTAAGAAAGTCACATTCTCCACTGATATGCCCAAGTGATAGAATGGCCAAATGAAGCATCACATAAAGTTCATCACAAACTGACACTGCTTTGAAGTTAAAATAACACACAATATACCTATGTGCAAGGCCTTCTTTCATTCTTAACTCTATATTTTACTGCCTTGCCCAGGAATTTTCAAGCCTTAATCATCAGAATTACATGGAAGAACATGGAAGAACTTATTAACACAAATTTGGGTCCACATTCAGAGTCACTCTCCATTTGGGGCCTGAAAATTTCCAAATTCAAACTCCCAAGTGTGAGTGAATTGCCAGTGCAAGTACCACATTTTGAAAATCATAGGCTCAGGTTACACATTCACATAGATACCTGCCATGACTCAAGATCTCTATATCCATATCAGGTCCTTCTATCTAATTGCCCATTTGGATACCTTGGAGGGTCTTTGAGTGCAAAATGCTCTACACTACCCAAATCCTATCTCAGAAAAAAATGTGCCATCATCAAGCAAGTTGCTTCAATACAAAGCTTAGAAGTCATTCTTAACTATTCAGTCTAGCCACATCAGGCAAAATGTGTCCATTCTATTCCTATACATCATCCCAATCTATCCATTTCACTTCCTCCCAGCTAGCACCCTGATCCAGGCCAGCAGCAGTATCTACTCCTTGGACCACAGCAATAGTTTCCTAACAAGGCAAACATTCCTTTTCTATTTCTATTTTTGCTCCCATTCAAACTATTTCTTATCATATAGACAGAGCAATTGTTTTAAAACAAATATAGCAATATTAAAACTTTCCATCTAGTTCCTATATCTTTTAAAGTATAAAATCCTTAATACAACTTGCAATAGCCTCTAAGATATCATTTATTATATTTGCCTATTATATCATTTTATGGACTATCTTGTGTAAGCTCTCCCACCTAACCATGCTGACCTTTCTCTATATCTTGCTTTTGTTGTCCAATCTCAGGGATTTTGCTTATGTTGATGCCTTTATATATTCTCCATCTTGCTTTTACTAGCAAATTCCTCATTCCTTTGATCTCAGCCTAAACTCCATATCTCATATAAAACCTCCCTGATTCCTGATAATAGGTTAAGTCACTACTACACTATTATCACAAGGTATTTTGCACTGCCCCTTGAGTCTGATTAATAACATTTATAATTATGTCCTCATTGTACATACATGTTACCATTTAAGCTGCATAGGAACCACTGTGTCTTTCATAATTTTAGTCCTAAGACCTTAGACAGTGTTTAACACATTAGTAAATCCAACTAAGTACTGATTGGTTGATACACAGACTATTGTAAAAATTTAGTGTGTTAATAGAGATGGTAAGTGAACAGAAGTGGTCAAGTTCATTGTGATAACTATCCTGGGTTTGTTTTACACAGGAGAGCTCCAATCTTTTCAAAAGGGCTCACTTAACCCTCTTCTTTGGGCCCATACTGCCCAGACTTCAGGATCAATCGTGGCCATTGCAGCAATCCTCTGGCATTGGCTTAACTATTTATTCTAACCCAGTTTCCTAATAGCCAAGCTCCTATACAGCCTGCATTGTGATCATTTCCCTTGTATACCATTTCTTTATAAACCCTCTAAGACCATATTGTTACCCTGCTCAAAATCCAGTGTCCACTGAATTCCAATTAAATAAAGATGAAACTTACACTATCACTTCTACACCATTCCCAAAACAATAACTGCCTATCTGAATCCCAGAAAGCAGCCTTACTCTTCATTGCCCTATGATGGTTTGGATCAGAGGTGTCCCCCAAAGCTCCTATGCTAATGCAGGAATATTCAGAGGTGAAATGACTGAATTATGAGAGCTGTAACCTAATCAGTTCATCCTAGTTTGAATGGACTAACTGGGTGGTAACTATAAACAGTGTGTGTGTTTATTATTTTTTTTGCGGGGGTGGGGGTGTGGATAACTAGAGGAGGTGTGTGTGTTACCAGGGGCATGCCCTGAAAGGGTTCATCTTCCTGTGGTCCCTTTCCTCTACTTTCTCTCTCCTTCCTGACTGATATGAATGTAGCAGGTCCCTCTGCCATGCCCTTCCACCATGATATTCTGCCTCATGTTGGTCCCACATGGCTGACCATGGCCTAAACTTCTGGAACTATAAACCAAAATAACAACTTTTCCTTCCCTAAGTTGTTCTTGTTGGGTATTTTGGTCACTGTGACAAAAAAGCTGAGTAACACATGCTCCAAATGAACACTTATGCAGAATTAATACAGGCTTTCGACAAGAGTTGCACTACTAGCCTTTACCCTCAGAGATTGAAAGCTATGAAGAGACAATTTTCCCTAAAACTCACACCTTGATTTTGCTCCAAGATACTTACTCCTGGATTTCATGTGACCTGGGTGTTATTCTTAATTTCTCCCTTTGCATCCATTCATTCAAATGTATATTGGAAACCAACTATGTGCAAAGAATGGCCAGATTTTGAGGATATGATAATAAACAAAAAATCATTATTGCCCTGAAAAGAAATCACTCCAGAATATAATACAGAAGTGTGTAAGTAAGATGATCTGTGAGCCCAGAGATAAGCTAACTGATCTAGATGTTGGAAAGAGGGTGAAAATAGAGTTGACAGATGATCAGAAATTAACTGTTTTTAATAAGAATAAAAAGAACATTACAAGCAAAAGGAACACCATCAGCAAAGAATTACAAAACATCAGAAGACTTATAGTGAAATAAAAATATCTCTGTAATGTTGGAACATAAAGTATGAAGCCACATGTAGTAGGAATTGGGTCTGACAGAGAAAAAACAAGTTATGTCATGAGCAGCAGTGTTTGACATGCCAGGGAACTCAGTATTAGCTCATAGCCTTGCAGAGTATACATGGAAAATTAAACATAAGGAGATGTGATAAGGTAAATAAAGGCAGCAGTAGGGGATGGAATAATGTTATCTACTGTGGGTGTAGTGTCATCATGGTGGGACATTCAAACATCAGATATGAGGACACAAGGAGATGCAGGTACCTTGTTGTGAGATTCAGACTAGGAATATTCATTCCACTTGATTAGTGGACACTTTCTGAGGGAGATGGATCCAAAAGGGTAGTAAACTTTGGACATACAGATGTTGGAATTACGAGCATTTAAGGCTGAGGGAAAAAATCACCCCCAAGAGCATAAAGGTTCATGAAACAGTCTCCAAACTAATATTATATTTGACTGGAGCACAGGTGGCATATAGCAAAGGCATGAAAGGGCATAACCAAAAACAGGTTTGATCATAGTGCTGGGAGGATACAAATACCTGAGCCATCAGTTTCATTGATAAACTCCACTGTGTACTAAGGTATGTGTGAAGAGACACACACACACACACACACACACACACACATACACATACATATACATTAATATACATGTGTATATATATGTATACACAAATACACATAAGCACAATATATTTGCCTATGTATGAACATATATGTGTGTATACACAACTTAAATTTTTTTTTTAAATTTGATAACTTGCCTAGAACTCCCTCAGCCAACACATAACTTTGAAAGTCTTTTCATGGAAGAAAATGTGCTTCTGTCACTTTTCCTTATTTATTCTGCCCATGCCATCCAAAACTATTGAGATTTATTTAAATCTGTTTTCTCCACATGAAATAAAAAAAATCAGTGTGAGTCAAAGTATAATACACATAGCTCTAAAATGTAATATTAGTAATAAAACTCAAACCATTCTAACAGGAAAAATTTACAAGTGTCTGATATGGTAGAATCACCTTTCAGAAATAAAAAGTCATCATTACATAATAGGAAATATTAAAACTTCCATTAGAAGGAAGGTTAAAATGAGACTTAAATAAGATGCACTCATACTAGAATTTTTTACAGTAACTGAATAGAATCTTAATTATTTTACTTACTTTACTTGAACCTCTCTAAAAACCCTATTGCCAGTAATTTGGGCTGATGAATGTAGTCAATAAAGAAGAGCCTCCACTTTAACACTCCTCCCTCATAGCCTGTCCCTCTTGTGGTTTTTCCAATAGGCTATTGTTAGATTCATTTACAGTAAAATAATTACCAGCTCCCTAAGCAAGACACATAGCAGGTTATCTATTGTCCCTCAGAGGATTGTTGGACTATTCTTAACAAGCATTCTAAATTACAGTAGCAGCTTTATTGCAATTAACAAACAGACACAATCACAATGCAGTTATATCTCAAAAGAGGGAAAGATTCTGAAGTATACTGCTGTGGTTGTTTTGTGAACAACTGTTTTGCAACCCTAAATTCAAAGACCAGTCTTTTAAGCAAATAGGCACATGTCTCAGGAGCAGGGAACACAGACAGAATAGCTTTTCTTGTTATTCCCAGCAGAAAGAGTAACACTCTGATGGTTCAGAGAATTAACAGAGTGCAGACGTGAAGAGATACCAGCCTTCCCCATCAGTATGTATAGCACTCACACTTGATCATTTACAGCTTTGTCTGCTTGACATCTCCCAGTCTCCAATTCCCAAGCAGTAGCACCGAGGCACATTTCTGCCTCACCATTTCCATTGACATTCTAATCTTGAGATGTGTCAAAATTAAAGTTGGCAAGTTTCCAGACTATCTGAATTCTTTCATGTTTATAATACTGCAATTACACTGTGCATATTCATAGGAATCCCATGGAGGCTCTAAGAGGATCTGTTCACAGAGTCTTAAAAGAATACAGGTCAGCACATGGAAGCCAATATGACTGCATTGCCCACTAATGGGGAAGGATTGGGAGAGGAGAATGAGAGAAGGACTTGACCCAAATGTTTCTTTCCCTGCAAATGATATGAAAGTACACATATAAATAGTTCTACTAATAAGTCCCAATATTTTAAAGAGCAATGAGATTGTTACAAAGGAAGTTTATGTTCTGGATTGAATTACTGATGGTTTGGACTAGAATCATTGTTCCCCCCATTGCATTTTTATACTTGAGCTACTTTGTATAACTATCTCATACTCCAGAAATGGTTGTGTGGGACTGGTAAAAGAAAGCAAGTAATTATATTAACAAGGTAATAATACAAACTCAAATTTTAATAAAACAAAGATATTAGTTGTCCTGGGAGGTGTGTGTGTGTGTGTGTGTGTGTGTGTGTGTGTGTGTGCGCGCGCGTGCGCGCGCACATGCTCATGCTAAGAATATATACATGAATTATTTACAAAATAACACAATTAAGTTTTGGCACATAAATTATATAGTACTTCTAACCCTTTATACCCTGTGACATACAGAGAAAATCATGGTTTCAGTGCAGAACATGAGTAAACACACAAACCTGCTTGTGCATCTTTACTAGCCTGGGGGTTCCACCACTCTCTAACTCTTCATCTCTCCCTAGAACCAAACCATTGTTTTTGGAAAATGACACATGTTTACTTTAAAAAAATATTCAATCAGAATTGATGATTTTAAAAATAAAAAATGATCTAAAATCCCTCTATTCAGAGAAAACCATTTGTCAATTCTCCAGTAAACATCACTGCAGTTCTCTCTCCAGGCACATGCACACAAAAGTCCTCAACTCAGGTATGATCTTCCTAATAGGCATGATTTATACACACCTGAGTTAAATCTTCAACTGAAGTCTTTTTAATCTTTAAGCTATAAATCTGAAGATGAGAAACGAAAACCTAACAAAGTATAGTTTTTTGTTCATAACATATATTATCATCTTCTAGCTCATATGCATTGTTCTTGCTCTTTCTCACATATACCTGTGATATACTTTTTTTGTGATAAAAACTATTTCCTTGGGATCTATGTCTAATTTTCATCCAGAAATCAGATTTAAAACTCTACCTTTAGTCCAATTTTCAAGATATCTTATTGTTCTTAACAGATTTAGAAATACTCATTTTTAACAATTTCTGAGTCATTGAAACAAATTCTCATGAGAATGAAATATTTCACCTAATCCTTAAGAAATGAAACACAGAGAAGTGAATTCAAGCTACCTGAATAATCAATAAAGGTAAGACCCACAAGTAGTCTTTTGGGAGCAATTCTCCTGTGCCATTTTTATAATCACAGGCATTCAAAATATTGTTGTATCTGATTTTACTTATGGAAGATAAATCTTTTATAGCAGAAGCTATCTTATGAAGGCTTAAGTCAGACTTTCAATATTGGGTAAGATTTATGAAACATCAGAATGGGAGCAATTCTGGAACTAAATATAGCCTTAAGCAGATTTAAAAAAAAAAAATAGCTTGAATGTTGACCCCCAAAATCATAGGACTGTGTCCCAATTACCCAAAACTGTAAATGTGACCTTATTTGTAATTGAGTTAGGATCTCAAGATAAGAGAATCCTGTACTAAGACATAGCCTAAATCCTAAATCTAAGGATAAATACTTAAAAGAAAGAGAAACAATCAGAAACACAAAGGAGGCAGCCATGTTGATAGGGAAGTAGAGATTGGAAAGCTGCTTTTAGAAGAAAATAGTACCAATGACTGCCAAAGTCACCAGAAACTAGGAGTGTGGTAGGCAAAATATTCTCCCTTAGAGACTCTATAAAAAAAAAAATAATAATAATAACCTTGCCAACACTGTGGTTGCAGACTTTTTCCCCAACATTGCAAAAGAATCAGTTTCTACTGTTTGTCCCCTAGTTTGTGGTATTTTGTTACAATAGCCAATGGAAATTAATACATCACTTATCTATTGAAAAATTACTATGTAACAGAAGTTTTGCAAATATTTACACTAATTTATTCATTTAATCTTAAAGAAAACAATCTTAATTTTAAAAGTTAGTAATGTTATTATTTGTTTTACAAATGAGGAAACTAAGGCACAGGAAGTATCTGAGCTGAGATCACATAAAAGGGACAAAGTCAAAATTTGAACTCAAGAAAGTCTGGTACAACAACATGTGCTTTTGACTCCCATGTTATTCTTACTTTAGCTTGAAGAATAAAGTGTACTTTAGGATATAAAGGGAAATAAATAGACTTCAAATAAAAAGAGGACAGATTATAAACCTTAACAAGACAAAGGACTCTGGATCCATGAATAACAATATAATGCATCACCAAGTCCAGAGGCTCCATTCCCAAAATGTACAAGCTGATAGAGAGAATGAGTTCAATTAATGTTTTAAACCATCAGAAGAAATACATTCAGATAGGTCGAAGGTACAACAGGTTCACATCAGGGTAAAACTGACAACTACAATAAACAGTAATATAGTTGATGTTAGATATTTATAGTAAATCATGCCAAGGTGGAAAAAAAATTCTTATTGAATCTTGGTTTAGATTTCATTAGAATTTGGGACATTTAGAAGATGTTTACAAATCAGTAAGTATAATTCATCACATAAATAGACCTAAGGACACTAATCACATGATTATCTCAATAGATGCAGAAAAAGCAATTGATAAGAGTATAGCATCCATTCATGTTTAAAACACTAGATAAGCTAGGAAAAAAATGAACTTACCTCAACATTGTAAACTATATGTAGGACAGACTCAAGGCCAACATCATACAAAATGGAGAAAAACTGAAAGTATTTCCTCTAAAAATAGGAACAAGACAAGGATGCTCACTCTCACCATTTTTATACAACACAGTCTTCAAAACTCTAGCAAGAGCAATCAGGCAAGAGAAGGAAATCAAAGGCATACAAATAGGAAAAGAAGAGCTCAGATTATCTGTTGATGACATGATCCTATATTTAGAAGACCTAAAAAATTCTACCAGAAGACTTCTAGAGCTAATAAACAATTTAATTAAGTAGTGAGATACAAGAACAACATACATAAACTAATTGCTTTCCTATACTCCAATAATGAATCCATTGAAAAAGAAATTAAGAAAATCATTCCATTCATGATAACCTCAAAAAAAAAATACTTGAAAATTAACCTAATGAAGGATGTAAAAATGAAAACTACAGAATACTGAAGAAAAAATTTGAAGAAAAGCTTAGAAAATGGAAACAATATCCCATGGTTTTGGATAGACAGAATTAATACTATCAAAATGGTCACACTATCAAAAGTAAGATACAGATTTAATGCAATTCCCATTAAAATACCAATAACATTCCTCCCAGAACTAGAAAAGGCAGTTCTAAAATATATTCAGAAAAATAAGAGACCCAGAATAGCAAACGCAATTTTTTTTTTTTTTTGCTGGGGGTGGTACTGGGGATTGAACCCAGCAGCACTTAACCAATGAGCCACATCCCCAGACCACTAAGTTGCTGAGGCTGGCATTGAACTTGAAATCCTCTGCCTTGGTCTCCCAAGTTGCTGGGATTACAGACATGCACCACCACCTAGCCAATGCAATTCTGAGCAAGAAGATTGATGCTAGAGGCATCACGATACCATTCCTCAAAGTATACTAAAGAGGTACAGTATAGCTGTGTGGTACTGGCAAACCAATGAAATAAAATAGAAGACACAAAGACAAATCCACATGAATACAGTTATCTGACACTAAACAAAGGCACCAAAAACATATGTTGGAGAAAAGATAGTCTTTTCAATAAATGGTACTGGGAAAACTGGAAATCCTTATGTAGAAGAATGGAACTTGACCTCTCTCTCTCTCTCACTCTGCACAAAAGTAAACTCAAAGTAGATCAAAGATCTAGGAATTAGACAAGAAACTGACTGTCAGAAAATGTAGACCCAACACTCCAATATATCATCACTGGTTCTGGGTCCTTAAAAAGAGACCTAAAGCACAAGAAATAAAACCAAAAATCAATAAGTGGGATGGCATCAAATTAAAAAGCTTCTGCATAGCAAAGAAAACAGAACTAAGAGCATGAAAAGAGAACGTTCAGAATGGGAGAAGATCTTTGCCACCTGCTCCTCAGATAAGACATTAATAGCCAGAATATAAAAAGAACTCAAAAAACAATACCAAAAAACTAAATAAACCAATTAATAAATTGACAAAGGAACTGAACAGGCATATCACAGAAGAAGAAATATAATTAGCTAACAAATATATGTAAAAGTGTTCAACATCTCTAGCAATCAGGAAATTCAAATTAAAACTACACTGAGACTTCATCTCACCCTAGTCAGAATGGCAATTACCAAGTATACAAATAATAAGGTTGGTGAGGATATTGGGGGGAAAGGAACAGTACTCAGATATTGTTGGTGGGACTACAAATTAGTGCAACCACTCTGGAAAGCAATAATGGAGATTTCTCAAAAAAATTGGGAATGAAATCACCATATGACACAGCTATCCCACTCCTCAGTATATATCCAAAAGATCTAAAGTCAGCATACTATAGGGATACAGCCATATCAATATTTATAGCAGCACAATTCATAATAGCCAAGTTATGGATCCAACCTAGGTACCCTTCGACCGATGAATGGATAAGGAAATGTGTTACCTATACACAACGGAGCATTTCACAGCCATAAAGAACGAAATTATGACATTTGCTGGTAAAAGGATGGAACTGGAGACTATCATGCTAAGTGAAATAAGCCAGACTCAGAAAGCCAAAGGTCAAGTGTTTTCTCTGATATGTGGAAGCTAAAACAAAATAAGGGGGAAAAGAGAGAAATAAAGGGAAAGAGGTAGGGGATTTCATCAAAATAAAATAAAAATTGATGGACTAGATGAAGGGTATTGAAGGAGAAGGAACTGGATAAGAGAAGAACACTAGAATGAATCTGACCTAAATTTCTTATGTATACATATGAATATACCACAGTGAATCTCACCATCATGTATTCCCACAATACACTAGACAAAAAAAAAAAAGGGTAAATTACAATAGCATAGAGGGACAGGAAGAGGGAAGAAAGGAATAGAGGGAAAGGTGAAATACTATAGACTAAATTAGAGCAAATTATAGACCATGCTATTAAAATTATGTCACAATTAATCCTAATGCTATATATAGTTTTTTTTAAACCCTAAATACATAAACACAAAGAAAGGCAAGAATCTGTGGTACTTGTGTCAAAATTCCTCCCTTCCTTATCACCCCAGTTCACAGAGATAAGAAGGGACATTTTATAATTATAAAAGGGCCAATCAATCAGGAAGATAAAACAATTATAAACATGCAGCCAATAATGGTACACTAAATATATGAACCATAAACTGACAGAAATGAACAGTGAAGTAGATAATTCAACAATAATAATTGGAGACATTAATATTTTACTTTCAATATTGGATGAAACATCTAACCGAAGAAGAATAACGAATACTCTTGAGCAACACTAAAGAAAAAAAAAAAAAAAAAAAGACTAACAGACATCTGTGCAACACTTTGCCCAATAACAACCAATAAATACATATGCTTTTCACACATGGGAGAACCACTATCAAACCAAATGTTAGACCATAAAAAAACTCAATAAACTTAAAAGAATAAAAATAATACAATGCATGTTCTCTCTGACCACACTGAAATGAAATTAAACACCAATAATGGGGGAAATGTGGGGAAAACAAATGGTTGGAAATTCTTACACCCCTAAATAATCAATGGGTAAAAGAAGAAATCAGTGGCAAATCCAAAAATTAGGGCCACTGGGGAGTTAAAAGATCATAGAGAGAATAAATACTAATAATAGTAGTTAGAAAAATATAAGAAAGCTCTGCAGAGCAGATGAAGTAATATTTAACATACATCTTGAAAGATAAATGAGTTTGTGTGACAATGATAAAGAAAGACAATGGAAAACACACAAAGTGAATGACAGAATCTAGATACTGAACACTTCTAGATGATTAGGGCACACAGCATGATAATGGCAAAAGAGGAAGATGACACTAGAAAAAGAGGCAGGGCCAGAGTGCTAATTCCTGAGGAGTTATTTTGGATAACTGAACATCAATAAAATTGTACAGAGAGATGTAAAATAAAATTGTCATTTTATATAATATAATAATATTCACATTAATTATGTTTTACCATTTTCTCTTCAGTACATAACAAATTTTTCAAGTCAAGCAAAATACCCCATATTTAATATGATCCTTGCCAGAGTTTATGGCACAATTCTGGAGACATTGAAGCTATGTCCAACAATACTTCCTTTTTACACTGCATAAATAGTGCAAAACTTCTAGAAATAATTTTCCCATAACAGAAGAACTGTTCTTTCGTTCTTTAAATTCAGTTAGTCCTGCTGGCTATTTAATATAATTGAACAAACTATAACTGATTTGTGTTTCCTTACTTTTTAATGTCACTAGCAAAGAAGTCTTAACATCCTCTTCTGTATCTTATATATGCTGATTTTTAAGGCAACAGTACTTAACAGGATAGGAGACCAAATAAGACACAAGAAACTTTGTTATGCTGTTTATATTCACAAGAAGGTAAAATCTGCTTCTAAAAACCATAATAAAACCTGTACCACAGCAGTATACTGAATATTAAACTTTATTATAACTATACTAGGCAATATTGTAATGAAATAAAAGGACAATGATTTAGAAATCTACCAGCAAATTTAACCTAAAAGCATAAAGCCTTACCACTAATTATGGAAAAATTATCTCCCTACATGCCTAAAAAAGCCAAATGACACACTTGGCATAGAGTAACTTAGTAAAGGTATAAAACAGGAAGGTGGGGTACAAAGGACCATCCATTTGAGTTATAAAGGCAAAAATGTTATTTGACTCAATTACCTTTGTTTCATAATTTACTGAATCCAAGTGTCAATAGCCTGAAAAAAAAAAAGCAAAGCAAGCAGGTGGCCAGGGCAGTACAGTATTGAAGAGTGAGTACAAAGAAAGGCAAATGGAATACACCTTAAAATCCTAGTAAAGGCATTGTTGTACCTGCTCACTTGGGGGTCACGCAAAGGAAGCCAGGGTTTACACAGAGAGAACGGGAGCATAGAAAAAACAAAAAGAGGTTGGAAAGGAAACTCACAAGGAAGTTTAAATTTAAGATTCTTGGCAATGCAACAGTTTGAGGAAAATTGAAGTGATGAAGATGCTTTCTTCATGAAGGGTAGCAGGAATGCAGAGAAATGGTCCACAGAGCAGAGAATGACCATGAACCCCATAAACATTGAAAATTTCACAGATAAGAAAAACAGCAGGAATGCAGAACAGGAGAAGACTAAATAGGAACTTCCACTGAGGAAAGAGGATAATAACAGGAAAGATGGCAAAGAGCACAAATGAAATTAGGAGGAATGGGATGCATGGATGGAAAATCATTACCATAAGAAAGAAACTGTCAAATAATGTTACAGAACAATGCTGTTTTAAGGAGTAGAAAAAATAATGATAAACCCCTTCTCTGTTTTCATAAGGATCAAATAAGAAGTGGCCTCCACTGAAGAGTTCAAAGAGTACTAGTAAAGGTCAAATGTCAGAAGGAATAGGACAATCAATAAAGTAGATCAGATGCATCCTTGGCTGATATGGTTAGAGATGTAGTCGTAGTTACTGGACTGGTCATGCTACACCTAAGACTAATAAAAAGACATTTTGAAAAAATAAATAATACCACATACTATTCTAAAACCAGACTTCAAGTTCAGTTAGCTTCAGGAATATTATGTATTCAAGATTGACACTTGTCAGACTTCAAGACTCATAAAAATTACCTGGAGTTTCTGTTTAAATGTAGATAGAATCTTTTTCAATAAATCAGAGATTGAACCTAAGATTCTGGAATTCTAACAAACTCCCAGGTAACACTGAAGTTGATGCTATGCAAATCTGTAAAACTTACAAGATCCCAGATGCAGTACCTTTGAAATATGTAGAATGTGTGTCTGCCTTAGTGAAAGCTTTCTCAAACTTTAATGTGCATATAAATCACTTTAGGGTTTTGTTAAAATGTAGATTGTGGCTCAGGAGGTATAAAAGGAGATCAAATATTTCACAATATTCCAGATATATAGACACTACTGGCTCATAGTAGTGAGCAGCAACTGATTATACAGCATACAATCATACTATGGTTTTGCCTAACATAATTCATGTTGATAGATGATACTTTCTATCAAAATCAATTAGATAAACCAATACAAACTAAAGAGTTTCTCCAGACATTTTTTCAAATGCCAAAATATTTGCCCCAAACATTCAACAACCATAATAAAATATATCATCTAATGATATATATTGTATATATATATATAATGATATATTTTATTTATATATTGCATAAGGAAGACATTATCATAAATTAATCTCACCATGGAGTTTCCAGTCATTGCTTACTTTTTAAAAATATGAATAGAGCACTAGGTGTCTAATATCAGTAAAACTTAAATCCAAGGAACCATTTGTGAAAGTCAAAAATAGCAATTATTGTAAGAACTTGAGAACCATCTCCTTTTTTACTTACTATAAATCCCTACAGATATACTGAGAATTTCTACTGAATTGCCAAATAATAGGAAGCAAAAGTGAAAACAGGATATTGACTAAACTTGCACCTAGTTTTAAGATAAACAAATATATAAACAAAATGCAAAAATGATTAGAAATACATGTTTCCTATTAGTGGATATGATACATGATTGAAACCAAGTACATATTACCTATGAAAGGAAAGACATAACTTTCCATAAGAACATAAAATATCTAACTAACCATTTGAATTTTCCACAAAGCATCCATAGACTGAGAAATATCTGTTCAAGTTTCACATGAAAAAGTCTTATTAATAGAAATGAATATGGGACTGACAGTCTTTGGGAACATAACAATCAGGCAAGGGCTTTACCTAGTTTTATTAAGGTAGTCACGATATACAGTTTTTGTCACCCCAAATCAATACAACAAAAAAGTTAAAAATGAAAAGGAAAAAAAATTCCAAAAAAACAAACCCTCCACAATTATTTATTAACATCATTTGCCTAATTTTATGTTGGCCACAAACAACTAATTAGTTCAGGGAGAAAGGAAAAGGCAATTATAAACTGGAACTTCTCTGATAAAAGGAGCTTAAATTAATGTTCCTCAGAGACCATTTCTAGTGAATGCTTATTTTACATGTTTACAAAGAATTCTAAAGCCCGTTCTCTAGTTTAGCCATAACAATAAGTCCTACAAACAATAAAAATTTGGGGGTTTTTGATATGCTGCAAGACCATGCATCTTTATCGTTGGACAAACCATTGCAAATACAGAGAAACACACTCACTCTACCAGGCAATGGAGAAGATCTAATAAAATGCAGCCCTGGCCTTTAGGATCCCAGGGGAATGGAAAGAGAAAAATGTATATTAATGTCTGCAATCAATGAAATGAAGACTGATGAGACTGTGTATCTAGAGTTTTGAGCCACGGGGATAGAAAAGCTGCATAGAGTGGTCAAGAAGACTTTCTCAGGTGAGGGAGAGCATCACAAAGGATTGGAAGGAATTTGAATAGACAGTATCATGTAATAAGGGCCTTGCCAAAAGAGGTAACAGCTTACCCTATGACACAAGTAACACTATGGATTATAAGGAGAAAACGAAGGGGCAAGAGGCTGAAAAGGTCATCCAGATGCAGTTTACAGAGGGCCTTTAATGTGATGCCACTGCTTAATGATGACCTCAAAGCCATTCATAGAATAATCTTCATAGGATAATCTACATAGGATCCACTACAAAAAATAAAAATAAAAATGATAAAACAATCAGAAATCAACATATGTGCAAATGATTAAAAAAAATGAAAAAATGTTCAACATCTCTAGCAATTAGAGAAATGCAAATCAAAACTATTCTAAGACTTCATCTATCTCCAGTCAGAATGGCAATTATTATAAATACAAGTAACAATAAATGTTGATGAGGATGTGGGGGGAAAGGTACACTCATACATAGCTGGTGGAACTGCAAACTGGCACAACCACTATGGAAAGCAGTGTGGAAAGTCCTACGGAAACTTGGAATGGAGCCACCACTTGACCAAGCTATCCCACTCCTCCCTTTATACCCAAAGGACTTAAAATCAGCACACTACAGTGACACAGCCACTTCAATGTTTCTAATGGCTCAATTCACAATAGCCAAGCTATGGAACCAACCTCAGTGCCCTCAAACAGATGAATGGATAAAGAAAAAGTGGTATACATACACAATGACTATTACTCAGCCATAAAGAAGAATGAAATTATGGCATTTGCTGGTAAATGGATGGAACTAGAGAATATCATGCTAAGTGAAATAAACCAGTCCCAAAAGAACCAAAGGCCAATTGTTTTCTCTCATTAGGGATGCTAACCCACAACAACAGAGGGGGAGAACAGAAGTTCATTGGATTAGACAAAGAGGAGCAAAAGGAAGGGAGCAGGGATGCGAAAAAGAAAGACAGTAGACTGAAGCATAAGAAAATATCACCAGTATAACTCCACATCATGTACAACCACAAGAATGGGATCCTAGTTATAATAAGTTATACTCTGTACATATATATGTCAAAATACATTCTACTGTCATGTATATCTAGAAAGAACAAATAAAAAAATTTTAAAAAGAAATCACCATTTACAAAACCCTTAGTAATATCTCCTTGAAGATGTCCAATCATACTTGAGGCAGTTCATCAGAAAATGAAGGAAGAGGTTAACACCTCAAGACAAATTACCAAGACAGATTTTACTGTTTGGACTGGGAAGGACTGAAATCTATCAAATAACATTATTGCTAATGCCTCACTCTCTAAATTTCAAAATGCTAATTTAAAGGGGAATCTGTGAAGCTTGAGGGAGAAAGAAAGAGCTCTTGGATCACAAAAATTATAGAAATGTTCATGAAATTCAATGATAAGATTTGACCTCCACAAGGCATCTTCCTCTGGTAATATCCTATTCATTTTTCTAAACCAGACACATAATGTCATCTCTTAGATCTTCACCTCAAAATTCATCTTCCCTTCCCAAGGTTTCCACAACATATGACAGCTCTTAGTGGAGTGGTCCTTTTGTCTTTCCAAACTGAAAATCAGTTTCCTGAGGTTGGGACCAAACTTTCTTCCTATTTGTACATATAAGAGTATCTAAAGTCAATAAATGCATATTTACCTAATGCAAACATATTCATGGGAATACTATTAAATGCAAAGCACTAAGTTCAATACTTCTACACAATAAAGAAATGAGGGACACAATCTCCACCTGAAGGACTTTACATCTACCAGGGAGTTTAGATAAGAAAGAAATCACTGCAGTACAAACTCAAGGATGAAGGTACAATCAAAGCAAATGTTTGTGAGATTTTAATTCACTTCCTATGGAATTCTCAAAGGAGTTTGATAGTTTATAGAAATACATCATGACATTAAAAAAAGGATGATGTTGGAGAAAGACAGGTAAGGGGAAAAAATGAGGCAATAAGATGAAGGAAAAGTAATTCAAAAAAAGTTTAATAGAAGTACAGTTGGGAATGGGCAACAGTTAGAATATTCTCAGCAATAGTTACTCAGGAATTCAACTTTGCCTAACAGCGGATCTTTGAGAACTTTATTCTATGAGTTCTCATAAATAAACATTGTGTGATATATAGACCACTTCTTGACCCACTCCATTGTAATGAAGACAATAGTGACTTAATTGCAGCAGTTTATTAATAATGACCCTCAATTCAGCCAAACACAACACAGTACAACTTAGTAAAAGTAACTGTCAAGGAATCCAATACCCAGCTCTCTGATGGTCTCATTTGGAAAAGGGTTAGTATCTAATGAATAGTTGGATTACAAATATTCCACAAATATTATCTATCAAGATTGAGTTTTAATAAGAACAGAATGGTAGAAACTTTGAGACTATAGTCTCTGAGAAAATCAGGAGTAGAAATATCCTGTGTTGTCAATTAAGGGCATATTGAAATTCAATAACCAATTGATGAACAACCAGGTTTAATCACTTCATGAAAATAGTAAGAGCTGCCTACAGTTATTATCCACTCTTAAGCAGAAGGCCATGATATCTTAAGCAGAGGACATGGGTCCTCCTTAATTGACCTATCGGCGCATGACTTAGAGTATGATCAACATGATTTAAAAATTCATAATTTTCAAGGTAAGTACTTTCAATCATCATGCAGTTAAAAATTAAAGACTTCATAAAGCATCTTTAGAGTAATTCACTTGTACAATGTTTCAAGATATTTTTCAAGATAAACTGGCTGCAAAATGTACTCTTCTGAATAAGTGAGATGACATGTTCCAGAGAGATGTTAGTTACAAACCAATAAAATGTTAGAGGAGGTACTATGAAACCATTCTCACTAAGAACAGTTAGGTATCAGAAATGCTTTTCTTTAAAGGTCACCCCTGGTTTGTGGTAATAAATTCATGATACTGGCATAACAAAGAACCTTATTTTTCTCTTCTCTAGGTAGAAAGGAAAGGGAGAAAGGACATATAATCTGCTCATTTTAGTGTATGAAGTCACTGAGATAACAAAATGGAACACCAAATATATTCCTTGTTTTAGATGTTTGAACATATTAAGTTGTGAGGGGAAAAAAAACTTTACAGACTCTTATTTTGGTTATAGTATTAAGTAGCACAACTGTTCTGTAAAGGAATCAGAATTGGGTAGAGGAAAAAGGAAGACATCTATCCCATGAACAGAAGTGTAACCTAGAGTCTTCTTTACAGAAAAATAAAGCCACCACCAAATTAATAAGCAAGATATTTCTCTCAGAGTACTGAGGATGACAATAGTGAAAATCTGCTTGATTGTCTGATTCAAAGTCATTATGAACTTAAAAACTGTTTACATTCTGAGTTGAGTCTAGAGTAGAGGGGATAAATGGTCATCCTTTAGAAAATGTATAGACTCTAATTCCATTCACAAAGAACCAGAAATGTACAGTTAACAAGAATAAGGATGGAAGCCAGTCACTGGAAATACCAGTGCAAGAAGTTTCATAGCATTTTCCTAGGCCCAGTCCTCCAGGATGGTTAATTATGGTAAAGAAATCTTGGGATCTGTAAAGTCTGCAGTATTTGATCTTGCTCCATAAGCTGGGCAATGAAAACCATCTAATTCCAATCAAACAGAATCTAGATTTCCACAAGTTCAGTAACGAATAAGTTTAACATTAAATACTGCCCACCTTACATTTCTGAGTTCCATGAAAATTCACCTATAATTTATTATGAACTTCATAGCTTGCTTATACTATTGTTTCCAAGATGCTAAGATATATAAGTTTAAAAAGTACTATACTAAAAGAGTTCCAAAGAAAGCAGAGATTACATCCCACTATAGATATGAAGCAGTAGGTCTGACTAAAAAAATAATCATTTTAAAGTAGAAAGTATTTTGTCAAAGGGAAAAAGGTGAAAGAGAAAATTTCCATTTGGTGGACTTAAGAGTATTTGTAAAGAGTAAGAAAAAGTCTAGAAAAACAAGCTGGTAGCAAATTCTCAAGGGCCTTGAACGAAGGGGAAATGTTTAGATCATTATTTGTAAGGCAATAGTGATTGTGTTGAACTGAAATTTCAGCCCTGAGCAACTATATCTCAGGTTAGTCTTTCAGTAGTTGCAAAAAGACACACAAATCGGAAGAGTAATTCTATAAACTGCAGGGGAGAGACCCAAGCTAATTTGTTCTCCCAGAAAGAAAATTTTAGCAACCCCCAATGCCTTCACATAAAAATCAAAAGTATACTGCCTATTGTATCTTTGCATCTAAATGTTCTATATTCTTAGGAGAAATTTGATGTTGATATAACTCCAGATTTAATATAATTTAAAAGTTGAAATTTGATTAATGATCACATTTTAATCTCTATAAATATGGCCACATAAAAAACAATGCCTTGAATTGAGTATTTATCCCATTCAAATCACACACACCTTTAACAGATCTCTAACTTATATCCTATGCCTCAACGTTTTCTTTTCCCAATCTGCCAATACACAGAGAAAACAAAGACATAGTTCAATTGCTTCCCATGCTCACAGCAGTAAAACCACATCGTTCTTCATTTTGTTTTAAAGGGGTATTTCTCCAAATACAAAGGTCTTGCTATTGACCTGCCATCAGTGATCACATGCAATAAGTCAGTTTTCTGGGAGTGGGCTGTTAGATCCTTTCATGCTCCACCATCTAGAGCCCTTTGCAAAAATCACTCATTGTGCAATATACAATATAAGGTATAATGAAAAAGTGACAAGAATATTCCTCTAAATATATATAAGTAGGTAAATAGACTGTTCTATGTGTCTGTTAAAGTCTGATCATATTTGTAAAATCACTGTGATATTTTAAATGCCTTCAGGGTGATTTTTAAATATAACTAGTATTTATTAAAATATGATGAACATTTTTTTTAAAAAATTAAGTAAATTAATTAAATCCCTCAGGTTCTATTTATATCAGGGGTCAGCAACATTGTAGAAGTGCTATGTGCCAAGATGCCAATCCATGTTTCTGGCAAGCAAGGGAGAAAGAAGGCAGAATCCCAGAATAGACAACTCAAAAATATCTGTGATGCAGAGATGTGTGAGGTCTTTCAGGCAAATCTATTTAAAAAAAAAAAAAAAAAAAAATTTTGGCCCAATATAATCCACTTTATATACTTCTTTTTCCCTATTGCACTTATCACTATAAAATTACACACACACACACTGACACGTCTTGTCCATTTTTCTAACTGGAATACAAGTTTCAAGGGAGGGGGGCAGATATTTTCATCTATTTTACAACCTTAGTGTCTAGAACAGTTCCTGGTATCTATCAGGATTTCTCTAAGTGTTTACAGAGGAAAGAAAATCTCATCAAATTGGGATCCTATAGGAGTTATTTATTTACATTTCATATCTTTCTATGTTACTTTAATTGGAAATTATCTCTTCCCTTAAAACCCAAGTGAGAATAGCCTCAAAGGAAATAGATGCTACTTCTAGATAAAAAGAGGCAATGGAGAGGCACAGATAATATTTTGCAACTTAGGGTAATTCAGTTAGAAGAGAGTTTCTGAGAACAACAACAAAAGGTGAAGGAAAAAAAATTGGGAAGCCTTTACAGAAGACCAGCAGTTATAGCAGGTGCTCAATCATCAGAATGCTCTCCTTCTCAAAGGTCAGTGCTCTCCTAGCCTTGGCCCACAAGCATCTCAAAGAGTCTTGAAGTGGTTCCACCGAGCTGAACTAGGTTCATAATTATAGCTTGAAAACATCTACCACACAGCCTTATTTTTTGATAGATGCTTTCAGCTTACAGTAAAGGGGTCTAAAAATGTTTACCTTTAATCAGAAGAAAAGGGCAATGTAACTTTTTCCTTGCTTACAGTCTGAAATTTCTTGTATTTTGTGTACAGTCTGAACCCTGACAGCTACACACAAATCGAATAATGGTTACCAAATGCTGGGAGAGGGGCATGAAAGGGGAAAAGGGAGATGCCGAACAAATGGTAGAAGTTTGAGTTAGAGAAGAGGAATAAGTTTTAGTGAGCTATTGCATAGAATAGTGACTATAATAAATAATAATGCATTGTATATGCCAAAATTGCTAAGAATACATTTTAAATGTCCTACCACAAAAAAAAATGTTAAATATGTAAGGTAGTAGATTTGTTGATGAACCTGACCTAACCATTCCACAAATATATTGTAGCCCACAAATACATTATTTGTCAATTGAAAAAAAAATGTTTAAAAATCTATATAAAAGAACGTTTTACTGTAGTTATCTCCATTAGCTATCAAGAATATGTAAAAAAATTCTCCCTAAATCACAACTCTGGTGATTTAAGCTCTTTCTCACTTGCCCCCCTGCCATTAAGAAAGAACAGCTGTTCATCATCACTCATATAATATCCTTTCACACAGAGTGAAAACCAAGAAAACAACCATATTCTCAAATGCCTGTCAAAAGATAATTCTCTTGGGAACCACTCATGGCCTCTGTATCTATGATTTCACTGAACTTGAAGACTGTAATTAAGTCCCTATTCAGACTTCACTTCTCTAAGCTAAATAAATTCAATCCTTTAAACTTTCATCACAGAGCAGATTTCTCAAACCTTTTAATAATTTCTGTTGGATTCCTCTGGATTCTTTCCAAATTCTACACAATAAAGTCATGACCAGGGGTTCAGGAGAAAAAAGGAATTGCTTGGCAGCCTCTTAATGTTATACTCTTGCATTTTTACAATTTGTTTTTTCTCCCTGTGTGAATTACCCTGTTCACATATCTACTGAGCTATACTCTGTTTACATTTACTAGTTTTTCCACCTTGCCATGGTTATTATTTCATTGAAATCCTTTTCATCTTTTCCAGAGCACTGGCCTCCTAGCTTGTTTTGGAGATACTGAAAGTGAAAACACAAGGTTAAGGACTGAGATCTGGAATATTATTCAGAATCCACTCCCAGATACTTCCCAAGGTGAGCCTAAAATAATATGTCAGAAACTCATGGATTGAAATTTCAATTCTGCCATCTACTAGTTCATGACTGTGGCAAATATTGAATGCTTATAAGAATAATAATACCTACTGCACAGAGTCATCAAGAGAAATGAATTTACTTAATAAAGGGAAGAATATAGCAGAGTGATCCATGCTTTGTCAGAATTCTAATATGTATTCATGATTTAATTTTCTTCATGGAACAACCATTCCAGCCATTTTTAACTACATTCACAGCACAGTGGGAAAGGTCAAGAGGGCTCATTCCTCTGCAGAATGAAACTCAATGTGAAGGATGACAGACTGACCCAAACAATTAATAATAAGTCTAAAGTCTTAATTCTAGCACATACCTCACCATCTGCTGTTTTGCAGGCAAGGCAACAGTAAGAACACACAGAACAATACACAAGTGATGGTGCACACAGATGAGGTGTGGGAAACTTAGAAAATAGGAACCTGGTATAGACAAAACAACCTTAGAAGACAAGCCTCTGAATTTTGCAACTTTCCTCAGTATTGTTTGAGCATTAAACCTTTCTTGTTGAGGTATGAATTTACCATTTTAGTTTAGAAAATAATATAATAGCATACTGTTTTATCAATAATCAAAATATTAATGCTTTCTGTTTTCTGTTAAAACAATTGTTTCAATATTTCAAAAATCATATGGGGGGAGGGGTAGGAAAGATGGTGGAATGAGACATCATTACCCTATGTACATATGATTACACGAATGGTGTGAATCTACATTATGTACAACCACAGAAATGAAAATTTGTACCCCATTCATGTACAATGAATCAAAATGCAGTCTTTACAAATAAAAATTTAAAAATGCATATGAGGCTCAATATTATGAGATGACATATAACTTTAAATGAAAAACAAGGTGAAATTTTTTCCATTTCTAAAAATATTTAAATGAATTCTAAGTAGAACAGGCAAGTAAATTAATATTTTCACTAATGACATCCCAAACATTTGACCTCTTGTTGAAAAATCAATTCTAATAGAACACTAAAGAATTACCTCTTTCTGAGAACAAGAAAAACAACTCCTGTTTGATGAAGTACTGATAGACATGCGTCAAAATTTTTCACTGATGATAACATAATTCTATTTCTAACTGTAAAAGATTTAGCAATGATATGGTTTAAAACTTTCAGTCTTTCATATTCTATGAAATACAGTGGAGGAAAATCTTGTTTAGAGGATGAATAAATAATAAGAACAGCTAACATACAATGAGTTCCTTATGTTCCAGGCACTCTACTAAGCACTTCTCGTAGCCCATTTCATTCCATCCTCAGAACACCCTCAATACAGATGGGGAAATCAGAGTTTAGAGAAGGTAATTCACTGCTGGGGGTTACAAACTAAATCTGATATTCAGGAATATTTAAACCAAGATACAGATCTCAACCTAACCCATTTCTGGTCATGAAATCAAGTTAAGTCATGACCAGCTTTTCCTCGTAATAGGATGTTTGTTATAGGATACGACAGAATAATACTACAAATAATAAAATAGAGTAAACTTGAAAGCAACTGCAGTAAACCACTAGTATACTAGAGGTAACTATGCACCTAGAACCACAATTTGATAGTCTTCAAGAGTACACAGAGATCACTTAGGCTTACAATTCTATTTCATTTATGAATGAGGAAACTAGTCATATGGCTAAGTCAGCAGCAATGTTAGAACAGGAGTACAAGACTACTTGAAAGTATATTTATTTGAGATGTATTATGAGGAATATTTCACTTGCAAACTAAAGTGGATGCTATTGATAATTGTGTCAGAAATTTAGGCATAAAACTGAATTGTCCTGGACAAACCAAAATGAGCAATATATGGCATTAGAGCAAACCAACACCAGACTGTTAAGCAAGAAAGTGGGAAAACTTTTGTTCAATAGCTGTTACCAAATTTAAAAAAGGCAGAACAACTTGAACTTACAAAATAATAAATAATAGCCATATATCCATGTTTTTATTTCTTTTTAGAAAATATTTATATAATTTAAACATTGAGCTAAGAGAGAAGCAGAAGGAAAAGAGCCAACATAGGGGAAAAAAAAAAAAGAAACACTTTGAGCCAGTGCAGGGGGAAAAAAAAAAAAAAAAAAACATCAGGACATTGTAAATGATTCACAAAGATTTTCCAGTATTTTCCAGTGTATATACCAAAAGTAGTAAGGATGGACACAAACTAAATTACTGATACTATAAAGCAATATAATGATATTTACCACAAGTGACACTTTGTATAAATACAAATCATAACTAATATTAATATTCAAAGAACTTAAACAAGAACTAAAAGAGGAACACTTTGTTTTCATAGGTCACTATTTCATAATGATTTGATTAATACAGGTATTTCTAACCCTGGTCTAGTGTCAATGTAGCAATGAATGGACTTTTCAATCAGTGAGATGATGACTAATATTTTAGCCTATAAAGTCATTATGTAAATTTCACTGGTTTATATTGCAGTCATTATGACTTGACACATCTGTTCAGTACAAGTTTTTCCTGATAATACATGAAGTTTTAAACTGCAAATTACAGCATATTTATAATGTGATGGTTTTGTCCTTTACTAAATAGGAAACTTCTAAGGTGTGACCTGTAACAAGATACTCAAGTTATTGCTTACCTCGCCATCTGCTCATATATATTTTCACCTAAAACTATACAGCATTTATAACTACATTAGAAAATGATCTTCACACAATTTGGCACTTAATTATATGTATTAATATCCCACTTACCTGAGGTCAACAATTTAGCATGAAGAATAAGGGCTATAAATGAGAATCATAAAGAAGATGAAAAGTTGGTCAAGTTTGGAAAACACACTAAGCACTAAACTAATGGTATAACCTAAAACCTTCATGCTCAGTCTACTACTCATAGTTCAAACATAATTCAAACAAGTTAAAAATATGGGTTTCCCATTCCACAAAAGACTACAATAAACTGGAAAAGAGTCACAAGACTATTGCTGAACTATGTTCATATATGAATACACAACCAGTGCTACTCCACATCAAGTAAAAACACAAGAATGGGATCCTAATTAGAATAAGTTATACTCCACGTATGTGTAATATATCAGAATAGAATCTACTGTCACGTACATCTAAAAAGAACAAATAAAAATATAAAAAAATAAATATATAGGATATCCTTTAACTTTCTTCAATTTCTGTAATGTCCTTTTAATTCATCTTTCCTCTTTGTTCTTTTACATTGTCTTATCTTCTAATCTGAACTTTATGACAATGACTGTAGCAATATCTTCTCCGATTATGCTTTGTTTTGTAATCTCAATTTTTGAAATAGATTTATTATTTGACTCCTTTTCTCTTCTGATCTTTGTCCAAATATTTGCTATATTATTCGCTATATTATTCCAGCATATTATCATGCTGCTTTCTGCTATTGTAACTCTTTTAAGCTATTATCAGTGTAGTTTCTCCTTAAATTTTTGAGAATAAAGAGAAGTGTTAATCTAAAATAAAATTTGGCACATCCATAAATGAAAATTGCAATAATAAAAAAAAGAAAGCAACAGAATCAATGGAAATTTCAAAAGCAAGATGAACGGAAAATAATCCAGACTTTAAAAGTATATACCGTAAGAGTCCATTTATACAAAATGTAATAATTAAAAAAAAAAACCATTGGGTCAAGAAAGATCAGTAGTTTCTTGGAGCCAAGAGAAGGAATGACTGGAAAGGGAAACCAGAGTACATCCTGAAGTAAAGGAAATGTTCTATACACTACTTGGTTGCAGGGATGTATGTTTGTCAAAATTCAGTAAAGTGCTTAAAATGAGGTTACCATTTTATTTGGTATACCTCACTAACATTGATTTTTATAAAATGTGGCATATGTTCACAATAGAATAGCAAGTAGCAATTAGAGATCATTACTTGGTGTCACATGAAAACATAGAAAAATGGGAAGTATCAAATAGAATTCATACCACACTACCTTGATATTAATAGAAAAGAAATCTATTATGTTAGTTATCAGTGTGGACTCCAGAGACAGCCAATCTATGTTGAAATCTTAGTTCTATAACTATAAGTTATGTACCCCTGACAAAGTTATTCAACCTTTCTGTGCCAATAGGGTAGGAGTACCTGCCTCATAGGGTTGTTTTGAGGATGCAATGAATTAATATTGGTAAGAGTTTAAAAGGTATATAGAATGTGAAAAATGCTATATCAGCTTTTAAATAAATATATCACAATCCTTTTTCAAGAACACACATTTATAAACAAGCTGATTAAGAGCAAAATTGTAGGAACAAGTATTAAATACTCTGCATAGATACTTTGACAGAAAGATCAAGGATGAAAACAAGGAATAAACCAACAGCTAATAGTGATCAATAATGAGTCTGTCAAACAGAAGAAAAAATACAGTTAAAAAAGCAAAGTACTCTGCACCACACCTACTTAACAACCTATATTGTTGTTAGGAATTACCAGAACCATAAATAACAAAGACACTGAGACCTGAGAAAGAAGAACAGAAAAAAAGGCAAAGACATAAGACATCAGGCAAGTATAGTGTTAAAATACACACACATACTAGCTTACACACATACACACAAATGAAAAACACATTTTAGAAATTTTCCATCATTCTTAAATAGGGTATTATGATAATAAGTTTTGGATAGTTCTCATTAATTATAAATCTCATCACAAAATTGAAAGTTACATGAAGTTGTACCATCCAAATAGTTCTAGCACGTAGCAGTCATCACTAAACAACTGATGATCTTCTTCAATACTCATCACTGAACGCCTACTTATATCTATGTGTTCTGGGGAGCTGTTCATAAAATAAATTATCTTCAAATATAACACAGAATTAAATTAAAATAACCATTATAAAATGAAACAAGAATTTGGCATTTTCAGGAATAAATAAAAACCTGTTGTTAGTGGGGATTTGCCAGAAAAAAATTTTAGAGGAATAGGTGAAGCAGAAGAAAAATGTGAGCTTCTCTACTTTAAAAAGACCAAAAGTAGGTCTCATGAAAAATTAAGTACTAAACCTACTCATAAGGAAAGAATTTATTGTGATTTCTGATCTTAAGCAATATGCACTCAAAAGAGGAATCTCATGTAATTAAATACTGAGTTTTTTTTTTTTTATTTTTTTTACGTTTACATAGGGTAATGATGTTTATTTTTTTCCCTTCCCCCCACCCCTCCCACCCTTTTCCCTTTATACAGTCCTTCTTTCCTTCATTCTTACCGCTCTCCTTAGCCTAACTCTAAACCTAACCCTAAACCTAATGCTAACCCCTCCCACCCCCATTATATGTCCTCATCCGCTTATCAGCGAGATCATTCGTCCTTTAGTTTTTTGAGATTGGCTTATCTCACTTAGCATGATATTCTCCAATTTCGACCATTTGCCTACAAATGCCATAATTTTATCATTCTTCATTGCGGAGTAATATTCCATTGTATAAATATGCCACAGTTTCTTTATCCATTCATCAACTGAAGGGCATCTAGGTTGGTTCCACAATCTGGCTATGGTGAATTGAGCAGCAATGAACATTGATGTGGCTGTATCTCTGTAGTATGCTGATTTTAAGTCCTTTGGGTATAGACCAAGGAGTGGGATAGCTGGGTCAAATGGTGTTTCCATTCCAAGCTTTCTGAGGAATCTCCACACTGCTTTCCAGAGTGGCTGCACTAATTTGCAACCCCACCAGCAATGTATGAGTGTTCCTTTTTAAATACTGAGTTTTTAAAATAGAATCCTGCAGCCTCCATGTAAAAAAGACTGGCATGTGTTCTGTTTACAAATACAATTTTATTGCCCAGCCAGGAGCCCTATTAAAGAGAAAGAACAAAAGGACTAACAGCAATCTGTAGGCACAAATAAGCTCTATCCTTGCTGAAAAAATTACAGTTGTTACAAATAAGAAAGTAATTATTTCAACAAGTGTCTAAAATAAAAGCTGAATGGAACTTGGGGAAAAAGAAAAAAAAAATTAGAATAGCTGGCCATGTTGTATACCTGTAATCACAGCTATTCAGGAGGCTGAGGCAGGAGGACCACAAGTTCTAGGCCAGCCTTGGCAGTTTAGTAAGACCCTGACTCAACATAAAATTCATAAAAAGGATGGGGATATGCCTCGGTGATAGAGCAATGCCCAGCACTTGTGAGGCCCTGGGTTTAATCCTCAGTACCACACACGCAAAACAACAATAAAAATTTGACTAGTGTTTACTTTGAATGGAAAAATATGATATCTATAGACATACAGATATCTGAGTCATCCTCAATTAAGTAGCTCTCAGTTGAGGAAGTGACACTGGTCCGATGGGATCAGGTCACAGACTTGTGCAGAATCAAATGCCTGTAACAAGTATCACAACCTAAAAAATCTCATGTGTAATACCCTGCACTTAAAACCCAGAGGGATTTGTTTGTAGCTTTGCAAGATCCTCAACCCTGTCTGCACAGTAGAATCAGCTGCAGGTCTTTTCAAAAGAACAAGACATAGATCCTATCAGTTAAATAAAATAAAAAGTAGGGCTAGAGGCAATACATTCTTCACTGATCAGTCAAAATAATACAGGGTTTATCTTTAAAGATTCTAAGCTTTGATATAATTAAAAATTCCCATGCAGATGTAAGAAATATTAACAGAAAGAATCTTATCCATCATCTACTCAAATTCTCCCAGTGGTGACATCCTCAAAATTTTAATGGGAAAATCACAACCAGATAATAACATTGACACAGTCAAGATACAAAACAATTCCATCACCAAAAAGACCTATACTGTTGTTCTTTCATAGACACAACCACTTCCTTCATCCCCTCCCCCAATTTCCTGGTCCTGACTCCAGGCAATAAATAATGCTCTTCATTTCATAATTTTGTCATTTCAAGGATGTTATATAAATGGAATCATTCAGCATGTGACCTTTAAATATTGGTTCTCTTTAACTCATAATAATTCCCAGAAGATTCAGTCAAGTTATTTTGTATATCGTTCCTTTTTATTGCTGAAAAGGATTCTATAGTACACATTTATCTAACTATTCACCAATGAAGAACATCTGGGATGATTCCAGTTTGAATTTCTTACCAGTAAAGTTGCTACAAACATTCATGCACAAGTTTTTATGTGAACATAACTTTTTAAATCTCTGGAATAAATATTTAAGAGTGCAATGGCTGGGTCATATGGTAATTACATGTTTACAATTACAAGAAACTATCACACTGCTATCCAGAATGGCAGTACCATTTTACATTCCACTGGTAATGTATAAGTGACCCAATTTCTTCACATCCTCAACACCACTTGGTGATGTTACTTTCTCATTTTAGTCACTCTGATGGCTTTCTAGCAATAATTTATGATTGTAATTTACATTTCTCTAAGGGTTAATGATGATGAACATATTTTCATGTATTTTTTGTCATCTGTATATCCTCTTCAGTGAGAATCTTCTTGTCTTTGCCCATTTTTTAACTAGATTACTGGGTTTTTGCAGTTTTGAGAGTTATTTATCTAGTTCAGATATTATGGGGGTTTTGTTAGTTTTACGGTTTGTAAATATTTTCTTCGAGAGATTTCATAAATCCTTTTTGGAGAGACCACACCATGTCCCCTGCAGGAAATGAAAAAGATGTGATGGAAGTAACAAAGTTGAGGAAACAACTATTTAAAATCATAACTCTCCAAAAGAGCTTAGATCTGAACAGACTAAACCCTTTATCGGTACTCTTAATGGTCAGTTCTAAAGGAAAAGAAGAAAAAAAAACTTAAAAGTTTATCTCATACATTCATGGAAAGGTTATTGCATCAGAAAAAAAATGAATTTCCCTATACTATTAACTTCAAACACTAAAATGAATTAAAGAAACTAATTACTCAAAAACGAAGAATGGCCCTTTGGGAAACACTGCTGCCTAAAAGGATTTAATGGTCAAAGCTTTTCTGGATTATTATCATGAATTAAACTAATGAGAGGATGAAGATATTGTTAACAGAAGAGAAGCTCTACTGAAATGCTAACCTTGCCATTTCTGTCACTTGATGAAAAATCAATCTCCAAATAAAATGTGCAGCTAAAGCTTTTCACAGAAAATAAATGCCACAATATTTATGAAGATATCTTTCTCCAAAGCAAAAATACACTAAGGACGGTAGAGTGAAGAAAGAGCAGTACTATATTGTTTTCCAAGTAGTAATGAAGTTTAAAACACCCTGAGAATGAACTGGGAAGAGTCAAACTACAACCTTTGCTGATTTGTAGAAATATCATGATCCGATGTGTGTGATTTTGTGTAGAAATATATATACACTTTTTATACACACACACACACACACACACACACACACACACACACACACACACTCTGCCTGGAAGGATGAGATTATCTAAACATTAATGTCCAAAATCAAGATGACCAACATGTTAATTTTAAAAGTGCAATGAGAAGGGAAATATAAGAAAGAAAGTTCATATATGATCTTTTCTATTTTCCTCAAAGGAAAAAAAATCATGTGTATTTGGAGAATGAGCTACATAACATCAACCAAAGAAAGTTCCAGAAATAAAAATTTAAAAGTATGACTTATGTAAAAAATGGTTTGGGTGGAGGACAAGAGAGGGCAGAAGGGAAGGTGGACATGATCAATCCATGATACATCATGTATGGAAGTGTCACAGGAAAACATGTTCATTCATAAAATGAATACATGTTAGTAAAAAAAATAAACATAAAAGAGGGTTTTATACTGGGGAAGATGACTCCTTATTACACATTTTGGTTAAAGACAGAAAGTAGAATAGGAGAACTCTTTGACAAATGTAAGGATATAGAAAAAAATTTTATCTTGTTTTTCGGGGGTGTTTTCTTTCAATTTACTATGAAATGTGGTATCTGAGGAGAATTACAAGGGTTGGGAAGAATAAGAATCTTGGTAAGGAGAAAGCATCAGAGAAGAGTATGAATAGAGCAGAGGAGAGGGTGCAATTATCTGAAAAGGATTGGTATTTTGGCAGGAACTTAAAAAGTTGAAATGACAAATTAATAAAACTGCAGTCTTATTTACACATCAGGAATGTCATATGTGTTATGGTTTTTTTGGTGTATCTGTCCCAGAAGATTGACAAACTAAGATTCTGAAGAACCAGTTT
Source organism: Sciurus carolinensis (assembly GCF_902686445.1). Lineage (NCBI taxonomy): Eukaryota > Metazoa > Chordata > Mammalia > Rodentia > Sciuridae > Sciurus > Sciurus carolinensis. Next base: position 71,935,239 of record NC_062220.1, read on the forward strand.
TCAGGTCTACAAAGTTAAAAGCCAGACCCTGGCACTTGGTTCTGGAACCAACTCCCCTGTGAGACAGTCTCTCCTCTGGATGAGCTCTCCATGCTATTCTGTCTGCAGAGCTTTACACAAAAAGTGATTAATAATTAGTTGAAGCAGTTTCTGAGAAAAAGTGGTAGAAGAAAGAGTAGGGCAAGGAAGCAAATTGTAGGTACTATCCAGAAACTATCACCAATGTCAAGTATTTACATAACAGACCTTTAAATATCATGAAATGTAAAATGTCTGAAATTTTCAGGGACACCTTTTACTTAAATACAATTGACTTACATCAAAATGTGTCTAGCCAGATAGGAGACTGAGGCAAGAGGATTGAGAGTTTAAGGTCAGCCTAGGCAACACAGTGAAACCCCAGCTCAAAAAAAAAAAAAAAATTGTGTGTAATGACTATGTTTTCATTCTATTCTCTATTGCCACATTTTCCCACAGTGCAAAAATATAATTTTAATAATGAGAAAAAATATTTGAAAATATAGATTATTTCTCTGTATGATATACTAATAATGGGCACATACCATTACAAAAGTGTTCAAAACCATAGAATATAGAATACCAAGAGTGGACTGTAAGATAAACTATGGACTTTGGGTGATAATGGTGTGTCCATGTTGTTCATCAATTGTATCAATCCAGCAGAGGATGGAGATAATGGGGGTGGGCTATGCATGTATAGGGATGGGAGTATGAGGTATATCTCTGTATCACCTGCTTAATTTGCTGTAAAAGTAAAAATGCTCTAAAGTCTATTTTTTAAAAATTTAGAACAGAGCTGATCTTATTTATAAGGAATCAAAATCAACAGAGTTTCAGAAATATTTAAATGCCTTTCATTTTTATATATGAGATCATACTGATGATCACTGGACTCTGTGTGTGTGTGTGTGTGTGTGTGTGTGTATGTGTGCAGGCGCACATGCACACACTTGTGCATGTCTGTTTAATTCAAAAAGGAGTTATTAATCAGTATAGTGCTATAATGTACTGTCCCAATAAAATAATGTAGCATAACCAATCTTTAAGGATTATTTCAATTTGATGATTTTCCCCCCTAACTTGTAGCCTTTTCAGCTGAATCTGGAGAAATAAATAACAAGATTAAGAACTTGCTACCCTTAGTAAAACAGAGTGGGGGAAAAAAGTCTACATTGATTTTCAGTATATATTAGCCTTATATTTTAAAAATTTGATGTTTATTGAATTTATTCCTCATTATTAAAAGGACTTCTCTGATGTTTAAATAGCTGATTATCAGAAATATTTTATAAATATTTTTTTAAAATTCTTGGCTTAATATTTCAGTCAATTTTCCACATGAAAAAGACAAAAAATGAAAATAAATAACCATATCACTATGGTCTTAAATTGTGTTATAAAAATTAATACCTCATTTTTATCTTAAAATGTATTTTATTGATATACTTCACAATTAAAATATAAATTTTTTAAACATTTAATTTAAAATATTACTTGAGGCTGGGGAGATAGCTCAGTTGGTAGAGTGCTCACCTCACAAGCACAAGGCCCTGGGTTCAATCCCCAGCACCGCAAAAAAAAAAAAAAAAAAAAGTGAAATATTACTTGAACTAAAAAACTAGAAAGGGATTACTATTTGGCTAATGTTACTTAAATATTATTCTTACTAATAGTATAATTATTATTATTATTATTATTATTTTAAATGCATTTACCATTATTGTCAAGTCACTGTTTTGTTTTGGGATTCCATTCCTTCCAGTGTCCCTTAGAGATTTTAGTCCTGAGCTTTGCACCAAATATGCTTATCTGTCTCATATTATAAAATACAAGTAGGAAAAATTATTATTACGTACCCACAGTAGGTAAAGGTATAGAAAGTTCCAGACTAATAATCACTTCACAAAATCGTGCATGCTATATATAATAAATAAAGTTTAATTTTGTTACTGTGCATATAGGTCAATTGACTAGCATGTATAAGACTGTGGGTTGATCCCAAACATCACCAAAATATACTGTTAAATAAAGTTTGGTTTTGCATAAAAATTTTCTGTACCGTTACAAAATATAATCACATACATAATATTATTTATTAATCCTAGCAAATAATTTTCCAGTCACTAAGTTCCTTATAATTTTTACCATATTCATATTTTATACAACTTTTCTTTATCCTTTTATCTTACTTGGAACTGTTTTTTATATGCTGCCATTACATTACTAATTTTCTTAGAAATGGCTATATCAGAACTTTTACTGATATAATGTAGTAATAAGACAGAAATTCAACCATTTTATCAAATAAATAAAGGAAAGAGTGAGAGAAAGATAAAATAACATAAAGAACCAATCAAATGTAAATTAATAGACATGCAAAAGGAAATCTAGTAGAGGAAGGAGAACAGTGGAGGAGAGGGAGGATAGAGAGAAAAGTAGGGATCATGAACTGAAATCAATTCCTATGCATGTATGAGTTTATCAAGGAGAACCCAAATACTATGCTATAAAACTCTAAGATATAAATAAATAAACAGTACAAATCAATCCAAAATCAGGGTTAATTTTAAGAGACTTAGAATTAACATGTAGAATATAAATGAACATTTTAAGCAACACTACACATTTTAGGAAACAGAGATGCAGATTTGAAGTGTTTCAAAGAAATAAGGCAATTCCACTGGTGTACTTCAAATCAATCTCTTAAACTATAACTACATTCCTGCATCTCTATACCTTATCTTTTTCTGATCTCCATTGTATTAATTACCTACAAAATTATTTCTTGAATCATCCAATAGTGAGGAGTTTAATACTGAAAATCAAATAGAATATCTAGATATGGTAGTGTACTGTTTCACAGATATATTGTAATAAAATATTATCTGAAAGCATTACTATACACTACATGAAAGTTAAATAAATATACAATGATAAACAAAATTTAAAAATCTAAAGTATTTTTTGATCAAAAAACAAAGGACTTGGAAACCAAGTCTTACTGGTGACTTAAGAGATTGAAAGTCAAGTAAACAGTAGGGATGGGGCAGAATTAAATAGGAGAGGAAGAAGAAGAAGAAAACAAAGAAGGAGGAAGAGGAGAGGAGGAGGAGGAGAACAGGAAGGGTTACCAAAAATTATTCAAATTTTCCCTCTTAATGTTGCATATTTTGAGGAAGATTTTACATCTTTATAAAGAGAATCAAAAAAATTCTAGACAGAAAAATAGTATAAAACTGATAATACAGAGAGTGAAATACTATAATTTTAAATATCTGACTCTTCCTGGTCGATCATGCTTTAATGGTATTATCATAATAAAAAAAGAAAATTGCATAAAATAAATGGAAGAAGGACCTGTATAATAACTTTGAAACACATAACATTATAATGAAAAAATTATCAGGATACAACTGGAGAGAAAAAGATAAATTCTTTGATAATAATTGAACTTGGTCTGAATATATAAGAATAGCCTTCAATTTTGCAAAAGTGTCTCCCATTTGCTGAGAACCATTCTTTTATGCCAGCTTAAAATAAGTAAAGATTATACAAGTCCCATGTGCCATCCTAAATAAAGAAAGGGGGAAAAAAATCCAAGTACAATATGGTATTTAAACAGCTGTGTGAAGACACTGGTAAAACAAGAATCATTTTTCAGTTGAGCTAGTTATGCTTCATTTTGCTAAATATAAACTAGTGCATCATTAAATTAACCACTGATTTGTAGACTGAAGCACAGAGCTTCACCTGCAGATAATCCAATAAACAAAATAATTTTTCAGATGCTTGTGAATTGTCAAAATTTGTGGTTGAGAATATATAGTAGGAGAAAAATGCAGAAATTGTTTTGTAGATTTAGTGTGTAAAATATAATCGCTTTCATCATTCAAAGTTTTATTTGCATGAGATGACAAATGTACAACAAATAATATTTTTGTAAATACCCTTGTAAAAATTTTATGTTCAGCAATTAATGTAGATTATTGCAGAAAGTCAATATTTTAGAAATAAACAAAAAATTTAAATGTCATATGATGTATCTAATTAAGCATTACAAATAAATGAGTTTGAACCAGTTGACAAAAAGGAAGAAAATAAGTACATGCTCAAAATCATTTTGCATCTAAAGATCTGCAAGATACCATTAAGTATATTAGAAGAGTTGATGTTCTATGTGGTAGTTTATGGATCAAAGAATTAATGCTGATTCACATAGATTCACTCGGTTTCTTCTTTTCATTATATTACCAGTTTTATTTACTTTTATTAAAGTAAAAGGTTTTTATTTCTTTTATCAAAGTAAATAATAGATAATGGTAAAATATGTAGTTAAGCAAATATGTTAAAAAGAAAATAAATATTTATTTTAAAAAGTCACTGCTATGTAAATTTATTTAGAGTGGAGGTTGTGTATGTGGGGCTCATGAACCCCTTCCACACCAGACGTTTCAATAATTAGAATCCAGGTCTGTTTATTTGGATGGAAAACTACCACATGTTTATTTTCATTAACATTAACTAAACTATTAAATTTCCTTCCATTAAGAATGCAGACAACAAATCTTAGTAGTGTTAAAATGGAGGAGTAACAAAAGCAATGCTGTATTCTACTATTATTACTAGACATACATTACTATATTAGAGAGTTTAAATTACCTTGATGGCACTATTTCAATTCATTTCCTTTATAATCCTATGCATTTAATTTCTGCATTTAAAAACATTCTAAGACTACTTCACAGACCTTACCAGATTGCAAAAGGACCTATAGCACAAAGAAAATATTAGGAGCCTCTAGATTTTAATTTATCAAGTAAGACAAAGGAAAGGGTATGGTGACAAGAAACTCTGGAAATTTAAAACTAATTTTTGTGTTTTGTTTTTGTTTTACTTTTTTTTTATAATTTTGGAAGAACAATCATTCTAGATAAAGCCAATCAAACATTGCTTTAAGCACTAATTAACACCTTCTCCTTCCACTTTTCATTAGTTCTAAGAAATGTTCTTTAGTTTACAATTGCATACAATTGAAAAAGCATGGAATTTCTTATCTTTACTTAACTATTTGAAAATCAATGCTAATATATACTACATTATGACAATAGATTTTACATAGCTATGACAGTATGTGGCTTTCTTAGTCAAGTAAATGTAATCAGTTTCCTATTAATTCTGGCTAATCAACATAGAGAGAGGGATTAACAAGATCAACAGCTGTATACCAGTACAGCCAAGGGGACTAACTCTAGTGAAAGATCACATCTGGAAGAAGAGCTGCAATTGGAATTATAATCTGATTGAACTTCAAAAGAAAAATCTTGATTTCAACTGCATATTCTTTTTGCACAGGTCAAGTAGGTGAATGAAATGATAAGAGATAAAAGTCTGCTTTCAATTTTATCAAGTATTTAATGGTATCACTCAGACCTAAAATTTCTGTGATGCAGTTATTTCTTTTAGTTTACTCTCCTGAATGGGACAATAGTTCCAGTGCTTTCCACTTGGCCCTTTCTACCATATATCCTTCATTCCATGGCCCAGAAAGCTTATATACAAGTTCTGCAAACTACAGATGTCTAGTCAAACTAAGCATTCAAGAACTGAGACAATAACCACAAGGTAGATGTACAGACTCCCTGGAACTATATGAACCAACTCAAGCTACAAAGAAAGAAGAATGAAGATGGGGAGGGAGTGGAGGGTAAAGAGGGAAGGACAACTTCACCTTTTATTGTGACTCTAAAACTTGAAGGATAGAATTTTGGTTCTCTTTTTTTTGTTTGTTTGTTTGTTTTTCTTTTTGTTTTTTCAGCTATACCAGTACTGCAATAAGACAATATCAGGGGGAGGCCCATCATGTAGTTCCCTTTCTCTGACCACCCCAGAACTGAAAATTTAAAGCACTGACCTCATGATTTTTTTACTATAAATTCTCTGGTGTAGTCAGAAGCAGCCAACACAACTCAGAATCCTAAGTCATTATTCCCACCATAATAATCAATTACAGCTTGCATTTGATTTTTCAACTTTGGTAATCTCTTTAGTTCCAGTAAGAAATCTGATAGTTTAACTAAGCTGCCTCTGAATACAATGGCAATTTCCTCTGACAGTGAGATCCTACTGTATTCAGTTCCAAACTTGTCAAATAACCAATCACAGACTCATATCTTTAAAGTTCTATTTCCAAAGACCACTTCTTGTTATTGTCCTCAAAGGAAAGCAGAACCTACTCTTACTATTTCCAATATAGGGAAGTCACTAAGGAAAACTGATTATAAAGCCATTGAGGGAGTTATAAGGGGATATAAGTGCAGCTGCAAAACAAAATCAAGGTAGCAAACCAAATAAAGTGCACTGTCATGCTAGGCTGGGATCACTACTGAGCTTCTGGAAACATTTCCATAACTGACACTGGGATGGCTCTGTTACTGGTCAACAAAGCAAATACTACCCAACATCCAAAGTACTGCTTGTAATGTTGATGAAGCCACCACAAGTGGTACTGGAATAGTCACCTGCAGTCACCTTCAGCCATCCTCTACTCCTTCTTGCATGCTGAAGCACACCAGCCAATGAAAGGAAATAAATAACTTCTTTCCTTCCACCACCCAATCTTTCACTTTTCCCTTGCTTTCGATATTCCTAACAAAAAACTTGCTAGTACTGGAGTCTGGCATACATAGTTCACAGGTTTTTTCTCTCTGTAATAGAATGCAGAAGGGCAGGTAAAGAACTGAGAGATAAGAGCATTAACTGGCACAAAATTAAACATTTTTTTTAAAAGTATGGTAATTCACATATTAACACTTAGAAAATTCAACTTAAATTTATATTTATGGTAAATAAGAGCTGTAAGAAGAACAAACAAATATCACAGAGCACTCAAAAATGTCATTTTTAATCTCATCTTATCCCTTTTTAATATTCAACAAATACCTACTATGCCTACATACCTGCTATTGTGCCAAATGCTGGGGTTACATATGTAAAGCTAACTACAGGAGCTTTTGCTCTAGTTGGGAAATAAATTCAAAGCAAAGAAACAAAATACAATATAGCAATTAATAATTATCAGAAATAGAGGAGAGACAATCACAGCTGACAGGAAGATTCAGGGATAGCTCCAAGAAAGAAGTGACTTTTGGGTATGGCCAGAGTACAGGAAGAAAACAGTATTCGATGCCTGAAAAACAGCATGAACAGAGGCATACAGACCTAACAAAGCATGGCATATCCCAGAAAGTAGTATTTTTATATGGTTGAAATAGAAAAAGGAGGGAGACAAGTAAACTGAATAAAAGGTGAGACATGTAAAAGGTACCCAAAGTATGATTCTCTATTACTCCTACAGTTGACTGGATGGTGTTTTATAGAGTAGCAATATATATATTTGCATTTTAGGAAAATAACTGCCAGAGTAATAAGGAATTGACTGGGGTGGATAAGACGGGGGAATGAAAGTTCAGTTAAAAAGCTAATCTAGTGCAGGATAATAGAACTAAGGATGTAAAAACTGAATTAATCCCCACTTGTCCTATATTTATAGTCTAAGAAAAGGCTGGTTTCCTCCTTCCATATATGTTTCCCAGAATCTGGTCAATCTGTCAGCTAAACCCAGTTTGGAAACTATAAACATGTATTCAATGTTAATTTTAATAATCATATTTCCCTACTGAGATTAAAGAAATAAAATTATCCTGTGGATCTTCAAAACAAAAGTTGCTGATACCTACAGAATATAACTTTAAAAAACAGCTAACAGCCAGGCGCAGTGGCACACGTCTGTAACCTCAGCAGCTTAGGAGACTGAGGCAGAGGATTCTAAGTTCAAAGTCAACCTCATCAATTTAGTGAGGCCCTAAGCAACTTAACAACAAGACCCTGTGTTTCAATATAAAAAATAAAATGTGCTGGGGATGTGACTCAATGGTAAAGCACCCGTGGGTTAAATCTGCAGTAAAAAAAAAAAAAAAAAAAAAAAAGCACAGGTAATAAAAAGAAATTTGAATTAAACTTTGGAATATATTCTTTCTTTTTTTTTTTTTTTTTTTAGTTGAAGATGCAACACATACCTTTATATTATTTATTGATTTATTTTTATGTGTTGTTGAGGATCAAACCTATGATTGCCCACCGCCCGCGGGGACAATCACAACGCGAACGCTCTTCTTGATCACAGGAACCAAAAGGCCTTTATTCCACAAGTCTCAGACTTATATTGAGAACATCAGCCTATCAGAGAGTAGACTACCAGGAAAGTCAGCCTATCAAGGAACAGTCTCCAGGGAGATACCAGGATTGCCTCATGTACAACAGCCAACCAGAGTTACTTCCTAAAACTTGAATATGAGTACAGCTATGTCTGGCAAGCTGCCAGGCGCCATCTTAGAGATCAGGCCATGGTGCAGCTCTGGGGCCCTCAGAGCCTGCCCCTGACACAAACCCAGTGCCATTCTACCACTGAGCCACACCCCCAGCCCATACTCTATTTCTTATTTCCCTGTTTTGTCATGTTTCCTTTTGAAAAATCTATGCTATTTAATAATGTTTATCATTTAAATTGTCATAAAATATGTCAAATTCATACACACTAACTAGAAGAAGTAGAAATTGCCAAAAATAACTGGAAGGAAAATATTTTTAAAGTATAGTGACAAATCCCACCTATAGAAAAAAAAAAAAAGAATGGAGTCTTATTGCTTTTAAGGTAGTGCCTCTTCCACAGAATAGCAATTATTTTTTATATCATAATAAAATCCAATCATTTTATATGGCCAATTAGGAAAGAAGTTCTCTTCAACTGCAATCAGTATGTTTGAACTAAACATCTTTCATTGTTATGGAATATTTGGGAAGTTGGGCAGAGAGAGGTCAAACAATGGTGGAAGTATTGGGGAACTAGCCTGGACAGTGGTAGCATCATAGAACACTGCCGTTGCCTTAGCATCTACCTTATACCTGTATCATAACGCTTAACAATACATTGCTACAAAGTATTTACCTGACTTCTTCAGTAGCTCAGGAGTCCCTTAAAAGTGTCTAGGGAGGAAAAAATAATCCCACTTCTCAACTGATAAAAAGGTGAGTATTTCAGTTAATAACTACATAGGAATGTAAAAAATAATAATAATTGCTCCAGCTAGTACTCTAGAAAGACATTCTGTTAAAGCTTAAAACTATGCTTTAACAATAGGAAAGCATCTCAAGAGTGGAAAGGAATCGCAAGTGGGTGGTTGACACAAGCAAAGGCATAAGAAACAGAGAGAAAATTGTTGGATGTATTCAAAAGCATAAGTCAGCCACCCGAAGTAAAAGATTCAGAGACAAAGAGAAAATGGAACAAAAACATAATTAGGAGAAAGGGTCTAAAAATCAGAATATATTTCATTGTGTCAAAAGCCAACAAGGTAAAATTCTTTGTTATGAGCTAAATGTATGATTCAAAGATGAACACATTGTTACGGAGAAAAGAAAAACTCTTTAGCTGTGAATAAATTAAGCTAACTTATTATTATTTGGTACTCCTTTCTGAATGGAGCTACTGCATACAGATTCAAGTTAACAGGGACCTCAATTTAACACACATAATACTTTAGAAAAGAGTAAAAAGAATAAAATATATAAAGTAAAAGATTGAAGGGGAAATTTTAAAATGAGTGAATATATCTGATAGTCATATATTATCTCATATCCATATGCTCAAGAAAAATTATCTTTCATATTTATAAAAATGATCATTTGTAAAGGATCTCACATATAATATCTCTTTCAGCTCTCACAACAATCCAGTGAAAGAAATAATGTTGTGTATTTGTATAGACATGAAAAGTGGCTCAAAGAGGTTAAGTGGACATGAAGAGTCACAGTCGCACCCAGGTCTCCAAATTTAAATTCTGCACCCACTCCAGTGGACCTCATTTCATCCAAGTAATATGTACAGCATAAAGTTCAGCAATGTTTAAAGACATTCTGGACTAGGGATAAAGACTTTTGATTATCAATGTATCATTTTCAGACCTAGCATTAAAACAAAAGATAATATGGCTGAATGTAAGAAGGCTATTTTAAGATCCCATATTATGCTAGGTACAGTGGCACATGTCTACAATACTAGCAATTTGGGAGACTGAGGCAGGACAATCACAAGTTCAAAGCCAGCCTCAGGAAATTAGCAAGGCCTAAGCAACTTAGGAAAACCCTGTCTCTGGGTATGTAGCTCAGTGGTAGAACACACCCCTAGAATCAATTCCTAGTACAAAAAAAAAATTCCATATTACATACTCAAAGAAATACTATATGACCACCAGCAACTGAAGTCTATCACTCAGTGTCTCTAGAATTCAGTGTTTTGAAGATATAATAAGTCATAGATGGAAATAAACTAGTAAAAAATATATGCAAAGGCCTAAAAATTAAAGGCAAACATTCTTAGCAAAAAGTATATGTGAGTCTATCTAACTCTTAAATTTGGAATCCAAAGAATTAAAAAAAATCAACAATACATCTTCATTCTCTCAGATCATGATCCCAAACAGAAAAAATTCTGCTGGTGACAGAATATTAGTCATTGATTTTACTCAGTTAATTTAGGATATTTATTTTGGTTTTTGAATTCTTAGGGTAAATTCAAGGTGTTTATAAAGCAAATTCTTTCATATTTTTAAAGTTTGTCAATTTCATATTTTATTATTTCCTCATATCAGTCCAAATTAAATCAAATTTCCAAAATTCTAAGAAAGGTTGAATGAAGTTTAAGTTCTACATGTTTTAATTTTCTTTTACTTTTAAGAAAAATATGAAGTAAGCACTTATGTTCTTTTTAAATCTACATTATTACCAACCTAACCTTTGAAGAACACCAATTATGTTAAATTAATATTAATAGAATAAAAATACATAATATAATCCCTAATCATGCAAGCCATGGAGAATTACAGAAGTAGAAACCACACTGGTTTATGATTAGCAAGTATATTTTTCAATATAGGCCAGGATCTGAAAAGCTGAAGAGTGAAACAAGGTCACAGGTGCCTTTAAGCAGAGAGCCTTTAAGGGGCCTAAATATCAGAGTAATTGAAATGCTGATTGATACTTCTCACAAGGCAGATGGCATCCTTTTCCCCAAGATGCCTGGTTAATACAGATATGGAGGTTAAGGATGAACTCAGTTCCTTACAAAGTTTAGTATAGGGCTTGAACTCAAGTACAAGAGTGGTTGGTCAAGTATGGCAGTAATAGGTTGCATGTACATACAGCTGTATGAAGGAAACAGACAAAGTAAGATCTGGGAATCCACTCTCCATGAAAGAGTATACCACAGAGATCATTCCAGTCTTTAAGAACCTTCAGATGGACAGAACTTACCAGGCCTGCACTGACTGTACTCTAGGGAATTTACTACAAAACACTGATATGGTTAAGAACAAATCAGAAATAGATTTCTAGTTCTGAAGTACATAGCAAATTTTTGTAAGACAAAAGATATCCTACAAGAAGCAGAATTTTAAGGTGATACCATGAGAAGCTACTTCAAGAACAAATCTCTGTAACAAAATTATGAAAGATTTCTCTAAACTAATGCATTAGTTAAAAAATATTTAGGTACTAAATTAGGACTATTAAATAGCTGGTGTTTACATTTTGAGGATGGAAATAAGAGGTTTTTCAAATCAATAATGAACAAATATATTGTCTATTCTTCACAAAATTCAGCATTAGCCAAACATTACTGAAAAACTTTAAGAATAACTGAATAACTTTAAGTCTAATTAGCCAGAAGTGAGACATCTGCATCAACTGTATCTTTGTAGTAATTACTTTAAATTTTGTCCACACAATCAAATAAGCAGAAAAGAAAATATCTCTCTCATACCATCATGGTAATCAGAAAATCACTACACAGTATTTTAGACTTCAAAAGACTAAGAAAATGCTTCTACATAAGTTTGTGGAGAGGCAAAGCTGAAGGCATGCGCATGCTTTCAGGACTTTGTGATGAATCATTTGTAATCATGTCACACTCAACTAAGTGCTGAGAACATTCTTTTTTCACCCTCAGAGCATCCAGAGACTGTTCAGCAATATCAAGTCGTGACCCTTATATTTTATAGCTGAAAGACCACACAGTTAAAGTCCTCGCAAGCACTAAACACCATGTCCACAAAAGAAGAATATCCTTCTACACTAATGTGGTACATATTATAGACTTCTACAATGTTGCAAATGTGATACAATCTTATTTCCTGTACAGTAAAAAGAATTCATAGTACAGCAGATCCAAGCAGAACTCCATTTTGGTGAGATGGCCCATACTGGGGTAGGAGGTGGAAGAAGCTGAGTCAGAAAAGAATGGTAGTCAGGGAAGTACCAAAATTTTCATCATTCATCACTTTTATATGTTTGATTATCCCAAAAGAGCAGTCCCCCCAAAATTTTATAAGCTGTTTCAATAGGGAAGAATATGTTCTATACAGATAGGTACTACTTTAATAAAGAGATAATTTCATCTTCAATGTTGGCAATTAAAAACCTAGCATTTCCTAAAATGGAGAATAAAAAAGGAAACAGATTAAAGAAAAGCTAAGTGTATCCCTTCAGGGTAGCACTTCCATGCAATGCCCAAGGGATATTAGAAGGTAATGTATGGTAGGTACTTCAGGTGCTGCATTCTATAGGAGGTGATAATAACTTTTTATGTAAATTATTCCTATTTTTGTTTCATTTTTAACTTGAATATCATTGGAACTATTTCTTGCCTTGATAACTATTCATTACCAGACATTTCTGTGCACTAAAAGCTCCTTTAAAAAATGCCCTTATCCTCATATCAATGTACATCCTGGGTAGACCTCTATTCAGGAAGAGAAAACAAGTCATTGATGACCAGTCAGATGTTAATCGAGGCTCCAATACCAGGAGACCTCCCCTGGGCTGCATACTCTTGGGCAATGGAGAACACCTACCTAGTCAGACTGTCATTTAGGACAAAAGCCAATTCTATAAAATGAATATGAATGACTTCAAACCCCTAAAGTATGCCTTTCTGCGTTGTTCCATTCACTTCAGTCAACGGTATCACCATCCATCTACCTTCTCACCCAAGACAGAAACTTAGAACCATCCATGCTTCTGCCCCTTTCTCCACAATTGGTCAAATTCTTGTTAGCTCTGGAATTAACTCATTTCTATCCAACTAGAATTATTTGCTTAAGTTCACATCATTTATATCTCAGATTATTTTATCAGTTTCTTAACACGCTGTTCTCTAGTTTTATGACCTGTAAGTTCATACTATAAAACATAATGTTCCTTAAATTCTTTTAGGAGTTTCCCACTGTTAGGTCAGGTCCAAAATCTTTCACATAGTTTACAAGACCCTTTTTCACCTGCTTACTCTACATGCCCAACCTTGTAACACACCTATTTTTCATAGCCAAAACTGCAAAATTACTTGGAATTACTTAATTAAACATATGCTGTCAGCACAATGCCATACCACTCCTCATCCCTCAGAACCAAAATCAAATGTAATCCTCACAGAAAACACTGTTAGACCTTTCCAGTTTGACCTGGAGACCCATTTCTCTTCTCCAAAACCTCCTTGTACTTAAAACTATCATACTATATTGTAATGTTTATGTTTTTTCTTTCCCAACCCCAGTCCTGACTATAAGATACTTAAAACTGGAAGCAACCATATTCATGTTTGTGTCATAGTCAACAGCATAGTATTTGGAACAAACAAGACTCCCAAGAATGTTTCCTGAATAAATGAATACATATAAAAGGAGATGTGATAATATGCTTTCTTCAAGGAAAAGAAGGTCACCAAAATATATATGAACTATGAACTACTTTAGTACTCTCTAGTTCTGTCCAAAGAAATAATAACAACTAAGAATTTGTCAACCTTTGCATCTGCCTTACCCTTGCTTACCTTCCCATAAAACCAAAAAGCACCTGTCCATGCTGAGAATTTAAGTCAGCACCCAACTGGCTCAGTGTTAGCAGGCTACAATCTCTATGGAAAGAAAAGGATTTTAAACAAAATCCTGCTTCTTTATATGCTTTAATCATTGCATGCTGATTAAATGACAGTAATTATAAAGAATGTTTTCCATCCACTTACAACTGCTTAGACCAATCTACAGATCTGATTTGACATAATGCTTTCTATGTCCTAAATTAAATGCAGTTACTCTCAACTTTTAAAAAACAACAAAAATCTTTTTGTTTCTAAATTATTTATATTTGAAGTTGAGAGTCTCAGATGTTTACATTGGATCAAGGGAGTGATTTTTAAAAAGGGAGTCCTTTAGAAAAAAACTGCACATAAAAATTTTAGTTCTTAATTCAAATCTTGAACTTATTGTGTAACTGTGCACCCACATCTCTAAATTCAAGGGAATATAGACTCCTAAGCACAATTCGAATTTAAGCACCCTTTTAACAGACTCACTTTTCAAAGTCCAAAATTAGAGGGAACTATAATTAGCACTTTATTAATTAAATAGTATATAACATTAGAATGATTAGTCTAGAAACATTCAACATGCCTTTTGAAAGGTCTGTAAAATACTTCGATTTTACTTTTGTCCTTGCCTTTGTAAATAGGCAATATACATTAAAGTACCCTGAGTTATAAAACAAATTCTTAAATCTAAATTACTTTAGGTTAAAACCTGAAATATTTAAAACCTTAAGAATATTGCAGTCTACCTCATTCATAGAAATTAAAATAATTTTTTTTAGTTTTGTATTTTTATCATTTCTATGGGAGAAAATAATGCTAAGTGATATATGCCTTTTGTAACATAATAGCTTCCAATACGTAGTCTGGGCTACATTTTTAACATGGCCACTATAACTTTAGGACTTCATATGTACAGAAAAATTACTAATAAATAACAGGCTATTCCAATAATTCCTTTATACCTACCCATGAAAATAGCATGTGATAGATAACATATTCTGAATTAGCATTTATTGAGATTGAATCGACCCATGACGGGTTGGGATGCAGAATTTTAGTTCATATGATAAAGATACCCTGAAACTGGTTTTAACACAAGCAGATTCTTATACTGAATTATTCACACAGAAGCATCATTTTCTCCTGCCAATCAATAAAATGCAGAAACAAAAGAAAGTAACGTAGTTTTTTGGAATATATAACCAAATTTGAAACAAATGAAGAGGAACCTTCAACTGACAAAATTGAAAAAGGAATTAAAGTCTGGGTGGTAGGAGAAACTGAGTCAAAACATTAGAAATACATAACATTAGTATATTAATGCTAATAAACAAATGCACTAATAGTGTTTCTTTTAACTATGTAACAACCAAAAAAATAAAATAAAACCAAACTTTATTGATTAATAATATTTTAAAAAAGAAAAAGAACTTTTTACTTGCAAGTTAAATAGTAAGATATTAAACAGCTAAAATTTATGGGTCATGACAAAAGCACATCTCTGGAGAATCTGCAACATTACTTATATAAATAATTTTTTTAAAAAAATAAATGAAATGATCTAAACATTGGATTCAAAAAATAGAAAAACTGACAAAAGCAGAACAAAGAAATTAATAAACAGAAAAAAATTGAAATTAATAAATAAATAAAAAACTGGATTTTTGAAACTCTCAACAAAGTAAGAAAACTACTAGACAAACTAATTTTAAAAAGGTAAGATGCAAAGTTAGTAGAAAACCCAAAAACACAAATTGAGAATTAATAAGGGAGAAATATCCATTAAGAAATATAACAAAGAGAAAAGAAGTGCAGGAAGAAGGAGAAGTCTATTGTGTTTACCAATAAATTTGAAATACAACAAAACTAATCCTAATGGAATCAGACAACATTGTTGAGGAAATGTCTAAAAATTAGGTAAAACCAACTTATCAATTACAGACCATAATTCATTAAGATATGTTTTAACTAGTTAAGGCAAATCAACTTAAAGAAAAGAAACCTAAGTACACATTAGAGAAAGTCACTGAACATTTTTAATAACAGGTACAGGAACAAAACAATAAAATTCCTACAAAGCCATGTGTAATATAATTTTTATTTATATTGAACCTCCACAAAATAAAAATTCCAATTCTATATCTCCACTTATTGGCAAACGGATTATCATTTTTTAAAAGCAATAAGAAACAAATAAACTAAAAACTCCAAATACCTAACAATAATATCAGAGATGTTTTTTGGAATACTGAGAATCTACTGGAATAACTGCTCAACATTTGGTGGCATCACAATCTGTTAATTTTTTTATTAAATATGACTAGGATAAGTCTGTCACATCCATAAAAGCATTAACAGAAATTAATATGCAAATTATGGTGCCTGTGTGGGATGCCATTTCATTAACTTCAATTCACTGATATAATTATGCTCTCTAAACTTGTGACTTTTGCAAATGCCATACCACAAAGAATAGTTAGTGAATACTATTTGACAATAGGTTAGTCAACAGAAAAAAAGAAATGTCTAAGATTTTAGTCACAAAATAATTTTCAAACATATTCACAGATGTATATTCTTTGAGGAAACTGACAGCTTTTTTTACACTTTTTTTAATTTTTGAAATAACACCTATTAATGGCAAAAATCCTACAAGTTCAAAAAGGCTTATAAAAAGGAAACATTTTAAAAGTCTGATATCTTTAAATTATGAGTGTTAATTGTTAATGTTCTGGTGCATTTTTTCAGTTTTCCTGCATGCAGATACATTTTTAAAAAGATAGAAATGTGAAAGTATAAAAAAATTATGTTTCTATTCTACCTTTTTAAATATATCTGTTATAGGAATTATACCATGTTGGTAAATTCCAAAATGTAATTGCAAATTAATGCATACTATGATAATCAAATGAACCTACCAAAACATTTTAATCATTCTATTGTGTTTTAGAGTATAGATTTTTAAGAATACTTAAGTATTTTATACCCTTCTGTAATAAAAAAAAGCCTTTATGTAATTATTTCCAAAAATTTTTTTCTTCAAGTAAAATTACTAAGTCAAAGTATATAAACATGAATACATACAATCTGAAGACTTTCCAGGCAGACAGTCACAAGACACTGCAACCGCCCTTCCCCCACCGCAGATGGTTGCTGGACACCCCACAGCCCCCCCCATTGCAGAAGGTCATGGGACACCCCGCCCACCCCCACTACCACCACTGCCGGACACCATGCCCATCCTCGCTGGGGCTCCCAGCTTCTTTGGAGGCTGGTGCAGGCATTTTGAATTATTCCTGAGGGTGTGGCCACCATTATTTGAAAGGTGGCTCCCTTCCTGAGATACCTACAGGAGACTGGAGACCTTCTGACAGGTACCTCTATTTACTCACTTTTATCCTACACCCTTCCCCTTCCTCTTCGTTCACCACTAGAAATTCTGTAAATAATTATCAAACTCATCCTGTTCACTACAATAATGTTAAAGTCTTTATAGGGGCTATCTGATTCAGGACTGCATTTTCTTTGTATTGGGTGCTGCTAATGTTGATCTCCCCTTCAAAGAAGAGCTACTGGAAAACTGCAGGGTCACAATAAGCATTCGGGGGGAAACTTCAGTACCTCAGATCTTCACTGCTAGAGAGGAATATACAGAAACAATGAAAAAACAGGGGAAGAAAGTGTCCCTAACAAACCAAAATGCTATTTTGATAGACTGAAATGACAGCATGGCAGTAGAAATGACAGAAAAAGAGTTTAGAATCTGCATAATTAAAATGATCCATTAAGCAAAAGAGAAGAGAGCAAATGCAAGCAATGCATGATCACTCCAATAAACAGTTAAAAGAACAAATGCAGGAAGCAAAAGAACACTTCAATAAAGAGATAGAGATTCTGAAAAAACAAATAAACAGAAATACTTGAAATGAAAGAAATGATAAACTAAGTTTAAGACTCAACAGAAACTATCAACAACAGAATAGACCTTGTGGAAGACAGAATCTCAGACAATGAAGACAAAATATTTAATCTTGAAACTAAAGTTGATGATGATGACACATAATGGGGGGTGGGAGGGGTTAGTGTTAGGGTTAGAGTTAGGGTTAGGGAGGGGGGCAAGAATGGAGGAAGGAAGGACTGTGTAGAGGGAAAAGAGGGGTGGGAGGGGTGGGGGGGAAGGGAAAAAATAACAGAATGAATCAAACAACATTACCCTATGTAAATTTATGATTACACAAATGGTATGCCTTTACGCCATGTACAAACAGAGAAACAACATGTATCCCATTTGTTTACAATAAAAAAAAAAGAAAAGAAAGTTGAACAAACTGAGATGTTAAAAAATCATGACCAGAAACTCAAAGAATTATGGGATATCATGAAAAGACCAAATCTAAGAATTATTGGGATTGAGGAAGGCACAGAGAAACAAACCAAAGGAATTAACAACCTGTTCAATGAAATAATATCAGAAAAATTCCCAAACCTGAAAAACAAAATGGAAAATCAAATACAAAAGACTTACAGAACACCAGGTGCACAAAATTACAACAGATCCACACATTATAATAAAAATACCTCACATACAAATTAAAGATGGAATTTTAAAAGCTAAGAGAGAAAACTGTCAGATTACTTATAAGGGGGAACCAATACAGATATCAGCAGATTTCTCACCCAGACCCTAAAAGTAAGAAGGGACTGGAACAATATATTTCAAGCTCTGAAAGAACATGGATACCAAACAAAAATCCTATACCCAGCAAAACTAACCTTCAGATTTGATGATGAAATAAAATCTTTCCATGATAAACAAAAGTTAAAAGAATTTACAAACAGAAAGCCAGCACTACAGAATATTCTCAGCAAAATATTTCATGAGGAGGAAGTGAAAAACAACACAAGTCAGCAAAGGGAGGAACTACCATAAAGGAAAAGCCAATCAAAGGCGAAACCAGGTCAAGTTAAAAACTAAAAATAAGCCAAAATGACCAGGAATACAAATCATATCACAGTAATAACCCTGAATGTTAATGACCTAAACTCAATAATCAAAAGACATAGACTGGCAGATTGGATTAAAAAGAAAGACAGACACAATATGCTGCCTTCAAGAGACTCATCTCACAGAAAAAGACATTTACAAACTAAAGATGAAAGGATAGGGAAAAACATACCATGCACATGGACTCAGTAAAAATAGGGGTCTCCACTCTCATATCAGATAAAGTGGACTTCAAACCTAAGTTGGTCAGAAAGGATAAAGAAGGACACTTCATACTGCCTAAGGGAAGCATAAATAAGCAAGACATAACGATCATAAATATTTATGCCCCAAACAATGGCTCATTCATGTACATCAAACAAACCCTATTCAATATTAAGAATGAAATAGACCAAAACACAATAATAATGGGCGACTTTAACACACTGTTCTCACCACTGGATAGATCATCTAAACAAAAATTGAGCAAAGAAACTATTGAACTAAATAATACAATCAACGATATAGACTTAATGGACATTTACAGAGTATTTCATCCATCATCGAGCGAATATACTTTCTTCTCAGCAGTTCATGAATCTTTCTCCAAAATAGACCATATGCTATGCCACAAAGAAGCAATTAGTAAATACAAAAAAACAGAGATACTACCTTGTATCCTATCAGACCATAATGGAATGCAATTAGAAATCAAGGATAAACTAACAAACAAAAACTACTCCTACAACTGGAGACTAAATAATGTGCTATTGAATGATGCAATGATAACAGAAGACATCAGGGAAGAAATCTAAAAATTCTTAGAGGTAAATAAGAACAATGACACAACATATCAAAATCTCTGGGACACTCTGAAAGCAGTACTAAGAGGAAAGTTCATTGCATTGAGCTCATACAATAAAAAAAAATTAAAAGTCAACATGACCTAACATTACATCTCAAAGTCCTAGAAAAAGAAGAATAGTTCAACACCAAAAATAGAAGACAAGAAATAATTAAAATCAGAGCTGAAATCAATGAAATTGAAACAAGAGAAACAATTCAAAAAATTGACAAAATAAAGAGTTGGTCCTTTGAAAAAGTAATTTAATTGATAAACCCTTAGCCATAATAACAAAGAGAGAGGGAGAGAGAGAAAAAAACTCAAATTACTAGAATTCACAATGAAAAAGGAAAGATCACAACAGACACCGTTGAAATACATAACATAATTAGAAGCTACTTTGAAAATCTATTCTCCAACAAAATAGAAAATATCAAAGAAATTGACAAATTTTTAGAGACATATGAACCTACCAAACTGAATCAAGAATATGTACACAATTTAAACAGATCAATTTCAAGCACCAAAATAGAAGAAGCCATCAAAAGTCTACCAAACAAGAAAAGCCCAGGACCAGATGGATTCTCAGTTGAATTCTACAAAACCTTTAAATAAGAAGTAATATCAATACTCCTCAAGGTATTCCAGGAAATAGAAAAGGAGGGCACCCTTCTGAACTCTTTCTATGAGGCTATGATCACTCTGATGCCAAAACCAGACAAAGACTCATCAAGGAAAGGAAACTTTAGACCCAATATCCCTGATAAACATAGATACAAAAACCCTTAACAAAATACTGGCAAATTGCACATAAAAATATATTTAAAAGATAGTGCACCATGATCAAGTGGGGTTTATCCCAGGGATGCAAGGTTGGTTTAACATCTGGAAATCAATAAATGTAATCCATCACATCAAAAGACTTAAAGTTAAGAATCATATGATTATTTCAATAGATGCTGATAAAGCAGTCGATAAAATATAGCAGCACCCCTTCATAATTAAAACACTAGAAAAAATAGGAATAGTAGGAACATACCTCAACATTGTAAAGGCTATCTATGTTAAGCCCTCAACCAACATCATTCTTAATGGAGAAAAACTGAAGCATTCCCTCTAAATACTGGAACAAGGCAGGGATGCCCTCTTTCACCACTTCTATTCAACATCGTCCTTGAAACTCTAGCCAGAGCAATTAGACAGACCAAAAAGTTAAAGGGATACAAATAGGAAAAGAAGAATTAAAGCTGTCACTATTTCCTGATGACATGATCCTATATTTAGAAGATCCAAAAAACTCCACTAGAAAACTTCTAGAACTAATAAATGAATTCAGCAAAGTATGCATCAATACGTATAAATCTAATGCATTTCTATTCATAAGTGATGAATCCTCTGAAAGAGAAATTGGGAAAACCACTCCATTCACAGTAGCCTCAAAGAAAAATAAAATACTTGGGAACTAATCTAACAAAAGAGGTGAAAGACCTCTACAATGAAAACTACAGAACATTAAAGAAAGAAATGAAAGAAAACCTTCGAAGATGGAAAGATCTCCCATGTTCTTGGATAGGCAGAATTAACATTGTCAAAATGGCCATTCTACCAAAGGCACTATACAGATTCAATCAATTCCAATAAAAATCCCAATAACATTCCTCATAGAAATAGAGAAAGCAATCATGAACTTCATTTGGAAGAATAAGAGACCTCAAATAGTCAAAACAGCCCTGAGTAAAAAAGTGAAACAGGAGGTATCACTATACCAGACATTAAACTATACTACAGAGCAAGAGTAACAAAAACAGCATGGTATTGACACCAAAATAGACAGGCAGACCAATGGTACAGAATAGAAGACAAACCCACATAAATACAGTCACCTCATACTCGACAAAGGAGCCAAAAACATAAAATGGAGAAAAGATAGCCTGTTCAACAAATGGTGCTAACAAAACTGGAAATCCATATGCAGTAAAATGAAATTAAACCTCTATCTCTCACCCTGCACAAAACAACTCAAAATGGATCAAGGACTTAGGAATTAGACCAGAGACCCTACACAAAATTCAAGACAAAGTAGGTCCGAATCTTCATCATGTTGGCTTAGGCTCAGACTTCCTCAACAAGACCCCCAAAGTACAAGAAATCAAAGCAAGAATCAATAAATGGGATGAACTCAAACTAAAAAGCTTTTTATCAGCAAAGGAAACAATCAATAATGTGAAAAGAGAGCCTTCAAAGTGGGAGAAAATCTTTTCCACATGCACTTCAGATAGAGCACTTATCTCCAAAATTTAAAAAGAACTAATAAAACTTTATGCCAAAAATACAAAGAACCCAATCAACAAATGCACCAAGGATCTGGACAGACACTTTATAGAAGAAGACACACAGGCAATTAATAAGCATACGAAAAAGTGTTCAACATCTCTAGTAATTAGAGAAGTGCACATTAAAACAACTCTAAGATTTCATCTTACTCCAAATAGAATGACTATTATCAAGAACACAAACAATAACAGATGTTGGCATGGATGTGGGGAAAAAAGGCACACTTTTACATTGCTGGTGGAGTTGCAAATTGGTGCAGCCACTCTGGAAAGCAGTGTGGAGAATCCTCAGAAAACTTGGAATGGACCCACCTTTTGACTCAGTTATCCCACTCCTCAGCTTATACCCAAAAAAATTAAAATCAGCATACTAGAGTAACACAGCTACATCAATGTTTATAGCAGCTCAGTTCACAATAGCTAGATTGTGGAACAAACCTAGATGCCTTTAAACAGATGAATGGATAAAGAAACTGTGGTATATATACACAATGGAGTATTATTCAGTCATACAGAAGAATAATATTATGGTATTTGCAGGTAAATGGATGGAGTTGGAGAATATCATGCTAAGTGAAATAAGCCAATCCCAAAAAACCAAAGGCCAAATGTTTTCCCTGATAAGTAGAGAATGATATCTAATGGGGGTTGAGGGTTGGGGAATGAGAGAAGAATGGGGGAATGTTAGATTATATAGAAGGAAATGAGAGGGAGGGTGTATGAAAAATTGTGGAATGAGACAGACATCATTACCCTATGTACATGTATGATTTCATGAATGGTATGAATCTACATCATGTACAACCATAGAAACTAAAAGATGTACCCCATTTATGTACAATGAATCAAAATGCATTCTGTAAAAAATAAAAATAAAAAACAACTATTAAAAAAGACTTTCTGAAAAGATTGAAACATTTTACATTCCAACTATGACTTCTATTCCTTTGAGCTTTTGTCTATAGTACATATTATTTTCCAGCATTGTCAATGTAGTGATGAAAAGGACACAGCACAGTTTGTCATTTGCATTTCTTTATTAAATAGGTTAAACTGTAATGAAATTTTATAGTAGTAATAATCCACTGGAATTTGAATTAAAATTATAACAGTTTTGCCTATAACTGCAGTATGAGCATCAGTGCTATTTATATTTTTTATTATTTTTTATTTAGCTTTTAATTTTTTACAGACTGCATTTTGATTCATTGCACACAAATGGGGTACATCATTTCGTTTCTATGGTTGTACACAATGTAGATTCATACCACTCATGTAATCATACATGTACATAGGGTAATGATGTCTGTCTCATTCCACCATTTATATTGCTTGAACTACTCACATATGGTAAACTATGCTGTGCTTAAATTGTATACAGTAATTTTTTTTAAATTACATTTAATCAATGAATGAAAGGATGAGAAAAGTTGGCTGATGGTTTTAAAAGTTTAACAAAATACTTTTTCACAAAATAAATTGATTTTTAAATATTCACTTTAAAAAAAGGGTCCTACCTCTTGAATATGGAATAGAAGAAGTCAAAAATAGAAGAGGTAAAGTATAAAAGAGAAAGGGAGTAAAATGTGTAACAGGGAGAAAAGTGCTGGATGTTACTAGTTTTAGGAGTACTCACCTGGAAAGATCTACTTCTTCTTTTCACAATCATAGACACCAAACAGAAAGTACAGAATTTTATTTAAAAACATGTATAAGACCTAACAACCTTGTGAACTTTGGTCCTGATACTAAATGGGAAAAAAAACACTATAAGACATTTTAGGAGAGAGCTGTGGGCTGGATGTTAGATGATATTACAGAATTGCTGTTAATTTTCTTAGGAATAAAAAGATAGTCATAGTTATGTAGGAGAATATTTTGTCCTTTTTCTTAATGAACTTTTAAAATTTTTTACTTTAATTTTTTAATTTTTTATCAAAATTATACATAAGTGATTCATTATGTCCACATAATTAATACATATAGATTACATTATTTGCTCAATGTCCTTCCCCGGTACCATCCGCCTCCCTCTCCTCTTGCCTCCCTATCATACACTTGCTATTTATCTTTACATTTTTATTCCAAATTGCCATCATAAACACCAAAATATAGCTAGGTATAATGATAATATCCAACATGTTTAAAATTGGGTAAATTACTATTTTCTTCAATATGTGGGGAGAGAATTAGTATAAATATTTAAATTAGTGCATATTAACATTAAAAACTGATCTAAATAATATTGTTATAAGTAGACAACAACACAATGTCTTACTAAGCAAACTGATAAAAGATTTAAAAAGGTGACCCCTCACATCTCAATTGTTAAAACTGTTAGTTCCTTAATCCGTCTCATTAGCTGACTTATGGTAAACATTAGTGAGCTGGCAATGACCCTGGTTAGAGTTTGAACTGTACCTTTTTGTATTTGATGTATTCTTTTTTTTTTCCTCTTTTTTTTTTTTTTTTTTGATACTGGGGATTGAGCTCAGGGGCACTTGACCTCTGAGCCACATCCCCATCCCTAGTTTCTTTTATAGATTTTTTTTTAATTATAGATGGACACAATCTTTATTTATTTTTATGTGGTGCTGAGGACTGAACCCAGTGCCCCGCACATGCAAGGCAAATGCTCTGCCACTCAGTTACAGCCCTAGCTCCCCCATCCCTATTTTCTATTTTATTTAGAGACAGGGTCTCACTGAGTTACTTAGGACCTTGTCCATTGCTGAGGCTGGCTTTGAACTCTAGAGCCTCCTGCCTCAGTCTCCTGAGCTGCTGGGATTATAGGCATGCACCACCACGCCCAGCAAAACTTATGATTTTTTAATAGCCCAAATTTATATATATATATATATATATATATATATATATATATATATGTATATATACATATATATACACACACATATAGTGTGATCTTATTACTTAGCAAAAACTAGAGATATGTCACACAGTCTCTCTAATTTCAGTACTTATATAAATGATTGTCTTTTATAACTATTTATAGGGCAAATGTGCATCTGCATGATGTGATACAGAATAATTTACATTTGTGGGATTATAGATTTTAAACTTTATATCATGACTTCAAAAGGGTAGGCAGCTCCTAAACTCAAGTAAGAAAACAAATATAGAGAAAAATGAAATTACAGATACTAATTTCTAAAATTTATGCAAAAGAAATTTTATCTAAATAGAATACCTCATTTAGCCTGTTTTTACTTGGGAATTTTCATTCAACTTCCATGTAGATCATATGTTTAAATGCAACACTGAAATAAAATAACTCCTGCTTTCATTTGTATGCACTCCCCTTCCCTTGCTGCACATCTCTATTACAGCTGTGCCTGCTAGGTATTGCAACCAACTGTTCACCTCTTCATCCACCTTATTATACTTCAGAAGCCTGAGCCATTTCTTTCATGCATTTTGCACAGAGCAAATATATGATATATGAATAAATAAAAGCAAAATAAATGTAGGAAAATTTAACCCACGAACATGCTATTTCTGAATAAAGAAGAAAAATTGTTTAAAGTGTTTTCAGAGGTATGTCAGAGGCAAGAAAGTAAATTTATGTTATCTTTATAATTTAAATGTTATCATCAAATCCCCTGGTTTAGTCAAAGTAAATGCAGAGGTAGCAAGAAGTCATCGATGAGGTCAGAAATGAAGTTGAAATAAATGAAGAATTCAACATAAGAAATTCCAAACTTGAACTTTGGATTTCTATATATCAAAATCTCATAATTTCAGTGTGAAAATGAGGGTTTAACTATATACCTGATCACCTGTTTACAGGAACAGGTAAATATAGCAAATGTACAAAATATGGGAACATATCATTATAAAGCACTGGAACCACTCACATTTCTCCAACTTCTCATCATTAAGCTGAAAAATATAAAAGATAACTGCAGTAGCCATTTCATGACCTCTCAGTCATAATAGAACTAATGAAAGTACAATAATCCAATCTCACTCAGAGAATTCATATGATTTTTAAAAAGAGCACCACTGGAACAGATCTCTCTGAGTACTCTCCTATAAATTCTTGAAAGTTATTTTGAAAATTGTCAATACAGCTGGGGTTCTTTTCAACTCAGAGGCAGGTTACAATGGAATATTAAAGATGCTTCAAAAAATTATATAATCCAGAAACATAATTTAAACAATATTACTGCAATTATGACATGTTACAATGAAATCAATGATGGCTAAAAATGAATAGGAGCTCACAGAATGATAATTAGAAATGCATTTACATGAATACTCAGTCTGGTCCAGTAGAAAAATAACTGTCCCTTCTTGCTCCTTACAGGTACAAAATTATTTCAGAAGCCACAGATTCTAAAAGCATTCCAAATTCCGAAGTATATAAAATAAATGGCCATTAGAAAAAGTAAGGTTTTATATTTTATAATCCCTAGTGAAGCAAGACTTATAGTCATATAAATGAGAGGTATATTACATCTTGGAGAAGGAACAGCTGAATTCTGTTCTGAATAAATGTGTGTGCCAGTGGGTGGGATGTTCATAATGCTGAAGGGCAAGAGAGAGATGTATATCTTTGGAAGTGATGTGGATAATTACTTGTCATTAAACACTGGAGTAACTGCTGCAGCAAATTCCCATGTAACTATTCCACATGAAACTTTAACATACTCTTGGATTGACTGAACATACAGTTGTCTCAATTGTAGAAAAAAGACAACAGGCAATTATGCATTACACTTTAAAAGAAAGACTATCATTTTATTAGTTAGTACCATGAAACAGTAAAACATTAATAAGAGAAGGAAATGGATTTGTCAGACTACAAACCCTAAAAATAAAAAATAAACCTTCCTCTCAAATTCATATGGAGCATCACAAAAATTAATCACTTAGTGAAGTGACAATAATAAAATATCAGTATATTCTATAAAACATTTTATAAGTAACATTCTCTCACTACAATAAAAAAATAAACTAGAAATAACTGAAGTGGTTTTTAAGATGCCCCCCTTATTTTTTTAAAACCCACTTTTAAATAACTCTAAGGTGGAAAGGTAAATACATAACAAAACTTTTAAAATCTTTTTAAAAAATGAAAATAGGAACACTGGATATCAGATATTTTTAAAGAACTGGTCAAAGGAAAACCAATAAGCTGTAAACATTTCCATGAATGAAATTAAAGGAACGAAAATAAATGAATTAAATTCCCATCTCATAAAAACATTCACAGTAATATACATTAATTTGTATAATGTGTTGTTTCATAATGAATAACTAAAGAAACACAGTGTCCAGTGCACTGTAGGTTTTTACTCGTTTTTCCTACTTGCTCTTGAGAGTGCAAAAGAGTTCCTGGAAATCTAGCTCCCTGGTGATCTAAGGTACTGATTGATATAGTGTATGAGATGCCAGACTTAAAAAAAAATCAGCATTTTATTAATCCTTCCTTTCATTTTTCATTTCCCTCACTTTTCCTATTCTATCTCAGTACACAGAAAAAAAAGATGAGAAAAGTCAAATTCAAGCAAAATCAGTCAAATAGTGGAAACCAAAAGCATGAGAAATACCTCTTTTTGTTTTAAACAAATCACTTTTTACTGTTAATTACCCCATAGAGAGTTCTGACAAAAAGCTTTAATTGACCTTGACCTTGTGGCAGGAACAGGTTACAAGCCAAGTCCTATGAGCTTAGCAGAGAGTCCCTTACTAATGCTGTTTTCAAATCTGTACTTTAACACTGGCAGGAGAAGCAAAGGAAACAGGAACAGCCTTCTTACATAAATATACAAGAGTTGGGCTTTGGTGTCCATTGCCTTCTTTTTTAACATTTCCTACATATTTAAAATTATATTTCACTAAATATTCTTACATAAAGGTATGTACCAACAGCCTCTGTTACTATAAGTCTGAGAGTCCTAAAAAGTAAACAGGCCAACATGAAACCTCTATAGAGTAAGAATGTAACAAATTAAATGGCAATGTACAGGGAAGCAATATTTATATCACAAATAAGAGATGAAAGGTTAATATTTACCATAAATAGAACTCCAAGTAAGAATAAGTAAAAATTGCTGGGTTCAGTGGCCCATGTCTGTAATCCCAGTGACTCATGAGGCTGAGACAGGAGGATCACAAGTTCAAAACCAGCCTTAGCAACTTTGCAAGGCCCTGTCTCAAAAATATAAATAAATAAATAAATAAATAAATTTTTAAAATGGCTGGAGATGTGGCTCAGTGGCTAAAAACCCCTGGATTCAATTCCTTCTACCAAAAAAAGAAGGGTAGGGGAGCAGAAGGAGAAGGAGAAGATGAAGAAGAAGAAATAATCATTAACATGCAATTTGCAGGCAAAATAGAAATAAACATTACAACATAAAGAGACCTCCAGCTTCAATGACCATTTAAAACATGACTAAAATCAAGATATTCTTCCTATGAAATTATAAAATTTAAATAGCCTATAATAGGATTAATCAGATTATGGAGAAACTGCCATTCTAAATAGAATGTTGATAGGAATATAAAATAGTACATTATTTGAGGCCAACATTACCAGTATGTATTAAAATTTAAAATTCACATACAATTTTATCCCCACTTCTAATCATCTCTTCTAGAGATACACATGATTACAAAGAAATACATTCAAGGATATTTATTGAAATGCTGTTAATGGTGGCAATAATGGGAAAGAGCCTAAATGTTCATCAATAAGAAAACAATTAAAAAAGATCAGGCAACACATCTAGCAAAGAACACAGCAGAACAGTATAAAAGAAAGAATTTGAGCTACATAACACAGAAAGTTTGTCAGTATTTATTGAGACATGGTGACATTTATTATAATTTTTAAAAGGTATATAACAATATGAATAAATTGACCCCTCATAAAAAATCAGAAAAGTATGCATTTCTGCATGTGCCTATATACATTCATGTAAGTACACAGAAATAAAGGTCTGTAATGATATATAAAAATGTGTAATGGTGACCTGTAGAGTAGGAAATATGGCAGGCTAAAAAGAATAAAGAGATAATTATATTTCTTAATCAATATATATTTATTTCATATTTGAAAGTTTATAACAGGAATGGGTTCATCCATACTAACCTAAGTTCAGAGTTTTTTTAAATGAATGGGAGACAAAGACAAAGGAAGATATTATATGTTCAAAAGGTTTTAGATACTTTTAGTTATAATGTCACAACCTATTTTTCGGTCTAGACTATATTTTTAAATATTTTCCTATATTTGATGTAGGGGAGTGTAATGGTTAATTTGAATTGTCAACCTGATTGGATTAAGATAAGTCCATGATTAAGAGGCTTCTGGGTGTGTCAATGAGGGCAGTGTGTAGGAATGATTGGAATGTGGGATAGTAAACTGAAATGGAGCCCCTCCCTAAGCATGGGCAGCACTACCCAATAGGATGGTGGCTTGGATGGAGTAAAAGTTGGAAGAACGAGGAAGCAGCAGCAGATGCAAAATAGACTTTTCTTGAACAGGTTCTTGATTGCTCTTTGATCCTCTGAAGATATTGAACTCGTGCTTCTTCACTCTCCCAAAGCAAATTCTGCCAATGATTCTTCAGGTTGTTTCCAGAAGCCTTGTTCTCAGACTAGGGTAGCACTGTTGATTCTTCTTGTTCTGGGGCTTCTGCTTCTTGGACTGCACAGCTACTGGTTCTTCAAGCTCTCTAGCTGCAGAAGACCATTGTGAACTATCCAGCTTCTGGTCTTTTAAGCCAATCTAATATCCCCTTTTTATAATCATACTTCCTGTTGATTCTGTTCCTCTGGAGAACCCTGACTAATTAATACAGGGAGGAATCTTCAACTATCTTTCAAAACAAAAAATTCTCTCTACCAGAGAATTTTCTGGAGTTTATCTTGCGTATAGTGGTAATTTAATTTCAGTGACATCATTTTCAATTTCAAAGTTTCCAATTAATCTTTTCAGATCCATGCATTCTTGTTTGATCTTGCCTGTTTTGTTACATAATTTCTTGCTCTTTTTCAGTGAAAGTTATTTCCTTACTTGTACCCTTGAAAATCAAGCTTACCTATTTTAATCATCAGACCTTCCCATTAAATTAATTATACTAAAAATGAATGCATGTTCACATTACTGATTGTCTCCCTCAGGGATAGATTTCTTTATTTTTTTAAGATGTTGGTGGGCATGCTCTTTTTTACCAGCTAAGGTAAAGTGACCCAAAAAAATCTAGTCTTAACTGGTAGATAAAATAAGCAAAAACAATGCCAAATACAGATTAGTATCACATAATTAATTGATTAATATATTAATTATATATTATATATTATTTAATATTTTAATATATTATTAACACAAATATATTGGTGATAACATGAATATATATTAAACATATATTAATAACATTAAATATATATTTAGTATATTTATAATATATAACATGTTTAATATATTATATTATATGAATTAATATGTATTAATATTTAATGTTGCTTATCTCAATCTTGTTTCAACTCCACACATTTAATTTTTAAACAAAGTTTTAAAAAGCAAACCTACATTGTTATTATTTAAATTTGAATATTTGGTCTTCAGAAATTCTGCAATACTTCCCTGGTTAAGAATTTTTTAATTAGGATAAAAATTCTATCTAATGCAACAAGATCAGCAGTTATTACTTAAAGGGAAATATCAGAGGATTTTTAAAGCCCAGAATCATAAAAATTAATACCTCATATTAAGTAATTTACTTTAGCTTAGAAAAATACATAAATATTGATTTGCCAGTCCTTTGAAGTTACCAAAGTACTCTTTAGGAAGAGCCTATAACAGTAATTACAGCATCATCCCCTGATAATTGATGTTTTTCTCCCATCTCCCATGCCTCCTAGCACATGCTATGCACCATCTAAATGAAGGAGTTAAATAAATAACTTGAATGGGTGAATGAATTGATGGATAGACAGGGGGATAGTGGATGAATGAAAACGTATTTCAGCAGAAATAACTAAGTCTGACTTCAAATTAGTCAAACCTGAAATGTCTTAGTTACCAGAGATGATCAGAGAAATGGCAAAACTAAGGGCCATACATTATAGAAGCAGATTTTCATTGTTTTTACCAACATTAGCAGAAGCAGAAATAGCAAAAACATCGCCATTGACTAAAAATCTGCCACGTGAAAGACTATGAGGTTCAAGAGAGATACTAAAAGATAAAAAAGAGATAAAAAAGATTGCTGCCAGACATAATCTAGTCAGAGAGTTAAAACACAGGTAAGGGTATATATCACAATACAGGGCAGACAAAGAACAAGGTGATACAAAAGAAGTCAGGAGCAGAAGCATAGTAAAGCACTTCATGGAGGAGACAAGCCTCAGCTGTGGTAGAGAAGAGACAGTTCTGGGATCAA
This sequence comes from Sciurus carolinensis, assembly GCF_902686445.1. Taxonomy (NCBI): domain Eukaryota; kingdom Metazoa; phylum Chordata; class Mammalia; order Rodentia; family Sciuridae; genus Sciurus; species Sciurus carolinensis. The sequence goes on from NC_062220.1 coordinate 71,966,809, forward strand.
GTGCACAGGGGCAGAAATGACAGCTGGGGGGCAAAGGATCCATTTTGCAGAGCCAAGGGTTTATAGGAAAAACATATAGAAAGTATTAAATAATAGAAGCAAACTGTAGATAGAAAACTTCCTTTTCATCTTAGCCCATTTAATTTTTTTTACTATATTGTCATATTTTCAGTAAGAATGGAAGATTAAAGTTCAACAATCCATCCCCAACCTTGTTTTTTAGTTACAGTAAATTTTTATTATGCACAAATGGGGTATAAGTATTCTGAGTAACCAAATATTTTGTAAAAAGTATTAATGAATATACCATTATTAAATAATCAAATATAGTAAGTACACTTAACAGTAAAGTGGTAAGAAATAACTTAAATTTTCTTTAATAACTCATTAAACAAAGTCATTATGTTTTCTTATAGGACACTGAAGGAAAGTAAACTGGCTGGTCTTCATTTAGCATCACTTACTCAGGCACTATATTATGATTCTAGTTATAATTTCACTAATACTATATACTCTGTGAATCATGGATAAAGAAATCCAGGTTCAAAATGTCGTTCAAAATGAGAATTAGGAATAGATCCTACACTTCTTCTCCCTTTGCCACAAAGGTGTGTGTGTGTGTGTGTGTGTGTGAGAGAGAGAGAGAGAGAGAGAGAGAGAGAGAGAGAGAGAGAAAGCTAGTTCCTTCTTAAGAAAGATTTGTAGTTAGCAATAAGCTATGATTCAGTCCATGTAACTAAATGTAACTATTTACTTTGAATCTCAAGAAAATTGTCCCAAAGCTTGATGACTAGCTACAATGTTGATCCCAGTACACTGCAGGTGAGTTTCTCTGGATTTTATTTGTATAAACGATTCTTCCTTCAAACTAAATTACTGTGAAAACACTTACCACAAAGGAAATTGCTAACAAAATCATTATCTACCTCAGTACAAACTAATGTTATTACTTTCAGGAAACAGAAGCAACTGAATTATATTATAGAAATATTAGTTTAAAGGGTCACTGGATGTCAGAATGTATCATTTTCAGAAGTCTCCTGAGACACTATTCATCAGAAATTATAATGCTTAGAACACCAAATTCAATACCATGATTCAGCAGCTCTCTCTCCTGCCTGGTTCATTTAGCACCAGTCATTCAGTTCTGGAAGAGGAGGATAGTTATTCACTTTCTGAAGTATTTCCTTCCTCTAGTAAGGAAGAAGAAAAAAAATTAAAGAGGCCCACCTAAGTCTTTCTATACTAACACACATAAAGCCTCTTTATATTAAATATATATCTAATCCCCAAAGAGGTATCAGCTCTGGAAGGGACCAGCTTAGTCCCACAACCTCATTTTATAGAGAGAGAAACAAAAACCTAGTCAAGTAAACTGTTCATCCAATCAATGTTGCAGAAATAATGACAGAATTAACTAGAAGAGGACTAATTAAACAAACTATAACTGACTCAGCTAGATCAAAGTTATTCAGTATAACTGAACATGAAACAAAGACATAACAAACACTGATACTTTCATTCCTCTAACTCATTTAAACACATATTTCAACTCAAGTATTTCTTTTGAACCTCTATTTGCATATTAAAGGACTTTGGGTGAAAACCAAATGTTATGCTTTAGATTACAGGTATCACTAAACACTCATGTGTGAGACAATGCAAGAAAATTTAGAGGGAAAATGATTGTATTATGACAGCCTTATCTTAATCAGTGCATTAATCAACTTGACTGAATTAAGTGGATGATAACTGTAGGCAGGTAGGTTGTGGCTAGAAGAAGGAGGTCTCTGGGGTATATCTTTGGGATATATTTGTCCCTGGTGAGCAGAGGTCTCTCTGATTCCTGATCGCCCATGTCCTCAGCAGCTTTTCTTCTCCACTCCCTTCTACCACATTGCTCTGCCTCACTTCAGGCCAGAGCAATGAAGTTGGTCATCTGTGGACTTAGACCTCTACAACTGGGAACCAAATAAACTTTTCCTCTTCTGATTGTTCGTGTTAGGTCTTTTGATCATAGTGACAAAAAAGCTGACTAAAACACTGAATCATTAGCCTTCAGCAATATACTAAAATACTTTCTAAACATAATACTAAGTGGAACTGAAGGTGAAATAACATTCAAAATCTATTATCAAATGAGGATACCTATGTTAAAAAAAATCTTGGAGAGAGCTGAATATATTCCAAATAGCTAATTTGGAATTAATAAGGCAATTATAATTATCAAAGAGATACTAATCCTATTTAGATGTAGATTACTAATACTACTATCCTGTATACACCACACTGTAGGCACAATTCACTGTCTGTAACATATTAAACATAACCAAGACACTCTGGGACACAAGAGAAAAACTCATTGGATATCAAATGAACTGATATCTGTAAGTTTTCTTTTCCTGACATCAAATATATGAAAAACAGTTTTGTAGTATGCATAGGACAAAAAGAATCTTACTATCAGTCAACAACTATATCTACAGAAATTTAAAATGTTACCTGAATATTTGAATTTTTTAATGTTCTGTTATATACCTCTTAGTACTTCAAGAGGAGAGCTGCAATATATTTATCCAACACTTTCCTATATCAAAAGGAAAAACTGAGATAAAAAGTATAAAAGAGATTATTCTAGTTGTTTTTAAAAGCCTAAGTAATTATATTGTTTATATTTCATAAGAATTAAAACTGTAAGTTTCAGCAAATGAGACCCCTGTGTTTCTTCAAAACACATCCCTAATGTTCACCACATTATAAAATACAGAACAGAATACAGTCACTTTAGAAAACTCTTGAGCTGTGCCTCCTGAAGCCAGATATACACGTACCCTGGAGTCCATAATTCTACTCCGAGGCAGGACTCAGGAGAATTTATACATGGACAGGAAAACTGAAGCTTCATTTCAGTACCCAAAAACTGGAGACAATCCAAACGTCTATCAGAACGTCTATCAGCATTAGGATGAAAATACAAATTGTAGAACAGCTTCACAAAGGAATACTACATAGCAATTACCTTGAACATCTGCTACACACAGCAGGAATAAACCTCACCTACATAATGGCGAGTGAAAGAAGCCAGACACAAAGAGTATAATATAATTTATACACATTTTCAAAAACAGACAAAACTAATCTATGGAGACCAAAATCATCTGGTTAAAGGAAGAGAACATGAATGAGGTACTTTTCTTTATCTAGATCAATGTGGTGATTACTTGGGCTGTTCTCTTGGAAAAGTTCACCAAGCCTATTCTCAAAATGCCCACATTTCTGTTTGCCTGTTAAACTTCAATCTGAAGTTTTCACCAAAAATATTAAGTATTTGTTAGAATTTTTCTACGATTACATCCTGGAGTAATGGATTCAGCATAGTGGTATTTAAAATAATTGGATTCTAGTGATGACTTGACTACTAACTAGTTATGTGATCTATGACAAAATTTAACCTCTTGGTGATAATTCTAGCAGTCAATAAATCTCAGAGTTCTAAAGAGTTTTTTTAAAGATATATTAATATCTCTGGGTTTGATCCTCAGCACTGCAAAAAAATAATAATAATAATTAAATTGTGGAATAAATATTTATTGTGAGACTACCATGTACACAACATTGTTTTAGGAACCTGTAACTTACAATGGAGAGAAATAGAAAATATGCAGCCAACACAATAAATGAATGAATGATGTAAGCTTCAGTATTTAAATTATATACAGTCTCATGGGTTTATGCGCACACATACACACACACACACACACACACAGAGAGAGAGAGAGAGAGAGAGAGAAACTAGATTGAAGTAAGTATTTCATTATGCTCAAAAATAAAGCCATTTTCAGGTTTAACAGTCCTGCATAAATCTTCAAGAAAATGTCTTGGTAACATATTTAAACATAATCTGAAACCATGGATAGAGTTTGACCCAAAAAGGCATATTTAAAAGAAAAAAAGACTAATAGGGCATTTAAGAAAAACTTTAAGTAACCAAAACATTTTTTAAATGCTAAAAGAGAGACTTGATACTGGATTGTAGAAGAGAAATAAACTTCATTTTGTTTGAGAGGGATAGATTTGACTTACAAGATCCTTCTAGAATTTAATCTTATGAAATGGAATGAATATTTGGTAGTTTTGAAAATATACTAAAATATTACAAATTTTTAAAAAATCTTTGCTGATTTCACATAAACAATAAAAAAGATTAAATATCATGCACAATCTTATGCTGATAATAAATTGACATTCAAATTTTTATATTCTCTTATAGACTCTAAAAATGTTTTTATACTTATAACAGAATTTTAGCTTCCTTCTCAATGAGAAGTGTGTCCATAAGTATTTTAAATACTTTAATTTTTGCTATAATTCTAGCTACATTGGAATTTTTATACCAGCAAATATTCACATTTTCAAATAGAATAAGATATACAAATATCTAAAAAGCTGCATGATTTGTTTTCTACGTGTTTTAATGCCGTTCTAGCATTCAAACTGTTGAAAAATCTAGCAAACTTTAATAAAAAACCTCAAGTCAAATTATCTAAGTATTCAAATAATAGAATAAAATAGCAGTGAAACTGAGGCCCTGTTTATGCCACTCACTACTGGTTTCAAATTGTGCCTCATCTGTCAAGTTGAACCACAACAAAAATTCTTGCAACTACCTATTACAAGTATGAGACATTTATAGAGTATTATCAACAACACTTATTGAGTGTTTGATCCATATCGGACCTATTCTCCACACTACAGTTATAAGGTCTTTCTGAAAGGATAATTCTATCAAGTTATTTCCTTTCTAACAATCATAAATGGCTACCCTGCTACCACAGAAACATGCTCAATTTCCTTAACATGACTCTTGAGCTAGTGTGCTCTGCTCACTTGTGCAGCTTTACCTCTCCACATTCTCCCTAGACTAATGTCTATAACTACACAGACCAATTTCAGGGTTTTCTGAGCTCCTTAGATTCCCAACTCTGATTACTAGCCACCACCTCTTCTAAGATCCTTAGGTCCTGATCTAACTTCTCTTTAACCTTCAAAACTCACCTGAGACAGGACCTTCACCCAGAAGACTTTCCTATTTCCCTGGACACATAGTCCTGTCCCCTACAACAGCACACACTAAGCTGTAGTGTCCAATGCCCTTCTTCCCTGACAACACAGGGACCATTTCTCAGTGTCATTGCTCTGTATCCAGTGACACCGAGCAAACCCAATATCTGTAAGATAAATTAGCGAATGATATCAATGTCATCCTTGGTCTGGGTCTTTGGGACATAACAGAATAAAAATACATATCTAATTTAATCCCTTCCAATTAATTCCCCCAGTGACCTAACAACCCCCAATTATGTTCCACCTCTTCTCAATACCTGTCACACTGCCGCAGTGGAGAACAGACATTCTACACATAAATTCTTGGAGGACAAACTATGTCCAAATCATACCACTGGGTATTCATTTAAATTTGAAAATACAGTATGAAGAGAAGGTGACCTTGAGGAAATTACTTAACATTTGCAAGCTTTATCCTTCTCTTCTGTAAAAGAGGGAACCTTTACCAGCTCATTATATGGTGCAACTATCCACTTATTGATTAATCCACAAATCTGATCATGGTCCCTTGTTCTTTCTCTCCCTCTACTACTTCTGCCAATGCAACCAAAAGTCTACCTCCAATGAAATAATGTGCCGTGCTTATTTGTACAGGCTCACCTCTCCTCACTCTCTTTAGACTAATATCCACAACGATATAAACCAACTTCAGGTTTTCTGAGCTCCTTTGACTCCCAGCTCTGAATCATCTCTTCCTAGATATATGTACCTCCAAAGAGACATTTCAATCCACTTCTCTTCATTTTTTTTTCTGTTCCCACAGTGATACACTTTCTCTCCTATACTTCTAAGTGTATGATTTCTAGTCTTGTCTCCATTCAATTTATTTCACCATAGAGGAGTCAGAATTAACCAGAACGCTCACTCTACTTAAAATCCTTCTCAAAAATTTCCTACTCCCCTATTTATGACCCAGCTCCTTCTGTACCAATCTCTCCATACACACCTCCTTCAGCTTTGCCCTAATTAAGCTCCAGTCACACTGACCTCCTTCCAGATCTCGCAACACACCAAGCTTTTCACCATCTTAGAACTTTCACGCATGCTGTTCACTCTGCCCTAGCATGCTCTTCCTGGTTCCTTTTTAAAGGATGCTTCCTTTGCTTCTTTCGGTTTCAATGTAATAGTTCTTGAGAGAAACCTCTCCTGAATACCATATCTAACTGAACCTCAGTCTGCATTCCTATTATACTCTGTCACCATACTCTGATCTTTCATACTCCTTCTTTGTTATTCAACATATTTCAAGTAGGTAAAGTCATGCCTGGCACACAGAAAACAGACTAATAATCTTTACAAAAGGAAAAGGAACAAAAAGACAGGAAGTGTTTACACAACTATAACATGTACACCTTATTTAGGATGTGAAGACAGTTTCATTATTTTCCTAAATTTCACCTTTAACAGCCTGACACTCATCAGTAGAGTTAGAACAATGCCTTATATTGTGAAAACTATTGTTCATATATGTTATCATGAGGTAAATCATGTATTGATAAAATTAAGTTTATAAAAGTAGACAATTATTACCTTAGAAAGGACAAAAAGGAACATGGAAGAAGAAAAGTAAAATACTTCATAATTTTGATAAGAGAGAATAAGCCCACAAAGTTCTCAAAATGAAGTATCACCTAGAGGCACCAGAAAGATGCCACAAAGTTAAGACTTTGGAGGAAAAAAAAAAAATGAGGCAAAACAACATTTGGTGCCCATCCAGTAACTCGACCCAGAGCCACAGAAAGAGTAAAAGTGATTGGTACAGAGGGTAGCAAAAATAAATCCTGATTATTTTACACGTGGGTTTTCTAGTATTTTCCTGAACAGAAATATTACTCATGAAAATTGGAAATTTCACATAGGACAGCATAGAATGTAATACACATTTTAAAATTCAATCAATTCTTATACAGCTCATAGAAAAATCTAATATTACTAAATGTATAATGTTACTAATTTGAGGTCAGGTAAAAATGCCAAGTAGATGGACTTTTATAGCAAGCTGTTTCAGTTCTGCTTCATTAGAAAACTCAATGCATTCAGGTTTATTTTATGTTGGTCACCTGAGGCACAATTTGCTACCCACCACGCTGCAATAGGCAGCTGTTTTCAATAAGCCCCATGTTGCAGCCAACATTAGACTGTCTCCCGGGGTTTACAGGATGTTGATTCCTAAAGGCCAGATTTCACACTTTGGGGAAATATTAAAAAGACAGCAAACAACTAAAGAGGAAGAAATAATGCATGGTATTTGATTATTTGAAGACATCAATGTATTACAGGAATTAGTTATCACAGAAACTATGATCTGTAAATGGCCCAGATGGAATGCTGAAAAATTACATGTTAGGCAAAAAATGAGTTGACTTGTAGAACATAAGAGGTAGAAGGCCCTATGGAGATTAACTAGGGAAGTTCTGGCTGGTGGTTAACAGATCTAAGTCTCTATTCAAAGCACTAATGTGCCACTTGATAAACTTGATTGTGGACATCAGGTCTTCATGAAATGCCTACTATATTGGGCAGGTCATTTTATGGCAACTCTGCTATGGAATTCATTATATTAGGTGAAAATCTACCTCAATTCTTTAATTTACTCATAAGGCTTTGCTCTTTAGAATTAACAGAATAAATCAAATTTGTCTTTTACATCCCTATAAATATCTGTGACTATTACATACCCTATGCCTCAGTTTTCCTGTCTTCCAATTAAATATCTGTAGCTTATTCAATAATATTAGTCAGTTTAATGGCAACCATAGAACTGTGTCACTCTCTTCTTGGTATAGACATTGTTGTATTCCAATAGTCAAATCCAAACATACTGTGATCAAACAAAAAGAATCAAACACTTACTAAGTGCTTTGCATGTCTTACTTCATGAAATGCTAATGAGGAAAAATGATAATCACCACCTTACAAAAAAGACACTGAGGATTACAAAAATAGAAATACTTGCTAGAGGCTACATTGTTAGTGACAAGGTCAGAAACTGAACCCATGTTGACTCTAAAGCCTATGCCCCAACCTCTGTTCTGGACTACCTTCAGGGGAAACACGACCAGAGCAGAGTACAGAATGGGGATAAGAGAGGCTCCTGAACATCTGTTTCATCTAAATTCTGTTTTTTAATATATAAACTGACCCATTTATTCAATCTATATAATCAATATGCAAACTTCGTTTTTTTTCTCCAAGTAAATTTTTTAAAAGGATAAACAAGACAAGGTTGAGAATAGAGCTTTCCAAATGCTACAGAAATAAGTATGAACCAACTTATCTTGGACTTATGAGGTCAATGAATTTTTTTTAAATAATAGAATTATATTCACACCAAGGTTATTTTTCTAAGGATTTCTCTGAAAGTAGATATGAATAAACAGGAAGTCACACTGGAGGGTAGGAGCAGTAATATATCTCTAACAACAGTTAAGTGAGCCATGACAAATCTCTGGCTAAATTAGCAGTGTGGGAAATGGAACAAAGTGTATGGACTCAGGAGATATTTAAAAAGAAGAACTGACAGTACATGGTGATGGTTGTAAGCTGCAATATGCTTGTGGTTTGGAAATCAGCTCTGGTCACAGTCCAGAATTCCAGCTCCACCACTTTAATGTGTAAATTAAGCTATAATTTAGTCCCTACAACTGTAAAATAGGCATAAGAGCACTTAACTTATGGAGATGCTGGTAAAATTAACTACAATAACAGAAGATTAGAAAAGTCCCTGTTGCATAAGATATATTCCATAATATTAGCAACAAGGATGAGAAGGAGAGGGAAGAAGATAGTTGGGGGGAGGGGGAAATAGTCAGAATGACTGCCAGCTTCTGTCTAGGTGACCAGATAAACTCAAGAGAAAACACATGCAGAACCACAAGCCTGAAGAGGAAGATATGAGTAAGATTTTGAATGTAATGAGCAGCAAATGTCTAAGGCAGCAATGGATTGAAGAGTATATGCTGTGGCTTGAATATGTCTCCTGAAGTTCATGTGTTGGAAGCTTGATCCCCAATGTGCAAGTGCTGGGAAGTGGGGACCTTTAAAACATGTTTAAGTCATGAGGGCTCTGTTTTCATGAATGTATTCACACCATTATCATGGAGGTAGATTCGTTGTCTTGGAAGCAGTTTCCTTATAAAAGAAGAAACTCATTTCCGTCTTGTGCAGCTCTTTAGTGCTCACTACATTCTCTCACTCCAGCTAATGTGCCCTCTCCCTTTCTGATTTTCCCCTTCTTCTCCCCACCTCCCCTCTTCCTCCCTTTGGCCTTCCATCATATGTTGCAGTAGGAAGGCCTTCACCAACAGCCAGTTCCTTGATCTCAGACTTCCCAGCTTCCAGGATTATAAGAAGTAAATTTCTGTTCTTTATAAACTATTCAGTCTCAGGTATTCTGTTAGAGCAGCACAAAAGAGCCTAAGAGTATGTAAGTGTCACCAGTGTAACCTACACTTTTAAAGGAGGCTGGCTATGAAGGAAAGCAGAAAGGACCTAGGACTCAGAGGAGGTGAGAGACTTATTTTAAAGGGTGCACTAGCATAAATAAAATTTAAAAGAGAAAAACCTGAAGACAGGGAGGGATGGAAAGTAAAAATGATTAAAGTGTGAAACCAGGCTCCCTGACAAGGTCAGGAATTGAACCCATGGTCGATGCAAGCCTAGGCCCTAATCTTTGTCCTAGACTACCTCAGGAGTGACCCAACCCAACCAGAAGAGAGAACAGTAGTTGTCTCAGGTACAGGAAAACCAAAGAAATGGCTCCAGTGGAAAAGGACAAGACTTTAAGCAGGAACAGAGGGGACCTTTTCCCTCATGGGACACAGGAAAGAGGAAGCAGAGGTGACTAAATTTGTAGAGAGAAACTGAAGAAGTTTCTCTCTACTGTTTGTATTTCTCAATAACTTGCAATCAACTCCAAGGGAGTAGGAGTAGAGGGAAGTTGGGGAGTAGGGTGTAGGACTAAGTATGATGGCAAAGATTAAGAGCAATACTTGGAAAAAAAAAGTTGGGGGAGGGGAAGTGATTAAGGAAAGGCATTTCTGCAGTAAGCCTCTTTCAAGGCCAATTCAGTAGTGTGTCACCTGTGATATTTTCCCCAACTTTGTTCTCTCTTAAATAAAACTTTTATCTCTCACACAGTATTTAGTTAAAAATATTCTTTTAAAGTATTTATTTTAAAATAAGTATATGTTAATCTCTCCCACTAGATCACATTTTGTTCAATGCTAAATTCTCAGCAATTCCCATAAACAGAATAGGTTCTCAGTTTTTCTTAAAAGGAACAAGCCAGTCAGGTGCAGTGATGTATACCTGTAATCCTAGTGGCTCAGGAGGTTGAGGTGGGAGGATCACAGGTTCAAAGCCAGCCTCAGCAACTTACAAGACCCTAAGCAACTCAGTGAGACTCTGCCTCTAAATAAAATACAAAAAGGGGCTAGGGATGTGGCTTGGTGGTGAGGTGCCCCTGAGTTCAATCCCTAGTACCAAAAAAAAAAGAAAAGAAAAGAAAAGATGGGGGGAACACGCCAGTCCACCTAACTGTACTCCGATATGCTTCTTTCTCCATTTTAGTATAGTTGAAACCAAATGATGTGGTTTTAGTTAAATAGAGAAAATAATGAAAGATTTTTCTGACAGTTAATATGAATCTTACCTATGATTTAAAATCATTTATTGCATCCATAGGTTTTTTAAAATGTGCCAATTAGCATCATTAGTATCATTTATAAAATTAAATTTGTGCAAGAGTCTACAGAATCTACTAAAATAGCATTTAACCACATCTAAGAGGTACCTACCCATTCTCCTAGTGGAAAATGAGCTTCTGTCATTTCAACTAACACCCTGGTAGATTCTGACACCCAAGGGTTTGGATGCCTGAAAACAAGCAATATTTCTTCTGTCCTTCTTACATGTGCATATCATGAAGACTAAAGACTTTCCTTAAATTTTAACTAGCCAAGAAATATTTTCTCCATCAAAAAACCCTTTCAAGTATTTATTTCCTTTCCAAGTAGACTGAGTTCTGTGCATACTGATTAATACTTTATAAGCATGGGCTTGCATGCTGAACATATTGGAGGCCATTTTCCTGAAATTTTAGTTGTTTGCCATAAGGAAAAGAATGACATCTGAGCAAAAACCACATTATCAAAATGGAAGAGCCTCCCAGAGTTTTAATTACCATAATCAGAACATAAGATCATTACTTCAATTCTATTTTTCTCTGCAATTTTGGCAAAAAAACAAATTGAATAATATTAATAGCAATAAATTATTTGACAATTATGAATGAGCACCAGTGTTAAGCAGTTGTTATGTTAGGTATTAGTTGTTATGTTAGGGATGGTAATCAAAATTCAAGAAACATTATTTCCAACCTCCAGGAATTTTCCAGACAAGTTAGGCTGAACATATATGAAAGAAAAAAGCAGTTAAAGAGTTTTGAGCAATAATTCAACAAATGCCCTAAGTTATAACAGTTACCTTTCTCTTTAAATTTGAAATGTTAAGTGTCAGCTTTCTAAACTTCAGAAAGCAAATAAATATTTCTTTGTTTCCATGGAGTCCAAAGAACCCTAACAATGTCATGTTAAAACATTAATAGATTATTATCCTCCACAAGAGGATTTAACTAAGAATGACTATAGAAGAAGAAGGGTGGTCAAATGAGGGGAGTAGAATGGAATGCTTCACTTGAGGAGAGAGAGAGAAGCTGGAATAGCTACTGGGAAGAATGGAAGGAAGGATGGATGGAAGAAATACTTGATCTTCTCCCAGCAGGACCACACTGTCTACCAGCCCCAATCCAGTCTTCTGCCTTGATCTCCTCTCTACTCATTTCTCTGGGCCTTCCTCTTCCTGTCCTAAAAAAAATGAATGTCTCTTCTCTGATGCATAAGTGTAAAAATCCCTGTGCCACACTCCTCCAAAATGTACTCTACATGCGCCCTAATTAAGAGGAATCCTGATTTAACTGTTAAAATACTAACATGTATTTCACCAAGTTTGCATATGTAGTTATATTGTTAAACAACTCTATTTCATGATTATTAATGTATTACACTATTATAAATTAGTAGAATGATGTACTCCATGAAGACAGGATCATCTTAGTGGCCCCAGAACTTACAGCAATACAGTAGGTGTTCAACTCAGTATAAAGGGATAATACCTTCAACAGGTGTGTTGTGTGTCTAGGAGTTTATTAATTACCTGTATCTTATACAATTATCCTGTATAAAACATTATAGCCACAAAAGCAGATTTTATCTGAAGTGATTTTTTTTATTAGAAACAAGCTTCAGCTTGACCGTACTACCATAGAACATTTACTATTTTACTTCCTTTCTACAGAGTATTTTAAAGGGTATGAAAATAGACCAATATATTTTCCAGAAATAATCCAGAATATTTAATTCATTATCACCATGAAGACTTTCACTTCACATCCTTTTGATCTATTTTTAATTGTGTGAGTGCACACAACACTAATTTCCTCACAGAGCTCCCATTTACTTAGACCAGAACAATGAGCACAGTAATTGTTGGGGATGATGTAAAATGTGAAAAATGGACTACACATTTTCAGTCATTACATTTAATGTTATTAGGTTAGATTGCCAACTATTACATTGTAAGAGATGAAATATAACCAGAATTGATGAGGAAATCATAATCTTCACATTTTCAATAAAACACAGGCATTGATTTTGATATTAGACTAAAGAACTTAATAATATTTTGCTCAATTCACTGCTGCATATACATGGGGAAATGGTATCTTGTATTTTCTACCAATCCACTAAATCAAAATGAATGAGTTCCCCCTCAGACTGCACTGCAGATAACTCCCAATTCAAGAAGATAACCAGAAACAGGAGCAATTCATCACCAACATCATTTTATCATCAAGTTCTGATAAAATACATTCCTTTTTGACACATGCAAATTTCAAATGAGTACTAAAGATAAAAATTGTTAAATGAGTGGCTACAGTAACATGGGATTGCAAAAATAAAAGACATCCCTCTCTGCTCTTTGTTGTCATCTAATTACCTAATTATTGCATTAAATTTCAAGCTGTGCATTTGAAATGAATAAATTCTGACACACTGCCCGTCTCAATTTCATATACATTGTACCACCTTTTGAATGTATATCACTTTAGATTTTTTTTGACCTATATATTTCAAAACAGCTGCTACATAATAACTTGATATTTTCTGTTTGCTGTATTGATATAAAACAATCAGATTAGGTAAAGTTCTCAGTGAAATAATGCTCATTTAAACATTTGTTTTATTTTCAATAAAATGGCATGTGACAAAATTTTTTATTCTCTGTAGCATTTTATATCAGTCTTTTCCCCATTAAGATAACAAATACATGAATAACACCAAGATATATGAGAAAAGGATAAGAGCTGTCAATCAGTCAGTTTAGAATCTTGAGCACAAACACCTGAGACATGATAAGCCTACCAGAATTGTAATGCTTGGCAAGAAAATGATTTGTTTTTTTAATTCTTACAAACATAGTATATAAAGGTGATAAAGATCTGTACATGCTTGTAAGCAGAGAAAATGCAAAATATAAAGAATTCAGAATATATGTCAGAGGGAGAATATATAATGCTTGATTATATATTATATTATATATATATATATATATATCTCAAAACTGCTAGAAAAAGAGAGGCTTACATATCTATGTAAGTATAAATCTGTTCATTTTGAGAAAGAAAATTAATAATCTCAACATTTTTCTAACTCTTGGACCAATTCACAAAGATAGAGTAAGGAGAAAAGGAAACAATATGCTATTTTCCCACAAATGTCTCCCACAATATTTGGAACCAAATTAAAATTCATCTGGAATGAGACAAACATCATTACTTTATGTACACGTATGATTACATGAATGGTATGAATCTACATCATGCATAACCATAGAAATTAAAAGTTGTACCCCATTTGTGTACAATGAATCAAAATGCAGTCTGAAAAAAAAATGCAGTCTATAAAAATAAAATGAAATAAAATAAATTCATCTGAATAATGAATAATCATTCGTCTAACAAAAGTGTCAAGCACTTATTATAGATAGTATAGTAGACATAAACATAATTTTCTCTAATCTCCACAAGTTCTTAAAAACTAAGCTCTATCCTAATTTTTAAATACAAAAATTGAGGCAGAATATTTGAAAAACACCCAATATCATTCAGTAACAAATTCCAAACTCTACATTTGGATCCTCCAATTCAAGTGTTGGACCAAATGGAAGTCCATTGTTCTCAAACTGTGAGGACATAGGAACTCCTGACATTTAGAAACTTTTTAAAACATACCCATTTTATATTAGAAAATAATATTGGCAAAGTAAAACATTTACTAATTCATTTTAAAATAAAAATAAAATTCCATTATATGTTATTATAAATAAAATTTTTGCTACATATAAGTATATATTCCCTAAAAGTAGTCATAAAAAAAAAAAAGGCAGGGGCTGGGGTTATAGCTCAGTGGTAGAGCTCTTGCCTAGCATGTGTGAGGCACTGAGTTTGATCCTCAGCACCACATAAAAATAAATAAATAAGATAAAAGTATTTTGTCCATCTACAACTTAAAAACTATTTTTTTAAAGCAGCACTGTTTTTACATTTTCACAGATCTCCTTAGTGTCTGGTTTAATAGGAACAAGAGGATTCTCACTTCTGCTTCTAAATTAATTTGTTCTGATGTCACATATCCTATAGTCTCTGGAAAACTGCACTGTATGCTCATGATACTGAGAGTGAAAAAAGCCAATAAATTATTATTATCATTGTACAAGTCATTGTGCCCTCAAAACTGGTACTGTTCAGAGAGAGCTCCAGAAATAGTTGCAGGGATTCTTCCTTATTCCCTCAACACAACATGGAGAATGCTTAGTTTCAAAGTATGTTATTAATATTGCACATCCATTATTTAACAAAATACAAATTCAGATGTGCAAATATAAGAATTTTGTTTTCTGTAATGGAATGTATCATCTATCTCAACTTCTAGTCACACCTAGTATCAGAAATCATTTTCATTTCTAGAAAATCTTGCATTATTTCTGGGTTGCTCAGAAATTTCTACAGAAGATCAATTCAAGAAATCATGACTCCCCCTTTGTCTTCCTTGAGGTGAGGATTCTACACTGAGTGGCAGTTCACAGAGCAGCCAAATGGCATCAGTAGGAGATATTGGATCCGCAGCATCTTGCTCTGGTACTTGTCAAGTCTAAGATCAACAGCATTTGGGCAATCTCATTGTGAGTGAAATATCTGTATTGTTCTTGATTTTCAATCATATACTGCATGCTGACATTCTGGCTTTATCTCATCATAACTGTGATGGCCCTTTCAAGCTCTGGCCTTGTAGATAGCTTCATCACCTGCCCAGGAACACAAGTAGTTTCAAATGCCTTCCTGGGTCCACAGGAGCCTGAAGTCTACCATTCCACCTTCTTGGTCTCCAGACTTCTCTCATACCACATCTCCTGTCCTGAACCAATGTCACTTAGTGTGGGATACAGTCATGAGATTGCTAATTGACAGAATTTCAGAGGAGCAGGCTATGCAGTCATTCCAACACTACTGCCCCATACCACAGTCACAGGAAGGCCTTCTTGTAAGACTTGCTACTCCCAGTTTTCACCTAGATTGAAGCACAAATCACCTCTGCTCAAATCTTTGCATTTATATTATTACAGTTTATATTATCATAACCCGAAGAAGAAAGTCAGGCAGGATATGGTGTCATCATATCTATGAAATTTGTTTCAACTCTTCTTCTAGCCAAGGCAACACTTACTAAAAAATATGATAAAATTATCTCATTCGTGAACTGATTTAAGGTACTGGGTGTTAAGTCAGCTTTACTTCACTGTAAACAAAATACCTGACAAGAGGGGCTGGGGATTTAGCTCAGTTGGTAGAGTGCTTACTTTGCATGCACAAGGCCTTGGGTTCAATCCCCAGCACCACAAAAACAAAAACAAAAAAACCTAACAAGAATAACTTAGAGCAAGGAAAGTTTACTTTGGCTCACAGTTTTAGAGATTTAGTCCATGGTGGGACAACTCCATTGCTCTGGGATCCATGTAAGGCAGAATATCATAACAGAAGGGTGTGGTGGAGGGATGCTGCTCTGTTCAAGGCCAGGAAGCAGAGTGGGGGAAGAGACCATAGGGAAAATGCATGCTTCCAGAGCACACTTCCAGTAACCCACCTCCTTCAGTCACACTGCACCTCCTATAGTTACCATTCAGTCCATTCAAATTAATATTAGGTTACACTCTGTGGCTTTGATAATCCAATCATATCACCACTGAACATTCTTATGTTAACACGGGAGCTGAATGTTCCTGCATTAACACAGGAAATGAAACGAGACAGAAAATTACAAAGTTTTCAAAAGAAAAGAATATTTCTTGCTATATATGACCACCTGGAAAGACAGATAAATTCAATTTAAAATGATAAATAACAACATTCAGAAGGTCAGAATCAAGATTAACAGTAATGGCTTTCTTATATAGCAAAATAACCAGTTGCAATTTTTATTGAAAAAAAGAATTTTTGAGCATTAGCAAAAAAAACTATGGAACAAGTAGGACTAAATCTAAGAAGAAATGTGCAAAGTGTATATAAAGAAATCTGTAAATTTTTATCAAAAGCAATAAAAGTTCTCCACAATGAAGACATGCCATTCGTTTGACAAAAAATAAATCCCTACCTTACACTAAAGCCCAATCTCAACAAAATAAATGAAACTGTATAGATACCAGAGAGAACAAACAGAAAGAGAATGAACTGGGAAGTAGACCATCCCAGGAAACATAACAATGTTTCGTTTTCCCCAAATCAGTCGTTAACATGGACATCAGTGAAAAACATTTCATGAATGTCCACGGAATGTATTATATTACAAAACCAATATACACACACACACATATTATCCATGCCATATATATTTACACACACATATATACACACTTATGTGTATATATGTCTTGTATATGTGCATATATATGTGTGTATATATAACTACATATTGAATAAAATATAATCAACTATAAAGTGATTTAGTACATTCAGAGTTCTTTTAAGACTAGTAAAATTGATTCACTCAGCATGCTTAAATAATACTTTACTCAATATCACATTCTAAATGTCCCCTTTTAACATAGAATTATAAATTTTCAGGAAAATCCCATGCAAGTAGTGCTATTTATGAGAAAGTTAATTAACTTTCAGATTAGCTGAAACAAAATTTCAAAAAGAAAAAGAAAAAGAACAAACATTTCTACAGATATTGTATTTGGAAGATTTAAAATATACATATCTATAAACCAGAAGAGTATTTTCAACTGGTACAGTACTTCATAAACTGAAAACTCATTTGTCATGGGATTAATCACCAACCACTTCAAGGAGGAGATGTGGACATAGTCTGGTCCACTGTGGTATTTAAAGTTTTTTGGTTAAATGCACACATCTGTGTCCTTCTATTCAAACTGTCAAGATATAAAACACATTTAAAATTGTTTTTTTTAAATACCATGCTGTAATGATCCCTTAGAGGCAGCAACTTTACATGGTGCTTAAACAATGAATTTTTTTCCAACAATAACAATTTTCTTTAAATTCATTTGCAAAACCTCACCACACAGCATGAGGCATAATTTCCTGATAAGCAACTATAAAGTAGAATTAACTATCCTCAAATGAGTATGAAATTAAGTCAGCCATATCAGATTAAGATGACCATAAAGGCAGTTAAAAACATGCTAATTTGCATAGCCCCTAACCATGTTTAATTGCCACATTAAAAATCCTAAATGCATTCCCTTCAGATGCTGGTCTGTTCTTTTACGACTCAAAACAGTGTCAACTGAATTAACTTGTTTTACCTAAATGTTGCACGTGGTTTTTGCATTTATATTAGTGCAGCATTCAAGAGCTCTAGCTATTCTGTCTAAATATTTTTATTTAAAAAATTAATATGATTAAGTTCACAAAACTGATTTTAATGAGGTAAGTAATATATTAAAAATATTCTCTAAACCTTAAGCAATATGAGTCATCATGAAAAATTTATTGCATGTGTTTGTGTATACACATATGTATACATACATAAATGCTGTTTTCCATTCCATTCTGTTACCTTGAACCATCTGAGAGGTAATCATCTTCCCCTAAACAAAGACTGGGTAGACTAAGGGCACATGTCAATAGCAGCCATTAGCCAGTCATTTGGCATATTACTGTGATCATTCCTTCACCATGCCCTCTCCACCACCAACAACTATACTCGTTCATGTCTGCTTTTCCTCCTAGGATTGGATGAATCCTTAAGACACCCTACTTCAGATCCAGAAACCCAATCTCCACTGGGCTATTGATTGTTTTCCTTTTATGAACTGTTTTCCTTTATTGTTTTCCTAAACTAGTAAAATTGATTCACTCAATATGTTCAAATAATATTTTACTCAATATCACATCGTATAGGTCCCATTTTAACACAGAATTATAAATTTTGAGGAAAAAATACTCATATAAGCAGTCCTATTTACAAGAAAGTTAACTTTCTAGATTAGCTGGAATAAAATCTGGCTTGTTTTTGCTTTCTGGGTGCCTCAATAATGATCTTAATACCCTCAATTCCCTGTTCCCCAAAGACCAGGATACCACCAGGAGTTGAGGATAAATTATGTACTTCACCATTTACTTTGGCCACCCCAAGAGTTAATGGAAGTATCTTTTCCCATCATATTCCTACACAGAATCTTCAACATGCAGCAATGCAGAGAAGAGAAAATTAATTGATTCTGACCTCCAGAGGGAAAAAAATCACAAAGCATAAAATTATTCTGGCTTACTCACTATCACAAAAACCTTTGCTTTCCTGACCAGAGTCAGGAGTTAGAAACCCCAAAACATCCATACCAGGCAGCAAAGCAATAATGATCTCAACTGACATATTTCAACTAACTTATAGTACTAATGAAAGGTTCACTTACCCAATTCACTAAATTATTCCCAACCCCAAGAGAACTATACTTAGATGAAATTTATATAGTTTTCAAATGAAAAGCAGCATCTTCCAGTGGCTGCTAGAAATGATCAATGTGGCTGGTTCTGACTGTTGGTTTTATGTTCTTAAACAGCAACCAACAGAGGTATCTGGAATTCACAGGAAGATGAAGTCTCTTTTATAAAAATAAAGATTAACAAGGATGGAAACAGAAATCAAGATAGTAAAAGAAGGTGTTGTGATTTAATTACCCAGAGATAATTGCTATCAACATTTTATTATATTTCATTTTAATCCTTTTCTTCTGTTGTGCAGATGGATTCCTTCAGCTTCATCGTTAGTTGCGCTCACTAATAGATGCTAAATAGCTAGAAAAGGCTAAACTAGAAAACTAACATTTATTCCCAAGACACCCAGGAGAGCTAGACTTTGGCACATGATCTAGATCTTGCCAGGAAGATGCACTGGCATGACATGGGAAGGCAGAAAACAGTGGGGCAGAAGCTGGCTGCTGTTCTCTCTGCTTTTACTTGAAAATTCAGTCACTGAGAAATTTCATTTTTCTGCAGCATTGATCTCAATGGTCAATCTCTATTTTCATGTCAACAGCCAGGGCCAGGGCATCCATTTCACTAGTGTGAACCAGATAGAGATGTGATCCTAGACACAGCAGTACTGAGGTGGTTTCATAGTCCTCCAGGTTCCTGAACAGCAGAAATTACAGTTTTCTTGGCTGGTCACCTATGCAACAAGCAGACCCTCTCTCAGACAGAAACATACTGGTTAAGTTTTATTGTGTTTGGACCATTGGATATTTTTTAATCTATTACATAAGTTAGTCCTTACCCTAATTCATAAGGGGTCCAGGAGATAGTCATTAAATTAATGTTAAAGACAAGGCAGCAAAGGTAAGTGGAAGGAGGGAGAGTAGGAAAGAAGGAGAAAGAAGAATAAATGGTTGGGGATATAGATTTTTAAAGGATTTATAAGATAGATGTTCTTTCCTAACAATTATTCAGCACTATTACAACTATTAAATTAATAAAAATGTATCTTAATTTCTTTTCAATAAATAATAAACAATTAATAAAACAATTTGTTAATAAACAAATTGTTAATAAACGATTTTTTAATAAACAATCCTATAATATCACCAGGATTCCTTTTAGTAAACAATAAACCATATGTAAATAGAACCAGCTTTCTGTGTGTATAAAATACTAGGCAGTTTTTCCAATTGCTGTAGTTGAAAGAACATGATATTGAAAAAAAGGGTTTAAATACCAGTTTCACAACTTATTAGTTGTGTGGGCATCTGGTGCCTATTATTCTCACTATTACTAATACAACAAACTCAACCATATGCATGTCAAAACGAAAACTGTTGCATTTTGCAAGCATTTGCCAACATTTAATTATCTAGTACTATGTAGAGTAATTTCTATATAATTATATGCACTTACTAATTCAATTATCAGGGAATATACTTCACAGCTAACTCACTACACAGAGTTCCACGAGCTATAGAGCAGTTGCAGCATAACTGAGCATGGCTAAATCAGGAAATGAAATCTAGGACATAAATTTTTCCCATCCAAATCATATCTATTGGGCTGTACTGAAACCTAACAAAATACTTGTCTGCTCAAATTCCTGCATTGATCCAAAAGTTTCTTTCCCAGGAAAATGCTAGGATTGCCTAGGAATAGTCTTCCCCTTCAATGAAGAAGTGTTCATCTAAGAGAGCTATGTATGCCACTTATTGTTAATAACAGAAGATCAGCTTTATCATAAACCTGTTTATAAGACATTCACAACCTAGGACTCTACTCTTTATTACTAACAAACAATATTCTCTCAGTGAACATAATCTTAGTTTTATCTCTCATCCAAATTGTATAAAAAATATAGTGAAGAAAGTTATATTCTATGAAAAAGAGATTTGAAGCAATAGCCTTCAGTTTTTTGTCCTCCCATAATCCTAAAAGAAAAAAAAAAAGTCTAAAACCGCACAATGCATACTTTCACTTGACATCTAAAATTTTTCATCAGAAGTGATGAAAGTGATCACAAAAGATATAAATTCTGGTATGTCGCAAATGTTGCCATTTTAAAGTAAAACCATTACTTTTAGAGTACTAAAAGAATCTAAAATCCACAGTATTTTGATTAAAAAAATTAATCATTTTTTTAAATGAACCAGGATTATAAATTTGATGTAGTCCACTTTTTTTTGCTTAAAATCATATGCATACTTTTCCACAGAATCTTACTCTAATTTTTATTCCTGAAAGTTTTTAATTGATCACCCTATCATAATTCTGTACAATAAAAATATTTATGTTCAAATCTTAAAACTAAACTTTTAAAGTTTGTCTTACTTCCCAAAACTATAATGTTCAAACAAAAAAATATGTTGGAAATACATCTCTTACTGAAATGGATAAGATTAGTTTTTTTCTTTTTAAAGGTTTCTGAATGATTATTAGTTATTGCTATTATGAGACTAGATTCCACTTCAATTTTCTTTCCATTTTTTATTTTCTCTCTTTATGAAAGGACTTAAAACCTTTGTTCATTAAAATGCTATAGCAATGTTAACTCAAATGTTCACAATCAGAGTTTTCATATATTGAATATTCTTAGAATGTTTCAACTGATAACAACTATATCTTCCTATAAGTTTGTCAAATCCAAAAAATTAGAAAGTCTCTGAGTTGCAAAAGGACCAAGTGTCTAGGTCATTTGCTTTTTCAGTAACAATACCAATACTTTCTAACTAATTCACTCTTGGTGCAAGGGGAAATTTCTACCCTAGAGATATGCACCATAATAAGTTTAGAACTAGATGACAGATCTGCCTTCCTTCTTGTAACATGAGAGAAAAGTAATTCTGAAATAAAAGACAGAAAAGGAAAACATGTTTTTCCAGGGTTTGATGGAAAAATTTTAGGAAAGAATATGATAATTAAAGACTGAAACATTGATTCTTAAAAATCAACTATGTGCCCCTTGGGAAGTAATCACGTACCATTTTGAAGGTCTCAGTGCTAAAGGACATTCTATCCTTCAGCGTTCTAAGTATTTGAAGTTCTCTCTCTCCCTGCCCCCTACCTCCCATCTTTCTCTTTTTTCCTTTCTCCCTCCCTCCAGATGCAACCCCAAAGCCCATTCCCTGAAAGCAATCACACGAAGATAACCTCTGTATTTATAACATTATTATTGGTACCACAATCATCAGAATACTAAAAAAGATCTATAGTGAAGAAACAAATATGCCAACTGTAAGTTCTATTCTTATGATTAATAATTAAATTTCATTTTTTTCAATTTGGCTCCTAAAATTCATCTCCTTATTTGTGCTATTAAGTTTGTAATTCCCTGGAGATTACTGTCTACATAGAAAGACAGAGATGTAAAGAAATTTTCTACATATCAAATGATATCTAAATTCTTGCTACTCAAAGTATTAACCTTTGAACAACAGCATAAAGAATTATCTCTAACCTTGCAAATTTGGAAACCCTGCCCCAAACTGAAAAAATCAGAATCTGAGTTTAATAAAACCCCCAGGTGATTCCTATGCAGATAAAATCTTGAGAAACACTGACCTAAGACGGGGGAAAATAATTTTGAAAATGTAATGCATAAAAAGCATTTGTCTCTAAAAGAAATGACACTTCAACCTTTCCCATCATAAGAATTAAGTGATCCTCATATTTCCATTTTTGTCCATCTTATTACCACTGGGCCAGTTTACATCCTAAGACCATAAAGCTTGAACTATAAACAAATTAGATATGTATCTCTTCATCATTATCCTGAACTTCTGAAGTGTTAGTAGACTAGCTTTCCTGCTCACCTATATTCTTTCTTCCCTTCAGTTCATCCTCTCCACAGTTTAAAGAGGGGATTTATATAACAAATCTGATCATGACATTCCTTTGTTTAAAAGCCTTCAAGATGTCTTTAACTTCAAAATAAAGAATGTGATGATATGATCATCTAGTCATTATTTACCTTTCCAGGCTCATATTGCAACCACTTCCCATTTCCTCCTATAATTGCTTTCTTAGCTCCCTGCACACATCATGTGGTTTTATGTCTCTATTAACTGTCCATCATGTTGTCTCTTTCTAGAATACCCTTGTCCTAGTTATCACCTACCTAATTTTACCTGTCCTTCAAGGCTCGACTTAGTCATCTCTTTTTCATGTATGACCCCCCACACACACCCATTCCCCGCTTCAAACACACACACACACACACACAAAGCAAGGTTTATTTTCTTTGTACTTACCAGACCTTATCATTTGATATGCAGAAAATTTCTTTACATCTCTGTCTTTCTATGTAGACAGTAATCTTCAGGGAATAACAAACTTAATAGCACAATAAGGTGATGAATTTTAGGAGTCAAATTGAAAAAAAATAAAATTTAATTATTAATCATAAGAATAGATCTTACAGTTGGCATATTTGTTTCTTCACTATTCATGTGCCTTTGGCATTATGTTATCTGATGGTTTTATGTTTTGGTATTTTTTTTAAATAATTTGCCTCAATTTCTTTTTTTGCAACAAGTTATATAAAAGGAGAGAGAATGGCTCTAGGGTTTGATAAAATTACATAATCTGTCTCAATAACATTTTCTATAATAATAGTAATTACAGAATCAGCTTGGGTATGTGGGGTCAAATCAGCGAGACAGTGAAACATCATATGTAAACTATAAACATTATGATGCATTATTGCAATTACTCATTTTTACTAAAATCAGATCCATTATAGCAAAAATTGTGGTTAGAACTTTAAAACAACAGGAAATACCTAAAGAAATAAGAAAAACTTTAAAGGAGGTCTTAACCTTTCTGCCGCTGAACTTTTGAATTTAATTCAATATAAAATTAATATCCTGGAGTGGCCTTTGCACAATCCTATATTTCCTTAGTTTCCTGTACTTCATGAAAGATGTAGAAGATATTATTTGAAACTTCAGGTTCTGAAACACGATCTGCCAACATGAATATTTCATTCATTGAAAATATTTTCATGCTTATCCTTTTCAACAATGCCACATTATAATACTCTATTTCATCTGCCCGTGACAGACATCATTACTAATCTCATACAGCTGCTTGTTTCATGCCACACTAGAGCAGTTATTGGATTTCCTACAACATGGCAGCCAATTGTGACATTCATATAAGGAACGCCATGATAAATATACAAAGAACTATAAGGCTTGGGAAGCTAAAACATCATAGGTTCTGAAGGAGGCATCTTGACTTAAAAGAGAGAAACCCAACAAACAACCAAAACTTGATTAAGGATGAAAAGAAGAAACAATTGTCAACTGGTCATAAACCAAAACTGAATCAACTTTCAGGAGAGTGAAGCTAGTACCCAGATTTTGTTTTTAATGCCAATCCTTTAAAATGAACTGTGATTTTTAAAGAACTGGCTAGGACCAGGGCTGGGCAGAAAAAAAAATATGTGATTGTTCTGCAGTAGCTTGTTATGCTAGAAAATAAGGAAATGCTCAAGGAAGGGTACTACTTGTCACAAGTTCTCAGAATTATAAACCACTGTGGAAAGTAGGAAAAACAAGCAATTAAAAAGACAGAAGTTTATGAGGGAAGTTTCAGAGTAGAAAGTTGAAGTCTGAATGGTGAAGGAGATGTGATACTAGAATATCATAATTCTGCAGCCATCACAAAAATGCCTGGTCAAGGCAAGAATTAATAACAGACACTAAGTCAAAAGGAGAAATTTCTACTAGGAGCAAGACATAAGCATAGTCTCAAAGTATCTCCCCACAGATTGTGTATTAGAAGCAAGGGGATAGGACTGTGGGAATAGCTCAGTTGGTAGAGTGCCTGTCTCGCATGCATAAGACCCTGGTTCAATCCCCAACACCACACAAAGAAAAAAAAAAAAAAAAAACAAGGGAACAATTAGTATCAATGCAATAAAGAAAGTGAACAAAACCTTGGTCAGGCAAACATTGAGTGCTTTCAGATGTGATGCCTGGAAAAGAAAATATCACTTATGTAGTATTCAGGCTTGGGATGCAAAATTTGAAACTATATCAAGGGATACATCAGATCAACTCAAATGAGGAGCATTCTATAAAAAAAAAAAAAAAAGCAAGAGGGAGGGAAGAAGGCAGAGCCCTCTACTCTTCAAATAACTTGATGTTATAAGTGACAAAAAAACAGGCTGAAAAATTGTTAAAGATTGAAGATTAAAAGGGACAAAGGACATATGACAACCAAATACAATACACAACTCTATACTGGATCTTGTACTGGAGAGAAATACACAAATTTTATAAAGTACATACTGGGTACACTGACAAAATTCAAATATGAATTGTAAGTTAATAGCATTATATCGATATTCAAATTATTGGTGTTGGAAAATTGTACTATAGTTGTTAAAAAAATTTACTCTTAGGAAATCACACTGAAATATTTAGAGGTAAAAGAAGGCAATAATAGTCATAACTTTCAAGAGATTCTGAGAAAAGATAGAATATTCATATTTTCTGTATGCATTTTTCTCTATCCATTCTCTCTATACATTCATCCATATGTATACACACACATATATATTCATTCTGTGTATGTGTATATATCTACATATATATGTGACAAAAAGTAGTTCACCTGAACAAAAGGGAACAAAATGCTAACACTAGAGGAATCCTGGTTTAAAAAGTATATGTGGGGCTGGGGAGATAGCTCAGCTGGTAGAGTGCTTGCCTTGCAAGCACAAGGCCCTGAGTTCGATTCCCGGTACCGCAAAAAAAAAAAAAAAAAAAAAAAAGGATATGCGGGGCTGGGGAGATAGCTCAGTTGGTAGAGTGCTTGCCTTGTAAGCACAAGGCCCTGGGTTCGATCCCCAGCACCCAAAAAAAAAAAAAAAGTATATGTGCATTCTTTGTACTACCCTTATAACTTTTATGTAAGTTTAAAATTACTTTCAAATAAGAAGATTAAGGGGGGGGAAGGGGGACGAGGAACATAAAATTCAGCTTCTGTCAGAGAGGGGAGGAATGCAGTGATGATGCCAGGGGCTATTTTGGGTGACAAATTCAGAGTTGCTCCTCTTAGGCTCATGCTTTACAACTACAGGCGCTGTGTGTATTCTTGTGTGGGCAAGATTACACTGGAAAAGAGAATAAAGGGAAAAAATCATGCTCTATAAGTTGTTTTAATGAGTTCTTTAAAACTACTATGTGATTATGGGAAAAGTCACAATGCAAACACAAGACATAGGCGAGTAAGTACTTCTGAGTAATAGTCATCAATTTGTTTTATTCCACTGGGTTAAAAAGCATAATATTGTTTTTAAGTGGAGTTACTTTGTATTTAGCAATCTTTCCTCCTTCTTAACTTAGTAGTAATTTTTTCTGTCAACAAACATGAGGTTTTTTTTTTGTATAAAACAACACAGTTAACAAGAATAATACAAATAATTATTAACATTTATTGCTTACAAAGTACTAGGGATCATGCTAATCAGCACTTACTATATGTCACATCTTTTTTCCTAATCATTCTTATGAAATAGATCTTATTATTTACTGTCTTTTCAGATGAGGAAAATCAGAAACAGAAACATTAAGTAACTTGCCCAAGGTCACACTGTTTGACTCAGAATTTATACCCTGGAAATCTCACTGTACAACTCATACTTGTAAACACCCTGTTCCACTACACCTTTATTACATCTCTGAACCCAAGATTCTGACCTCAATGGTTCTTAAAACATAGATAAAATGCCCATATATTACTTCAAATCCAGTACTTTAAACTGGTAGGCAAGCAACAAATTATAGCTATTATTTCCATTCACTGTGGGCAGCAAATGCTATATATAAAATGTAAAAAGAAACACTATCTTAGATTCATTTTTCCTCTCCTTTTCTTCTTCTGACCTTTTGTTGGGGTGGAGGGAGGAAGGTACTACTGAGTAACTAAAATGCTACCAGAGGCAAAGCATTGGTACAAAACTTAAAATATTATCTATATATGTTAGATAATATATAATTTTTATATTTTTAAGTGTACTATAAAGAAAAAGGCGACTATACTGGAGGCAGAATAAACAGGAGTTTTCTAGTGTAATATGATCAGTTATCAGATAACTAGATATATGTGGCGACCCAGCATCTAGCCCCATTCTAGACCTCATCTCAACTCACATTTGGGGAATTTTATTTCCCATTATGCAGTGCTGGTAAAAGTATAAATGTAATTCTATGTTATCCAACTATGGGAATCAAAGGCATCTCTTGAAGGTTGCTTCAAGAAAACCCTGTGCTCACTCTGTTAGTATGTAAAGAGGTGAGCATACAACCCAAGCTCAGTCAATCAGACACATGGTATATTAGGTAGACACTACAAACATATCAAAGAGATGCTTAGAGTTGATTCATGCCAGCAACAGAGCCTGGGTTTTTCTTTCCTTCTCTTTTCTTTTGAGTGCTTCTACTACCAAAACCTTCCAGATCTGCCTGGTTCCCTGTAGTCTGTCTTCAATTCTGTGAGCTCTTCTCATTCTACATACTTTTAAGAAATTCATTTTCTGCTTTTAAATCAGTCTGTTTCATTGCTGGAAACAACAACAGCAACAATAAATGCATAGAAAAAAAAACATACAAACATAAGATGATGAAATTATTTAATTATCTTGAACATTTCTTTGGGTGAATTTCATGTTTTCCACTACCTTGGTATATTAGAAAAAGTACTGGCCAAAAGATTAAAGATCTAGAATCTAGTCCGGGTTTTCCATCGACTGGCTTCAACATTTGAAAGTTTAATTAATTCTGGCTCTTTTTATCCTTTTTAATCCACAAAGGAAAATGGTTTGAATGACAAGTTTTTTGTCTTTTTTTTTTTTTTTTTTTTTTCTCCTTTTGGTACTGAGGATTGAGCCCAGAAGCACTAAACGACTGAGCCAAATTCCCAGCACTTTTTTATATTTTATTTAGAAACAGGGTCTAGCTAAGTTGGTTAGGGCCTTGCTGAGTTGCTGAGGCTGGTTTTGAACTCACAATCCTCCTGCCTCAGCCTCCTGAGCTGCTGGGATTACATGCATGCACCACCACGTCCAGCTTATTGTCTGGGGCCTCACACATGCTAGGCAGGTGCCCTGCCACTGAGCTCATCTCCAGTACTTATCTAATTTTTAATTTTTAGGCAAAGTCTAACTAAATTACCCAGGTTGGGCTCAAATCTGCAAACCTCCTACCTCAGCATCCCAAGTCACTATGATTACAGGAATATGCTACCGTTCCCAGCTTGCATTCTTTTTTAAAAAAATTCATAAAATATTACACTTTATAGAAGGGCCAATAATATAGACCTTTTTCAATAAATTAGACATGGATAACTGTCCAATGTAATATTTTCCCTTCTTTTTTTTTGATACTACTGGTTTACATACAAATAAGATGCTATAGCAAATTCTAACATAACAGAAATCAAATACTTTCAAACACTTACCTTAAAGGAATAACACTGCATATCTCAGAAGATTTAGCTATAAGAAATAACTTGTTTTGAAAATATCAGTATTCAGTAAAAGTCATTGCATTTTTGAGCTCCACAAGTAAAGCAATGCATCTTCTATAGAATTTTACATTTTCTAATACCACATTTTCCTCAAATGTGTTTTTCTTCTGTTCAAATGTTGTATAAATACCAGTCTTATATAAAAGTTGCAAGTTCAAAAGAATAATTCCTTTTAAAAATTAAATAATTTGACAAACCTGTTTTGCTACATGTGTATAAAATTATTAGTATACTTTCAGAGAAATATATTCATAACAGTACTGTGATTTTAATTTTCCTAAAAACTATAAAATTACTTGTATCAAGTAAGACAAAAATGTTTAAACTGGCATTAGCCATGGATTGGTGAAAATCAGAAAAACCAGTGGGAAATTACAGCATAAAGTCAGAATGAGTACAGTATTGAAACCAAGACAGCTATAGAAAAATACTTTTATTAACTCTTTATAATTTAAAAAAGAGGCTATTCTCAAAAAGCCCTTTAAATCAAGAAGAACATCATTAAATCACCTCTCCAAGAATGATGATTATTTAATATTAACATTTATCAAACAGTAACTATATTCCAAAGTCTGAGATTTTGCTCCCCTTAGGTTTTATTTCTCTAGACCTAAGCTTGGATATACTATTTGTTACTATCTTTCAAAGCAATTCAAATTCACAGGAAACTCCATCTATCATGAAAGTCATTATGTTAAATTGTGGGATGGCGAAAAGGAATATGAATTTATATATGGTCTTTAGGCACTCAAAGCTACAAAAATTGGCTCAATATAATGTGATACAGGCTAGAGAAGAATGGTATCTTGTCCTATCTATTAAGGAAGTAATTAATTCTGTTGGAGACAAAGTAAAAGCTATAGAGAAAACAGCATACAGTAAACCTTTATAAAACTATGAAAAATTAAGAAAAGTAAAACTCTTATCTACATAATGGACTTTATAGTCAGTCATATCTGACATATTTGTCATATCTGACATATTCAGATTCTAGCTCTATACCCCTGGCCATGTGAAACTGAAGAATTTGTTTAAAAACCTAGAATCAAGCCCTAGTTCTGCCCTTTAGTAGCTATGACTTGACATAACATTGACCTCTTTTGATCTCAATTTCCTAATTTGTTATGCTATAAAGACCCTTAATTTCTCCTCTGGTTCTAACATGAGTCTATATTTGATACAAAATTATAAAAATTACTATCTCTGATGTTTTCACTTAAGAAATATATAGCACCTACTATGTGTCAGGTACTGTTCTAAACATGTGGAGTACATTAGTGAACAAAATACTAGTAGGCAAAATTACCTATCCTCACTGATCACACAGAAAACACTTGAAAAACTTTTAAACCATTCTGTTATCTCCTTGTTTAAATATCATTTCCCTGTGAAGTTTATCTGGGTATTAAAAAATACTTAACAACAGGAATTTTTCAAATAACCAAAAACATTAAAATACAAAGAAAACTCTAGATGATGAAGTATAATTGCCAATGCTTCTTTCAAGATCTCAATGAAATTATGGCATTTGCCGGTAAATGGATGGAAATTAACAATGTCATGCTAAGTGAAATAAGCCAGGTCCTAAAATTAAAGGTCAAATATTTTCTCTTATGTGCAGAAGCTAGGGTAAAACAAAGGAAAGGGGAGGGAAGGATAGGCTATCATAAAGATAAAGGGAAGAGCAGTAATGTAAAAGAAGGAGATGGAGAGGCAGAGTGGAGGGATGGGAAAGGGGAGGCAGTGCAGAACGAATTCTTAAACAATCATGGTATAGTCGGGCGCAGAAGCATGTGCTTGTAATCCCAGTAGCTTGAGAGGTTAAAGCAGGAGGATCTCAAGTTCAAAGTCAGCTTCAACAACTTAGTGAGGCCCTAAGCAACTTTTTTAAAAATTTAAAAAAGAGCTGGGGATGTGGCTGAGTGGTAAAGTGCCCCTGGGTTTCAATCCTCAAAATATTTTTTAAAAATCATTTATGCACATACATAAATATACCACAAAAATGTCATAAATAAAAGAACAAATGAAATGTAAATAAATGGACAAGCAAAGGGAAGTCTAGTAGAATAGAGGAAGGAGGATGGGGGAGTGGAGAGAGGGAAAAGGGGTGAGGGTAAAAGTGGGGGATGATGAACTAAAATCAGATTCCATGCATATGTTTGTTGGGATAAACCCAACTACTATCTATGACTATAAAGCTCTAATTTTTAAAAAAAAATCCCATTTCTCAAAGTTCACACCGAATCAGCAAGTCTTAGCAGTTTCACCAAAAGGCAATACATTAAGAGATTCCCTCCAAACCAATGTAAACTATTACACATTTAAACTATTGCACAATTTCTTAATAACTGTGACATGACCGGATAAACTTTATATAAAGATGAATAAAATCTATACACAGAAAGAAAATATTAGCAAAAAAACCTATAATCTCACTTCTTTTTCTCACATTCCACCTCCATACGTGCATTTCTCAGCCTCGTTGTAGACTATTTCACTGCATAAGGTCTTTATTTGAGAGTTACATATAATCATTGTTCAAAATCTGATTTATTATTTAATAGTAATTGTGACACATCAACTCTTTCAGACACCTCCGAAATAAACACTCGGAGTATGTCAGGTGATGTAATGTGGGGTGGCTGCTTCTCTCCTTTGCTAATCCACTAATTTCTCTGTACGCCCCTTCTCCATTGTCTGACGACACTGTCTTCTTCCTGATTGCTGCTACAGCTTTCTGGATTCCGCAGCCCGCCTCCTCTCAGAATGTGTGCATTCTGCTTCACTCCTTTGCTTGCATCCCTCCTTAGAGGGAAGATATTACTAGGGTTGTGCTGCTTTCCTCTATGTGTGCAGTCCCTCAATGGTTGTATACGTTTGATTGCCTTTCTTTCAGTGATGGTTAGATAATGAGGTCACAAAGTTAAAAACAAAACCAAAATCTCAGTAATATGTATATAATGCATCCTTTAAAAGAGGACTATGGCATAGTATGTGTCATGAGATTTGTAAAAAAGATCCCCTGCAACTAGCAGTCACCCTCTGTGGACAGGGAAGAACATAATGACAGACATTGTATGAATAGAGACTGAACTCACGGTTCACTCATAGAGTTAGGCCATTTTCTTTAAAGAAACAGAAGTCAAGAGAAAACGGCAAATATATACAGGTATGGCATAAACTAGAAATTTAACATTCTAAAAGGTGTAAAGAGGTGAGCATGTCAGTTTTAGAATAAACAAGCCCAGCTTGTACATTAAATCCAAATAAAATGAACAAACATACTAATAAAAAGTAAAAGCACTATTTTTAAAAAAGCTAAGCCTGGCAGCATCAAAAAAACACTGCAAAGTAGTGTCTTAAAGCTAATCAGCTATAATTGGCAGTCTCCAAGATCTGAAACTCAGAATATATTGACAAATGGTCACAATTCTGGGTTAAAGAATAAAAAACCCTGGCAATTATTTCATAGAGGTTCAGCATTCCAGTTTTGCCAGGGAGATGTACACAGAATTACACAGGGCTAGCATGAGGTTCTGTCCAGGTGTCACATAAAAATTACAAGCAACTAGCAAACAAGACACAAAAGATAACACAAAGAGGAAAACTTTGGAATAAATTTTGCTTTATTTTGAATGCTTCTATAAAAACTGGAGCCCTGTTGAAGAAAGGGATATTCATCTCTCTTATGGTTTGCATGTAAGGTATCCCCACAAGCTCACATGTGAGACAATGCAAGAAGGTTTGGAGGAGAAATGATTGGGCTGTAACAGTCTTACCCAATCAGTGATTTAATCCCCTGATAGGGACTAACTGAGCGGTAACTGATGTGGTAGGATGTGGCTGGAAGCTGTAGGAATCAGGGGCATGGCTTTAGGGTACAAATTTGTATCTGATGAGTGGAGTCTCCCAAGTAGGAGATAACATACATTTGTCCTCTACCTGCCACTCCATACATGCCCCTGGTTGTGGTCACATAACCACAAAATGAGTTGCCTTAGAAGGAAGTAGATAACCACGGAAAGCAGAAATGTGCTTAATGACATGGTCAAGGCACTGCTTAATCCACACCTTAACCCTGCCTGGCTCTGGTCTTTTCACATATAGCTGCCAAAAAATATCCTTGTCTCGTTCATACTTTCGATAAAACATCACCTTCCCTAACTTCTTGGATTCTGTCAGTACAAATCAAGACTTTTGGAGTTTGGGGAAGATCAAAGCTCCCCAGCATTTACACAGCCATGGACAAAAGTAAAACTTGAAAGCCTGTCCCCTCCTCTGCCACCACAACACTCACAATTTTATGATTTTATCTTCCTGGAATCATCAGAATTAATATTATGCCCTTCATTTCCCCATTTCATCAGCACCCAGAGAAGCCCAGGATCCGCCAGGTCATCATCTAATTCCCACACTTTCTGTGGGCAGTGAGGTTACCCCAAATGCACCTGTCACTCCAGAGCCCTCACATTAGTTTTGTTCTTTCCAACACTGTTTGCAAATATCTGATGCACTGTGAATTCTACTAGAATTTTCCATAAATACTACTTATTTGTTTCTTTCGTTAAAATATAAGTGCCATGAGGACAGAATTTTTGTTTTCTTAACTGCTACCCCCCGGTACACAAAGAGCTTTTTCAGTGAAAAAATACCCAAGAGATGTAAAAGAGTTGAAGACACAGGAGTGGAGGTTTCTTTCTTTCTCTTCCCTAGACTTGGCATCTTTTAGGATGAGGTAACAATCTCATAATGGATTCTCTTGAAGTTAACATTCAACACATACAAACATTACCAAAACTATTTCTATCAATTCTGAACTCGTGCTCGAAAAGTTATTTTGTTCTCTGTATACATGATAATATCTTTTCATTCAAAATATATATTATCAAATAAAAAATAAATTTCAAAAATGAATTACTAATTATTAACAAAATGGTATCAATCATTAGCAATACACTTATATATTCCTTGAAATGAGCTTATGTTTTCTCTTTTATATAATCTGTTTTAAAGCTCTCATTCATTGTCATTCTAATTTCCTGAAGTGTTAAAAAAAAAAAGGGTTCTAATAACCCAAATGAATTGAAAGCATATGTGCATACAAAAACCTGCACTGGAATGTTTATACCAGTTTATTTAAAATTGCCAAAACTTGGAAGCAACAAATGTATTTTTGATAAGCAAATAAACTATAGTACATCTGTACACTGGAATATTATTCAACATTAAAAATAAATGAGCTATCAAATTACAAAATGACTCAGAAGAGTCTTAAATGCACATTGCTAAGTGAAAGAAGTCAGTCTAAGAGGACTACATACTATAGGACTGCAATTATATGACATTCTGGAAAAGGCAAAACTGTAGACAATAAGAAGAGTAGTGGTTACCAAAGGATTGGAGGTGGTGGGCAAGTAAAGAAATAGGTGAACAGAGATTTTTAGGGAAGTGACACTATTCTGTGTGATAATGTAATGGTAGGTGTATGTCATTATGCATTTGTCAAAACCCACAGAATGTACAAAAAACAAAATAAAGAAGAAATTTGGTAGAAAGAGTTTTATGGAAATTCTGTACTTTCTGCTCAAGTTTTCCATCAACTTAAAAATGCCCTTAAAAAATGAAGTCTATCAAAAATAAAAAAGAAAGGTATAAATAGATTACCTATGAGTTTCTCAGTGATCACTGACATGGTTATCTCTCCCTTGAGTTTTGTTTGTTTGTTTGTTTGTTTTAATATAACCAGATTCTGCTTCATAGAAAGTGAAATAGTAAATCACAGGCAATGGATCCCAGTTACTTGCAGGGCAAGCTCACTGCCAGCCTCGGAAACTTAGCAAGACCCTGTCTCAAAAATATAAAATAAAAATAGAAGGGTTTGGGATGTAGCTCAGAGGTAAAGTACCCCTGGGTTCAATCTCCAGTATATCCTCCCAGCCCCAACCCCCCAAAAAAGGAGAGAAAAAATAAAATGATGAGTATGGGGGCAGAGCAGCAGATAAAGAAATTTAAATTATAAAAGCTTTCTCTTTCACTCGTAGTCTACCAAAGAAATCATGAACACCATGTATGAACAAGGATGGTTAGAAACACCTGTTTTAACACTATTGAAACAAAACAAGACAAGGAACCCTAACATAACAAGTCAGAATTCCTTATGAGTTTCATTTTCCTGTTTCAAATGTTATAAATGATGGATCAAATTTCTGCAAATACTGACAAATCTACACATTTAAGGTCCATAATCAGCCTGGATAAAAGTGGAAATAAAGCACCAATGTAATCTGTTTTTTGCTATTGAGGATGAGGCCTACAAAACTTTCCAGTTTATTCATTACAAAGAATTATACAACTTGCCCTAAAACACTAAAAAGTGGCACAAATGATAGCAAAAAATAAAAATAGGAGAAAAGAGAAAGCACATGCATTTCACAGAGCACTGCTAAAAGAATGTGTTTCATCTGAAACTATAAGGTAGGAAAAGGACATCACAAATTTTCACTAAAAAGAAAAAGGATTAGAGATGGTCAAAAAAGTTAACATACTAGAAGATAGGCAGCATAGCACAGTGGAATGAGGGCTGGCATCACCTACTAGGCCGAGTTGTCTTGAAAACTGAATGAGATAATGTTTGTAAATACACTCAGCAAATATCAGGCAGTAAAAATACTGAAATGGAGAAAAAACACTGAATAAAGGTGAAGTGGAAGAGGCCGGGCAGCAAGGCTCTTCTCTCTTGATGCCTTGAAGCTCCAGGAGATTGTAAAGCTAGTTGGGATAGAGATCTTAATTTGCCTGTTTTTCTTGACAACTTCGCTTATAAGTTCTACTGATGCTTATAAGTTCCTATAGAACACAAGCTGGTGTGAGGATTAGAAACTAAAGGAAAATGCCTTCAAGGATAGGGTGCTGAGGGTAGAATGAATTCTGTTACACACACACAAAAGCACTAAGATTTGACTCTATGTCTTTCATGCCAAATTAATTTCTCTTCTACTGGGTATGGTAGTTCATAAATCCCACTCACTCTGCGCCCCCAAGCATGAATGGAGAGTATGTAGAAATAGATCAAAGATTTAAATGAATGCATTTTTAAGTTAGGAAACTCATAGATGACAAGAATGGCTTATACTTTTGTTTTGAATCAAATCAAAGTGTAAAAGTGCTTTTTTTCTGCTTTTTTAATAATGGAGAGGAAAATGTCAAACTCCTCTCTGATGCTAGACTTATTCTGACCCTGTCTATTTCAATCTTCAGTAAAGATGCCATTTGGTTCATGAAAAAGCCAAACCTACATCATAGTGATTTCAAATTATTTAATGGGAGCTGGTTTGAACTATCCAAGCACAAAGCTGGTCTTTTTAAAGTGCTCACAAGCTAGAGTTTGACAGTGTCATAAGTGTCTACAAATGAATACTGAATAATGCAAATTGGTAACCTGTTGACAATGCATTTGCATCAATCAAGTGAATACTCCTGTAATAAATTCACATCTGACCCTTTTACTTTTCCTTGTATTGATCATTTCAAAGCTGGTAAGGTCCTGGACTAAGCTGATGACAGTAGATAAACAAAAAGGAAAAATGGCATCTTAAGAAAATGACTAAGAAAAATCTATAGAGCTTCATAATAAGAAGATGCTTTTTTAGCAAAAAAAAAAAAAAAAAAAATTAGAAGAAATGTCAGGACTTAACAATTCTACAAAGTGAGCTTTTCCAGGTCCAATCTATCCCATTATCCTTATTTCTGAAAAGCATGTTGATAAAGTACTGATCATCAAGTTCCTTGCATATTTCACAAATGTTAACTCAAAAAAGCCAACCATAGAGTTCTTATCAAGTCTAGAATAAAAGGATGGTCAGCACCTGTGAGTCAAATGCATAAAGATGTGAGTAAAATAGCTTTGCTCAAAATTCAAAAGCTCATAGGACCTGAGTACACAAGTTTTACCCTTTAATAGTATTCCCACTAATTTGGCAACACAAATGAGAAAACAAAGAGTTGGAATTATCTCCTGTGCAAAGACACTGAATGTTCCATCTAATATTAACTACAGCTATCACATGGTTCAAAAAAGTTCATAAAAGAAATAAGACTAGACTTTTTGTTTTCACGAAAGAATATACAAAACTTTCACATCATATTCAAAGACAATATCACAATCTAACTAGAAGACTTCAATATGTTTTATAAAGGCTTAAAATTACTAGCACAGTTCTGGCTCCTTTTTGGAAGATATCTTGTGCTTCAAGTGTTCTGTCTCTGGTCAATTTAGATGGTTCTCAGAAACACAGTTCTAACTGAAGGATTAACTCAGCAGAATTCCCAGGATGGAAGCTAAGACTAAAGTCATCTCCCTGCACATTGGTGCCATATTTGCCAGGCATATAAAGGAATAGTCTTGAATGTTGAAGACTGATGAAATAATAAAAGAAACAGATAAAATAATAAAAGGTACTAGAAAACAGATGAAAAACCATTAAAAAAATAATAATGGTCTTGTGAGATAGAACCACCAAAGAAGTGGTTTGTTAGGGTTTGGATGTGAACTGTCCCCCAAAAGCTCATGAGTGAAACAATGCAAGAAAATTTGGAGGAGAAATGATTGTGTCATGAGAGTCTTAATCCAACCAGTGATTTAATCCCCTGATAGGGATTAACTGAGTGGTAACTGAAATGGTAGGGTGTAGCTGGAGGAGATTGGAATTGTGGTATGGCTCTGCGCTGTATATTTTATATGTGGAGAGTGGAGACTCTCTGTCTCTCTCTCTCTCTGCTTCCTGATGATAAGAGAGGCTTCCCTCTGCCACACTCTTCCACTATGATATTCTGCCTCACTTCAAACCCCAAGGAATGGAGTCAGCCTTTTATGGACTAAGACCTCTGAAACCGTGAGTCCCAAAATAAACTTTTCCTCCTTTAGAATTATTCTAGTCAGATTATTTAGTCACAGCAGCAAAAAGGTTGACTAAAACATGGTTCTTACCCCACTTGCTTATATTTTGATTTCTAAGGCTGATTCATTCATAAAGTCTTGCTCATATTTTAATTTCTAGGCCTGACTCATTCATAAAATCTTGGGTAATGCCTAGAAATAGGCATTTAAACAAATAATCCAGTTAATTCTCATGTAAATAGAAACAACACAAAATGCTGGCTAAATAACAATGCCTTAATCAACCTGTGAACAGATTTCCTACATTTGGTAAAAGTGACATATTTTATGAATTATAAGGCCTTTTGAAATTTAAGAGTCATCATTTCTATGGAATTATGCAATCATGTATAAAGAAATAACCAAAGCAACAACAGAAATAATAATACAGAAAACTTAAAAAACACATGACTGAGATATATTAGAGTATCATCTTTAAGAACTCATCAGGCTCTGGATTTAAAAAGGTTTGTGTCTAAATCCTATATCATTAACAAGTTCTGTAACCTTGAGAAAATTACCTATCTTCTCTAAGCCTCAATTTTCTAATGGTTATAATACTTAGCTCACAGAGAAATTATGATGAACAACCAACTTTGTGTTAACACATGCTCAAAACCATAAAGAATAAAAAGTAATGAGATAAATGAATGGACATATATGACATTACTTTAGTTAAAGAGCAAATTACGAAAGTAAAAAAGCTTTATAATCTCATTACTTTAATATATATATTTGTATGTATGGATGTGTGTGGCTAATAAACACATAAAAAGATGTTCAACATCAGTAGCCATCAGGAAAAAACAAATCAAAACCACAATGAGATGCCACTTCACATCTACTAGGGATGGTTATAATCAAAGAGACAGATAATTTTTGTTGGTAAGAAGGTAGAGAAATTGAAACTCCATGCACAGCTGGTGAGAATGTGAAATGGGATAAAGGATGCAGATGCTTTGGAAAACAGCTTAGAAATTTCTTAAGTGCTTAAATATAGATACCATATAAGCCAACAATTCTACTCCTACTTCTATACCCAGGAGAACTGAAAAGAGGGACTCAAACAAAGACTTGTACATGAATGAACCTTCATAGAAGCAGTATTCATAACGGTCAAAACGTGGAAAAAACTCAAATGCCCATCAACTGATGAATGGATGAATAAAATACAGTACATCTATGCAGTGTAATATTGTTAAGCCATAACAATGAATATAGTACTGATACAACATGACGAACCTTAAAAATATTATTAAGAACCCAGTTACAATGGAGTGCATATTATATAATTACAGTTATATGAAATGTTCAGAATAGTGAAATCTACAGAAAGCAAATTAGTGGTTGCTAGGGACTGAGCAATATATTCAATATCCATTGTATGTTTTTCAGTGTGCTATTTAAACTGGCATTCAAGACACACACAAAGTTTACAGTTTAATATACTTTCAATTCACTTAGTCAAAATTTTACAATTGTCACAAATATGAAAACTGATGAACAAAATTTCTGGAAAAATTAAACACATTTAAGATATAAAATGACTTTTACAATGATGATGATGATGATGACACTTAATTTTTTTAGTACATACTAAGTCTAATTATCTCTTATTTTTCAAACCAGTTTTATGAGGCAGGTATTATTATAATCAATCAAAGGCATTATGGTACTTGTAACAGGAAAATCTGAGAAGCCAGATCTTTCAATCTCTAAAGTGTGTTTCTGACCAATACTTCTGTAATATCATAATAATTATTTTAATATCTTTCTGAAGAGCTGAACTGAGTTTTTATAATATTCAACTGCATTATTGGATCAATAATTTTAAAAATCCTGTAAGCAAAAAATCAATTCTCTAAATCAGCCCAAAGAGTTATTAAACCTGAGTTCCTTACTTCTTGGAACTTGAGAACTTATAATATCAGTTCCTTCTGCATTGTGATAAAGGTTAACTCAATTAATTCAATTCATTTACTTAACAGACTTGTGATCTTTACAACATGAAAACAGGTTAGTTTATGCTCCTAACTACATAGTTATTTTGCATGAGAAATACAATCATAAATCCATAATATAAAATATATCATAATTACTGAATTGTTACACTGTAGATCTTTCCATACTTGTGCATATTTAATTAAAATGATATTTATCAAAAGGCTAATGAGATCATTTTGAAACACAATTAACTGAAAAGCTAATGAGATAGTAGAATACAATCTGTTTATTAGCTGAAGAGCAAGATATGTGACATCTGTACACAGTAAGATCAGAATTACCAATAAAATATCATTGAAAGCTCAGCATGAAACTTACAGTAAAAATTCCTATTAGTAATCAGAAAGGCCACGTACAATGACAGTTCCTCACTTCTACAGCAAACTTCAAACTTAGACTGCTAATAAATGAAAATTTATATTCTAATCAAAGAAATTATCCAATGAGAGCAATAAATTACATATGATTATAATTTTATGGGTATTTAAACATAATCATTTCTCAAATTGCAAAATAGGTCAAGATGTTAATATGGCAAAATGATATTTCATAATATTTACTTTAAAACAATTAGATTGCTGCAACTCAGAAAAACATTTTTTATATTTCAGTGAGCAGATAAACAATTCCCTTATCATATAAATATAGTAAAAAGGAACCATGCTGAAAAGCAAGTGGAAATGTCTATTATTTTCTCAATTCACAATGATAATATTAATATTATATATCTAAGACTTCAATTTCAAAATCATAAAATTTCAGAGATATCAAAATTGTAGATAATACCAAACTCTAGAAAACAAAATTGTGCAAATTGTGTAATTACCAATTATTTGCTCAGCAAATATACAGTAAATCATTTTAAAAGTAAGAAAACCAGCAAATGAGTTCAAGCGCGGAACAGAACTCATGAGAGGTTGTCTAAACTACAATCTTGGTTAAATGTTTCCTAAAATTAAAAACAGAATTCATACATATGAATAAATTTAGATAAAAATTAACAGAATTGTACACATAAGCAAAATGTATATATTGTGAGTGCCAACTCATGTCTATAGTCAATTTAGTATTATGAATTATCTAAATGCAAATCAAAAGTGAATAGCCAGAAGACAGTAAAAATAGCTCCACCAAAAACTCTTCTGTGTGTATTCAACATTATATATGCAATAATGAAATCACTAATTTATTTATTAGGATAAAAACAATACTTTATTAGAGCATGTAAATAATTTGAAGATACTGCAAAAAGTGTCTTTTTATTAACACTTTTCCAATTGTATATTACTTGTCATATTAAGGCCCTGCTATAAGAGTTTTAAACATTTATCAATGAAACACATTCTATATTCAAAGTAAGATTATATTTAGTATCTTTAAAGAATCTGCCATAGCAGATTGTATATTTATTGATTCCTACAACATGCTCCAGCCAGATAATGATCTTTGTCAAAATCTGAGCAATCTGATCATGTGTTCCTCTTCATACAGACTGACAGCAATACTCCAGATGTAATAAATGCAAGCTATTCACCTAAGTGGAAGTGAAAGAACTAGTTCTACTGTTCAGATTTTTATTTTTCTTTTAAAAATTTAGTCCCTTGAAATTTAACTTCTTGAGTTAATGCACAGCTATTAAAAAGCAGCAGACTTGTAATCAATACCTTTACTAACAGCTATTCCCTAGGCTCTCATAAATATAAGCAACAGGGTTATGCAAGATGGAAAATGCCCAATTAGGTTTTCCTGGACCAATTTAACTTGTCCAGCTATTGAATATTTTGACAATAAATACATTCACACTCTTGAGTTTGAGAGAGAAAAATCAGCTTTTTAATTAGCTGTAAAACTAGCCTAGAAATTAGCCATCTGGCTTATCTCTGAGTTCGTTTGTGTTATCAGAAATAACAAAAATATTAGGCATAAATTGCTAACCTCTAAATATAAACATAATTTCAGCTTACTTCACAAAAAAATAACAGAACCTGTTTCTTTACAGTATTTGAGTTAATTCTAAGTTTAAAAAAAATCACGTTGTTCTCACTGCTATCCATTTTCCATGTTTCCAGAATGAAAGAAGAAATCTGAGCTTCTTAATCAGGTGTAAGTAGATCTGAGAATAAAGAAAACCATGTCATCACCCAGGTGCTGGCATTTCAGTCAACAAGGGCTGAGACAACACAGTAAAAACTATTGGAGCTGATTAACTTGGATAGTTAAAATATACCCTTGAACCCCTGTGAATAGTTCTTCTGGTCTTGAGTCTTT
This sequence comes from Sciurus carolinensis, assembly GCF_902686445.1. Taxonomy (NCBI): domain Eukaryota; kingdom Metazoa; phylum Chordata; class Mammalia; order Rodentia; family Sciuridae; genus Sciurus; species Sciurus carolinensis. The sequence goes on from NC_062220.1 coordinate 72,008,796, forward strand.
CAGCCAATATACACTGAGCATCCACATTGCAATAGGCATTGGACATGCCACTAGAAACATGCAGATTAGGAAAAGAGAAAGTTTATAGTCTAGCAGGGAGATACATACAGGAAAACAAATGTTAGTGCAACCTGGTAATTGCCAGTAATAGACTTTATATGTATGAGATTGCTGCTAGCATAAATTTGTGTTATTTAAACTGCAGATGCTAATTTTGTGAGCCATAGAATCAGTATAGTCACAACCAGCATTTTTAATGTAAATTTTAAATATAATATAAAATACTAAAGTGTACCACATGAAACACAATAATGCTTTGCAAACTTTGTTTTACATAGGGGTAGATTTAGATATAGACATAGATTTTACTATAGCTAGAGATATTAATATAAGAATGTGTGTGTGCTTACATGTGCTGCATCACATTAAAAAACATGTCAAAGCATTCTTCATGAAGGAAACAGCATTCAGGAGGAGATTGTATGAAAAGGCTTGTTCCATTAAAGTGTAGGTAGTTTTTGGACAAAGGAGAGCAATTAGGTAAAGTGAGCACCCAGCATATTTCTAACTAGATTAGGTTGGTGTTAGTTGGTGGAGTTTAAAGAGTGGGGTTTAAAGTATAAATATCATAAAGGGAGTAGATAAGGGCCAGGTCATGTCAGACCTTACAAAAGATAATACCAAGTTGAGATATTTGTCCTGTAAATGGGGACTCATTTAAAGAGTTGAAGTAGAGGAGGGACAATAGCAAAATAGAAATGATATTTTTATCTTGATGACAGGGTATAAAGAGTTGTTTTCACCAGTATAGTAGCCCTGAACCACCTCACCTGTGCCTGCTAAACATGTAACTGGCAAGGGCCATGTGCTGAAATAATATTTTGGGTAGACTGTTCAAATAAAATAAATTACAATCAATATGACATTTTTTAATGTGGCTACTATAATATGTAAAATTGTATCTATAGCTTGCATAATAAATTTCAATCGGGCAGCACTAATGTAGAATGAGGAACTGTAGGAGGAAATAATGAGACCAAATTAGGCTATTGCAATCACTGAAGTTAGAGAAGATAAATCCTGATCCAGGACATATGGAATGGAGAATAATAGAAAAAAAAAAAAAAACTTCAAGAGCAGAAAGTAAGAGACAGGACTTGGGAACCGTATGGGTTTAAGAGATGAGAAAGAAGGTCATAAATTCATTCACTCATTCATTCAAATCATTATTTCATGCCCATTATATGGTGGCTACCATGCTGGTCATGCTACAGTGAGCTAAAAATGCTTATCAGCTATTTGGTTTAGGAAACTGAACAGAGACTATTACCATCCATTGAAGTAGTAAACAGAGGAAGGAGGAATATTTTATCAAATGTATCATGTATGAAATGCCTCTAGTTCACTTAAATGGAAATGTCTGCTCAAACAATTAGACGCCAGTATCTGAAATGAAAGAGAAAGATCTAAGCAAAAGCTAGAGAATTTGGAGTTATCAGTATTGAATTGGCAGCAATCCTTTAAGAAGAATTGGCTGTGATTGCCCAGGCAGAGGATGTAGATAAGGGTCTAGTGTACAAGAAAGAACAACATTTAAAAAGAGTTAAAAGGAAAAAAAAAAAAAGAAAGAAATAATAAGTCCAATAACAAGGAGCAGCCAGTTGTAAACGAGAAACCAAAAAAGAAGAATACTGTTTTTTATTGAGAGCTTTTGGGTTATACTTAGTAGTTGGGTTCATCCCCACAAAACATACATTCTTGGAAATCTGCTTCGGATCATGATCCTCCTTTTCCCTTCCCTTTTTCCCTCCAGTCCTCTCTCCCCTATCCCATTCTCCTTCTTTTATTCTACTAGACTTCCTTTCACTCCTCTATTAATTTGTATTTGATTGGTCAAAAGAGAAGAATATTTTAAGGAAATACCATTTGAAAAGATCAAGCACAGAAGAAAAGTAATTTTGGAGAAACATTGAAAAGTATACAAAATATAAAAAGCAAAAAAATACATTTAGCAAATGAGAGATTATTGAAGACCTTCATTAAAGTGATCCCAGTGGTAGGAAGGAGCAAGATTGCAAAATGTAAAGGGGAGGCAAGGAAAGAGGCCAACCATAGACAACAGTTCATAAAGCTTATTTATGGATTAAAATAAAGTAGTGAGCACAAAATCAAGAAAGAGTTTGGAGTATTTTCATCTTTGTTTTTGACATGAGAGAGTTGGGCAAGTTCAAAAGCTCAAAAAAGTAATCAGTGCAGAGGAACCAATTAAAGCAGCAAGAAATGAAATAAATAATGGAACATGGTGGAGTTTAAAGAGTGGGGTTCAAAGTACCCCACTGAGGAACAGGGGGAGGAGACCCAGAACAGTTGTGGATAGGCAGCTCTGAACAAGAGAAAGCAAATTGATTTCTCTAGGGATAAAAGGGATAAAAGAAGCAACAATTAATACAGTTGCACATAAAAAGTCTAATCTCTGAGCCAGGTGCAGTGGCACATACCTGTAATCCCAGCAGCGTGGGAGGTTGAAGCAGGAGGATTGCAAGTTCAAAGTCAGCCTCAGCAACTTAGTGAGGCCCTAAGAAACTCAGCAAGACCTTGTATCTAAATAAAATACAAAAAAGGGTTGGCTCAGTGGTTAAGTACCCCGGGTTCAATCTCTTGGGCACATAAAAAAAAAAGTCTGATCTATTAAAATAGTATTTGGGTTATATAGTAATAAATGAGAATATATGGTTAATGATAACTGCAAATATGGTTCCACAGTTCCAAGGATTTGATTAATTTTTACAAAGAAATACATAAATTATACTTAATGAATACAGAATTTCAACTTTATTAAGAAAGGCAGAGCATCTTATAAAGTACATTATAGTATAAAAAGTATTTCAAATAGTACCATTGTACACTTGAGAACATAAAGTCATAAAAAAGTAGGTGAGTTCTGTAAGACCTCATTTATCAACAAATATTGAATAAATGCCTACTACGTGCAATGCACTGGGATTGCAGAAGTTCTGCCCTCCTGGATCTTTTTCTTTGGGTGAAACAGGTAACCAATAAAATAAATAAAATTATGTCAAATAGTGTTAAGAAGAAAATGTGGCAGCTGAGGGGTAAGTGAATAAAATGACCAAAGGAAGCTTCATTGACAAGATAATATTTGTACAAAGATCTAAAAGGGGAAGGATAGTACCAAATCTTAGATTTCCAGTGCTTACAGTCTATTCAATGTAGCAATAAAAGATGAAGTCATTGACATTCCAGAAAGTAGAAAAGGAAGGAGTATCCTGTTCCTAGCATATTAAGAACATCAGGAAAGTTGTTTGAAAATCCTGAACAGAATCTAGAGCAGTATCCCAGGCTAAAGTAAGTCCCCCACTACACATTTGGATACTCCAAAAAGATGACAAGTGGGAATTTTCACAGCAATAGCAATACCACCATGAATAATAAAATGTTAAAATTATAACTAAAGAAAGCTTGATCTTTTTATTGTTGTTTTGAAAGACAGATGTCCTTGGTGGTTCATTATGGTTTCTGTCATTAAAAAAAATTCTACTGAGTTTTTTGGCTATGACAAGACAGAAAATGAGCTGCTGTAAAAAGAGTTATTAATAGGAGGAAAAGCATAAATCTTTAGTCCCACTAACAGATCACCATCTTCATCTAAGGCATGATTTATCTTTTCCAGTGAATTATCTGTGTATCTCAATTAATTATTAACTTCTACCAACTGGAAGTAAGATTTGATTCAGAAAAGTGGGGTAGGAAAGCAGATATGACCCACCAATTGCTCTATATGATTAATAAATAATCTAAGAAACCAACTAGACAACAAATACATTTTTCTGAAAAAATTACCACTCACCACTCTAAGAGTAATCCATCCCTATATCTAGTTTGCCCTAGTCCTTAATATCATTTCTCCTTTTAGACTCAGACATTCATTCATTCACTTAACAAGCATGAACTGAACACCTCCAAGAAGGCAAGTACTTTGTGTGTGTATAATTTCCTATTTGAAAATAGTTTGTGTATTCACAGACACACACACACACACACACACACACACACATACACACACACATATGTTCTATCCAATCCTCATTTGGGAATATTTTTAAGCATGTCAACTATTTAAATTCATGTGAGTGTGTATGTTCATTTTTGTGTGTGAAAATATGTCTTCATAAAAGAAAGGAAAAAACAAAAGAGGGAAGGGCAAAAGAAGAACTAAAATTACATTAGACAAAGGAAAAACTAAATAGACTAGTGAGAAAATGTAAAAATTAAAACAAAAAAATGGCATGAGGCTTCACTTCAGTCATTTACTTCTTATCAACTGTTCATCCAATGTACTCCTATGTTCCCTCTATCAAGTTCTACCTTTAAATCTATTGGCAAAAATATCTGTGCCATATTTAGCTTGTAAATATAATTTACTCTGCAAAAGAAAATTAGGCATAAAGCAACCCACAAAAAAGAAAAATTGATAACCCTATTTCACAAAAGAGATTTAACCAAGATAACACAATAAGTTTCTGTCCTATCACCCATTAAATTTAAATTCCATTTTGCTTTTTATACCAAATGGCACTATTCAAAACTAGCAGAAGAAACCCTATATCTATATGTTGTCCTATAAAAAAAGAAAACACTATTATTTGTATTTCTTGTTAAAATACTCTAAGAATGAAAGAACTGTTTTCAGAAATGATGAGGTTCCTGCAGATAACATTTACCCACAGGATTTGAGGATTTCTTGTGACATAAAGTGCAGAGTACTTTGAGGGTGGTTACAGATGCAATGGTACAGAAAAGGCTTTTAACTTTGGCTCATTTCCTCTGACCACCATGCCTCCACTCTAAATTATAACCTCTCAAAGCTACAGATCCTTTAAAACTAGCTTTGTTTGGTATCATCACAAAATAAGAACACTTTGTTACTTGAAAATAAAAGCACAAAATCACCACACTCAATAACTGTTCTCATTATTGCAAACCAATAAACAAGCCTCAACAAAAATTGTTTTATACTAATAGCTCTTGCTTATCAAGCTGCCAAGAAATAAATCCAAAAGAAAACAAAGAAATATCTGCCTTAACAATATAGATGAATTCTTATCCAGAAACTATCTTTAATATCAGAAATGACTGGCACATATCCTAGTGCTATTATTATCATCCATAAAAGAATCTTAAGCTAACCACTAAAAATCTGTTGGTCACATCTGGAATAATATAAAGCTAAAATACTAAAGGAATCCCAGTTTTTATTTTTTGAATTTTTGTTTGTTTTAATTAGTTATACATGACAACAGAATGTATTTTGATTCATTGTACAGAAATGGAGCACAACTTTTCATTTCTCTGGTTGTACACGATGTAGAGCCATACCATTCATGCAGTCATACATGTACCTAGGGTAATCATGTCCATTTCATTCCACCATTCTTTCCCAACTCCATGTCCCCTCCCCTAAATCCCCTCTGCATAATCCGAAGTTTATCTGATCTTCCCTTGCCCCCGGCCCCTTTATGAAGCAGCATCACATATCAGAGAGAACATTTGGTCTTTGGTTTTTGGGGATTGGTTTATTTTGCTGAGCATGATATTCTCCAACTCCATCCATCTACCTATAAATGCCATAATTTTCTTCTCCTTTAAGGTTGAGTAATATTCTATTGTGTATATACACCATAGGTTTTTTATCCATTCAGCTACTGAATTAAGCTACTATAAACATTGATATGGCTGCATCTGATAGCTGGATCAAATGGTGGTTCCATTCCAAGTTTTCTAAGGAATCTCCATACAGCTTTCTAGTGAGGCTGCACCATTTTGCATTCCCACCAGCAAAGTATGAGTGTACCTTTTTCCCCACATCTTCATCAGCACTTATTGTTGCTTGTATTTTTGATCATTGCCATTCTGACTAGAGTGAGATGAAACCTTAAGAGTACTTTTGATTTGCATTTCTCTAATTAAACAGGTTGAACATTTTTTTCATGTATTTGTTGATCAGTTGTATACCTTATGTGAAGTATCTGCCTAGTTCCTTAACCCATTTATTGATTGGGTTATTTGGTTGTTTTTTTTGTTTGTTTGTTTTTTTTTTTTTTTTTTTTTTTTTTTTTTGGTGTTAAGCTTTTTGAGTTCTTTATACATCCTGGAGATTAGTGCTCTATCTGATGTGTGTGTGTGTGGTAAAGATTTTCTCCCACCCTATAGGCTCTTTCTTCACATTATTGATTGTTTCCCTTGCTGAGAAGAAGCTTTTTAGTTTGAATCCATCCCATTTATTGATTCTTGAATTTATTTCTTACACTTCAGGAGTCTTGTTAAGGAAGTCAGGTCCTAAACAAACATGATGAAGATATGGGTCTACTTTTTCTTCTATTAGGTGTAGGGTCTTTGGTCTAATTCTGAGGTCCTTGATCCAGTTTGAGTTGAATTTTGTGCAGGGTAAGAGATAGGGGTTTAATTTCATTTTTCTGCATATGGATTTCCAGTTTTCCCAGCACTATTGGTTGAAGAGGCTAACTTTTCTCCACTGTATGTTTTTGACACCTTTGTCTAATATGAGATAACTGTATTTATGTAGGTTTATCTCTGTGTAAAGAATCCCATTTTTAATTTGGAAATTTCTTTTATGACATATCTCATACCAAATACTACCTGCTCAGTTTAGTCACTTTTATAGTCTTATGCACCACTTTATATCCAAAGGAAAATAATAATAAGACTATGAAATGAGGTATTTGGGCCCCTTGCCCATGACTGGGACTAAGGAATTAGCTGGTGTGGCCAGCAAGGTGAGAACCAAATGTTCAGCTCTCTGGTCGGGGTCATGGGGCAAGGTTAAGAAGGTAACCCACAGAGGTGTGAGATCAGTTACATACAGAAGAGCTAACCAAACTAGTAAGTATATTAAGAATAAAGGGAGCCAGGTTTTTCAATGCTGAAGTAAACTACAAGTATAAAATGGGGGAGGAAGAATAAACTCTGTTGTTTGGGACTGGAATTTGGAAACCACAGGGACATATTTTTTGAAAGATAAATGAACATATTTATAGGTACATACATGTGAATCTATACTTCCTAGGTTTGTCCACTGAGAAAATTCAGAAGTAAGACACCCAGTAACAATGAGCCTAGGACCCAGATCTTGGCTTTTAAATGTCATTCTCCAATAAAATGAATCAGAAATCCATGATGGCTGCAGGAAGGGGGCAAGAAAATTTTAAGATGAACCTAGATCATCTTTTAGCCTGATGAATGAGAACAGCATCGCTTCTGTGGCAATCTCAACCTATGCATGAGGAAACATCAGAAAAACCCTAAAAGAGAAATATAATGTAGCTGTTCTCTTCACAAACACAAAGGTTATGAAGAGACACATAAGGACAGACAAAGGAACAGTTTTAGGTTGAAGAGACCAAAAAGCCAGGACAACTAAACACAAGCTTTGGATTCTGGACCTATTAAGAACATCAATAGAAATACTGGTGAATTATGTATTGGATCTGTGTAATAGATAGTATTAATGTATCAAAATTAATTTCCCATTTTCTAGTTATATTGAGGGGATTAAGAGAATGTCCTTATTTTTAGAAAATAGTCATTTAAGTACTAAAGGAGTACTGGGACATCATGTCTGCAACTCACCCTCAGGCCAAAAAGTTTTTCAAAATAAAAATGTGTGAAGGTAAGGAGAGAGGGAAAAGAGTGAAAGGAAAAAAGGAGAGAATATGATCTCTGTAAAAAGATGCTAATAATAGGAATCTGATGAAAAACACATTTGAGTTCTTTGTCCAATTTCTGTAATGTTTATAGAAGCCTAAAGTCACTGTAAAAAATTTTAACAAAGAAAAAAGTTTAGTATTCAATACTCATACACTATTAAGGAAAACCTTAACTTCCTATGAAGGTCTACAATCTGCTATGAATTTTGAAAAAAAATGCACTGTGATTAGAAGAAAAATACAGCCTATATAATTCTAGGACTCAACATAAGAATGCTAAATTTTTTAACATTTTTTAGATGTTGATAGACCTTTATTTTATTCATTTATTTACAAGTGGTGCTGAGAATTGAACCCTGTGCTTCACACTTGCAAGCAAGTGCTCCACCACTGAGCCACAACCCAGCGCCTGTTAAAAGAAATTTTAATATCAACCTGACTATAAAATGTAAACTATTACTTCTTACAAAACACTTGGCTGGAGGCAAGTGTAGATGCAGCTCAGTGGTAGAGTACTTGACTAGCTTGTGTGACGTCCTGGGTTCAATCCCTAGTGACACAAAAAGAAAAAGGAAAAAAAGAAACAAAAACCACAAAACTACTTAGTTGATTGGGGTAATATATACTTGGGAATTATAACTATTATAAACATAAAATTGCAGAAAATCACTGATTTTGATTTTTATTGTCTTAAAATAAGAAGACCCATGAAGGCAAAGAGATGCATATCCAGGTCACCCTCCAAGGACGGACTGGCTCACTGACCACATATATGGTCTCCAGGTCAGAAGACTTCAGTGTATCCCATAACTGCCCTGCCTTGGACATCCTATGTCAAAGCAGGGGGACGTGAGACAACTATGAAGATTATACTTCCCCCAGACACCCCACTCTGTCAGCTTGGCAGGGGTTCTTTCAGGCCTCTGTTGTAGTTTGGCTTCTTCCTAGGCCCAATTCCTTATCTTTCCCCAGCTTCTCCCCAGGATGATCCCTAACAAACATCTAATAGACCAAACTCTAATTCCAACATTCATCTTGTGACCCAACCTGCCACAAAGTCTTCCTGTCTGATTTGATAAAACATCGCTTAATATGGGTACATCTTATAAATTTACTTTGTGAGTCAGTAACTTTATTTCTGACTCAAAAGGCATATATAAATCTCTTTTTCAGGTGAGCTCTAACTTTCATCCATTTACCTTTTCATGCTGTGGGACATAGGAATTGTACTTTCCCCTTTTCATGTTAGCCAAATATAAAAGATAATCATTGTTTAAACAACAAATTTCCCTCTTATGGTCCATTAGCTCCTGCTGCTTCTTCCTGTAGTGAAATTGAAATATAACAAAACGATTTCCATGGCAATAGATAATAATCAAGTAAATGTGAATTTCTGCCTTAGCAACAGAACAAAATAAGAGGAGATTATGGGATTGCAGTGGGGCTAAATTTCAATTTCTATGTGTGTATTTTTTGTATCACATTTTCAAACAAAGAGAGCATAAACAAATGCAGACACACATAACAGAAAACTATGAAAAGTAAAATCCTAATTATAGGATAAGTTCAAAAGAAAGAAATCTTAATAATCAATGTATAACATTGCTCCCTACTTTACTACCAAAATGTACTCAACTAACATAAAAAACTTCCTTTATAAACTTAAGAATTCTTACAGTTTTATTCAGAAGCTTTTTATCTTCTGTAATGTCCATTCTAATTACTAATATATACAATTATTTTTATTTTTAATAATGATATGGCTTATAGCAAATACATAAATGAAAGATTGTCAAAGGAACAAAAAGTCTCTAGTAAGCATGGGAATAGAAGAACTGGAGAGTTTCTAAGCAACATCAGTAGATCTATGATCAGATACCCATTTTTTAAAAAATATTTTTAGTTGTAGATGGACACAATACCTTTATTTTATCTACTTATTATGTGGTGCTGAGGATCGAACCCAGTGCCTCACATGTGCTATTCAAGTGTGCTATCACTGAGCTACCCGCCCAGCCCTCAGATACCCATTTTAACAACATCTCCCACTCCCACAGACTGACGCCTGTGTGGAGCACCCTGTGCAGGCCAGTGCTACTAGGTATATGCACTTCTCCTTCAGCCCTTGAGCTACCATTCACCAAGAGTTGCTGTTTTCTGGCCACGCTTATTAGAAATTGTTCTTATTACTGTAATTGTATTAACTAAAAGGTCCAGAAACTGATGAAATATGAGTGCAAAAAAAGCCCATCAAGAGTCATCTCAGAATGAAATGACCCTTTGTTATGGTTTACATATAAGGTGTTCCCCAAAAGCTCATGTGTGAGACAATGCAAGAAAGTTTAAAGATGAGATGATCAGGTTATGAGAGCCTTAACCTAATCAGTGCATTAACTGGATGGTAATTATAGGCAGGGAGGGTGTGACTGGAAGCAGTAGGTCACTGAAGGCATGTCTTTGGGGTTTATATTTTGTCCCTGGTGAGCTCTCTCTGCTTTCTTGTTGCCATGTTCTGAGTTGCTTTCCTCCTCCACACCCATAAGCCATGATGTTCGTCTCATCTCAGGCCCAAAGCATGGAGTTGGCCATCTATGGACTAAGACCTCTGAAACCCTTATGTGTCAAATAAACTTCATGTCCTCTAAATTGTTCTTGACAGGTCTTTTGAACATAGCAGCAAAAAGCTGACTAAAACATCCTTATTACTCAGAAAATTCCAAGGGTTTAATAAGCTCTACATCAAGAATACAAAGAACACTACAGAAAACAAAGACCAAATGTCTTTCCAAGATACCATGATATTTAAATTTCTTTCTCCCCTTATTCTACTTTTCCACAGACTACCTTCTATGTGATAGCTACTTACTTATGACCTATTCCCTACAACTGCTCTGCTCCCACCGCCTCTTTGAAAAGTGTATCCCATCTTTCCTTCCCTTTCTTCCTCCTTTCCAAGGTTTGCACTAGATAATAGGCAGAAATTAAAGATCATTACGAATTTCCAACTATACTTACTCTCACATCTGTTATGCTTGGGAGTATTTGCAGTTATAAACTGCACGCTAAGAAGAGCTATACAGATTCAGTATCTCTAGAAAGAACATTCCCTAAGGAATGATAAATCTATTTCTCAAAACTAATATTCTATTTTACTTTTAAAATCCTACCATCATATCCTACTGCCTTTGCAACATTTTGTTTTGCTTAGCCTCTGCATATACAAAACACCACCCTGTCAGCATTAAATATAGGATACAGTAAGTACTCAAAAAATTCTAACTCCTATATCATCCATATTATCATGTTTCTAATTAAATAACAAGATTAAAAAACAAAGATAAATACTCTTCAAAAACATGATTTTTGAATAGCGAAAGACAATCTATTAAATCTATTCAAGCCCAAAATGCTATGAGGATAAGTCCTCTAATTCCAGAACCTAATCTTACACACCCTGCCACTATACCTCCTACTTGGTGATATTTCTCTGTTCCCACCATTTGGTTCTTCCAGACTTTCTTGGCATTTCTATGTAACCTACTGTCTATTTAAAATGTCCCTATCTTTTTCTCATTAGGGCTTTTCCATGTGATCAATACTGTTTGTGTAGTCTGAATGACAACATCTTTTAATGTCCCTTCCCTGTGCTAAATTTGCATTCAGATATTCTGCGGGGCTTAATTGGAAGAAAATAATGATGTGGGACATTAGGCACAGAGACTGAGGAGGGACTATTGGCCTATCCTGCTTATACAAAAGACTCACCTTTGGAAAAGCATATGGGATGAGAGCACATTTCTACTCTAAAATCAAAAGAGTTTTGGTCAGCAAGGAAGAACAAATTCTGAAGTTGGGTTGTATAGTATTGTTGATTATAGTTCATAACAATATATTATCTACTCAAAATTTGCTAAGCAAGTAGACCTTAAAAGTTCTCAACACACAAAACAAAAATAAGTGTGTGGATATGTTAATTAGCTTGGTTTAACCATTTCATAACGGATGCATGCATCAAAAAATCATGTTGTATTCCATATAATTTTTGTCAATTAAAATCTTCACAAAGCTAAAAAAGGAAAAAATAAAGATGAAAAAAATTTAAATGTCTCGATTACAAAGGTTCTTATAAGTAATATTTTTCAATTTTACAACTTCTATTATTTCCATAAAAACCAACAGAAATGATTTTTCAATCACATTGAAGGGAAAAAGAAGGGGGAGATTAAACTAATGAGTCCTTCTCATATTCTGATCAGGTTTGGGGTTTTTCCCATTTTTTTACTCTAGTCTAAATGTTTTAAATACTTCCATGAATTTTTATAATAATCTCTTTTGGGACTAAGATATTTGTTTTGAATATTTCAGAATCTGATGACAGGTGCTGAAATATCTTAATCTCACTAATAAATATTAAAAATTAAGCCTATTGTTTCAAATATAATTCATCAAGTTAAAAGGAGTTAAAAAGAAGTCTACAAAATAAAACACAATTCCAATTTTTAGTGAATATTTATACATAAACACTAAAGACAGTATTTTACCTCAAATATTTTGACTGTCAACATGTAATAAATATTCTGGAGGAACAAACTCACATTAAATCAATTCTCTGCCTCTACGGAATGTACATTTTGGTAAGATAGAGAGACCTGTGCTTAACTAACAAAGCAGAATAGAGTGGTTCTTACACATAAATCATAATTCTTATAGCACTTGTGGAAGTACAGACTCTGACTGGTGATGAACCACTGAGGTTCCTCAACTATATGTGAAGACTGAATGACAAAAATGTTATTCACATCATGATCATTTCAAGCAATTCATGTGGTTAAATATATATTGGATAGCTATACACAAGATCAGTGGAAAAATAACATGAGATACTTTATTAAGCCACAGAATTTTGAATATCACAGATTTAAAGTTAAACCAGCATAAGAACCTCTGATATTCCATAGCAGTAAATATTAAATTAGTGTACAGAATCGCAGAAAAAAATTCTTCAGGAAATTTTCTCCTGTGTTATATATTCATGGTTAAAAAATATAATGGTAATAAATTCAGAAGCCAATCATTCATTCAATCACCTTGTACACAGCCTATGAATGAAAAACCAACACTAAGCAAAAGCCTGCTGTTCTGAAACTGTGTGTGAAATATACCACCTGGCTATTTATTCCTGGTCCCCAATATCAAGTATGCTTATTTGTTTCTATAGGTTACCCTCATAATGAAATGGAATCACCCTTTTCCTTGGAAACTTTAAAAGCCTGCAGTTACCACAAAATCAAATAGGAGCTGAAGAGAGCATTCAAGAAACTTCTTATCTACATAAAACCTGCTACCTATTAGTGTCCCAATGAGTTCCACATATATGTTACATTTATTTAAATCTACTTTTGCCTGTACTTTCTATGGCCATTCTTGCATTGCAATCCTCTCCCTCCTATCCAAACCTTTTCCAGCCGAACTCAAGCACCATTCTCTCCAGAAAGTCCTCCTAGATGATCCAAATCCACACTTCCTTATAGTATGCAGTATTCAGGTTGTAAATCATATAATTTTAAATTGGTCTTGCTTTTATCATACCGACTACCTTAAAATTCTTCATCATTTATTTTATACTTCCTATAATATTTAGTATATCAAGTAATGAATACTAAGTATTAAAGTTATACAAGTTACTTAAAGATGATCAATAAAATAATGGAGTCCAAATTTTCTTTTTACACGTGAAAAAACACAGGCCAAAAGTTAATCAGCTACTCCAAAATTACATACAGTTTGAGAAACTACTCTGTATTCTTCAGGTCATAAGGAATCCTGCAGATGGCTAAGTAAAGCTAAGAACGGGGACCCCCTTCCTTGGTATTACTATTAGTAATATTAGTTAAATTGGGATCCTTGATTAAAAAGGTAGTTTGAATTATAAATACAAAATTGCCATCATAACAAACTATAAATTATTTGGGCATGCCAATTTGAAATCTTTTGAAAAGTATATTTTTATCCTATATGTTATTGTAAGGGGCATACATGGAACAACACTTAATACATATAATACATATAATAAAATAATTAACTAATATCAGTGGAAGCACAACATACAAGAAGTTTTATCACAAAGGTCTGACTAATCAATCATATTTAATGCTGCCCTACCTCATGGTATGTTATCTACATGACTAGAAAATAAATTGTCCCATAAATTCATACTTGTCAGTTTTTTTGCTAAAATCCTTCAAACAAAGAATGTAAATTACCTGAGAAGATAACTGGCATACCAAGGAATCAGGTACAGAATGATATAATTAAAAATGCTCACCACCATTGTTTAATGGAATTACTGAGAGCCTTTTAGCAAAAAGGGTTTGCCCAGCTGCTATAGTAATGATGATGAAAGATTTTATTTCCTAATGATCTCATCTAAAACACATTATATTTGACAGAATATAAATACATTCAAATATAATAGGCACATAAGAATACTAGTTATGGCTACCTTTTCTCACAAATAACAAATGACTAAGGAACACAACATAACTAAGATTTTGAAATGCTTTTTGGAACTCTTTTCCATTTAGGAATAAGCAACTACATACAATAGTATGTGGCAAATGCAAGCATTTAACTATTTTGGAAAGAAAACTATTTTAGAAAGTCTATCAACTCCACTTCTCATCCATTTGAAAAAACTTGAATTTGAAGAGGACATCACTTCATTCTTAAGATCCCTCTACACTAAAATAAAATTTATTCTAAATTTTCACATTTGACAGACAATAATATCAAAGAGCAGCCCACAATTCCCTAAAGGAATGATGTCAATTGGTATTTCTTAAATTAATTCAGTGACCTACAATAATGTGAGTTCTTGATACATAATATCTGTCAGTAAGCAATAGAAAAATTCAAAACTGCTTCTAAAGTCTGAACTCCGAAAAGTAAAGAAAAATACATATCTAAAGAAACTCCATAGTTCCTGTTTCTCTTTACATCTGACTTGTAGTCATATCAAAAAATAAAAATTACACCAGGTATAGATTGCTAGAACTAGAATTCCACAAATTAAATACAAATTTGACTAAAATTTCTGATACTTTATAATCAATCATCTTTCTGAGTTATAACATTACTAATCTGTGAAATTCCTTTTACCAAAGATGGTTTAGTGAGTTTCACATGTATGTACATATCCATCTCATTCTTAGTTACTTAATAGAAAATGTGCAATGACATTCTTTTACAAAGATTTCAAAGTTTCAAGAAATAGCATTGCTCAATCTTACAGGATATATCTTTCATCTCTGAACTCTGTTCTACGTTCATTGTTTCTAGGGATATAGATCCTCCAACATAAAGACCAGTTAAATAGTCAGGAAAAGAAATCTGCAATTATAATAGCATTTTAACAAAGAGCCCCCACACATTAGATTATATAAAAAATTTTAAAATACCACTTGAAAGAATATACTAAAAATTGTGATTAGAACTTTACACTCAAATGACTAAGAAAATTTGACATGATACAATAAATTCTAGAGAATGATTATTAAAGTATATTATCAGAAAAATAGTATGTCTAAGATCACAGGAAATCAGAATATTACCTATTTAGCCTCTTACATGAATCATTTGTCCACTTAAAAACAAAGGTGAAGTGGGGAACCATAAATGGGAATCTCTCCATATTCTCTGAGTTTCTATCCTGTCTCACTGAATGTTCCTTCTCATATTCATGTCTCCATTCTCCCACACTTCAAACCTCGAAGTGTTAAGACAACCTTAGGACCCATTTAGGGTTTAGGTCTCCTCTTTTTACTCACTGTCAAGGTTAGAGGTCAGTAAACTATTGACTATAGGACAAATCCAGCTAAGTACCTATAAGTTTTTATAAATAAGGTTTTACTGGAAACACAGTCATAACCATTTGCTTAATTGTCTACAGGTTCTATGACAATATAAGGTCAGAGAGGAGTAATTACAACAATAACAAAACTACTTACAGTGTTTCTGAGCTTCACAGAAAAGGTTTGCCAATTCCTGTCTAAGGGATGTCTCTTAGATGCATAGCTTTAATATAATTCATATTTTGACAACTTCCAAAATACTATTTTCAGTCCTGATCTAGACTTGTATTCCCTCTTTTCAAAATCTATTCTTAGATGTCTAATAGATAAAAATTTAACATATCTGAAAAATAAAAATTCTATTTCTACCACACCCACCTACTCCTATACACATTCCCATTTATCCAATTAAAATAAGCCAAAAATTATAGGATCTTCCTTGACTCTTACTCTGAGTCTCTATCCCAACCATCAAAAAATATTCTCAAAATAATCCAGAATCCTGGCCATTTCCTACCTGCTGCCACCCTAACGCAAGCCACAACCATTTTTCATCAACACTATTTACTGGACCCCTATTTTCTGCTCTAGATTCCTTACATTCTATTTTTACAAAGCATCTAGAATGATCATAGAACTACACTACTGAAAATATTACAAAGGACTGGTAGGATATGTACCTTTGTTATATTCACTCTCCTCCTCCTGATTCTGATCTCTCCATACATCTCTCTACTGTTAAGAATAGTTCTGCCTTGAATCATTGCTCTTGCTGTTCTAGCTGGAAAATTCTTCCCCCAGATATCTAGTTGGCTTACTTCCTAATTTTGACTCAGGTCTCCACTCAAACATTATTTCAAAATAGAGGCCTTTTGTAGTCACTCTCTCTATAACAGTGCTATAGTGGATTCCATGGAAAATAGATTATAAGACTCAAGATTTGCACACATGTTGGGAAAAGCTCTCAGAACATCTCAACAGGAATGAATGAAGCAGTGTAGATAGAGGAAGAAACAGAACCACATTATAGTTGTACCAGAGGCTTTGGCCACAGGAATCGCTGGAGTGGAAACAGAATTGCAGAACTATTCGAATTGAGGCCAAAGGGCTGGGTCTTTGAGCCCACATGCTAATGCATTTTAAGATTCAGTATGAATCTACATCATGCACAACCACAGAAACGAAATGATGTACTCCATTTGTGTACAATGAATCAAACGCAAGAGTCATGCATAAACATACATATAAATACCGAGTCACACTCTATTTTTCAACTGCATCATATCACAAAATTGTAGGCATAACATTTCTCTTACCACTGAAGAGCACAATGGAACAAGAGAAGATGACAGTGTGTTTTATCTTTTTCATATGAAAGTTTAGTAGTAAATTTCACATGGCAGTAAACCAATGTGAATGGAAAACTTGGCAACACTAAGTTCTTGTGTATCTCCCAATAAAACACTCTCAAATTTAGAGAGTACTAAATAAAAGACATGATAAATAAACCACTAGTATGTAGTTAATATTTAACAAAAAAAAAAAACCTAAGGCATAAAAATGATCAGCAAGCCTATAATATTTGACCACAATGTATCTTAAGCAGTCTAATAAAACACAATGCACAGACAGTGAAGGAAAGTGAATGTGTAACTAAAATTACATTCACCTTCAATACCTTTGCAGTCTAGGACTGAAAAACCTACATCAGCACTTTCTGTCTAAATGATATATTGATGCAAAGCTAGAATAAAAATGGTGCTAAAAAATATTCCATTTATAACTGAGAATAAATGTTTCTAAGTGATGACAAGCTTCTGTCAGTTAAATTGCTTTTATATAGAAATATTCTTCAGTAAGTTTCCTCTGGTATTTTATTAAGAAACTTTATAATTAATTTATGTTCCAAGCTAATAATTAAACAACTTTTTATGTGTGTGTTGACTGTACACATTAATAATGTGTTTATTTAAGGCATTCATTTAAAGTTGAAAAAACCATTCCACAATAGAAAATTAATTCCTACCCTTAAATCTTAAAAGTATAAAGTATCTACCTAGAAAGCAATGCATCAATAATAAATTTATTATTCAGTATGGATATCAGACCACAGCTGAAACTCTGAAAGTCTATGTATCCAAGCACATTAAATAGTCCCCCTGGGTTAACATATAACAATGAGCCGCTCTCGTAATTCAACATGCAATATGGTAAGACCCATTACACTATTGGTGAGACTTGGCACCATGTTCAGCCACAGGAAGGAGAAGCTGTGCTTCACTTCTGTACAATGTGTCAAAATGCATTCCACTGTCATGTATAACTAATTAGAACAAATTTTAAAACTTTAAAAAATTAAAAATAAATAAATAAATAAATAATAAAATGATATCAAAAAGTTTTAAAAAAACAGCATGGGTATGTTTTGGATCCAAATTTTTTTTTTTTTGATCCAAATGTTTTAAAGAAAAGCTGTATATGTTTTCAATGAATGAATGGTGTACAAAAACACAGACAAAAAATTTAAAATGACCTAAAGTGCATCTGAACTTTTGTGAAAAACTTAACAGTTTGTTTGGCTTTCTTCTTAAAGAGTTTGATATAACATCTTACTGTCTTATACAAAGAATCTATGCAATTCCTGACACAAATATACAATAACATATGGCTTGCTCTGAAGATTCACTAAATTCCATGTTCAAGATTAAAGCAAGTATATTCATTACAATGAATTTAAGGGTTAAAAATAACTATACTGATCTGCTATAGAACTGCCATCCCAAATAGGTAATGAATTAGAAAAGTGGGGAAAATATAAAAAAGTTTTTCAGATATTGGACAAAGAAAGAACAAACCTGTATTATTAGGAAAAGCAAAATAATTCAGGTGATTTCTAAGACTGCCAGATGTAAACTACAGAGATGGGGAACTCAGAAAGAGCCTCATGGACAAAAGAAATTGAAAAACACATTGGAGTTTGCCATAGTTGGGATGGCTGAAATTTATCTGAACAATGTAAATACTAACATTATCTAATTTTTTTTTTTTTTTAAGTTTAGGACAGGCAATAAAAAGGGAGGAAAATGTTACCCAAAATCAAATGAAAAATCATTCTACAAGATACAACTTGGGAGGCTAGGGGAATAGCTCCGTGGTAGAGCACATGTATTATGGCCCACAACATGTCATATTATGAAACAACGAAAGAAAGTTCAGAGGTGAAATGATTGGGTTTTGAGAGCTTTAACCTAATGGGTGCATTAATCTTCCCAAAGGGATTAACTGGATGGTAACTGTAGGCAGGTAGGGTGTGACTGGAGGAGGTGGTTCTTTGGGGGTGTGCCTTTGGGATATATATTTTGTGAGCTGAGCTCTCTCTCTGCTTCCTGATAGGAAGTCCTGAGCTTCTTTTCTGGGCCAACCCTTCCACCATGATGTTCTGCCTCACCTTGGGTCCTGAGGAATGGAGCCAGTAGTTCAACTGAGACCTCTGAAACCATGAGCTCCAAATAAACTTTTCCTCTTCTAAAATTGTTCTTGTCAGGTCTTCTGGTCACAGCTATAATAAAGCTGACCAAAACAACATGCTTAGCATATGAGGTGCTGGGTTTGATCCCCAGTGCCCAAAACAAACAAATAAAAAAACTTAAGTGTCCCTGGGTTCAATCCTTGGTACTAAAAATAAATAAATAAATAAATAAATATTTAAAAATTTAAAAATTGGGACACACAATTATAAGTATAAAAGCCATGTGAAAAATAAGTTTTTAAAAAATAATGAAGGAATAAGATCAATGGTTGTGTGTGGTAGAAAAAAAAAAAAAACCCAAATTCAAACGTTCACATAATTTCTGTGTGGTAGGCAGAATTCTATGAAGGTATCCTGGTGTGTACTCTACATCCCTTCCCTTGAAGTGAGGGCAGGACTATAAAATAGAATAAACTTCACTACCATTATCAGATCCCATTATATAACAAAGAAATTACACATGTAATTAAGGTCCCATTGTATATATATGCCACATTTTCTTTATGGAATATTACTCCGCAATGAAGTATGATAAAATTATGGCATTTGCAGGCAAATGGATGAAATTGGAGAATATCATGCTAAGTGAGATAAGCCAATCTCAAAAAACTAAAGGACGAATGATCTCGCTGATAAGCGGATGAGGACATATAATGGGGGGTGGGAGGGATTAGCATTAGGTTTAGGGTTAGGTTTAGGGTTAGGGATAAGGAGTGTGGTAAGAATGAAGGAAAGAAGGACTGTATAGAGGGAAAAGAGGGGTGGGAGGGGTGGGGGGGAAGGGAAAAAAATAGTGAATCAAACATCATTGCCCTATGTAAACGTATGATTACACAAATGGTATGCCTTGACTCCATGTACAAATAGAGAAACAACATGTATCCCATTCATATACAATAATAATAAAAATAAAAAAATAAAAAATAAATTAAAAAAAAAGGTCCCAAAGCAGGTGTCCTTGAGTTTGTTAAAATAAAGATTATTCTGGGCTAATCAGGCAAGACCTTACAAGGGACTAGGCTTTTAAAGAAAGAGCCTCAAAACTCCAGCAAAATATTTTTTTCTGTTGGTCTCTTAAGAAGTGAGCCTAGTATGGGGGGCCATAGAGTAAGGAGCTAAGGAAGAGGGACTTGAGCAGCTGAGAATAGTCTCTATACAAAAGCAAACAAGAAAATGAAATCATACAACTTTAAGAAATAGAATAATGAAAAAAAACATGAACATGAAAGAGGATCCCATGAAATCCCACATGAGACTGCAGCCCAGCCAAAACCTTAATTTTGGCCTGCAGGACCTGGAACACATAATCCAGTTATGCCCAACCCAGACCCCTGATCCACAACAACTGTGAGATAATTAATTAATGTTGTTTTAAGCCACTAAGTTTGTGGTAACTTATTACACAACAATAAAAAACTAATAATAGTCTGTTACCTCAAAGTCAACAATTTGAATTTTTCAAAAAGACATTTGAGGATTCAAGGAATTTTGAAAACTGAACTGAATTTCATAATCATAAAAATGTAGATTGCTTTATTTTGCATTTAGCTGGCATTTGACATTTTGAAAAGTCAAATTACAACTAGCATATATGAAAATCATAGCCTATTTAAAGAAACATGCAACAGAGAATAAAATATAAGAACAAATCAGGAAATAATGTTTAAAATTCTACTTAAGATTTTGCAAATTATTACTAAGTGATAGATTTTTTTTAAATTTAACATATACAAGTGTTAGTCCCCCCAAAAAAGAGGAGAAAACAA
The DNA here is from genome assembly GCF_902686445.1 of Sciurus carolinensis. Lineage (NCBI taxonomy): Eukaryota > Metazoa > Chordata > Mammalia > Rodentia > Sciuridae > Sciurus > Sciurus carolinensis. The sequence goes on from NC_062220.1 coordinate 72,029,686, forward strand.
AAATTTTTTAATTTTCAAAAGAAACATGACATGAGTCCTGACTTTCTGAATAGATTTCTAGAAAACTTTCAAAAGCAGAGTCAATGTTCATATTTTTCTACATTCTTGTCTCTAGATCAGGGGGAAAAAATGAGATCCAGCCTAGTCAACCAACATTAAAGACAAAAATCCTCTATACCATTGAGTGACACATCTTGTATCACAGAATTAAAATTCTGGTAGATGAGGTTCATCATTAAAAAATGTAAAATAATTGAAATGGAAGAAAATATTGAACATTTAAGATCCAAAGAGTTTCATGACTTTGTTTTTATGACTAAAAAGGTAAAGACATATTTGATTTTCTATTTGTTTTTTATAGTTTAAAAATACTGATATATAAGCTTCATAGATACTAAGTTTTATTTTTCTTCCATTATTTTAATTCAAGGATTAATCAGACAAAATTTAGAGTATTTGTACTGGACTATCCTACTAACATTAAAGACAAATAAATGGAAGTTCATATATGATGTTTAGTACACAATAGAGCATAAAAACTTAATAAGTGGGAACGAAGTACTGATACAGGCTAAAATGTGGATGAACCTCAAAAACATGTTAAGTAAAAGAAGCCAGACACAAAAAGGCCTCACACTGTATTGTTTCAGTTATATGAAATGTTCAGAACAGGTGAATCCAGACAGACAGAAAGCAGATAGGTGGTTTCCAGGACTTAGGGGAAGGGAAACAGGTAGTGACTGCTCATAAGGTCTAGAATCCTCTTCTGAGATAATGGAAAGGTTTTAGAACTAGATGGAAGTGAGGCAACATTGTTCATGTTCTAACTGCCACCAAATCATACTCTTTTAAATGGCTTAACTATATTATGTGAATTTCATCCCTATTAAAAACATTAATCTAATCCAGTTAAATGTTAATTATATCATGTAGCTGTATAGAGAATATCTAGTTCCAGCTTTGTCAACAATTAACTATGTAAATAAACATCAGCAGCAAATGTCCCAGCAACTTGGGAGGCTGAGGCAGGAGGATAGGAAATTTGAGGCTAGCCTTAGCAATTTATCCAGGTCCTAAGCAACTTAGTAAGACTCTATCTCAAAAAGGGTTGGGGATGTGGCTTAATGGTTAAGCATATCTGGCTTTAATAGTACCCCCCAAAAAATTCTTAACTGGCCCCTTTACACAATGAAACAACACATTATTTGAAAGGCCACCTGTTCACTGCATTAACAATACTGAAAATTTTCTACCCAATACTAGGCATATAATGAATAAAATACACAGTCTTTCAGAAAATTATATTAATGATACACCATGGTATACAATAACTGTATTAAATAATATGTGTGATTTCTTTTTGTTCTGCCAATGAAATATCCATGAGTGACCATGAAATACCATGTCATAACAAGATAAAAATTGAGTCCAAAAATCTGAAATCTGGTTTGGACCACTAGGATTAGCAAACTATTGTAATTCACCACAAATCATTGCAAATTTTATGGCAAATATTTTTACAAATAAGTGGAGTGCTGCCAATTATGTGATGCTTAAAAAAAATTGTTTTAAAAATCATTCATTACTAGCCAGGCATGGTGGTGGCACTCACTTGTAGTCCCAGCAGCTTAGGAGGCTGAGACAGGAGGATCTTAAGTTCAAAACCAGACTCAGCAACTTAGTGAACCCCTGAGCAGCTTTGCAAGAACCTGTCTCAAAATAAAAGATAAAAAGGGCTGGGGATATGGCTCAATGGTTAAGCACTGCTGGGTTAAATCCCTAGCACTCACTCCCCAAAAAACCATTTATTACTAAACTGTTTGTGCAAGATTAGGATACATAGAATACACATGAATATACATTAATGCAGTGGCAGCAAATATGCAGTGAAATATGGTATATGGGTAAGTAGTCAAATAAAATATTTAGTAGTCAACTAAATAATCCACTTTCCTTTTGTCCTTGGACTCATTAAAATTCCCAAGAGAAAAGTTAAAGTTAATATTTCAAGAAAAGATTTTAACCTCTATTTTGAAAAAACATTTTAACTCATAATTCAGATTTTTCAGTAAAATTGACTCAAGATTATTTGCAACAAGAAGTCAGTTATGTCAACCAAGGAAACGCTTTAAAGTTTTTTTTTTTCTTAGTTTAATGTAGAAAGTTCTGTCAGAGATTGTAATGCTGACTTAACAAAGTGATACATAACTCACACTTCTGAAATAACTTTTGAAATGTCAGTCCATTATAATGTATGGTTTTAACCTTAATCCCAAGAGAATGTACTACTATGAAGCAATAGATTAGTTTAATTTCATATCATTAAAGACTTTTTTGCTTAAAGTTAAGAAAAAAAAAAGAAAGCTCTGTCAGCATAATACTTTCCATAATTAGGAGAATCACTTTGCTTATAGACATTAAACAAATCATATATGATACAAAATTTAGGCTGCAATGAAGAGTCTAATATCTCAATGAAATCAAAAGTTAAGCAGAGAAAGATATATGTCTTTACTAGAATAAAGTAAGTATTAATTTTACATAAATATGTTAAAAAATTAGATGTTAAATCACCATCCAAACAGCAGCCATTAACTACATGCATCTATTTAAATTGATAACAGTGTAAATTGTACCAAATCAAAGATTCAGTTCCTCAGTTGCATTAACCACATTTCAGGCATTCAACAGTTGTATAAAGCAAGTAGTTACCATATTGGACAGCTCAGATATTAGAGACATCCATCATTGCAGAAGCAGCACTTGTTTGGCAGAGGTAGATTTATCATCAAACTTGTAATGAAGCTTAAGCTTCAAGGCTCCTCATTTTGGAAAACCCCTTCAGAACCTAGGAGGAGCCTTAGCAGTGCCTTTACATGATTATGTATTTTAGAAAAAATTGCAAAAATGAGATATTTTAAGAATAAAATACCTATTTCTTTCCATTCCCACTTCTCCCTCTTGTGTGAGGTGATGGGAGTCACAGCAAGCAACTTGGGATTAAGAAAAGGGGAAGTTGAATTGGTATAACATACAGTTTGGATTTACTAGGCTACATAGGCAATGGTTCTCAGTCATTTCCAAGTGTAGTTAATTACTGCTATCTGTTCCAGTACAGGAATTAATTTTGGAATATACCTTTTTCCCACTGCTAACTGACCTGGAGTCATGATATCTGGAGTCATGAAGCTGCAGAGTTAGAGTATGGAGATGTAAATGTCTCTAAAGGCAGTCAGAACTCGAGGTATGCAATAAGTGGAAAACAATCAAAGTCTGAAATGTTCACAGTCAGAAGCTAGTCTGTGGGAAATTCTTACAATCAGGAAACATAAAACAATAAAAGCAGATGAAAGTTAAGTTTTTAATCAATGCCTAGTCAAATCAGAAGTTCACTCTTATTAGGAAATTGATAATGCATATACAATCATAATTTTACTATACATTTCATTTTTTAAAAGATGAGACTCACATGAAACAAATTCTCAGAAACCCTGTGTTTGTAGGACACACCTATAAGCAATATTTCAAGAACTGAGTATGTCTGTGTGAAGTTGCATGTTTCATAGATTTCAATTTGAATAATGAAAACTAATTTATTACCATGCTACAGGGAAGACCAATTTATCCTTCTAAACTCTTTGTAGAAAGTTATAAAAGTATTGCTCTATGGAGAGGCAATCACCATTATACATCGTGTAGAAGTTTAATGGTGTGATCGGCCATGTTAAAATACTATATTCTAAATACTGTGATATAATGTCATTCAACATCTTCATTGAAATTTGCAATCAGTTGTGATTTCTTTTCTTATTCTAAATATATACTGACTCTTGGATATAAATTTGTATTTGTAATTTGTATTTTACATTACAGAGGACTCACCCTAAATGGTCTAAGTTTCAGGTCTCTATCTCTTGATCTGCCCCTGATTCTCAGTAGTGTCTTCATTAAACTATATATTCATTAATTAATAATCTCTATGTTTTCATTTCTTTCATTCAATATGTGTTACAACGAGAATTACTCAGTCACATCCTTGTCATTGCATACTGGAACTTAAAAGGGGTTAATTGGAGATACATTCTTTCTTCTCACTCTGGACCTATTTGTTATATCTTCAACCTTCAGCACAAAAAGATCACATTTAGCACTGATATGAATGTCATTCCTCATAATTAGGTTGCACTGAGTGCCGTTGAGCTTTGTATTGCTAATACCAGTGAAGTTCTTAATGCGTTTACAGTTATGGCTATTCAAACCAACAAGGCTTTTCCTTGAGTAAACAATATATTGAAACAAATGTTGGCCTGGCAATACCAATTCATTTGAGAAAATAAAAAGCAAAACATGCCAGTCATCTAATTACAATTAAGAAATATTCTAAATGATACCAACATTTCTGAAACCACTTTTTTGTATTATAAAAATACACAAACAATATAAATATAAAAATGCACAGTAGCTAAATGCTACTTATGCAAATATTATTACCTGTTACATTTTATTTATATTTCATTTCATATCCTTTATACCTCAGTAAACAATACTTCAATAACATAATATCTCATTATCATACAGCAAGAATATTCTTAGCCTGAAATTGCACCAAATAAATTGTATGTCAAATTTCTGAAAGCCACAGCCATAGGTAGAAATCAAATGAAATGCCTAATTTCACATAAATGGCTAAAGCTTAAAATGGATTACATTTATATGACTGCCTAGGCACACTTATAATGAAGTGTTTTCACTTGCTGCTTCTTCTAACTGTAGAATACTGTTATTGAATATATGAGCAATATATTGGCAACCAAGGAGGAAAAAACTCAAAAAATATAAAATGAGAAGTCTCCTAAAATAACCAAATTTTAGACTTGGAATATACATATTCTAACAGTTTTGTTTCTCTGATTCAGCCCTGACAGATATATTTACTAAAGATAAAAAAGAAAGGAATAGATTTCTTACAAGAGGACTGGGAGCAAGGCAATAATTTACCACTGTCATTCAAATACTACTGTAGTATTGAGAGAGACACAAAAGGAAACAGTGAGTACCAGTGGGTGGGAGAGGGTAGTGATTTATGGTTTAATGGGTAATCAGTTAATACTCAGTTTTGGGCTATAAGTAGATAGATAGGTTAGAAACTCCAAAGAATTCATAATGGCAAGGGCCAGTGTCCAGACTGCACCATGCTATATTTTAGATTGTATAGGGGACTCAAGTTCAGAATGGAAACATAGCAACACAGAACAAGAATCACATGAGGGGCTGGGGTTTTGGTTCTGCAGTAGAGTGCTTGCCTAGCATGTGTGAGGCACTGGGTTTGATTCTCAGCAGTACATATAAACAAATAAAATAAAGATCCATCAATAACTAAAATATGAATATTAAAAAAAGAATCACATGATTATCTCAATAGATGCAGAAAAAGCATTTGACAAAATTCAGCATTCATTCATGTTCAAAACACTAAAAAACTAGGGATAGTAGGAACATACCTCAATATTGTAAAAGCTACATATGCTAAACACAAGGCCAACCTCATTCTAAATGAAGAATTGAAAGCATTCCTGCTAAAAACTGGAACATGACACGGATGTCCGCTTTCACCACTCCTATTCAACATGTCCTTGAAAACATTGCTACAGCAATTAGATAAAAGAAAGAAATTAAAGGAATACAAATAGAAAAAGAAGAGCTCAAACTATCCCTATTTGCTGACATGATTCTGTATTAAGACCAAAAAAAAAAAAACTCCACAACAAAACTTATAAAACTCACAAATGTATTCCTATAAAGCAAAGGGGAATCAGCTGAAAAAGAAATTAGAAAAATTAACCCATTCACAATAGCCTCAAAAAATAAAATATTTGGGAACCAATCTAATAAAAAAGGCAAAAGACCTCTACAATGAAAACCACAGAATACTAAGGAAAGAAATAGAAGATCTCAGAAGATGGAAAGATCTCCTGTGTTCTTGGAGTCAGAATTAATAGTGTCAAAATGGCCATATTACCAATCTGTTACACAGATTTAATGAAATTACTATTAAAATTCCGATGACATTCTTCACAGAAAAAGAAAAAGCAGTCATGAAATTCATTTGGAAAAATAAGAGGCCTAGAATAGAGAAAGTAATCCTTAGCAAGAAAAGTGAAGCAGGAGGCAACACAATAACAATTGAAATTATACTACAGAGCTATAATAACAAAAACAGCATGGTACTGACCCAAAAACAGACAGGAAAACAATGATACAGAATAGAAGACACAGATACAAATCCACATAAATACAGTGATCTCATACTAGACAAAGATGCCATAAACATGCAATGGAGAAAAGAGAGCCTCTTCAACAAATGGTGCTGGGAAAACTGGAAATTCATATTTAGCAAAGTAAAATTCAACCCCTATCTCTCACCCTGCACAAAACTCAACTCAAAGTGGATCAAGAACCTAGGCATTAAGCCAGGGACCTTGTGCCTTCTAGCAAATGTAGGCCCAACTTTCCACCATGTCAGCTTAGGAGCTCACTTTCTCAACAAGACTTCTAAAGTGCAAGAAGTAAAATCAAAAATCAATAAACTGAAAAGCTTCTTCACAACAAAGGAAATAATCAAGAATGTGAAGAAAGAGCATAGAGAATGGGAGAAAATCTTGGCCACCTTCATCTCAGATAGAGCATTAATCTCCAGAATATACAAAGATCTTGAAAAACTTAACACCACAAAAACAAGTAACCCAATCAAAAAAATGGGCAAAGGAACTGAACAGGAACATCAGGGAAGAAGAAATAAAAATGGTCAAAAAATGTATTAAAAAATATTCAACATCCCTAATAATTAGAGAAATGCAAACTAAAACTACACCATGATTCCATCTCACTTCAGTCGGAATGGCAATTATCAAGAATACGAGTAACAGTTAAAGTTGGTGAGGATGTGGGAAAAAAGTTTACTCATATATTGCTGATGGAACTGCAAATTGGTGCAACCACTCTGGAAAGCAGTATGGAGATTCCTCAGAAAACTTGGAATGGAACCACCATTTGACCCAGTTATTCCACTCCTCAGTATATACCCAAAGGACTTAAAATCACCACACCACAATGATGCAGCCACATCAATGCTTACAGCAGCTCAATTCACAATAGCAAAACTACAGAACAAACCTAGGTGCCTTTCAACAAATGAATGGATAAAGAAAATCTCTCTCTCTCTCTCTCTCTCTCTCTCTCTCTCTCACACACACATACACACACACACACACACACACACACACAATGGAATATTACTCAGTTATAAAGAAGAATGAAATTATGGAATTTGCTGGTAAATGGATGGAACTGGAGACTATCATGCTAAGTAAAATAAATCAGTTTCAAAAAGGAAAGGCTGAGTGTTCTCTTTGATATATGGATGCTAACACACAATAAGGAGACAGTGGGGATGGGGAGAATAGAAGTTCACTGGATTCAACAAAGAGAAAAGAATGGAAGGGATGGGGAGATTGGAATAGGAAAGACAGAATGAATTTGACCGAACTTTCCTATTCTTATATACAAATACACAACCAGTGTAACTCCACTTCATGTACAACCACAAGAATAGGATCCTAATTAGAATAAGTTATACTCCATGTATGTATAATATATCAAAATAGACTCTACTGTCATGTATATCTAAAAGGAATAAAAAAATTTTAAAGCAATAATTAAGTTTCAAAATCTAAAAATATTGAAACATAGTATGTGATGTACATATCACAAGGTATCTGAATAACAAGTGGGATCCATTACATTTGTATTTTAAAACATTAATAAAGTAATTTCAGGTTCCAAAAGATTTGTCTTCATGTACATTAATTAAAACTCTTGGATTTCAAGATGGCGAACTAGAGGGTGGCTGCATTTCATGTTGCCCCAGGACTCAGGATTCAAGAAGAGGAGATATTGAGAGACTTGGGACCAACTCAAAGCCACCGGGTGAGTCTCTCCTGTTGGGGAGGCGTCCCGGATGGGGCAGTCGTCCCGGAACGCAGGGAACTTTGTGAAGTAGAGTTGCCCAACGAGACACCCCTCCCCAGCTGGAGCAGTGAACCCAGACAACTGGGAGCATCGTAGAGGAAGCCACTCAGCACAGCGCTTGGACTCGGAGCAACCCACCGGGGCTCCAGCGGCTGCACAGAGGAGGAGGTGCGCGGCGAGCTGTTTGGACGAAGAGCGACCGCTTCTGAACACCCAGGGGGCTGCCCAGAGGAGGAGGAGGAGGGCGGCGGGTCGCTTGGACTTGGAGCAGCCGCATCAGGGCTACAGGCAGCTGCCCAGAGGAGGAGGTGTGCAGTGAGCTGTTTGAACTCAGAGCGACCGCTCCTGAACACCAGGGGGGCTGCCCGGAGGAGGAGGAGGAGCGCAGCAGGTCGCTTGGTCTCGGAGCGGCCGCACCAGAGCTCCAGGCGGATGCCTGGAGGAAGCGTGTGGCTGGTCGTTTGGACTCAGAGTGACCGCTCCTCAACATCAGGGGGGCTGCCTGGAGGAGGAGGGGGAGTGAGGCGGGTCACTTGGTCTTGGAGTGACTGTACCAGGGCTACAGGCAGTTGTCGAGAGGAAAAGGTGCGCACTGAGTTGCTTGGACTCCTAGAGACGGCACTGGAACACTGGGTGGCTGCCCAGAGGAAGAGGAGTGCGGCAGGTCGCTGGGACTCGGAGTGACTGTACAGGGCTCCAAGTGGCTGCTCAGAGGAGGGGCTGCATACCAAGCGATTAGGTGCAGAGCAGGGTCCCAGGACCTAGGCAGGTTCTTGGTGGAAGAGCCACACAGAGACAAACTGAGGGGTGGAGTGAAGTTCCCAGGACTGCGGGCAGATTCTCTGAGGAGAGGAAGCCTAAGGAAACTCGTCAGCGAAGGGCAAGGCTTCCACACCCAGGAGGTAGGTCCGGGCCCCTGGGAATATTGCAGAGGAAGGCAGCCCAGCCCAGGTGGTAGCTGTGGATTGAGGGGAACCTCTAGGATGGAAACTGACCAGCGAGACCTCCCCACGGGGTGAGTCTTTCCTGCTGGGTGAGGATTTCCCACAAGGACAGTAAAACCAGAGACACAGGCCCAAATAGGCCTTGCCTCAGCCCACAGCCTAGTTCCCCTTTGGATGATCATTGGTCAACAAGTGGAGGCACCTCTCCCCAGTAGCAGGGAATATACCCCACCTGAAAGACAACACCGCTAGAGAGGCAGCTTCCTTGTGGAGCACTGCATTATCAACTTCCTCCAAGACTTCAGGCTACAGAAGGCTAAGAGGGGATATATTAGAAATCTTCAGGGACATTGTAAGTGAATAGAGGAAATCTGCAATATCTCAGCAATCCACTGATACCTGAACAATATGGGAAAACAAGGGAAGAAAATGCACCAAACAAATCTAGATGTTATATCAATAAAATCCAATGACAGCATGGCAGAAGAAATGACAGAAAGGGAGTTCAGAATGTACATAATTAAAATGATCAGAGAAGCAAACGATGAGATGAAAGAGCAAATGCAGGCATTGAATGATGAGATGAAAGAGCAAATGCAGGCATTGAATGATCACACCAATGACAGTTAAAAGAGCAAATACAGGAAGCAAAAGACCATTTCAATAAAAAGTTAGAGATATTGAAAAAAAAACAAACAGAAATCCTTGAAATGAAGGAAACAATAAACCAAATTAAGAACCCACAGAAAGCACAACCAATAGGATAGAACACCTGGAAGAAAGAAACCCAGACATCGAAGACACAATATTTAATCTTGAAAACAAAATTGACCAAACAGAGAAGATGGTAAGAAATCATGAACAGAATCTCCAAGAACTATGGGATATCATGAAAAGGTCAAATTTAAGAATTATTGGGATTGAGGAAGGTTTAGAGAAACAAACCAAAGGAATGAACAATCTATTCAATGAAATAATATCAGAAAATTTCCCAAATCTGAAGAATGAAATGGAAAATCAAGTTCAAGAGGCTTATAGGACTCCAAATACACAAAATTACAACAGACCCACGCCAAGGTACATTATAATGAAAATACCTAACATACAAAATAAAGACAGAATTTTAAAGGCTGTGAGAGAAAAGAACCAAATTACATTCAGGGGGAAGCTAATACGGATATCAGCAGATTTTTCAATCCAGACCCTAAAAGCTAGAAGGGCCTGGAACAACATTTTTCAAACCCTGAAAGAAAATGAATGCCAACCAAGAATCTTATACCCAGCAAAACTTACCTTCAAATTTGACGATGAAATAAAATCCTTCCATGATAAACAAAAGCTAAAAGAATTTACAAAAAGAAAGCCAGCATTACAGAATATTCTCAGCAAAATATTCCATGAGGAAGAGATGAAAAACAAAGAAGCAAATCAGCAAAGGGAGGAATTATCCTAAAGGAATTGTCAAATAAAGGAGGAACCAAGTTGTGTCAAAAATAAATAAATAAATAAAATTTTAAAAATGAACCAAATGACCAGGAATACAAATCATATCTCAATAATAATCCTGAATGTTAATGGCCTGAACTCATCAATCAAAAGACATAGAATGGCAGATTGGATTAAAAAGAAAGATCCAACAATATGTTGCCTGCAAGACTCACCTCATAGAAAGGGATACACATAGATTAAAGGTGAAAGGATGGGGAAAAACATACCATGCACATGGACTCAGCAAAAAAGCTGGGGTTTCCATCCTCATTTCAGATAATGTGGACTTCAAGCCAAAGTTAGTCAGAAGGGATAAAGAAGGACATTTCATACTGCTTAAGGGAAGCATAAATCAGCAAGACATAACAATCATAAACATCTATGCCCCAAACAGTGGCTCATCCATGTATGTCAAACAAATTCTTCTCAATTTCAGAAACCAAATAGACCATAACACAATAATACTGGGTGATTTTAACACGCCTCTCTCACCACTGGACAGATCTTCCAAACAAAAATTGAACAAAGAAACCATAGATCTCAATAACACAATCAATAATTTAGACTTAACAGACATTTATAGAATATACCATCCAACCAAGAGTGAATACACTTTCTTCTCAGCAGCACATGGATCCTTCTCTAAAATAGACCATATATTATGCCACAAAGATAATGTTAGCAAATACAAGAAGATAGAGACAGTACCATGTATTCTATCAGATCATAATGGATTGAAATTAGAAATAAATGAAAGAGTAAAAAACAGAAACTACTCCAATACCTGGAGATTAAACAATATGCTATTATATGATGAGTGGATAACAAAAGATATTAGGAAGGAAATTTAAAAATTCTTAGAGTTAAATGAGAACAAAGAAACATCATATCAAAATCTCTGGGACACTATGAAAGCAGTACTTAGAGGAAAATTTATTTCATGGAGCACATTTAATAAAAGAAGTAAAACTCAACAAATGAATGACCTAACACTACAGCTCAAAGCCCTAGAAAAAGAAGAACAGACCAACACCAAAAGTAGTAGAAGACAGGAAATAGTTAAACTCAGAGCTGAAATCAACAAAATTGAAACAAAAGAAACAATACAAAAACTGACAAAATAAATAGTTGGTTCTTCGAAAAAATAAACAAAAGTGATAAACCTTTAGCCACACTAACAAAGAGAAGACAAGAGAAAACCCAAATCACTAAAATTTGGAATGAACAAGGAAATATCACAACAGACAAGAGTGAAATACAAAACATAATTAGAAGCTATTTTGAAAATCTATACTCCAACAAAATGTAAAATTTCAAAGACATCAACAGGTTTCTAGAGACATATGAATTGCCTAAACTGAACGAGGAGGACATACACAATTTAAATAGACCAATTTCAAGTAATGAAATAGAAGAAGTCATCAAAAGCCTACCAACAATGAAAAGTCCAGGACCAGATGGGTTATCACCGAGTTCTACAAAACTTTTAAAGAAGAGCTCATTCCAGTACTTCTCAAAGTATTCCATGAAATAGAAGAGGAAGGAACCCTCCCAAAATCATTCTATGAAGCCAATATCACCCTGATACCTAAACCAGACAGAGACACATCGAGGAAAGAAAATTTCAGACCAATATCCTTAATGAACATCGACACAAAAATCCTAAATAAAATTTTAGCAAATCGCATACAAAAACATATTTTTTTTTATTTATTTTTTTTTTTACGTTTACATAGGGTAATGATGTTTATTATATTTTCCCCTCCCCCCACCCCTCCCACCCCTCCCACCCCTCCCACCCCTCTTTTCCCTCTACACAGTCCTTCTTTCCTTCATTCTTACTGCTCTCCTTAGCCTAACTCTAAACCTAACCCTAAACCTAATGCTAGCCCGTCCCACCCCCCATTATATGTCCTCATCCGCTTATCAGCGAGATCATTCGTCCTTTAGTTTTTTGAGATTGGCTTATCTCACTTAGCATGATATTCTCCAATTTCGACCATTTGCCTACAAATGCCATAATTTTATCATTCTTCATTGCGGAGTAATATTCCATTGTATAAATATGCCACAGTTTCTTTATCCATTCATCAACCGAAGGGCATCTAGGTTGGTTCCACAATCTGGCTATGGTGAATTGAGCAGCAATGAACATTGATGTGGCTGTATCTCTGTAGTATGCTGATTTTAAGTCCTTTGGGTATAGGCCAAGGAGTGGGATAGCTGGGTCAAATGGTGTTTCCATTCCAAGCTTTCTGAGGAATCTCCACACTGCTTTCCAGAGTGGTTGCACTAATTTGCAACCCCACCAGCAATGTATGAGTGTTCCTTTTTCACCACATCCTCGCCAACACCTATTGTTGCTTGTATTCTTGATAATCGCCATTCTAATTGGGGTGAGATGAAATCTTAGGGTAGTTTTGATTTGCATTTCCCTTATTACTAGGGATGTTGAACATTTTTTCATATATCTGTTGATTACTTGTACATCTTCTTCTGTGAAGTGTCTGTTCATTTCCTTAGCCCATTTGTTGATTGGATTATTTGTATTCTTCGTGTAGAGTTTTTTGAGTTCTTTATAGATTCTGGAAATTAGCGCTCTATCTGAGGTATGGTTGGCAAAGATATTCTCCCACTCTGTAGGCTCTCTCTTCACATTTCTGATAGTTTCCTTTGCTGAGAGAAAGCTTTTTAGTTTGAATCTATCCCAGTTGTTTATTCTTGCTTTTATTTCTTGTGCTATGGGAGTCCTGTTAAGGAAATCTGATCCTGAGCCAACAAGTTGAAGATTTGGACCTACTTTTTCTTCTATAAGATGCAGGGTCTCTGGTCTGATTCCGAGGTCCTTGATCCATTTTGAGTTGAGTTTTGTGTAGGGTGAGAGATAGGGGTTTAGTTTCATTCTATTGCATATAGTTTTCCAGTTTTCCCAGCACCATTTGTTGAAGAGGCTATCTTTTCTCCATTGCATATTTTTGGAACCTTTGTCTAGTATGAGAAAATTGTATTTATTTGGGTTTGTGTCCATGTCCTCTATTCTGTACCATTGATCTACCTGTCTATTTTGGTACCAATACCATGCCATTTTTGTTACTATTGCTTTGTAGTAGAGTTGAAGATCTGGTATTGCAATACCCCCTGCTTCGCTCTTGCTACTGAGGATTGCTTTAGCTATTCTAGGTTTTTTATTCTTCCAGATGAATTTCATAATTGCTTGCTCTATTTCTGCGAGGTACATCATTGGGATTTTAATTGGAATTGCATTGAATCTGTATAGAACTTTAGGTAGTATAGCCATTTTGACGATATTAATTCTGCCTATCCAGGAACATGGGAGATCTTTCCATCTTCTAAGGTTTTCTTGAATTTCTTTCTTTAGTGTTCTGTAGTTCTCATTGTAGAGGTCTTTCACCTCTTTTGCGAGATTGATTCCCAAGTATTTTATTTTTTTCGATGCTATTGTGAATGGGGTAGTTTTCCTAATTTCTCTTTCTGAAGATTCATCACTTATGTATAAAAATGCATTGGATTTATGAGCATTGATCTTGTAACCTGCTACTTTACTGAATTCACTTATGAGTTCTAAAAGTTTTCTGGTGGAATTTCCAGGTTCCTCTAAATATATAATCATGTCATCAGCGAACAGGGATAGTTTGAGTTCTTCTTTTCCTATTTGTATCCCTTTAATTTCTTTGGTTTGTCTGATTGCTCTGGCTAGAGTCTCAAGGACGATGTTGAATAGAAGCGGTGAAAGAGGGCATCCCTGCCTTGTTCCAGTTTTTAGGGGGAACGCTTTCAGTTTTTCACCATTTAGAATGTTATTAGCCATGGGCTTAGCGTAGATGGCCTTTATAATGTTTAGGAATGTTCCCATTACCCCAATTTTTTCTAGTGTTTTGAGCATGAAGGGATGCTGTATTTTATCAAATGCTTTTTCTGCATCTATTGAAATAATCATGTGATTCTTAACTTTAAGTCTGTTGATATGGTGAATGACATTTATTAATTTCCGAATGTTGAACCAACCTTGCATCCCTGGGATAAAACCCACTTGATCGTGGTGCACTATCTTTTTAATATATATTTGTATGCGATTTGCTAAAATTTTGTTGAGAATTTTTGCATCGATGTTCATTAAGGATATTGGTCTGAAATTTTCTTTCCTTGATGTGTCTCTGTCTGGTTTAGGTATTAGGGTGATATTGGCTTCATAGAACGAGTTTGGTAGGGTTCCCTCCTCTTCTATTTCATGGAATAGTTTGAGGAGTATTGGAATGAGCTCTTCTTTAAAGGTTTTGTAGAACTCGGCTGAGAACCCATCTGGTCCTGGACTTTTCTTTGTTGGTAGGCTTTTGATGACCTCTTCTATTTCATTGCTTGAAATTGGTTTATTTAAGTTGTGTATGTCCTCCTCGTTCAGTTTAGGTAGTTCATATGTCTCTAGAAATTTGTTGATGTCTTCAAGGTTTTCTGTTTTGTTGGAGTATAGATTTTCGAAATAGCTTCTAATTATGTTTTGCATTTCACTCGTGTCTGTTGTGATGTTTCCTTGTTCATTCCGAATTTTAGTAATTTGAGTTTTCTCCCTCTTTCTCTTTGTTAGTGTGGCTAAGGGTTTATCAATTTTATTTATTTTTTCAAAGAACCAACTATTTATTTTATTAATTTTTCCGATTGTTTCTTTTGTTTCGATTTCGTTGATTTCGGCTCTGATTTTAACTATTTCCTGTCTTCTACTACTTTTGGTATTGGTCTGCTCTTCTTTTTCTAGCGCTTTGAGCTGTAGTGTTAACTCGTTTATTTGTTGATTTCTACTTCTTTTTTTGAATGCACCCCATGAAATAAATCTTCCTCTAAGTACTGCTTTCTTAGTGTCCCAGAGATTTTGATATGATGTGTCTTTGTTCTCGTTTACTTCTAAGAATTTTTTTATTTCCCTCCTGATGTCTTCTGTTATCCATTCATCATATAATAGTGTATTATTTAGTCTCCAGGTATTGGAGAAGTTTCTGTTTTTTATTCTGTCATTTATTTCTAATTTCAATCCATTATGATCTGATAGAGTACAAGGTAGTATCTCTATCTTCTTGTATTTACTAACAGTAGCTTTGTGGCATAAAATATGGTCTATTTTAGAGAAGGATCCATGTGCTGCTGAGAAGAAAGTGTATTCATTCTTTGTTGGATGGTATATTCTATATATGTCCGTTAAGTCTAAATTGCTGATTGTGTTGTTGAGATCTATAGTTTCTTTATTCAATTTTTGTTTGGACGATCTATCCAGTGGTGAGAGAGGTGTGTTAAAATCGCCTAGTATTAATGAACATCGACACAAAAATCCTAAATAAAATTTTAGCAAATCGCATACAAAAACATATTAAAAAGATACTGCACCATGATCAAGTGGGTTTCATCCCAGAAATGCAAGGTTGGTTCAACATCAGGAAATCAATAAATGTAATTCACCATATCAATAGACTTAAAGTCAAGAATCACATGATTATTTCAATAGATGCAAAAAAAAGCATTTGATAAAATACAGCACCCCTTCATGCTCAAAACACTAGAAAAAATGACATTGTAAAGGTCATCTATGCTAAGCCCATGGCCAATATCATTCTAAATGGTGAAAAACTGAAAGCATTCCTCCTAAAAACTGGAACAAGGCAGGGATGCCCTCTTTCACCACTTCTATTCAATATCGTCCTTGAAACTCTAGCCAGAGCAATTAGACAGACCAAAGAAATTAAAGGGATACGAATAGGAAAAGAAGAACTCAAACTATCCCTATTTGCTGATAATATGATTATATACTTACAGGAAATTCCACCAGAAATCTTTTAGAACTCATAAGTGAATTCAGTGAGGTAGCAGGTTACAAGATCAATACTCATAAATCCAATGCATTTTTATACATAAGTGATGAATCTTCAGAAAGAGAAGTTAGGAAAACTACTCCATTCACAATAGCATCGAAAAAAATAAAATACTTGCGAATCAATCTCACAAAAGAGGTGAAAGACCTCTACAATGAGAACTACAGAACACTAAAGAAAGAAATTAAAGAAAACCTTAGAAGACGGAAAGATCTCCCATTTTCTTGGATAAGAAGAATTAATATTGTCAAAATGGCCATACTACCAAAAGTGCTATACAGACTCAATGCAATTCCAATTAAAATCCCAATGATGTACCTCGCAGAAATAGAGCAAGCAATTATGAAATTCATCTGGAAGAATAAGAAACCCAGAATAGCTAAAGCAATCCTTAGCAGAAACAGCAAAGCGGGGGTTATCCCAATACCAGATCTTCAACTCTACTACAAAGCAATAGTAACAAAAACAGCATGGTATTAGTACCAAAATAGAAAGGTAGATCAATGGTACAGAATAGAGGACATGGACACAAACCCAAATAAATACAATTTTCTCATACTAGACAAAGGGGCCGAAAATATACAATGGAGAAAAGATAGCCTCTTCAACAAATGGTGCTGGGAGAATTGGAAATCCATATGCAACAGAATGAAACTAAACCCATATCTCTCACCATGCACAAAACTAAACTCAAAATGGATTAAGGACCTCGGAATCAGACCAGAGATCCTGCAGATTATAGAAGAAAAAGTAGGTCCAGATCCTCAACATGTCGGTTTAGGACCAGACTTCCTCAACAGGACTCCCATAGCACAAGAAATAAAACCAAGAATCAATAACTGGGACAGATTCAAACTAAAAAGCTTTCTCTCAGCAAAGGAAACTATCAGCAATGCAAAGAAAGAGCCTACAGAGTGGGAGAAAATCTTTGCCAATCATACTTCAGATAGAGCACTAATCTCCAGAATCTATAAAGAACTCAAAAAACTCTACACCAAGAATACAAATAACCCAATCAACAAATGGGCTAAGGAAATGAACAGACACTTCACAGAAGAAGATCTACAAGCAATCAACAAACATATGGAAAAATGTTCAACATCTCTAGTAATAAATGCAAATCAAAACTACCCTAAGATTCCATCTCACCCTAATTAGAATGGCGATTATCAAGAATACAAGCAACAACAGGTGTTGGCGAGGATGTGGGGAGAAAGGTACACTCATACATTGCTGGTGGGGCTGTAAACTAGTGCAGCCACTCTGGAAAGCAGTGTGGAGATTCCTCAGAAAACTTGGAATGGAACCACCATTTGACCCAGCTATCCCACTCCTTGGCCTATACCCAAAGGACTTAAAATCAGCATGCTACAGAGATACAGCCATATCAATGTTCATAGCTGCTCAATTCACAATAGCCAGACTGTGGAACCTACCTAGATGCCCTTCAATTGATGATTGAATAAAGAAACTGTGGTATATATATATACAATGGAATATTACTCAGCCATAAAGAATGATAAAATTATGGCATTTGCAGGCAAATGGATGAAACTGGAGAATATCATGCTAAGTGAGATAAGCCAATCTCAAAAAACCAAAGGACTAATGATCTCACTGATAAGTGGATGATGACACATAATGGGCGGTGGGAGGGGATAGTGTTAGGGTTAGAGTTAGGATTAGGGAGTGGGGCAAGAATGGAGGAAGGACTGTGTAGAGGGAAAAGAGGGATGGGAGGGGTGGGGGGAATGGAAAAAATAACAGAATGAATCAAACATCATTACCCTATGTAAATTTATGATTACACAAATGGTATGCCTTTACTCCATGTACAAACAGAGAAACAACATGTATCCCATTTGTTTACAATAAAAAAAACTCTTTATATATTGTTAACATGGTATACTAGATCATTTTAAGACTAAAAATTAAGTAATTCCACCTCTAAAGCAAAACATTTGAAACTATCACATTTTGACTTATGACCTTTGAAAAATATGTGTTTGGATCACAAAATTGTATCACTTCTGCTGACTACCAGGTAAAAATCTTTATCAAGTAATTTTTAGGTTTACATATTCTGATGACAATACAGCAATTACAAAGCTTAAAGACATGCTAGCCCTGAGTTACTTGTGGCATCCCCCTAACTACATGTCATTAGTCATTTCATTAAGTCATTTTCGTTCAATTATTCTCTCAGATTTTCCAATTGTCTCTTCAGTTATTCATTTTGCTCAGCAATCCTTTGACTTTGTATGTTTTTCTTATAAACATTTACATACCTTATTCTTAAAGATGTCACATTTTGGCAAAACTAATATATAGTGAAAGAAAAAAATCAGAACAGTGATTGCCTGTAGGGTGTGGGGCAGAGGTTGATTAGGAAGGGACCTGAGAGAACTTCTGGGGTGATAGTAAGTTCTGTATCTTGACTGGGGTTTCAGTTGCCCAGTACATGCACAGGTTGAAACTCAAGTGATGTCACTTAAGATTTATGCATGCCATTGTATTTAAATTTCAGCTCAAAAGAAAAAAAAACTAAGCTATTATTGAACTCTAGTCAGTGATACAAATAATGAAGGCATTAAGGGAGGAAGGGGAAGTCCTTTCAGTTTAATTTGTCATGCATCATAAATCAAGAAGATGACCTCATGGATTAATCAATGAATAGTTATATAACAGAAAAATGGTAACATATGAGTGGTATTCACAGAAAAAGTCTTTCAGCTTCTCTGTATTCTTAAAATTTTTCATTATAAAAAAATTTTCCATAATGTGTACAAATTTTAAAAGTCACTTCCCTCATAATCCTCTTCATTTTTAAATGCACTGAGTAAGAGAAATTAGTAAGTGCTTCCAAAGATTTGGAACCATGATTGTAGTTTTCTCCTTTATTTCAGGCATTTAGAAAAACTGATCCAAATTATTAAGACTGTTAAAAAATCTTCCTTCTTTAAACAATTTATTCATCCATTCCTTCATTCATTCTATAATACTTATCAAACATTTACCTTCTATGTAGCAGAAGTCTCTAAGTGCTACAGAAGAAAGACAACTTAATTATAATACAGTATAATATATATTAATTGCTACAGGAATCTGGCAGGCTAAGCAATTTCCGGACCATAAAGAGTAAGTAAGATTTTTCCCAGATGGGAAAAAGGGAGCAGAAAGTTCATTTCAGGCTGCATAAAGGATTATAAGTAAGCCTGTGATATATAAACTTTATTTTACTACTAAAAAGTAACATATTTATGACAGTTGCTTCATAAATATGTCAAAATATCTGAAATAAATGCACATAAATTTGATTCCTCCTTTTACCATCTTATATACTGCTAAAAGATTCACTGTCTTTTTAATCATCCATATAATCTAAGTGTCTGCTGTTCACCACTGAACCTAAGTTTCATATATGTCATTTTCAATCATTAAAGATATGTTCACTTTTGATTTTATTACTTCTTAATAAATTACTCTGTTTTGGTTTTTTGTTTTCATGATAAGTTTTACCTGCAATTCACTTTGGGAAACAATGCCTTAAAATCCTAAGAGTGAATACTAGGAGCTTAGACAAGTTCCCCAGACCAGGTAGCAATTAAAAATGCAAATCTTTCCTATACCAACCTAACCCATATAAATGCACAAAGGATAAACATCAAAATGTAGTCTAGGGGCTGGGGAGACAGCTCAGCTGGTAGAGTGCTTGCCTCGCAAGCACAAGGCCCTGAGTTCGATCCCTTGTACCGCAAAAAAAAAAAAATGTAGTCTAAATTGTCTACAATCTACTTAGATATTTTTAATATTTTATAACTTTCTTTTTCAAGTATGTGAGTGATCCCATTTTCTTTGATGAGTAGTTTGTTTTTCTAAACAATCTAACCAAAATTCTAGTACGCAGATTTATTGGAACATGCCATTTTTTTATCTCCAACATGTGGCTATATATACTACATATATATATATATACACATATATTATATATGCATACACACATATAGAGAGAGACTATATAGTTTGCATGCTGATATACATTCTTGATTTAAAAAAAAAAGACTAAAAGCAATCAGTGCTTTGGTGTTTAATAAATAGTAATTAATGATCAAAATATTTGCCTGTGTACCTATCTATGCAATTGGAGACATGCTTTTTAATCTGGGTCAGAAGCTGAGGTAAGCCAGAATTCATCTTATCTTTTGAGTGTAGCTACAAAGTCCTAACTCTTAGTCTCATTGCATTACAGAACACCTCAATGTCACAATAGTTTTTCATTCGCTCCCTTTCAGATCCAAACTCCTTACTTCACTGCTCACCCAAGACTAGCACTCTTTACAGAGTTCACTAGCAAAGACCTTAGAACTCTTTTATCATTTATCTGTTAGTGACTGAGAATAGAAATATCACTGGACCTTCACCTCAAATAATTCTCTAAAAAAATTCTCAGCAACTGAGTTGGGCCAGAGGTTCAGACTCAAGATGCTTTGTAATTTGTCTCAAACCATTTTCTATCAGTACTTTCAAATGATCCTACTGAATGAGATGTTTTGTTCTGAAAGACTCTGAAAAAAAATCAATTACAAAAAGTAATATTAAGGTACTTAAGACAAAATAGTAAATTATGAAAAAAGCATTCAGAGATTTGAGAAAAAATACTTCTAGAATAACAAAAAATTAAAAAGAAAATCTGATTTCATTTGTTTGTATACATAATAATGACTATTACTATTTAACTTAAAACTGTATTCACATTAAAATTGGAAAAACTGAAGTTATAACTTTGAGATTGCAAATTAAGTGATTCAATTTGATGAATTATAAACAGAAGGGAGTATTTCTGCACAATGTCAGAACAGTCTGTAAATTTGGGACCAACCTTGCAAAATGATCTTGACTACTGGTCAGCTTATGAATCTTTGTATAGTTTTCATCATGCAAAAATAAAAAAAAGTATTCTTGATAATAAGAATACTTGAATACTTATTAAATTATAAATCTAGCCCCATGTGTCATAAATATTTAAAAATAGTTCATCTTGAATGTCAAAAGGCAAATACAGAGCTCTATTAGTCAAGTTCCTAACACTGATATTTTCTTCCCATAAAACATGCTGATTTTCTAAGATACAGATATGCACCTTATTTTGCTAGAATGCTCACTTTAAAACCTGAGTGCTACTAGTACTGACTTTTACTTTTTCCTCCTTCGTGATCGGCTGCAATGCTCCTGATAGGAATGCACAATGTGTAGCACCAACACTCAGGCTGCACTCCTCATTGGCTACATCCTGTCAGCAGACTGTGCATTCGAACCTTCATGTTGCTTTTTTATTTATTTATTTTTATTTTTTGTAATATTCTAAGACAGTGATTTCTTTCTTTGTTCCCTTTCTTGTATTTCAATCTTAGAGAAAATGATAGGGCAATTAGAACCTTATTTCATAAATAAGTGGTTCTACCTTACTTATCTAAAGCAAAATAGATTTTGTTTCATATCTGAAAGAGAAAGATATAGGAAGAAGAAAATGAATACTGAAAATTTCAAAAGAGATAGAGGTTTCAATAGTAATTTGTTAAAGTACTAAAGGACTAGAAAAAACAATTTGATATAAAAAATTTTGAATGACTAAAAATACTTAGGTAAATCTCTACAGTCCTAAAACACTTTTACGAGATGATATGTATGTAAAATAAACAAATCTGTCAATTCAAAAAAAAGAAGGAAAATAGTTTTTGTAAAAGGAACAAAATCTACATTAAAAACTTTTTAAAAAAAACTTTGATAGAGTACCTTTCTAAAGAAATAGCCAGATGTGTAACAGCTTTATTTACACCCAAGAAAATCCTATTCTGCTTTCCTGACAATAGGCTTTATATTAAAACTAGAACAGTACAAAAAGTTCAAAGGAAGACTTTTCCAAGTATAAAATGAGCCTAAGATAAGTTAAGCCACAGATGAAACGAGTATACCATCTTCACAAATCTGTAAATGCTTTAATGCATATTATTATACAACCACAAACAAATCTGTACATATTCTCTGTTTAAACACTGTCATAGTTTCCATGAATCATTCTTTCATTTTCCATAAGTATTTAGAAAGCAGTGCAGTTAAAAGCGGGGGCAGAGTGTACAAATAAAATCTTTGAGACATTTTGACAAACAGAAAACATCTGACAAAACATGGATGAATAGATGGTAGCACAGGTAGATACATTCATATACAGCAGATGGATGAACAAATATTCAGAAAGGCTGGTAATGCTTTCTATTAAAGAAAAAAGCATGCCATCTTTTCTGTTCCTCTTTTTACTCACTATCTCTCACAAATGTTCTTAATTTGGGAGTTGCCCATGAACTTCAGAAGGTTTATGAATCTCTATGAACTGTAAGAAAAGGAATGCATGCTGATATGGGTAAACACTCACAATGGCATGTGTTAAGTATGAGAGAGACAGACACAGAGTTGGGGGGAGGGGTTGGTTGTACCTGTGAGAGTGTATATAGATACCTATTCATAAATTATTCCTGAGGTAAGGATTGACAACTTCTTATAGGAATCGTGGCCTAAGAAAAGGATAAGCACTCACTATTGTGAAGTGTTTCACATGTTTAATTTATATGGTGGAACAATACAAGGTAGCCTTCTCAAAGCTGGTAAGTCAAGCTAAGAATCTTAAGAAAACATACAATAGACTAAAAATCAGAATACTCAACTACAAAACTCTTAACTACCTTAAAGAAACTGAAAATTACATTGTTTAAACACTCACTGATGTTTTAAATGAAACTAAAAGCCAAAATTGGAACTGACAGTTCTCCAAGCTTACTTTTAATAAGGTCACAGTTAGGGACATAAAAAGTTCTCAATCATAAGCATTCAATATTTGGTGAACATTTTTCATAGCATAGCTTGAACCCCCACAAAGGCACCTTAAAAAAACAAACAGAAGCATAGAATCATCTCTCTCTTTATTAGACTACATACCCAAACAGGGTTCCTTCTTCTGTTTCCTGAAACAATTAAACTATTCCTTTTAAAAACTCTCCCTTCACCAGTATTTCGCCTGTCATCAAAAGAAGCAAGGCCTCAGTGAAAAGTATAAAGCCTGCTTCACAAAGCAGCCTGAACTGAAAGAGCAGGATCCCCACACACAGACTAGGGAAGTGTAGGCACTCACAAACACAGCTGGTGCGAGGCATGGTTCCTGAATTGAACAGCAGGATAATACCTGCCCATTATGAAATAAAAGCTGTGAACACTGGCTTGAAAAAAATCAACATAGCATCCCTGATTCCATATTTATGAAACATCATCCTTTCACAATAGCACAGAAGAATTAAGTGACGGATTTAAAGACTCACATCTAATTGACCTCCAACCCAGATGAAACAGCCTGTGTTTCTTAAATTGAGACTCCAACAGCTAAATGCTGCCTTTCAAAGGCAATAGAATTTCAGAGAAATGATACCTTCCGAGGGATACCTTTGAGTTTTTCCAAAACATTTATCATGTGGCAAAATAATTTCATAAGTTTTTTATTGGACATATCAGCTTGCACTTTGAGAAATGCAGACCCAAGAATCAAATTCACAGCAGAAGGGCAACATAGTGTTTTAGGAAGTACTCTGAACCAGAATCAAATCAGGTGTAGAATCTTAGGTCTAAAACTAGAGGGATGGATTCAGTTCCAGGATAACAATGATCGGAATGTAATTGCCTTTGTGACTATTGCCACATGTATACAAAACAATCAGAAGGGAAAGCATTTGAGCCACTCTATTTGTGGTCTGAATTTAACTCATAAAATTACAAAGCCCTGAAAAAGAAAACCAGAAACAAATGGAGAATACTTAAAATAAGGATACTGAAAATTAATAACAAAATGTGGAAATAAATGTATGTAATATTTTCAAAATTTCTGCAATATGCTCCCTGGATAAGCTGAATGACACATGTCCAAAAACTATTAGAATGGAATCTAAAAATGACAAAAACTGAAATATTATTCTTCCTTTCCTGATAGGAAAAATGAAAACACAAAAATTTACAAATTTTTAATGAAAGGAAAAGATCCTTCTCCAATATTCTTTTCAACATTTGAGTTTATAAATAACTATAATTCCAAAAGTATTTTTTTTTGCTGCTAACTTAAAAAAAGGTAAATAATTGCAGATAAAACTCTTGTTATTTGCACCAAACCTTCCTTAAGTTACCAGATACTCCATCCTTAAGGACAAAATCCTTACTTAACAAATAACAGCAATCACTTAGAAAAATAGTGAGATTTTTAAAAATTATTTTTAAAAAATAAGCTTCTTTCAAGTAGTATAACCAAGTATTATCCTGGACACTGGGTATACAAAATAAGAATACATTACAGCTCATGAATATTTTTGTTGTTTTCTCTTTTGCCTCAGGAATTAAATAAATAGTAGACATTATTAAGTTTGACTTTATGGAGGACAAAAGTGTTCCATCTCAGCAATCACTATTACACAGCCAGCAGTTCTGTGTATATGGCGAGGATTTATAGCTATTTTGTGAGATAACAAAACTCAGATAAACCTAGAAAGTAAATATAATTCATGCTATGCTAATACTCACCACTAAGTAACTTTGGACTTGCTCAAGATTTTACTAGCCAAAGAAAAAGGAAACTTCTATACTTAAGAGCAAGTCATTTTGCCCCGTGCTTAGTGGATCTGCCTTCTCATATACAAGTACTTTACTTATTCCTATTAATCTAAGACAATGTAAGCCTAACAGTCATCCAAAATAAGTAGAAAATTATGCAGAATGGAAGATCACAAAGGTTCTTTCCAGCCAGTTTAATGTTTAGTTATACACAATTTAACTGAAGGAGAGATTGGTTCCAAGATGCTACCGACGACCCAGTAGATGCCAAATTTACTGTTGTACATGTCCTTTATATAAAATGGTGTACGATTTGCATATATCCTACAGACATCCTCCTATATATTTAAAATCATCTCTAGATATTTAAAGTATTCAATACAATGTAAATAGTTGTTATACACATCCTTTAAGTAATAATGACAAAAAAAGTCTGCAGATGTTCAGTACAGATGCAATTTTTTTCTAAATAGTTTCAAATCTGTGGTTGGCATAATCTACACATGAAGCCCATGAATACAGTTTTTAAGTCTGATACTTGGGTGGGAGGTCCATAAAATACAGTAGATCAATTAAGAGGGTGGGTGGGTTCATAAAAATATAATGGGACAAATGGAAGAAAATGATTTGCCTTTGTTGAAGATTAACCAAAGAACTACTGTATCTTTTGGGTTACTAGAAATAAGTTTTCATCAAAGATTTCCAAGACAGAAATTAAGAAAGTAAATTGTCATGCTTTGCTTGCTCTGGTTCCATATTTCATAAAGAGGTAGTGTAGCTTCTCTTTGAGATATTAGGGTTATTTCTTTTTTTGCTTTTTTTTTTTCAAATCAAAACCTTTGTAGAATGTCTAATGATAAATTGAATAAGGATCAAGTCAAATCTTCCCTAAGTTCTATTCTAATGTGAATATACTCCTAGAAAAACAAAAGAATTAGTATTTAGGAATTCACATCCGAACAATCTGCCTTAACACAATATACTCCAAAATACAAAAGAAGCTTGCTGGAGTTAGGGGGTCATGGAGGCTTCCACCAAGATTTCAAAGGCAAGCCTGGGAGGCCAGGCAAAGTGCAACAGGGTTAGAGTCCCTGTGGGTAGCCCTTGAGAAAACAATGTGTGGAGATGTGTGAAGGAAGCCAAAGCAGCACTGGAGACCCCTCAAGATTAAGAAATGCCAGTACCATGGAATGTCTGCCAAGAAAAGCTGCAGGAAACAAGTAGAGACAAGTCAACAGAGAGGCCACGTGGGCTGCAACCTGCAAAGCCACAGACAGGGGTGGAGCTGTATAAGTCCTTTGGAGAGAACATCACTATGCCATGTGTACCAGAAGCTGGACATGGAAAGACAGAACTTATATGCCAGGTTGGATTTTGGTATTGTTTTGATCAAATTCTTTTATCTATGCCCCCTTCTTCCTTTTGAAATGGAAAAGTTTACTCTGTGCTTTGATATATCGTATACATATAACTTGCTTTTTATTTTTACAGGGGCTCAAACGGCAAGTTTGCCTTGAGTCTCACAGGAGAGTTTGGACTTGGACTCTTGTCCAAGGGACTCTTGAAAACACACTAAATGTATTTTGTATTGTAAGGTAGGCATAAGCTTTTGAGCGTCAGGGGCTGAATGTTATTGAGTTGTTATTGAGAATGTTATTGAGATATGAGTTGTTCCCCAAAAGCTCATGTGTAAGACAATGAAAGAAAGTAAAATGAGTGAGTTATGACAGCCTTAACCTACTCAGTGAATTAATCACCTGATAGGGGTTAATCAGGTGGTAACTGTAGATAGGTAGGGTATGGCTGGAGGAGGTGGGTCATTGGGGTCATGTCTTTGGAGTATATATTTTGTCTATGATGAGGGGGGTCTCTGCTTCCTCATTTTCAGATCCTGAGCTGATTTTCTTCCATTGCATTCTTCTGCCATGATATTCTGCCTTACCTTGAGCCCCAAGGAATGGAGACTGCTGTCTATGGACTGAGACCTCTAAAACTGTGAGCCCCCAAATAAATTTTTCCTCCTCTAAAATTGTTCCTGTCAGGTCTATTGGTTGCAGCAATGAAAAATATGACCAAAAAAACAAAGTTGACCAAAGGATATTTGTCTCAGAATTATCTGTAACAGCAAAACTCCAGTAAAACCAAAACTATTAAAATAAGGGAATTATCACATAAATTGAATCATAACCACTTGACCTTCTATTTTAAAGTCATTAAAATGATGGACATAAATATCAAGTGGCAACATGGAAATGATTTGCTAAAAGATAAATAGATAGCAGACCATAAGGAAATATAATGATCCTTAAAAAGGGACAGTTTTATCCAAATAATGTAAGAAGACAAAAATGAATTGTTCAGTATATTTCATAAAGAAATTAGAAAAGTTCGATTAAATAAAGATGTATTTTTAAAAGTGGCCTCACAAGTCTTCATATGCTTAGACATAGAGTATATGTCACTGAATACTTCCAAATAAAATTTTTTCACTATAAAAAATTGAAATGAAGTAAGACTAAAAACTTTTAAATCCTAAATACATTATTACACTTGGAATATTATCTCTGAGTTAATATTTACATAAATAAACAAAACTGCACTTACTTTTTTTTAAAATCAGTTAAAATAGTTTAAAAAAAAAAAAAAGATAATTCCACTACAACTGTTTGGAAAAAAGAAACCCAAACAGAAAAGAAAGAACTGTGTCAGTCTAAGCATCTTTAGCAATAAGGTATGAAAATGACAAATTCTAGAAAGATGTATCTAAAATAATTTTAATTTAACCACTTATCAAAGATTATTACAATTTTAAATCACCATTTCATTATTTCTTCCCAACTATCCACTCTAGCTATTTAGCAACTATCATATAACACTATTTTGTTTGTATAGGACTTATTTTTATCTGAAACATTCCTATTTTATTTATTGATTACCTGTCCCACACACTAGAATGTAAACTCCTGAAGTAATGTTTTCCATCTTGTACACTTCCAGTATATCTACATGCAGATATGGAGGTTTTATACATGTGAGTAAAGCATCACTACAGTTGTGCACAACTGACTGCATTAGGTTATGGGCAATTGTTATACATGTAATAGAAGACCAGGATTTTAACAATACCATATACTTACTGGTGATGTACCACACGTTAGGCATGCATGCAAGAAAAAGCTATTCCTCAAAGTTTCAATTGCTAAATTTTCTTTAACATTTGTTCATATAAGTATTATGAATTATTTATTCTTTGTTACTCCACAAAATTTAAAAAAGCAAAATATTCTTGAGCCAAAACAAATCCAATAGTGTTACTTATCAAAGGCCAATATAAATAAGTTATAAGAGCAAGTATTTTTCAACCAAAAATACTAACATTTACTACTAAGTACATATTACTAATTTTTAATAATATCCTAATGATTCAAACAATACTATATATATATATACATACATTATAATAATCCCTCTGATGTTTAAGCATAGAAAAAGTTCTTACACATTAAAACGTATAGAACTATATTTTTAATAAACCACCATTGCTTTTTCATAAAAGTAAGGGGTTTGAGTTTAAATTAATATTATATTCAGGAATCTAATATTCACTGTTTTCACACATGGCTCTTTTTATAGAAACTTCTGAGGATCAACTGGAGGAGAAAAAAATACGCAGTTCTAATGGAAGTTAAAGGCCTGAATTGTTTTCTTGGAAATCTAATCCATGGTACACAAACTCCTTTCCTTGAGATTCTCCTATTCATTCATATTGTTAGAAGAAATAATAATGGAATATAAAACTTTTCTCTTCTCAGTTGTTGTTTACAATCTGAACAAAGATCATAACCAAAGAATACATTTGAAATGGAAGTTAATGTAACAAGAAGTAGCAGGGTGAGTTATTCTTTTTCCTAGAAGATGCAGAACAGTAATACTAGTAGCTACTAAAGAATAAATCTCTCATTCCCTTACACCCACATATATACTTTTAAAACAGAAATTAGAACCACTTGGCAGGTGTCTTGAATTTAAAAATACAGGTCTTCCCAAAGATGAACTGAATTCAACCAAGTTTTATTTGTCTACTATGTCCTATACACACCCATAGGATAAGATATGACTAGGAAAATATTTGTCCCCAGAGGTGCTTCACACTCATATGAGGGCAATACTTGGCAAAGAAAGAGTGTGGCCACAATGTCAACTCTAGGGGGGCCCAGAAGTTAGAATCAGTCCTTCTATGCCTAGACTAGGAGCTAACTAACTTCAAACCATGGGGTCCTATACTTTAGCATCCACTCATCTACTGGAGATGCTTCTCAGGGAGCCTACCTCACACACTTGGCCACTAATCCATGTCCCCCACCCAGAACCCCACCTCGTGTCATGAAAAATGGCTCTTCCAAGTTTCCCCTTCCCTTCCCACCCCACAACTCTAAAGACCCAGACTCAGCACTCCTTCCCCTCATCAAGGGCACTCACATCTCAAAACTGCACATTCAGTCCCGATGACCTGGGGAGAGGAAATTTGAACTGTGAAGAGCAGGGTGGTATCTGTGCTGCTAACTGTCTCAAGGACAAACAGGACTGCTGGGCCCCTGTGCTTACCAAGGTTGTTAAGAGATATTTGTCCGAGGAATGTGCGGTTGCCTGGAGACCTTATCCGTCAAGGACGGGAGCGGGGCTTAGCCCCGACTCATCTCTTGTATAGTTCACCCCTTCCCTCCTCCCTTCTTCCACTAGGAGCGTTCAGTTCTGGCAGGACCCAATGAGAATCAAATAGATTGGCCGGACCCAACCAGAGGAGGACTAATGTTTAGCTGTTCAAATGTTAACCAATTAAAAGAACACTGTAAAACTGCTTGCCTTTCATTATAAAAACCCTGCTAACGAGGGCTCGGGGCCTCTCTTAGCGTCACTGGTTAAGGATGCAGAGGACCAGGTTCGAACTTGCTAATAAATGACTCTTTGCTGCTTGCATTGATCGTGGTCTCTGGTGGTCCTTGTGGGGTCTCGAGCCTTTGGGCACAACAGAACCACATTACAATAAGGAAAGATAACACAGGACTAGAAAGTCAGTCAGTATGAAAACCACGTGAGACCTCTGCAGGTAATGTGGTCTGAATTATTTATCCTAGGAATGCCCAAATCAATACATTCAAGAGCTCACTGCAGAGTAAGGATTCCTTTTAGGGAATCCACAGTAGTCTTAGTGTATATCTCTATAGGAAGTTATAGCCAAAAACTACTTCAAGTTTTGCTTTTTCAAAACTGGTTTCAATCACTGGAAATATCTATAGAGATAGGTATTTGGGAACTTCATCATTTGCAGTTGACTGATTTTTCTAGACCCTCCAATACAGAATTTTACCCCTTTCCTGACCCTGTGTGCTCCCAATATAAACTCTCATCGATGCTAGGATATTGTTTGAAATAACCCTGAAGCCTGCGGTCAGATGGAGGATGGCTGCAAGGTACCTCCCTAACCTTCTGTAATGGCCTGTGCTAATGGGAAGGCAAGGTGTTCCTTGCAACAGCTGTGTAGCTATCTCAAATCATTGCCAACTACCAACAAAAAAACAATCTGGTACAAACTAGGACTGGGTGCTGCTAATACAGCATATGATACTATAATGCTAAATATATACCAACAGAATCTTCTACAATTCCATGCCAGGAGGTCTGTTTAAATCATAGGAGGACACATGTTTTTAACACTAAATTTCCTATATAATTTACTGCTGCTGCAAAAGCCAAACTGGGTTGGCTTGGACCTAGCTACAATTACCATTTAAATATGATAAAATGAAAGCCTTGGTGCTGACAGAGACACCAACGTGGAACGCAAGCCTCATACAACCTGCTATGTTTTTAAATCAGTAACAATATGTATACATAATAGCATAGGTTGGTTTTATTTTCTTTTAAGATGGAGGTTCAAATTCTATTTAACATCCTTCATTGGAAAGATGAGAAAATTAAGCCCAAAGAGTAATTGCTTTAAACATAGCCACACAAAATATCAGATATAAGAATTTCTCTGTTAATTATATATACCTCTTCCCCATAAAATAACCCGATTTTCAAATATGATAAAATAAGTTATAAGTTTATCAAAGTAACTTCTTACTTTCAGGATAATCAGAGTTCTGAGACCACTGTCAGCAGAGAAGGAAACCTGAATGGTTAGGGAAAGGACACAGAGAAGGACAAAACCTGGATCTCACTCTGATTCAGAATGAATTAAATTCCCAGGAAACCTGGTAAACTTGAACTGCCTTGGTGCAGCTAGGCATACAGAGCTCAAACATCTATCAAGTTCTCTTTGAACAGTTCTTAACAGGGGGTGGTATGAGTGTGCTGTTTTATGTTCCTTCCCAGTCCAGGCAGAACGGAATAGAAGTCTGCTTAAAGTGAAAACTATTTTTAATACTTTTTTATTTTAAAAAATCACTTACTTTATCACTTTGAAGAAATACATTTCTTGCTACGTTTCTAATTTTTCCCCTAATATCAAAACCTTGAATTTGTTTTTCTGCATTAGTTACAATGTTCTTTCTCTCATAGTTGTTTTGTATTTCACTCCTGGAAATTAAACCCAGGGCCTCACACATACTAACCAAGCACTTTACCTCTGAGCTACATTCTCACTACATCTCAAGTGTTTTAAAATACTCTGCATAATCATATATATGTTAGTGCACACACATTATGATAGAACCATTATAATATGCTGGCAAATATGTACATTTACATGAACACATATATGTATATACACTCACAAGCACATGGCTGCATACCTGGTAGAGCAGGGAAGGCACTCACACATTTGGACAAGTAAACTCTCTGTGTCAAAGTTTCTTTATCTATTAAATGGGGAAAATGATAATAACTACCTCTTAGGATCCTCCTCCTCTTATCCTTTACTTTCTTCATCATCATTTTCATCACAACATCTATATCAAGTGCTAAACTGTCAAATCCAGCATTATAGATAATATTTATAGATTGTCTACCCTCAGAACATAAACAACAGGCCACTGTTAACCATGATGATAATGTACATATCTCACACAAAGATGAGAATAAAAATAATAATCACAAACTATAGGGCATAGTGCAATGGTCTCCAAATGGATACATTTACCACTAAAATTACACAAAGATTTTTCTAAAGAGTGATTAGGAACATACGTATATTTAAGGATCAATTTCTTGATCTTCAACATATATTTGAACTCTTTTCCCTAAAAATGATCTATGTCAAAAAGGGCCTCTCAAAATAGAGGCAACAATGTCTCATATACAGGACCCTGTTATGGGACAGAAAAACCTTGGGACACCAGAAACAAACATTACCTCATATGTTTATTTAGCCTGCATAATGAGGAGTAGCCTTCCAAGCTAGAAAACATCCTGCCCTCTTTCTACCTTCTTACCAATCTTTTCTTCCTTACTCCTGAAGAATGTAGAGGGGAAAATGATAGATAGACACATACATTAAACTGTTCTGCCTTCAAAAGGAGTGCAACCATGCAAAGTAAAGGAGAATAATAAACATCAGTAGAGGGAAGGGAACAGAAGGAATGAGGAAGAATGGGGAAGGAGAGATACTGCGACTGAATTAGAACAAGATATATTCCATGCTTTTATAATTATATCAAAATGGATTCTACTGCCCTATAAAATTAAATTAAATTAAAATTTAAAAAGAAACATTTGAAGATTGAGAATAATAAAACTTCAAAGTTCAAATAGAGAATTAGAATTGTCTAATTCTCTTGAATTAAAATTCAAGCACATTCTATAGGATATGAGCATTCTCTAATACGTTTTAGAGCTTAGATTCGATGATTCTTTTTGTGGAGTGCCAAAAGGGTACAGGCTGGGAAACAGGATTAATTGAAGAAAAGAGAAGAATAAGAAAACAAAGTGGAAAGAGGAAGCAAAGAAAACTGATTCAGCAGTAAAGGAAAAAACCCTTTTAAACAAACCAATTTCATAAAGGCCACAAGTTAATAGAGTATAATCAGTGATTGAAATGTCAAAGACTGTCAAATATTGTCTAATGTCTAAAACTACTTAGCCAACAAAGAAATCCTATATTTTCTCTGGACACATCACTAGAAGCATAAGCAAGAAGCCGATAGGTATCATTTTTTAAAGGCAGCCTTTATGAGAATATAAAAGAAGATACACAGACCACAGAGAATGTAAAACTAATGATATTTTTCACACATTTTTAAAAACAGCCTTAGTCACTAATGGGGAGTAGGGTTACAAGAGAGAAATATTGCTAAAATACTACAAGACTCAGTGATACATGGAATAGTTTAGTCTTATCTGTTTCAAGCATCACTCATATAGCAGTCAAGAAACAAGTTTGTTATCTAATTCTGAGCCTTGCTTTAAAGTTCTTACCAACGATAATCTTGTATAACCTACTATAACTACCCATACACACACACACACACACACACACACACACACACATATGCATGCAATCAGGTTTAGTAAGGCAATTTGTGATATTAATATATTAATATATTAATATTAATATTTAATATTGGACATTCAAAGCAGATCAGCAGATCAGGGACTTCTCCTGCACTACCACCACTACTGCCACCAGAGACACCAGCCAGAGCAGTACCTCAGCAAGCAAGCAAGGTGGAGGGGTAAGGAAATTAAAGAAACCCTCCTCTTTTAGGAGGCCTGGGGGTATGTTTGGTTATGGAGATATCAGAGATCAGAAATACTGCCTGACTGACTGAAAGGTGTTTTACACAATATCCTTGGGCCAGAAAGAAGCAACATCTCTCCCAGTTGCCAGGGAAGGACAGAAGAAAGAACCACTTTGCAGGGCAAAGGCTGGCAGGTGGGAGAGCCAATTCCTTGCCAACCCAAGTTTAGCTTGAAATACAGGCCTGTACCACATGATATATAGGATACCTAACTGATCAAGAAAAAATTGAACAGGAAAGGGGATTACACAGGGGAATACTGGCATGGAAGCCCACCCAGCTCCTCCCGTCCCCCATTAATCCCATCACTTGGAGGATCAGCTGGGAGACATGTGCCTGGCTGGGAATTCAAAAGGGAAGGGTAGGAGAGATTGAGTTTGGGGACTGACCCCAAGATACCAGAAAATGTGGGATCCACATATGATGAAGGGGTCTAAAAAATGTTTCCTCCACCACAGGAATGGAACCTAGGGGAGATCTCTGGGTGCAGTCTTTCAGCATGGACCTGCAACTGGTAGGCCCTAGAGGTATACTGATTTAAAATCTTCAGACCAATCGAATTTCAACAAGGAACCTAGAGCCTCCTTAAGACTAAACAGCCCTCCAGGATCTCTGCCTATGGGATTTCCTCTCTCAATTCAGCAACCCCACAACAGAAGGGAAGCTGAGAATCTTTTGAATTTCAACAGAAACAATACTTTAACTTTTCTTTGAGATCTATTTTTTTTTATTTTAATTTTTTTTTCTTTTCTCTGTTTAATTGTGACTTAATGGTTCATGGACATGTATACATATTTGCATTTGGTTTCTTTCTCATTTCTGGCATTTTTGAAACCAGTTATTTTTCATGGATCAGTATTATGAGGACTAGAATGTTTGATTAGAATATTTAAGTTTTGTTTATATTCTTTTATTTTTCTTTTATTAAATTTTACTTTATATACTTTTCTCTCCCTTATGTTTCACTTGATTCTTTATTTTCTTCTACTAATAGCCAATCTCTATTTTTTCTTTTTTTCACTTTCTTTAATTTTTTACTTCCATTTTCTCTCCTCCTCCCTCATAATTATCACATCCTATATCACTTCTGTTTTCTTCCTGTCCACCATTCAAAATTGTAAACCCATTTGCAAACTTACTGTTTATACTTATAGGCAATAACCTATCATATAATTTCTATTTATTGTGACAATTAACATTGTAGATGTCATAGCACAAACTATTTGCTTTAATGCTTTATATTGCTTGCATTGGTTATTGTTATTATTTGTCTCCCACTAAATGGTGAGGTACTAGAAACTTTCAGGGACACTGTAAGTCCACAGGGTAGAAACTCTACTGCTTCAGATTTATAATGTTAGATGGGTAGACACACAAACAACATGAAAAAGCAAATCACCCCAACAAACAAAGATATTTCAATAACAGAATCCATTGACCTCACAGTGGAAATTTGAAATGTCAGAGGAGTTTAGAATGTTCATAATTAAACTGGAGCATGAGGTGAAGGAAAGAAATCAGAGAGAAAATACATGAAGTGAAATATCAACTTCAATAAAGAGAAGGAAATTCCAAAGAAACATTAAGCAGAAATCTTCAAAATTAAGAAATAATTATACCAAATTAAAAATTCAGTGGAAAGCATCAAGAGCAGATTCAACTACTTGGAAAACAGTTTCAGACAATGAGGACAAAATATATAATCTTGAAAATAAAAACCATGGAGAAAAGATGTTAAGACAACATGAACAGAAATTCCAAGAAATATGGAATAACATGAAAAGCCAGAATTTAAGATTTATTGGGCTAGATGAAGACTCAAAGATACAAACCAAAGGAATACATAATCTTTTTAGTGAAATAATACCAGAAAATTTCCCAAACCTTAAGAATGAAATGGAAAATCAAATACAGGGGGTTTACAAGACCCCACATATGCAAAATTACAACAAACCTATAACAAGGCACATTATTATGAAAATGCATAATATACACAATAAGGATAGAATTGTAAAGGCAGTCAGAGAAAAACTCAAGTCTGGATCTCAGATGATTTCTCAACTCAGACCCTCAAAGATAAAAGGTACTGAATGATATATACCAAACTCTGAAAAAAAATGGATGCTAGTCATGAATACTACACCTAGCAAAATTAAGCTTCAGAATTGATGAAGAAATAAAAATATTCCATGATAAACAAAACTTAAAAGAATTCACAACACAAAAGCCTGCACTACAGAACATTCTCAGCAAAATATTCCATAAACATGAAATGAAAAATAAAAGTGAAAACCAGCAAGGGGAGGAACTACAATAGAAGAATGACCAATCAAAGGAGAAACTAATTCAAATTAAAAACAAAATAACAGGAAGTAAAAATCATTACTCAATAATAACACTGAATGTAAATGGCCTAGACTCATCAGAAGACATAGACTGGCATATGGAATTTAAAAACAAGGTCCAACAATATGCTGTCTCCAAGAAACTCACCTCATAGGCAAAGACATCCACAGACTGAACTTAAATGGGAAAAAAAAAAAAAAATACCATTCGCATGGATCTCATGAACAAGCAGGGGTTTCTATCCTTATATCAGATAAAGTGGACTTTAAGACAAAGTTAATCAGAAGAGACCAAGAAGGTCATTTCATACTGTTTAAGGGAATTATACATCAACAGGACATAACAATTGTAAAAATCTATGCCCCAAACAATGCAGCATCTACATACATCAAACAAACCCTTCTCAATTTCAAGAATCAAATGAACCACAACACAATAATACTGGGTGACTTTAACATACCTCTCCCATCACTGGATAGATCCTCCAAACAAAAACTAAATTAATAAGCTATAGGACCAAACAGTTCAATTACTAATTAAGACTTAACAGACATATATAGACTATTTCATCCATCAATGACTGAATACGCTTTCTTCTCAGCAGCACATGGATCCTTCCCTAAAATAGACCACATCTTAGGCGACGAAGCAACTCTAAGCAAATTTAAAAAAAAAAAAAAAAAAAGAGATAATACCCTGCAATTAGGAAAAAAATTAGAAATCAGTGATAAAATAAAAGATAGAAGCTACTCTAACACGTAGAGACTAAATAATACACTATTGAATGAACAATGCATAGCTGAAGAAATCATTAATGAAATTAAAAAATACTTAGAGGTAACTGAGAATAATGACACAACATATGAAAATCTTTGGGACACTATGAAGACAGCGCTAACTAAGAGAAAAGTTCATTGCATTGAGCTCATATTAAAAGAATAGAAAGTCAACAATTAAATAACATTACATCTCAAGGCCATGTAAAAAGAATAAGTCAACACTAAAAGCAGAAGACAGGAAATAATTAAAATCAGAGTTGAAATCAGTGAAATTGAAACAAAAAATTAAATTTAAAAAGTCAGCAAAACAAAAAGATGATTCTTCGAAAAATTAATAAAACCAATAACCCTTAGCCAAGCTAATGAAGAAAAAGAGAAAAAACACAAATCACTAAAATTCGTGATGAAAAAGGAAATATCACCATGGATACTAAATGAAGTACAGATGATTATCAGAAACAACTATGAAATCTATACACTAGTAAAATAGAAAATCATGAAGATTTTAAAAAATTTCTAGAGAAATATGACCTGCACAAATGGAATCAGGAGGCTATAGAAAATTAAACAGATCAATTTCAAGCAATGAAATTGAAGATGGAATCAAAAGCCTACCAATAAAGAAAAGCCTAGGGGCAGATGGATTCATAGCTGTGTTCTACCAGACCTTCAAAGAAGAATTTACACCAATTCTTCTCAAATTATTCCATAAAACAGAAAAGGAGAGTGCCCTTCCAAACTCATTCTGTGAAGCTGGTATCACCCTAACACCAAAACAGAAAGACACACCAAAGAAAGAAAACTTCAAACCAATGTTCCTGATGAAAATAGATGCAGAAATTCTTGGTAAAATATTGGCAAATCACATTAAAAAAATATTTAAAAGATAGCACACTACAATCAAGTAGGGTTCATCCCAGGATTGCAAGGTTAATTTGACATATGGAAAATAATTCATCACATCAATTGACCTAAAGACAAGAATCACGTGTTTATCTCAATAGATGCAGAAAGAGCATTGACAAAATTCAGCATCCATCCATGCTCAAAACACTAGAAAAACTAGTGATAGTAGAAACATACATCAACATTGTAGAAGTTGCTAAACACAAGACAAACATCATTCTAAATGGAGAATTTAAAAGCATTCCCACTAAAACCTGGAATAAAACAGGGATGCCCTCTTTCACTCTTCTACTCAACGTAGTCCTTGAAACTCCAGCCAGAGCAATTAGACTGAAATTAAAAGGATACGAATAGGAAAAGAAGAGCTCAAACTATCCCTATTTTCCGAACACATGATTCTATATTTAGAAGACCCAAAAAGCTCCACCAAAAAACTTCTAGAATTTATAAAAAGTAGCAGGATATAAAATGAACACCCATAAATCTATTGTGTTCCTGTACACCAATATGAATCAGCTGAAGAGAAATTAGGAAAACTATTCCATTCACAGAAGCCTCAAAAAAATAAAATACTTGGGAATCAATCTAACAAAAGAGGTGAAAGACCTCTACAATGAGAACTACAGAACACCAAAGAAAGAAATTGAAGAAGACCTCAGAAGATGGAAAGATCTCTCATGTTCTTGGACAGACAGAATTAATAGTGTCAGAATGGCCATACTAGCAAAAACGCTACAAAGATTTAAAGCAAATTCCTGTAATAATTCTGATGACATTCTTCACAGAAATAGAAAAAGCAGAGTTCCGGCTGAGAGTGTGGTGAGAAACAGAGTGCGGCCTGCTCTCCAGGCCCTCTGGGGCCCTCCGGCCTCAGGCCGGCGGGTGAGCTGGGTGAGCTGGGGGACCCGGGGACAGGCCGCGGCCTCTTCCCTGCAGACTTCCGAAGCTCCCGCTGGGACTGCCCACTGGCTGGCCCTGCCTGTGAAGGACCTGCGAGCCTTCTCCCCTGGCTGGATGACCTGATGGCCGCCCGGACCATGCGGGCGGCCGAGTCTCCGGGCCCAGTCCTGTCAGTCCCAGCCGCCCAGAGTTCCCGGCGCCTTTTGGGTGGTGGTGGGCGTGGCGGGGCGAGAATGACGGCTGCCCTGAGGCTGCGGGGGCCTTGAGGGCCCTCGGAGGAGTGTGGATGCCTAAAGCTTGGCCACGCATTGGACAGAGGAGCCACGCAGACTAGGGCCCTCTGCGACAGCGCCTTGACGGGACAGGTGAACAAAGGCCTTAACTGTCCTGGAAGGTGAGCGAAGCCCCCGAAGAGGATGACGGGTGGAACGGTTAGCGGCCTCGGCGGTTGGTGTTGGTTCTCCCCAGAGAAGCGGTAGTCACTTGCCGTGGCCACCACCCTGGGAAGATTTCCTGGCCGTGTGTAGAAGGCCTGTGTATATAATATGAAAAAGCTGCTCTCAACTTGCCCCCAACCTGTTAAAACGTGTGCTACGTCTGGTCGTTCTCAATGTGAAGAGGTTGCCCAGGCCTGATAGAGTCTTGTAAATGGCCTTTTGTTTTTAAAAATCAGAAATGTCTTCTGCAAGTGACTTTGGAATGAATTCGTTAGCCCATCTCTGGAGCTGCACTTGTCCACCTTTGTTAAGTGGGTTAGAGGACGTGGAGAAGACTGACCGTGAGGAGGAGAAGGTCCTGTGCAGACTGGTTTTATGTAAAAAAACATTTTTCTATTGTAACCATTGTTTTGTGTGTGCATTTTATTTCTCATTACTGTATAGATAGTTGAAAATTCTAAGTACTTTTTTGGAAATATCTAGGCTTTCTAGATGTTCTAAAGTGCCTAATATATGTTAAAAGTAGAAGTGGTAACATACAACATGTTTTGTACATTTCTTTTTGTTAAAATTCTTATGAAATTTTTTTGGGGGGGGGCAGTAGCCAAACCCCCTTTTGAGTCGTACAGAGTTGTGTGCTGGTCCTTGGGTGTGCCTACTGTGAGTTAAGGCTTGTACTTTATGTCTATGGGTTTTACTTTGCTGTGTATATAGTGTATATAAAGGACAAATGAATCCTGATCTGCATCTAGTCTATCTAGATGTTAAAAAGGTTATCAGTGTATGACAAAAGTGGAATTAATAAACAAATTTTGTATGTTTTGTGTTAAAATTCCTAGGAAGGATTGTCTTCTGAAAATTTTGAGCATTATAGCCCACTGGGTTGGTGACAGGCCAGAATGCTCATATTTTGAGGACATTTTTAAATTAGGAAAAAAAAAAAAGAAATAGAAAAGGCAGTCATAAAATTCATTTGGAAAAATAAGAGGTCCCGAATAATAAAAGCAATCCTCAGTAAGAAAAGTGAAGCAACAGGCATCACAATAACAGAATTAAATTATACTATAGAGCTACAGTAACAAACACAACATGGTATTGGCACAAAAACAGACATGAAAACCAATGGAACAGAATAGAAGACACAGAGACAAATCCACATATATACAATTATCTCATACCAGACAAAGGCCCCATAAACATACATTAGAGAAAAGAGGACCTCTTCAACAAACAGTGCTGGGGAAACTGGAAATCCACATGTAGTAGAATGAAATTAAACCCCTCTCTCTCACCCTGCACAAAACTCAACTCAAAGTAGACCAAGGACCTAGGCACTAGACCAGAGACCCTGTACCTATGAGAAGTGTAGGCTCAACTTTCCATCATGTTGGCTTAGGAACCAAGTAACTCGACAAGACTCCTAAAGCACAAAAAGTAAAATCAAGAATTAATAAATGGGAAGTATCAAACTGAAAAACTTATTCACAGCAAAGGAAACAATCAACGATGTGAAGAGAGAGCCTACAGAATGGGAGAAAATCTTTACCACATGCACCTTAGATATAGCATTAATATCCAGGATATATAAAGAACTCAAAAAAACACAAAAAAAAATACCAATGTTACAGTTTATTGCTTATATACCACTAGAAAAATGATGATTAACTATAAGATAATTCTTTTTATCACTTAGATTTCTTATATTTTTATCTCTTTATCATATATTTCACTATTGTACTCCCATGTCTTTGTGTATACACAATTTATCTTTATAATGCCAAGTCATAAGATTTGGCACTTACTGAGGTATCTAAAATCCACATATCTGACTTGAAGTGTTAACATAATCATATTCACACATGTAGAGACAATAACAAACTACAACAAAACTATCACTTGAGGGGCTGTAGGTGTAGCTCAGTGGTAGAGCATGCTAGAGGCCCTGAGTTCAAAAACAAACAAACAAAAAAAAAAAAAAAAAAAAAAACCAGACAACAGGGGTTTTAAAAGTTCATCAAGTGAAAGATGAATTCTACTTCTAATTTCAGATACTTTAAAATATGAAAAAATGTGCAACTTAGGAATCACAAAATACCAGTGTTCTAAATGCAAAAATACACAGCAGGAAAATAAATGGCAACTATTTTACAATCAGAAACCTCATCACTATATGGTCAGCATTTGCTTAAATAGTGGAGCTAGGATAAGCCACAAGCTAGAAATTTATTAATCTTACAACTGAGATCCAAAATCACAAGAAAAGTTAAATAATCCCTGAGATTGTAAAATTGGATAGAGCAGAGATTACTGAAATTACACTAAACTGTCAGGTAGCCAGGTTCTAAATCAGAACACTTTTCCAATGCCTCAAATTCTTCATCTGCAAAGTGAGGCAAAATATAGGTGATATCTAAGGTCTTTCCCTTATTAAAAACCTAATATTTCAAATAGTTTTCAATACTATCAATCAGATCTCCGGCTAAATTTTATTTAATAGTGGTACTTCATAAAAAGAAAAAGAGGAAACTGTAGAAACCTAAGCTGTTAGATTCTACAGTAGAACAAAACAAACTGCACAAATTTAAATATATTCCAACCATACAGCCTGACTGAAGACACTGTCTCTATCAGTTTAAAGCTCAAAGCTTTGGAGGATAAAGGAGATCTATATAGCTACAGCAGCCCTTCAAGGTATACAAGACACTTTACCTTTTACTAGCCTGTAACATACTTCTTTTGTACATGGCAAAACGATACTCATTACAAATGCCCTAGTCCTTCCCACAAAGTTATTGTAAAGTCTCCAAACATCACTAATTTGTCCCTTAAAGCAAACATATAAAATACTCTGTGACATAAGACAAATGTTCACAGGGTTCTTTACTTGCTTCAAGATACAGCACATAATTCATTGTGTTTCTAAAGAGAACCTTACAACCCAGATATTTTTATCTAAAGAATTTAAGACTTAAATTTGTTACGTTTTTTATTTCTTCTTGTACAACTTTTAGGTCATTTAGTTTGCTTCAAGATATAAATTATATTTTCAATAATTGAATTTACTTAAATTGTGGGGGATTTTTTATTGTTTGGTTTCATTTTTGATTTTTTTTTTACTATCTAGTTAGTATAAATATTTTCTTTATTTGAGCAACATTTTCTTTGTATGAGAACATTTTCTTGGGATAAGTAAATTTCTATTAAATATGTAAAATTATTTCTATTTAATCCATCCATTCAGCCTTGAACTAAAACTAGTTTTAACTGGTCAAAAACTCTGATTTATTATTTCCATCAATAATACCCATGAAATACTTTCTTTTTTAACAAACGAGCATCCCAACACTGCAGTACCTTCAACTATCAGAAAACTATCCTTAATTACCAATAAAATTATTCCTCCAATTTCTTTTGCCTCTATGCTCTATTTCCCTTCAAAAGTTCTCTGTTCCATAATTTTCCTGATTCTACCTATCCATCTGGCCTTCCCATTAATTTCTTTAGGACCCTTTTCCTCCTTACTACCACCATGGCATTCCATAAATTCTCTGCTTATATCTCCTTCATCTTGATTCCAGTTGTCTTTAGGATGTCTAGAATTGATAGCCTTTTAGAATTTAAAACTTCTAATTTCTTTAAATTTTCCTAATCTTGTGGTACATAAATTTATACTTTGGGACATCTAATTCCCTTATATAATCCTAAGAATCTAAAATTGTTAGGATTTGCATTTTACCAGTTCTCAGATCCTGGATAAACTACTTTACCTACTTTGTCAAAACAGGATGCTAAAATTTTGCTGAAAACAGCCACAAAAAAAGTGTAGCAACTTTCTAATAGAAACTGATGATTTCATAAGTTTCTATGAGTAAATGTAGCATAGTTTACTCTCTCTCTACCAGGTATGTCTAATTTTTTTTCATATTACAAAGAGAACTACAATATTTATCATTATACATACTTTTCATATTAATAATATCTCCTTAGTGTACAAGCCCAGAAGTAGAATTAGTGGATTGAAATGTGTGAGCATTGTCAATGTTCTTTTCTTTCCCCTGCCCTGGAACTGGAGAGTGAATTCAGGGACACTTTATCATTAACCACATTCCCAGCTCTTTTTCCTTTTTATTTTGAAACAGTGTCTAAGTTATGGAGCCTGGCCTCAAACCTGTGATATTCCTGCTTTACCTCCCAAGTAGCTGGGATTAGCAGTTTGTGCCACCACAGCTGGCTAAAGTTCTTGATTAATACTGACAAACTGAATTCCAAAACAATGCCATCACAATGTTAGTTCATGATTACAGGAATCTTGTCTCTTTCATGCCCACCTCCAGGAATGGTGATATAATAATGAAAAAAAAGTTAGTGCTCAATAAATGTTAGTTAAACTGATGAATCAACCAATCAGAACTATGAAGTATTCCTTTATATCCTTATGATATCTTTATGCTACATTTCCCTCCTCTTGCAGTTACCAATGAAATGGGAGTAAAGGTGGCTAGGCAAATGTTTTAAGTGGCTTCTATTATGTCCTCCTCCCTCAGACACAGCAACCAAAATGAGAGGCAAAAGATTCTGATGTTATTATTTATCACCATTAATTTCTTGCAGTAAAATGTGGCTTCCCCTTTAAATATATCCATTTTAACTCAGTAGAAAATGACAGAACTCAGTCTGTGGTAGGAGGATTACAAGTGTACAGTACCATTACTAAGAAAGAATATAAAGCAATAAAGAAAACGGCTGAAGTCTAGAAAGCATCCTCAGTGCTCTGCTTCAAGATCAAGCTGACTGAAAATCAAGAGTCCTTTAATTCAAAAAATTCTAATAAGGTTTGTTAGATTTCAGTATAATAAAAATGCTTCACAGAACAGCTCTAAGATTGCCTTATTGTAACTTTAAAAGCCCCAAAGGGCAACTAGAAACAAGGCAACAAGCTTCATTTTGAAATTCAGC
The DNA here is from genome assembly GCF_902686445.1 of Sciurus carolinensis. NCBI lineage: Eukaryota > Metazoa > Chordata > Mammalia > Rodentia > Sciuridae > Sciurus > Sciurus carolinensis. The sequence continues at coordinate 72,073,727 of NC_062220.1, forward strand.
TATGTGGGTTGAAGTGGCACCCGAGTGTGAAGGTGGAGGATGTACAAGGAAAGAAGGTAGCCAGAACCTCAGTTAGGAAATGTACCTCAAATTAAACTCATCATTCTAGAAATGTAATACACAAACAAAACAAGATATACATACAAACACCTGGGTACACAGATTGAGTTTCTCAAGGCATTTTAACGATTACCTATGTAATGAATATTTCTTCAACAAATACAGCTAAGTATATTTGTGTTTCAGTGTTTCAGTGCAAATTGCAAGAACTAAAAGAAAGTAGAGGGCTAGGGATATAGCTCAGGGGTAAAGTGATTGCCTAGCATGTGTGAGGCCCTGAGTTCAATCGTAGTGCTAAAAAATAAAAAGTAAAGGAAGCTAAGTTAAAAATTAGTAAGAAGTTTCATGTCAATTAAGTAACATTTTGACATATTTTGGGTTTTTTTTGGTTTGTAATTCATAAACAAAAGTATTTGAGGAGATGTTTAAATAAATGTTTTCCTTCTCTCTTTTAAGTGGCAAAAGAAAAAAAATAAGAAAAGGGAAGAATGAGTATGGTCATTTGCAAATCTGCAATGAGGAAAATCCTTTATCAAAATATTTCTTTGACTTGTTTGGCCTTATAATTAATTCCCACACTTATCATAAATGTTAGAGTCAGGCAGCAAGATTATCTAATGCCAAAATTATATCCTGCTTTATCATAATTCAAGTTTATTACATTTTTCCTTTATAAAATTAATTAATATAGAAAATTCATAATATATTGAACAGATGATAAAATAGGGAACACCCAAAACACTCTAACCCAAGAAAATCACACACACACACACACACACACACACACACACACACACACACAAAGCCTGAAGTATATATACCAAAAAATAGATAATATGCTCTCAGGAGTTGATTATTAAAAGTGATTTTCTAAGTATTTTTACACTAATTTACATGTTTTGATTTTTTAAATATTCTGAATGTATAATTTTTTAAATTATCAAAGTAAATCTTAAGATATAATCCATCTTATTTGAGCTACTTACTTCAGATAATCTAAATCATTTATTTATCAAAACTTTAAGCATAAGTTTAGTTTCCTGCATGATTACCTCAAATTGAGACTTGAAATATTAGTAGTAATGACATCACTCATTATCACATGTATGTGTATTACTTTCTTGCTCCTTCACCCTCTCATACTTACGTCTCCATCTAGAAAAGCATATGGTAGAATCATGAATTGTAGAGGCAGAATGAACCACTTTAATCCTAACTCCATCATTTACTAGACTGGGTAAACTGGGCAAGTTGCTTTCCTCTCTCTACAGCAATAAAATAGGTATATAAACAAGAGAAAGTCACAGGATTGTTAACGCGAGATGTCAAATTACATTAATTTTATGATCATTAAATCAGCATCCTATATTAATAAACTACTTAGAATAAAACCTGTATTAAAATAAGTATTCTATGAGTACTAGTTGCTATTATTAATTTCTCCTTTGATGTTTTTCCCCTGAACTATGTCTTAAGTTAACCTATCTTCAATCATTTTATGTGGACCTTACTTCCTCAATCAAACATTAACTAGTAATATATATAAACACAGCCAACATTTTAACTTTATCTAAACAACCTATTCAAAAAGTCAGTTAAGGTTTGACATTCCTATTATACCTGACTCTCTGACCCCCATTTGGCAGTACATCTTAACTTCGGAGGAGTTCTATCCGCTTACAACACATTTTTGATGACTTCACTGTCAGACAAGATCTCAGTATTCATTAATCCCCTGTCTGAGCTATTCCAAGATACAGATGAGACACTACACTCCCAACCACTTCCCCAGCATATATTCAAGGTTTTTAGTTTTCTTTTTTTATTTTATTTTTTTATTTTTATTTTTTTATTATTGTATACAAATGGGATACATGTTGTTTCTCTATTTGTACATGGAGTCAAGGCATACCATTTGTGTAATCATACGTTTACATAGGGCAATGATGTTTGATTATTTTTTTTCCTTCCCCCCCACCCCTCACACCCCTCTTTCCCCTCTTTCCCCTCTATACAGTCCTTCTTTCCTTCATTCTTACCACTCTCCTTATCCCTAACCCTAAACCTAACCCTAAACCTAATGCTAACCCCTCCCACCCCCCATTAAATGTCTTCATCCGCTTATCAGCGAGATCATTCGTCCTTTAGTTTTTTGAGATTGGCTTATCTCACTTAGCATGATATTCTCCAATTTCATCCATTTGCCCGTAAATGCCATAATTTTATCATTCTTCATTGCAGAGTAATATTCCATTGTATATATATGCCACAGTTTCTTTATCCATTCATCAACTGAGGGGCATCTAGGTTGGTTCCACAATCTGGCTATGGTGAATTGAGCAGCAATGAACATTGATGTGGCTGTATCTCTGTAGTATGCTGATTTTAAGTCCTTTGGGTATAGGCCAAGGAGTGGGATAGCTGGGTCAAATGGTGTTTCCATTCCAAGCTTTCTGAGGAATCTCCACACTGCTTTCCAGAGTGGCTGCACTAATTTGCAACCCCACCAGCAATGTATGAGTGTTCCTTTTTCACCACATCCTCGCCAACACCTATTGTTGCTTGTATTCTTGATAATCGCCATTCTAATTGGGGTGAGATGAAATCTTAGGGTAGTTTTGATTTGCATTTCCCTTATTACTAGGGATGTTGAACATTTTTTCATATATCTGTTCATTGCTTGTACATCTTCTACTGTGAAGTGTCTGTTCATTTCCTTAGCCCATTTGTTGATTGGATTATTTGTATTCTTTGTGTAGAGTTTTTTGAGTTCTTTATAGATTCTGGAAATTAGCGCTCTATCTGAGGTATGGTTGGCAAAGATATTCTCCCACTCTGTAGGCTCTCTCTTCACATTTCTGATAGTTTCCTTTGCTGAGAGAAAGCTTTTAAGTTTGAATCTATCCCAGTTGTTGATTCTTGCTTTTATTTCTTGTGCTATGGGTGTCCTGTTAAGGAAATCTGATCCTAAGCCAACAAGTTGAAGATTTGGACCTACTTTTTCTTCTATAAGATGCAGGGTCTCTGGTCTGATTCCGAGGTCCTTGATCCATTTTGAGTTTAGTTTTGTGCATGGTGAGAGATATGGGTTTAGTTTCATTCTATTGCATATGGTTTTCCAGTTTTCCCAGCACCATTTGTTGAAGAGGCTATCTTTTCTCCATTGCATATTTTTGGAACCTTTGTCTAGTATGAGAAAATTGTATTTATTTGGGTTTGTGTCCATGTCCTCTATTCTGTACCATTGATCTACCTGTCTATTTTGGTACCAATACCATGCCGTTTTTGTTACTATTGCTTTGTAGTACAGTTGAAGATCTGGTATTGCAATACCCCCTGCTTCGCTCTTGCTACTGAGGATTGCTTTAGCTATTCTAGGTTTTTTATTCTTCCAGATGAATTTCATAATTGCTTGCTCTATTTCTGCAAGGTACATCATTGGGATTTTAATTGGAATTGCATTGAATCTGTATAGCACTTTAGGTAGTATAGCCATTTTGACAATATTAATTCTGCCTATCCAGGAACATGGGAGATCTTTCCATCTTCTAAGGTTTTCTTGAATTTCTTTCTTTAGTGTTCTGTAGTTCTCATTGTAGAGGTCTTTCACCTCTTTTGTGAGATTGATTCCCAAGTATTTTATTTTTTTCGATGCTATTGTGAATGGGGTAGTTTTCCTAATTTCTCTTTCTGAAGATTCATCACTTATGTATAAAAAGGCATTGGATTTATGAGCATTGATCTTGTAACCTGCTACTTTACTGAATTCACTTATGAGTTCTAAAAGTTTTCTGGTGGAATTTCCAGGTTCCTCTAAATATATAATCATGTCATCAGCGAACAGGGATAGTTTGAGTTCTTCTTTTCCTATTCGTATCCCTTTAATTTCTTTGGTTTGTCTGATTGCTCTGGCTAGAGTCTCAAGGACGATGTTGAATAGAAGCGGTGAAAGAGGGCATCCCTGCCTTGTTCCAGTTTTTAGGGGGAACGCTTTCAGTTTTTCACCATTTAGAATGATATTAGCCATGGGCTTAGCGTAGATTGCCTTTATAATGTTTAGGAATGTTCCCACTACCCCAATTTTTTCTAGTGTTTTGAGCATGAAGGGATGCTGTATTTTATCAAATGCTTTTTCTGCATCTATTGAAATAATCATGTGATTCTTAACTTTAAGTCTGTTGATATGGTGAATGACATTTATTGATTTCCGAATGTTGAACCAACCTTGCATCCCTGGGATAAAACCCACTTGATCGTGGTGCACTATCTTTTTAATATATATTTGTATGCGATTTGCTAAAATTTTGTTGAGAATTTTTGCATCGATATTCATTAAGGATATTGGTCTGAAATTTTCTTTCCTCGATGTGTCTCTGTCTGGTTTAGGTATCAGGGTGATATTGGCTTCATAGAACGAGTTTGGGAGGGTTCCCTCCTCTTCTATTTCATGGAATAGTTTGAGGAGTATTGGAATGAGCTCTTCTTTAAAGGTTTTGTAGAACTCGGCTGAGAACCCATCTGGTCCTGGACTTTTCTTTGTTGGTAGGCTTTTGATGACCTCTTCTATTTCATTGCTTGAAATTGGTTTATTTAAGTTGTGTATGTCCTCCTCGTTCAGTTTAGGTAGTTCATATGTCTCTAGAAATTTGTTGATGTCTTCGAGGTTTTCTGTTTTGTTGGAGTATAGATTTTCGAAATAGCTTCTAATTATGTTTTGTATTTCACTCGTGTCTGTTGTGATGTTTCCTTGTTCATTCCGAATTTTAGTAATTTGAGTTTTCTCCCTCTTTCTCTTTGTTAGTGTGGCTAAGGGTTTATCAATTTTATTTATTTTTTCAAAGAACCAACTATTTATTTTGTTAATTTTTCCAATTGTTTCTTTTGTTTCGATTTCATTGATTTCGGCTCTGATTTTAACTATTTCCTGTCTTCTACTACTTTTGGTATTGGTCTGCTCTTCTTTTTCTAGCACTTTGAGCTGTAGTGTTAAGTCGTTTATTTGTTGATTTCTACTTCTTTTTTTGAATGCGCCCCATGAAATAAATATTCCTCTAAGTACTGCTTTCATAGTGTCCCAGAGATTTTGATTTGATGTATCTTTGTTCTCGTTTACTTATAAGAATTTTTTTATTTCCCTCCTGATATCTTCTGTTATCCATTCATCATATAATAGTGTACTATTTAATCTCCATGTATTGGAGAAGTTTCTGTTTTTTATTCTGTCATTTATTTCTAATTTCAATCCATTATGATCTGATAGAGTACAAGGTAGTATCTCTATCTTCTTGTATTTGCTAACAGTAGCTTTGTGGCATAAAATATGGTCTATTTTAGAGAAGGATCCATGTGCTGCTGAGAAGAAAGTGTATTCATTCTTTGTTGGATGGTATATTCTATATATGTCCGTTAAGTCTAAGTTGTTGATTGTGTAGTTGAGATCTATAGTTTCTTTATTCAATTTTTGTTTGGACGATCTATCCAGTGGTGAGAGAGGTGTGTTAAAATCGCCTAGTATTATTGTGTTGTGGTCTATCTGATTTCTGGAATTGAGAAGGACTTGTTTGACGTACGTGGATGAGCCAATGTTCGGGGCATAGATATTTATGATTGTTATGTCTTGCTGATTTATGCTTCCCTTAAGCAGCATGTTATGTCCTTCTTTATCCCTTCTGACTAGTTTTGGCTTGAAGTCCACATTATCTGAAATGAGGATGGATACTCCAGCTTTTTTGCTGTGTCCGTGTGCATGGTATGTTTTTCCCCATCCTTTCACCTTTAGTCTATGGGTGTCTCTTTCTATGAGATGAGTCTCTTGCAGGCAGCATATTGTTGGATTTTTCTTTTTAAGTCAATCTGCCAGTCTATGTCTTTTGATTGATGAGTTCAGGCCATTAACATTCAGGGTTATTATTGTGATATGATTTGTATTCCCAGTCAATTGACTCATATTTGTTTTTGACATGATTTGGTTTCTCCTTTATTTGGCTATTCCTTTAGGCTAGCGCCTCCTGTTGCTGATTTGCATCGTTGTTTTTCGTCTCTTCCTCATGGAATATTTTGCTGAGAATGTTCTGTAATGCTGGCTTTCTTTTTGTAAATTCCTTTAGCTTTTTTTTATCATGGAAGGATCTTATTTCATCGTCAAATTTGAAGGTAAGTTTTGCTGGGTATAAGATTCTTGGTTGGCATCCGTTTTCTTTCAGGGCTTGGTATATGTTGTTCCAGGCCCTTCTAGCTTTTAGGGTCTGGATTGAAAAATCTGCTGATATTCTTATTGGTTTCCCTCTGAATGTAATTTGATTCTTTTCTCTCGCGGCCTTTAAAATTCTGTCTTTATTTTGTATGTTAGGTATTTTCATAATAATGTGCCTTGGTGTGGGTCTGTTGTAATTTTGTATGTTTGAAGTTCTATAAGCCTCTTGTACTTGGTTTTCCATTTCATTCTTCAGATTTGGGAAATTTTCTGATATTATTTCATTGAATAGATTGTTCATTCCTTTGGTTTGTTTCTCTAAGCCTTCCTCAATCCCAATAATTCTTAAATTTGGCCTTTTCATGATATCCCATAATTCTTGTAGATTCTGTTCATGATTTCTTACCATCTTCTCTGTTTGGCCAACTTTGTTTTCTAGATTAAATAATTTTTCTTTGATGTCTGAGGTTCTGTCTTCCAGGTGTTCTATCCTATTGGTTATGCTTTCTATGGAGTTTTTAACTTGGTTTATTATTTCCTTCATTTCAAATATTTCAGTTTGCTTTTTTTTCAGTATCTCTAACTCTTTATTGAAATGATCTCTTGCTTCCCGTATTTGGTCTTTTAACTGTTGATTGGTGCGATCATTTAATGCCTGCATTTGCTCTTTCATCTCCTCCTTCAATGCCTGCATTTGCTCTTTCATCTCCTCATTTGCTTCCCTGATCATTTTAATTACGTATATTCTGAACTCCCTTTCTGACATTTCTTCTGCTGTGCTGTCATTGGGTTTTATTGATGTAGTATCTAGGTTTGTTTGGGACATTTTCTTCCCTTGTTTTCTCATATTGGTCAGGTGTCAGTGGGACCCTGAGATATTGCAGATTTCCGCTATTGGCTTATAGTGTCCCGGTAGATTTCCAGTGTATCACCTCCCAGCCTTCAGTAGCCTGATGTCTTGGAGGAATCTGATAATGCAGTGCATCCGAAGAAAGCTGCCCCTAGCCCCCTACTGGTTCCAGGGTTTTGAGCTGGCTCTGTGCGGAAAGGCTCTCACTGTGGGCCTGCACCATGCAGCTGGCCGTGTGGAAGGAGCCCACCGCCGGAGTGTGGAAGGCTACCTGGGGAAGACTCTAGCTGCCCTGCCCTGCTCTGATAAGCCACCCCTATCTGTGCCTGCCACCCGGGTCGAGCTTTACCCAGTGGGCAGACTCACCTGTGGCTCTATTTCAGTCCAAGTCTCTCAATGCCTCCCCTTCTTAACTCCTGGGTTCTGGAGCGACTGGGGGTGCAGTCACCCTCTAGGCTGCCATCTTGGATCGCCCCGTGAACAGAGCCTGCAGCCGGAGTGGGCAGAGCCGCCTGAAGAGGTCTCTGGCTGCCCTGCCCTGATCCCAGAGGCTGCTTGCGGATCGAAGCTCTCCGTTGGTTCGGGGACTTCTGGCTGGTTCTATGTAGAAAGCCTCTCACTGGGCGGTCTCATCCGAGAAGCTAGCCTTGAAAGGCACCTCCCACCGCAGGGGTCCAGGCTACTTGGGGAAGTCTCTGGCTGCCCTATCCTGGTCCCTGAAGCTGCTTGTGTGCCAGAGTACGCTGCGTTGCGCTGGCTCCAGGACTTGGAGCTTGTTCTGGTCAGAAAGGCTCTCACTAGGGGCGGTTTTTAGTTTTCAAATCCCTCCTTCAGCCAGAGAAATGGCCCTTCAGTTGTGATTTTCCTTCCAAAATGTGTGTGCTTGATTTCCATTTAATTTGGGGAAGGGGGAAGAAAAGATGGTATTTGAGCCCTGATATGACTCAAAAGAATTTGAAAGCTTCCTAGATTTAGTAGCCTTTTAGGAAAGGATGAGAAATTGGAGAAAGAACCTGAGAAAGGAAATTCACTGATTTTTGCAAATATTAGCCTTGTTTTAAGTTAAAATAATTGAAAAATTTCCCTACTGGACTTAGCCAGAAAATATCTTAACCATAATAATAACTATACTGAACAAGAAGTGATTATTGTTAAGGCATAAAATGACTATTTTAATACAGTTATATTTACTATATTTATGTATTTATATGAGTAAATGCTAATTATGAATAAGTTAAAAATATCTAAATCTCATAGTTCATCTTAGAAATGAATACTAACTATGAGCCAAGAGTAGAGCATCTAGCATTCATTAGCATGAAATCAGACCGACTAACGGCAGACCAAATCACTGATGAGAAGAGATGAGGGGTAGAGTGCCCTCTAAAGATGAGAAAGTCCTGGTCTGAATCTTCTCTCCCGAACTTAAGATGTGATCTTGGAAAAATTACCCAGTCTTTAGCTTCAGTTTCCTCATTGTATAATACATCTTACTCCACAAGGTTATTGGAGAAATTAATGAGGTAATAAAGGTAAAAATTTAGAACAATTCCTGGTATACAGTAAGCCCTCAAAAATTTCCCTTTCTAAAATTTCCAATTATATACATAACCCAGAACTATATACAGTTCTATAAAAGATGGTACTCATTTTAAAGGGAGTATTTTATTGCAGTTTCAGTTCTTTCTTCTCCTAGTTGAATGAATCCCATGTAAGCACAAATGATTTTACATAATAAATGTTCAAAGATGGTTGATATTTACATTGAAAATAATATGCCATATTTTGAGTTCATGTCTAGACTTCCTTGGAATTAACAGAGATAATAAGGTTAATTACCATTTTTAAAATGATGATCAGTTATTACCTTGTTTTCTTTTTGAGGAAAGGGCAAAACATTCTTACTATATGCAAAAATATTTCTGTTGATGATGTATGCACTGCTTTTTATGACCTCTAGTTTTTTTTCAAATTAAGCAATTAGATTTTAAACAAACACTTGGGAAACAAGCAAAAATCATTTTCTCAGCATTTTTAATACTTCTTAAAGGTCTCCAAGAAGTAACATACTCCAATTAATATTTATCCTCTTCCTTAGAGCATTGATGACTATTCTGCCAGCTAAGGCAGATGAGGTTAATAATAACAGAATTTGGCTGGGAGAAACAACACATTGCGTTGTAAAGAACTATCATCTCATCCAACTGAAATATGCTAGGAGAATAGGGGCCAGGAAACAACCAAATGTAAAAATATTAAGGAATAGATAACAATTAAAGTCATTATTTCTCACCCCAACTAGATCTACTAACTGGTAGAATTACTTTGTACCTACATTAGTATTACCTCAGGGGATCTACTGTTTTCCTATGAAAGTCAGGTGAACTGCACAGCTTAACCAAGATAGTTCTCTGTATTAGTTTCCAGGTACAGAAAACATATCTGTAAATAAAGTGTACATCATTCACTGTTCCTAGGATGTTATTAACTCTTGCTTTCCAGTAACCAGAACATCTATAAAGGGATTTCTTTATAAAGAAATAAAAGAAATCTGCTCGTTAACTCCGTTATGGGTATCACGTAAACACACCACTTATCACTGATATAGAAATGTTCTATAAGACATACTACCCATACTTGATGACAAATTTACTCCAGGAGCCATCAAGAAGCCTAAAATTTAATCATTTGAAACATATTTTTATATTTTAAAGGCTTTTAGAGGATAAAGAAATATTAAGAAATATAAAACAGGGTGTCTTGAATTCAAAATAAAACAGTAGTCCAGGACTTATTTTTGTTGTTATTGTTACTGTTGTATCAGGGATTGAACCCAGGGACACTTAACCACTGAGCAACATCCCCAGCCCTTTTTATTTTGTATTTTGAAACAAGGTCTCACCTAAGTTGCTTAGGGTCTCACTAAGTTGCTGAGGCTGGTTTTGAACTTGCAATCCTCCTGCCTCAGACTCCCAAACCACTGGGATTACAGTCACATGCCACCACACCCAGCTGGAAATAGCATAAATTTTAAGTAAAAAACTAAAATTATCCAAATTATATTGGAAATAACACTATTAACAATATGAAAAATGTACTAGAGTAAAGAAAGTCAGCATTAGTACAGCCATGCATGCATACCCATGTTATAGCAGCGCAGTTCACAACAAACTACAGAACCAGCCTGAATGTCTGTGAATAAATGGATTAAGTAAAGGTGGTACACATACATGATAGAATTTTATTCAGTCATAAAGAAGAATATAATTATGTCATTGGCAGGAAAATGGCTAGAACTTAAGAACATTATGTTATGCAAAATAAGCCAAACTCGGAAAGTCAAGGGTCAAGTGTTTTCTCTCATGTGTGAGAGCTGAAGAGGAAAAAGGAAAAGAAAGGTAGAGTGAAGTCTCATGAAAATCTGAGGGATATCTGCAGAGTAGAGGCAAGGAAGAGGGTAGAGGAGGAGGAAAAGGAGAAATACTGGGAAATGCTATTGGCCAAATTAAATCATTATGTTGCACACGTATGAATACATAATGACGAAACCCACCATTTTGTACAATTATAATGCACCAATAAAATATATGGAAAAAAAGAAAATGTACTACAGAAAACATAATGAAAGAATTATCAGTGTGGCACCTGTACTACAGCACCACAAAAGGAGAAAAGAAAAATATTGAATAGACAATTTTTTAAGTAAACCCCAAGACTAATTATTTGCAGATGGTAAGAAAATCCGATAAAATGTACTCCCTATTTGTATAAATATGTCAAATTACATTCTACTGTCATGTATAACTAAAAAGAAAAAAATAGGTAAAAATTTTTTAAAAGATAAAGTCTCTAACTTTAAGTTCTTACTAAACATGATGATGTTAATAAAATTATTAACCAGAAGAAAACAAATTGGTGTGAGAGAGTGCTGAGTTGAGTTTGAGGAGTCTGCATCATATGGATGTATTCAGTAGACAGCTAAAATAGGCATGGGGCTTCAGAAAGCAGTCAAGTAGGCCAGAAGTCAAGACGAGTGGGCAAAGGAAAAAAGAAGAAAGGAAATATCAAAACAGACAAGAGCTTTTTCGCTTTTTTAAAGTAGTACTAGATCATTTAAAATTACATAAAGGGTTCACATTATATTTCTATAGGACATCCCTGAGCTAGGGAATAAATACTAGACTGAAAGAAGAAGAGTATTCAGAAAGGTTTCATCAGAGCAGCTCTTAAGGGATTGATCACATTACAGTAGAAGTTTATGAACAGGATAACTTCACAATTTTAGGTTAAGAAAATTAGGCCCAGAAGGTGGGAGGAGGGAAGGAGGGGGGAAATGCTGGAGAATGATACTGACCAAATCCCATCATTATGTACAACTACAATGCACTAATAAAAAATGTGGAAGGAGAAAAAAAGAAAGATCAGTCAGTCCTAACCAACTAGGTGTCTCATTTAAGACACATAGCTAGAAACAAAACCCAGACTAGACTCCAGTTCATTGGTTTTCACCCCTATTGTCCCACCTCTTAAAATATCAGTAAAAACTTAAAAGTTTAAATTTAAGATGATATAAGTTCAACTCTTTATATATACCTTATTCTGTGCCACACTCAAAATGACAAAAAAAAGTAACCCCAAACATCTTAAAATTAGGACTTCAATATATAGTGTCTTTTGCTCATCAATATATAATTCAATATGTTAAAGTTATGCCAGCTCTTAATTTAGTTTAGTTTTGTTTTACTTTGGGTATGTGTGTGTGTATACATACACACACTCTGATTTATTTCAACTCAACTCCATATTAATTTTAAAGAAAATAATTATCCATACAAGCACATACCTCTTATAAAGTAGTTGTGAAAAAAATAGACCTGGAAAAGTTCAAAGAATTTATTTCTCAACTCTTGTGTTATTATTATCTGCCATTTCAGAGTGGTAACTAAGACCTTATGGCGTTCATTACTATAATATCCATTGAAAGTTAAAAGCTAAAAAAGTTCCAAGTGTGGCTACAGTATATGATAATACAGTATTTCAAATTCTGGCAAGATTTAAAGTTCTTCTTTGCCCAATAAAACCTTCAAAGTTTCATCCTACCAATATATTGTATGTCAACCACGGTTTCAGGAACACCCACAAATATAACCAATCAAAATCTTTGGCTACAATTCCTTGAATACTCTAAGCTACTACTATAAATCTATTTATTCTGCCCATGTAAAAAGAAGATATTTGTAAAAAAAATAAAAACCCATAAAAAAGAAATTAAATTATTTTCATGGTAATTTTCCATGTGAAATCAAAAAATAAATATTTTGAACCGTATAAAGTATATGAGTTTATGAGGTAGATTATTAATCTAATAACTGCCAAAATAATGAGTTATTTCCTTTATAGAGCTACTGCCCCAAATAGCATTCATAAAAGTGAATAAAGATTATTTGATCATGCCTATTATTTGAGCATGCTTATTTCATTCTGGATACATATCCTATATTTACTTTAACAAATAAAAATTATTATTGGTATTCCAAAATGACATTATTGAGAGTGAAAAAAAAAAATACCAACTTTCACTTCTTGAATTTCAATGTACTAATTTCAATGTATCAATAGATACACTTCAACCTACTATTTCCATGTATCACATGGATAAAAGGCTGATGCAAGTCTATCTAATAGAGTTAGACAGGCACATGGTGACTGTGCTTTCCAAAGAAAAATTTCCATTTTGATCTGTTGTCTTTTGCCATGCTGTTTGTGGTCCCTCTTCACATAACTGGAGTTCAACCATTCCAGTTATTCCTGTACAATACAGCAGCCTCCACAATACAGTAGCCTATTACTACCCTAAAGTAGAGCACCCAGTGCCCTTTAAAGCTGAGTTTCAACACATCCTTAAAAGAGGTTTTTCAGTTTTCCCTACTTGTATATGTCCCTTTTCAGATTACAAAATAGTGGGCGCTAAGTGTCCCAGTGTTCTCTATTATTAGTAAAGAATAATCTAGCATGGAGCTACAGAGAATTACTCCTTCCTCTATGCTGGCAGAATGAATCACATTGTTGTGAAGTAGGTTTATGTAAACCTACTTCATGTTAAGAATAATTGACAGTTGATGGTAATTAAAGTGCATATGCATGTACTGTAGATTCAATATCAACATTCTGGGAATATTTACCACAAGCAACATTTTACAGGTCTTTTATATGGTATAAAGTCTATACTTTGATATAAAGTATTATTTCCTTAACTCTCAGAATGTTACTAAGAGATCAAGTCAAAATTCAGTGACAGTTTTCAATTTTTTACTACCAGTGAAAATCTGGCTATTTTGTACTTGTTGGGTGTAAGTTAATTTGTGATTTATTGTTATTCTTATAGGATGCTAAACTTAGACACCTTATTCAAGACTAACAAAACTATTTTACCACTTTTTACCTACAACTGTTCACTCTCACCTCAAAATTTTTATACATACCTCTAAAACTGTCTTGCTTACTCTCTAGTCAAGTATATACTGCCCCTCTTCAAAATCTAGTTTCAATTCATACCTCTTTTTTTTTCCAGCTCCTCTACCTTCAGTACCTCATTTATTTCAACATCATATTAATAACTTTTTGGGTGACTATAAATTCATTGTACATCATGTGCCTGCCTCACATCTAATTTGCTCATATGACACAAATGGGTAGAAACTGCCATTTCCATTGTGCCAGCTGGCAACATTCGGCACTATATGCTTTTAGATAAATTAATTTTTGAAAAAGCCCTGGGATGTAGGTAGGATAAAGTGCTTCCCTACATGTATAAGGTGCCCTGAGTTTAATCCCAGCAACATATAAACACACACACACACACACACACACACACACACACACACACAGACGGATGTGCAATGATTGCCAATATTTATTATATAAATACTCTCGCCAAGACCGATTTCAAATTAGCAAAATCAAGTCAATGAATATGGCGTTGGGAATAGGTGCTTTACTTAATCTCGAGTACCAGTACTAGCCATATACTAGTACTAGTACCAGTCCTAGTACCATGCTTGACACAATTGTTCATTTACTGAATATCAAACTTCCATATTAATATGACCACATACCACATTTTTTACAAGTTTCAAAAATGTCTGTTTTCAATTCTGTCTTATTCAACATACATCTATCTGGCAGAATAGTAAGTTCCATGAAGAGTGATGTTTTTCCTGTTTTCTTTATTCTTGTATCACCAGTGGCTAGTTCTATGCACAAAATGGACACTTAGGAAACAGCTGCCAAAAGAATAAACTCAATATTTTTAAATATAACTAAATATTACATAAGTATCCAGTAGAAGTTATGATTTGTCTCATATCATAGAATAAATTTAACCCATGATGTGGAAAATAAAATAACCACAGAGAAAAAAATCTTTCAAGTTAAAGGGTACTTTGGAAGTTACCAGATACAATCCTTTCATTGTATAATTAAAAAGTGATCCACAAATGTTACTTGACAAGTTAAGTGACATATACTTCCTTAATATCAAAGTGAGTCCAGAACCCAGGTCTCTTGGTATCTGATCCAAATATTTTTGGACTATATAATCATGACTACCCCTTGAGTTACTGCCTATTGAGTTCCTGTGGCAAAGCTACGAACATCTGAAAAACATACTTTCTATTGGTATTCAATGCCAAACTACACTTGATATAATATCTAATAATAAAGACAGAAGATGCTAAACCAGTGTCAAAGAGAGACTACAATTATAAAGGATATTTCTGTATATATCAGGTGACCTTTTCCTCAACACAGCATTACAGAAGGTAAGTCCAAATTCTTAAGCAAGCCATTCTTACATTTGGAATCATCTGAATTTAATTATCTTGGTTACTATTCCCTCTATCTGAACACTAGTACAGAGGTCATATAAAATTAGATCTTATATTGATTCTAGAAACAATTATCAAAATTGTCCCATAATTCAAGGTTCATAGGGGCATAAGGTGTAAGTTGTAAAAGTGGCCAAGAATCTATTAACATAATTATAACACTTTAACAACCCATATACATATAAATTATTTAAATAACTAGAGAGAAGAAAAATCTTTCTTTAGACAATATTTGGGATTTTTACCTATATGTTTTTAATAAATCCTAAACTAAGACACACTTACAAGAATCATAATCTCCTATACTGAATCTCTCTTACTGATTCAATTAGGCTGACAGTCTCTAATGGTGTTTCTATACTGAAACAGTTGAGTAAAATAAACTCAAATTTAAAGAGCTGATCAACAATACTAAAAAAATTATAACTAACATAATGTTGTACCCTCACCCAAAAATTCTTTTTCTATAATTCATTTTTGCTAACACTTAAAAATCCACAATACGATAACGCCAAGGAATCATTACTCCCTTAAAAAAAAAAAACTAAAAACATCATTTTTCCTATTTCTAGAGAAAATGTGAATATTCAAAGAAAATTGCAGGAGGTTAAGTTCATTAGCCAATATTCCCCCTAACACCTAAGGCAGTTTTCTGATTTTTTTTTTCAAAATGATCTTCTTACTGCCTAATTATCCATATTGCTTTCCTTCCGTTTTGTTAAACTGAAATTCACCCAAGCAGTTTAACCTTTCATTTAGAATCATTAAATACAACCCCTCCTTCACTGATAATTGGCCTCTTTATTAACTGATTTACCTCCTTGATTTATGACAAATCTTTTTTGCCAAATTTGGATCTATTCTAATACTTCCTTACCTTCTTTCAACTCAATTAACACACTGTCACCATTACCAAAGCTTTCCTATTATTTCTTCAAGTTCTTATTGCTCTTTAAAGATCTTCCAGTAGAATAATGAATTTTTAATAAACCTGAAATATTTTAATGTTTCTTCTTTAATTATATGGTGAAATTTATGAGAGACATACTAGTCTTACTCATGTTTCCTACTGTTATCATAATTCTCCACAGTAACTTTTCAGCAATCCAAATACACAAATCTTTGCACATAAACCTATGACCTCTAAAAGTACAGAAAGCCATATTATAATTATCATATCCATAGCCAAATCAAACTGAGCCAGCTTCTCTGTCAGCAATTTCAATATCCATACAATTCCTAATAAAGTGAAACCTACACTTGTGCCTTCAGTAAATATTCATGTGACCTCTGAGTGTGAGTAAATCTGTTACCAGATTATACAAGAGAATAACCTTTCATAATATGGGTCATTGATGTTTCTCATTAAAACAAAAAAAAAATTAAAGGTATTCCCTTTCTCTTTTTTAGAAACATTTTCTTGGGCTCCAAAGCACTTATGAACTTTGGTGGTTTGCTGCTTTAAGTCCTCCCCTTTCTTATCAGCCACAGACACATTTTCCAGCAACTGTCACTTCCACTAACCAAACACAGTGCCTTTTTTTTTTTTATAAAGAAAAAGAAAATAGGAAGGTAACTGCTGACCTTGGATCAAATAAGTTTATGTATAAGTTTAGTTTTCAACTTTCTCCCCCATTTCCAATACCTAAACTATGAAAAAGAATATGGAATAGAACATCTTTACTGTAAGAATCACTGGTCAGTATGTTTACTAGTGGGAAATACATCCTAAGTTGACAAGAGAGATATACAAAATTAGAACAAGATTAACCATTAGAATCTTAAAAATTCTATTCTCATAACAAATTACAGGGACAAAATAAAAGTAAGATTTCTACGTCTTATTTTGAATAATTTTAAACAAATAGAATGAATTTTGTGCTCATCCTTCTGTAAAACATCTACATACCAATTTCTGAGTTTTTAGTTTTCAAAAAATGTCCACCAAAGACACAATCTCAATGAGTATATATTCATTTGATACCTTTGGCCAATAAAGACCTGGTGTTCAAAATTTCCTTTTCTGAACTGGTGATGTAGTTCTGCAGTAGAGCACTTACCTAACATGCTGGAGGTTGTGGTCTCATTCCATACCACCACAATTAAAAAAAAAAAAAAGTCTCCTTATGGGTTCCAGAATTTGTTTATGGCTTTTTCTTTAAAAAACTTCAAATCAGTTTTGATTCCTGATTCAAAAGTCGCAACATTTTCCTTATATTCTGAGTGATTGATTAATATGTCCAGCTCTAGAACAATTTCATCTTGATTCCTAAAATGTTTTCTACTCAATTTTCAAGTGGAAGAGACTTCGGAGATCAAACTCTAACAAATTCCTTTTTCCCCTCATATTTTTAAATCAATTTCTAGAAAGGGCTCTAATTGGTTCAGTTTATGTTCATGCACAGCACTGCACCAATCACCAGTACCAGAGGCCTGGAGATTCAACCGAAACAATCCAGGGTTCAGAAGGTTCATAGTCCAGGGTTCAGAAGGGTCATAAGCTTAAGCTCTGAAGTTACCATCTTGACATTCATAACACTTTTATTTATTTTTTTAAATATTTTTTTAGTTGTTGATGGACCTTTATTTTATTTATGTACATGTGGTGATGAGAATTGAACCCAGTGCCTCACACATGCTAGGTAAGTGCTCTGCCACTGAGCTACAGCCCCAGCCCCTCATAACACTTTGAATTAATTTTATAAAGTGCAATAGGACAATTGAGCATGTGCTGTGAGTTTACTTATCTAAAAAAGTATGTGCTTCTTTTTCATTTCTGAAGAATATTTCTAATAGGTTCAAAATTAAAATTTGATACATTAATTTTTTCTTTTACCACTTTAAATGTCATTTCCTATCTTCCATTGGTTGAAATATCAGCTTTTTTTTTTTCCTTTTTGCTTCTTTGAAGGTAAATTTTTCCCCCTTTGGAGATTTCTCTCTTACTCTAGTGTTCAGTGGTTTGACTCCCATGTGCCCTAAAATGTGATTTTCATTATATTTTTTCTGATAGTGCCTATAGTTATACTTTAATATATGGCATGATGTTTTTCACTGGTTTTGGAAAATTCTTGTCCTTAACCTATTCAGATATTGCTGCTTTTTCATTCTTTCCCTCCTCTTTGTCTGGAACTCCAATTAGATGGAAGTCACTTTTTCAACTATTATACTATTTTTCACCATGTGTTTCATTCTTTTATCTCTCCATACTCTGGTCTAGATATCTTCTACATAAACTATTATCCAGTTCACTAATTCTCTCCTTAGCTATATCTAATTGTTCTTAAGCTCTTCTTTTAAATACTTCATTTGAGTTACTAGAATTTCTAGAATTTCTTTAAATTTTTTATGGATTCTAATTATCTGATGAAATTCCTTATTCTTTTCATCAATATTTAATGTATTAGTAATCATTATTTTAAAGATCATGTATAATCATTCCACAACCTGCATCACTAAGCAATTATTCTGTCATTTATTTTTTTTTTTTATCTTGGTTTCTAATACAGATGGTATAACTTTTTTTTAATTGAATGACAGGTAATATACCAAAAAAAGTTACACGAATTCTACATGCCAGAACTTCTTTTTGGCAACAGCAGTTAATTAAAGGCATACTACCTTAAAACTAGAATTTAGTTTATCAGAAATTACATTTCAATTTTTATAAAGTATAATCTCTTTCTAGTCTTCCAAAACTCCCAGGATATACCCTTCAAGGATCCCAATTAAAAACTTGGAGTGTTTTACCAGAGTCCGCCTTCTCCTCCCTGAATTCTAGTTTGTAACTTCCCAACACTGTGAAACTACCAAAAATTCTACTCAACCTCTCTCTATCTTAGCTACCACCACTTAACTTCTTAGCCCAGTGGCCTGTGCTGCTTACAAACTGACAGAACCCAAGACAGAAGTGGCACCAAATACAGAACTCACCTTCATGTGCTTCCCTTCACTACTGATCTTTACCCCTTCATAGGACTCAAATGCCTTTACATTATTTTTAATGCAGTCTCTCATTTTTCTTAGTATGGGCCTTGGTTTGAAATAAACTAGTCCATGATAGCTGAAAGTAAAATCAGTTCTTGACTGATTTTAGTGGCCCATCTTTATGTATGGTTTCATATATTACTGGTTCCAAAAGCAATTAAAATACACTGACATACCTATAGGATAGTTGACTTGTGTTATATTTCCTCCTAATAAAACCTATGCTATCTACTGCTCTAAAATCTCAATTAACTCTCTTAGAATTACTAATTAAACTATTAAGCTCATATTGAAAATGCCTCTCCTCCACAGCTTGGTCTAATTCCTTACATATAACATACCATGTGTACTTAGGACCTTCTTCTTACTTTTATTTTTTATTTATTTATTTATTTATTTGTGTATTGGAGATTGAACCCAGAGATGTTTTACCACTGAGCTATATCCCAGCAGTTTTTAGTTTTCATATTGAGACAGGGTCTCACTAAATTACTGAGGATGGCCTTGAATTTGATATCCTCCTTCCTCAGCCTCCAGAATCACTGGGATTGCAGGTGTAGCCACTGACACAGCACGAGTTCCCTTCTTTGCAAATGCTGTCTTGTACTTCTTTTTTAAAATACAAATAACAGTATTCTTATAGACTTCTTTCACACTGAATATAAAAAGTTATAAATACAAGTATCTAGTATTTCCTAGAATATTGCCTATGCAACTTTGTTGACAACATCTAGTTACCTCTCAAAGGACTTAAGATTTATAAAATAAGATAAACAGAGGCTAGAGATATCTCCTATAGTTATATTACCATAAAATCTCAATAATTCAAAATTAAAATTTATGATCACTGAAACATTTTTAAACTGTAATTTGTCTCTGAACTAAGAAAATATTTTATTGCACAATTAAAAGTATAAACTTTGTGAAGGTAATTAATTCTACTCAAGAAAACAAATTGTTATTAAGCCTGCCTTAATGATACCAATTTTTTGCATGCCTACAATAGCATTTTAAAAGTCAGTTTAGTCTACATCAAATAATAACAATAATCCTTTATCTCATTTTTTAAAAAAGATATCACTTGTAAATATACTTTTAATTAGTGCAAATTATGATGGGTTATTGACTCTCAAAAGCTAAATCTCTTCAAAATAAACAGAAACACAAATTTTACTTCCCAGAATTTTACTGTCCTTTAAAAAAGAAAAGAAACCAGAAACCTAAGCAATTCCTCTCACCTACAAAATCTTTCTTTGAAAGCCAAGGTCATTCTGCATGTTTCCAAAATGTACAATATTACCTACAAACTCAGAAAAACATTTGGTTATAGACAAAACCATAAAATAAAATTCAGAATGAGTATAGATAAAATATAAAAGAACACACAATTACATTTTTTCAGTTCAACTGATAATTGGCTTTTAATACAATTATAGGTTATTATTCAATATTATCATTGCCCTAGACATTTGTTTTAAACATGAAATTCCTTTTTTAGCAGGCTCCAATTCATTTCCTTTGGTAGGTCAAGATCTTTAAAGAGGTACAAACTACTGAAGACAAAGAAATTAGCACCTTTCTTCCTAGGTACCCCTGCCTACCACTGGAAAGTTTCTATTGCATTTCATTACTTCCCTGGTTCATATTTCCTTAACTCTTTGCTCATATTTACTGCTAGAGATGTAGCCAACACCTTGGCCATCTGTCAGAAGTGAGTGTATCATGTTACAAACCAGCTGTTGAAATTGCACACTATATGATCATAATAGAGCACTATAAATGAAGAGACTACATTTTAGGAACCACTAATTCAGGCATTTGGCTTCAGAAATAGGAATAAAAGGAGAGATGTAGACATAACAGGGCCTGTATGACTTTTTTGCTGAGAATTGTTAAGTTGCTCAGCCACACCTTCATAACACATATAAAGAGGTATTATGATAAAAATAGTTAAGAACACAATTTGATGTGAGGCACTTCAAACCTTTGCTCTGCTATTTACTTAACCTGTCCTGAAGCAAACTGCTTAACCTATGCATCAGCATTCTCATCTATAAAATGAGGAAAATAATACTATCTACTTTTTTCGATATTTTTAAAATAAAGATTAAATAAAGTGAACATACAATTCTGCCCAGTCACTGAAAAGTAATAAGCAATCAATAAATACTAAAAAAATGTTGTAACTATCTTTTTTATTTCTCTTGTAGATTACATGTCTCTTCCCTTTTGTCTTTGGACCTCATCACTCCAGCACTTTCATCAACACCCAGTGTTTATCTTACTGTTTTAAATCTCAGAATTTGAGGTTTCATCTTAATCCACCTTAGAAATATTCCAGGGAAACAACAGTAAGTACTGACGAAAGGTTTGGCATAGTGTTATCCAACAGAAACACAATGAATATCAGACTAATTTTAAATTTTCTACAGGCCACATTTAAAAATTAAAAATAAATAGGTGAAATTAATTTTGATAATGTATATATTTGACTGAAAATATTCAAAGTATTATTTTAACAAGTGGCAGTGGTCACATTGATTTTTTCAGCAAACACATGTGCCCAATACATCATATAGTCATCATAGAGTTTAGGGTCAAATGACCCTACTTCAAATTCTAGCTCTGTTATTTATTTGGACCTAACTTGCTCTGAATTTCATCATGTTAAAAATAAGTAATTCTAGATATTGTTATGAGAAATAAATAAAAATAACATATTTAAAGCACTTAGCACAATGTCTATATATAAAGATGGTTATTAAATAATTCCCTTGCTCTAATCTGCTCTAAAACATTAAGCCAGCTCAATGTAGTATAATCTGTAATCAACCCCTTCTACCTTCCTTTCCACCTCTAACTATACACTTTAGTCTTTTACCTCGCCTGTATATCTCTCACTCCTTGCTTCTTAGCAGTTACAGATTTAATTGGGTGGGCTTATTTTTAGAAACCATAGACCCTATCAGTCATGAGCCAAGAATATGGTCCCCAAGAAAATAAAAAGATCTGTGCCTGAAAAAGTCACCTGGCAATCTCCTCCTCTGCTCTGATTTTAACCACCCACCCAGCTAGCCCTAAAGCAGCCTAAGCTTCCACCTCACTCGGCTGCTACCACGGCTATGGTCTTCTCAGCAACCCCCACTGACATCAATGACTCTGCATTTAAAGTCAGACTTGCCTCAAGGTTTTAAAACATTGAACATCATTCTGCAACATAACTGGCCGTACCCTTCAAAAGTACCAAGGTCATAAAAAACAAAGACCAAGAGCTGACAGATTCAAGGAGACTACAGACATAAAAAATAAAAATTAAATATAAGATCCTGAATAGAACTTTGGCCCTCAAAAAGGACATTAATCAAAATAATGGCAAATGATTAAGGTCTGTAAGTTAATTAAAAATATTATATTATTGTAGTAATATTCTAATATTGTCAACTTGCTGATTTCAATAATTACACTATGCATATAGTTAACATAAATGAGAACTCTCTATGCCAATTTTACAACTTTTCTTTAATACTATTTTAAAATGAAAAGTTAAAACACTTTTAAGTGTGATTATTTGAAACTTTAGTATGGAAAAGCCTCTGTTCCAGGAGACTTGTTAAATGATATACTATTATGAAATAGTGCTACTTATGTTAAGCCTATTGCAGTAAGGCCATCGCACAGGTTAATGAAAAGTCAATTCCAAGGAATAGAAAATCCACCTTAATCACTACTATTAGTTTGCAAATCAACTAAGTGCCTGTGATACCACCTGTATACACTCAATTATACTGAGGATTTAATGACAGTATATCATATTTTGTGTGACCTGTAGTTTTATTAAATAAATATGCCTTCTTAACTAACTAAATAACATGCTTAAACAATACTCCACTGAGATGAACTTTTTATAGAAAAAAGGAGTTAAGAAAAGATGAAGAGATAGAGAGAAGCATATTCCAAGCATACCTGCCTCCCTCCCCCATTCCTTCCTTTCTTTAGGAAATAGCAGTAGTCAACAAGCCCCAAACAATACCCCTTACAATAGAAAAGACAGACAGTTCTGCTACACCATGTATTTCTGTAACATGAACTAGCTCAGAGATAATTAGTAAAAGGAGAAAAGATCTCAGTACAATGCAGAAGTACATTTGTTCATATGTAATTTTCCCCCAGATCATTAATATTTTTTTCTCATTAGTAACAGTAACCAAAAGCCAAGTATGAGGAAGGAATCAGTATTACACATTTAATCCCTTCTAAAAAGTGATTATTGCAAAGTTAACCCTGATCTTTGCTTTAAAAGAAAAAAAATCACACACATTGAAAATAAATTTTTAAAAGTAACATAAAACCATGATCACAGCATTCACCTCCAATATCAGCATATTTCACATAAAGTTTACAATCTTTTCTCTATTTGCAACTTTTCATAACATCCCTCCTTGCCCTTACATTCACAGCCAGCCTCAACCCTTCCTTATATCACTTATAATCAGGTAATAATATTGCTTAGTGACTATTTGCCATTAAATAACAAAATGCTAACACTTTTTTTAAGTACTTAAAAAAAGGTGAAGGCAACAAATTTTCAATTTGTTATTTATTAAAAATGTATACACCTTTGAAACTTAGAATTTTTAGCAAGATTATTATTGTTTTTATTGTGTTCCAGTTACAAAGTTTCATAAACCTTACTAATTTAACCATGAATTTGCAAACTGAAATTTTTCCAGAAGTGTACGTTATAAATTATAATAGAAATGATGTATAACCACACATTCTAAATATGTAAAATGCCATTCCCGTTTTTTTAATATGAAAATATACTGTTTCCAAGATAACTAATATATCAATTAAATGTGCTATTAATATCAGCTTCTCAACAAAAAGATTAAGTGCATTTCATATGCTCTTTAAATTCAACAATTATTTCAATATTCATCATACATTTCTTAGATATAATGTTCTAATGTAATAATGAAAATACCATCTACCTAAAAATCAAACTGATGCTTTTCATAAAGAAAGCAAATATTCAATGTTGTTCAACATGGAATAAATCTATGTATGAATATTTGTCAAACCAACATCATCTTCTAAAATGAAGCAGTCTATAAATTGTATGAAAACAAGGATATGTGTCAAGTAAACATTTTTGCTCTAAAACCAAAATAGAAAACTTTAAATACAGTATGGTTTTTATGGCTTTTATAGTATACCTCAGATTAAAGAAGAATTTAATGTCAAACTTTTCATTTCTTTCTCAAAGAAAGCAACACAATTGCTTAATGATTATTTGTTGTTAAATAATATAAAACTTACAATAAATATTATTTCATGTAAATAACTCCTGCTAACAACGAGCATTATGAAAGTGTATGTTATTTGTACCTGCCAAAGATATAGAACATAATTGAGTCATTAAAAATATAGTTCACCTAGAATAGGTACAAATTATTATAACAACTGTATTTTGAATATAAATGTTTTAAAATTTAATTTATATAATAAATATCTAGCACTTCAACATTTATTTAAAAGAATAGTGTTCTCTTTTCAACATAATCTAAGATATGCTAAGATATTCTTATAAACCCATACAACCCTAAATTTTTAGAAGCCTTTCTTACTTTTCAATCACCTATTCAAATTCACTTGCTTAGAGATAGTCAGCTTGTTTCTCACTGGGGGAAAAAAAACACTGCACAATTTTCTGCTTGCAGTGTGACCTCTTTCACTTGGGTGGGTATCCACTCTATCACAGACTAAGTGAGGATGTAACCTTGTCAAACCAAAGACAAAAGAATAATGAGCGTACGACAGGCTTACCCATCATGGAAAAGGTTTTGAACGAGGTTATAAAAGTAGTATTCTTAATGACAAAATTAAAGTACACTTCAAAGAATAGGTTAATATTAGAGAAGGCACTCAAAATCTGAGAAGCCTCTAATCCCCATCCTTGGATGTCTGCCATGCAGAACTCCACTCAGATTTACTTATTTCATTAGCTACTAACTAGATTTGGTTAATATATTTTCAAATGAATCCTAGTAGAACAGTCTTGAAGGAAATAAACTTGTTGACTATTTCCACAAAGCATTAGTCAAAGGTAAGTATGGAGAAATAGATACTGGTTTATTTTCACTTATTATAAATTATCACCCAATGAGAAAGAAATCATTCTAATTCAAAAATGAGAAATACAAATTGGAAATCTTCACTCAACAGTAGGTTTTACTACCAATAAAACAAACAACAGTACAACTGCTACAGTAGTTACTACCCTAGTCCACTAACTGGTATAATAGAGAATTACACTGAGACATTTTTATAAATAGCTGAAACTGAAAGAAATTAGGCAAGTTCTGTGGCAGTCGTCTCAGTGTGACTTACTTTTTAAATAAACAAATAAAAATCTCAAATCTAAACCATTCAAGCATGCACTAGGACTATGTATTATATCATTGTGTCAATTATGCACACTTTGACATTCCTTTTCTACAACTTATACTGGAATAAAATTTTTGTTCCAGATCAGTCACAATATTTTAACAGAGAAACAGCGCCACCTTTTGGTCCCAAACAAAAGCCTCTAGTAGGAGTCTTCCCAACTTTCTTTTTCAATTAAACTGCTGACACATATAACTGTCATTGAATTTCACATCCTAATTATCATCTAAATTTTAGCTTCAAAAATGAAGAAACATTGAGGTAACATAAAAGTTGCTTACCAAGATGGAAAACTTGAAAATATTCCAAATGCATATATTTTGGATCATCAGTATAATAATTTCTATCACTATTCCATTAAACACATTTTAGCAAATTCAGCTATGCCAAGCAACTGATGTATCTTAATAGAAAAGGTTTTTATAGCATCATTATATTTAAAGATTGATTTTTTAAGTATAGTATTTAAATTGTACTCATTACTTTAATAATTGGCCATAGGACATTACCAGTGGATTAACAGTTAAATCAACATAAGAAAAAATACAGATAGTATGCTTCTGAATTACTTACACCAATGACACAATGTCACCACGTTGTACTTCAAAATTCCTTACTTTCCAGTGGTTCAAAAGTACCACATCTGATGACTGGCTTCCCCCAGGATTCAAAGAAGGCTAGAAAATAAAGAAAAGAGATACATCTATCATTTGTATTTTTCAATCTTCACGGTTCCTTTAACTTCATAGCTTGATTGGAATGCAATAAAACATTTCTAATATAGTACCTTTCAATAAATTGCTGTTCTAAAGTAATTGCAAATGATGAGTTTTCAAAAGGCTCACTGCAATTCTTCATAAATGAACCAGAAAAAAATAATAATAAATTACCAATGCTTATTTGAAAGAAAAATATGTGCTAGGTATTAAAATCTTTACTAAACTCCAGTAAAGATATATGGAAAGTTTTACAAAGAATTTTTTAAAACTTTGGAAAGAAGTGACCCAATCCTCCCAATATTCATATAGGATCTAATTCCACAATAGCACCCATCATTCTTCCATATGGTAAAAAGAGGAAATAATCTCAAATCAACCAGTAGAAGACTCATATAAAAACCAGAGGGAGCCAAAGAAACAGGCAATTGAATAATCATTTAAAATGTAGGGATTTCCCATCTCAATCTCTCTTTTCCCAAGAGAGTTAAGTTCCAAGGGTCTGGTCCCAGTATGAGCCTGTGAGTGGCCTTCCTTCTAGGATTCAGACAAGTGTACCCTGTGCCCAAGAATGAATGGAGGAAAACATTGAGAAACACTGTGTAAGAATTCATCTGGAAGAATCACCTATTAGGCACAAAAATTTGAATGAGAAGCCATGAAGCCACTTGTCTTTTGGATAGGGGCAAAGTCAATGGATAACAAGTCTGAGACTTGAGGTGAGAATGGTGGGACAAAAGAACAAGAACTAAGAACTCTTCCACTGTTGACTAAGAATATCAATATGGGAAACACCAATTTCTGTGGTTATAGGAAGGGTGCCAAATACCTGTACTCTCTGCCTTCGCTGAGAGGCTGGGGAGACAAAATCACAGCAGCCAGGACAAGCAAGGAAAGCACTGAACACCAAGTAACAGACAGTCCCTGGAGTAGCAGTGACATTCTTTTTCTTAAAGATTCTTAGAATCATTGTTAGATTTTCTACAAAGCAGACATTGGCAAAATGAGGAAATTTATTCTGAAGGTTACCATCACGACCTTAGTTTTGATTCCCCAGGTTTGTGTAACCAAAAATCGTTAGGTTATCCTTGGAGATCTGCAATATTCCCAGAGCTCCCACCAACTCCTTGGTATAATAATTTATAAATCTAGCTTCAGACTGAATCCCTCTAGCATCTCACTTGATTTATCATCAGTTCCTACAAAATAAAAGTTTCTTCCTCATTTTCTTATATCCTGTCTACCTCTTTCCCAATCAGCTTAAAATCTTCATTGTCTCCTTCCAACCAGTTGCCAAGCTAAAGAGTGTTTTGTTTCTCATCATAATGTCTTTCAGTTATGATACTTTTCTTTTTTCCACCATCATCATATCTTAAGCACAGCCATCACATAACTCACCATATTTCTACACTAATCAGCCTCTTACTTCCAACTCAGAAGGAAAGGATTCCATTTTTATTTCTAGCTATGTGATCTTGAGCAAGTTATTTAACTTTAGCATGCCTTTCTGTACCAGGAAAATGATGATAATTAGTAACTATTACACAATTAATAATTAAAAATAGTAGTCACCACCTACAGAGTGCTTACTACAAGCACCATTCTAGTAATAATAGTCAGATGTCCTAGGTGGTTGCTTTGTGCAAGAGAGTGGGACTTTAAAAACACTAACTTATTTTGTAAGATCATTCATTTATAGTGCTTACAACAGCTCTTGGCCCATAATTAACCTCTCAGTAACTTCTACTACTGATATTACTGCACCACAATTTTAATTATGAGCAGTTGTATATCCTTTCTCTAGTTCCCTCCTTGCTACATCCCTAAGTGAAGATGAGTTGATGAGACATGTGGCAAGCCCAAGGAGCTTTACTGGGCCATGAAGCTAGGGAATAGAGTATCTTGTGTCACAATAGCATGATTAGATTAAAAGAGGGGCTTTCCACAGTGTTCATTAGCTCTCATTCATATTCTCTATCTCTCTCATCCTCTTTGTCTCTGGATTCTGTATCTTGCAAATTCCCTTTCCTTATTTCTTTCCTTCTGTAAAACTGATGTAAGTGAAGGTGGCCTAGGGGGAGATCATCTGGGTTCTAGACAATAAAGGGAAAATTTCTTTCCTGCTGCTCTTTCACCATTTTTTTTTCCTGCCATCAGAATAGTGAAGAACAAAGATGATTTAATTATTTGATTGTCCTCCCATACTCTCTCTTATTGGTGTTTTTAAAAGTTTGTGGCCAAACCCCTAAATAAGAAATGAATTTTACACTGCACTCAGTACGTGCACACACATTTAAATAAAATTTTGCAAAAGATTAATTAATTACCTTACTACATATACCTTGATATTTTCTCTTTTTTTCCCATAATCTGTGTATTTAAAATTCTGTCTATAGTCAACCATATTGATTTCATACTAACTTATGGATCTTGCAATCTACAGATAGATGGCTTTGCAGTCCAGTGTTAAAATCATGCTTTAATGGCTGAGGGTGTGGTTCAGTGGTAGAGTGTTTGCCTAGCATGAATGAGGTCCTAGGTTCAATCCCCAGCAGCACCACCAAACAAACTAACAATATACGTACATATATAGTATGTGTAATGCTTTAGATGATTCTTCCTTAGCCATTGTCCTTAAAAAATTATTTTTCCAAGAGTGACATTTTTAGTTCTTTCAGCTCTGTCTCTAAATTCTTTTTCATCTGCCTCTAAATTCTTTCTCTAGAAAATTCTACCAATATTCTGTTTCAAATACTACCCATAGGCTGATGGCTATTAAATGCATAATCCCAAGTGATTTTCTCCTTCTCTATATTAAATTTATAGCAAGCACTTCATATTACAACACTGAGCATACTATAATGTAACTTGTTTTATTTATTGGTCTTTACAACTAAGCAGGAAGCACACTTTTTCCATCTCACAGGAATACTTTCCTAATACTCATCTTCTCCCTTTTACCATCCTTAGTCACAGGTGATCAAAAATCCCAAGTTCACCACCACACCCTGTGATTATTTCTATCATACCATATTTAAATGTACAAAATTACTCCCTCGTCTCTTTTTCCAATAGCCTTTATAAACATCTGGGCAAGAGATTTTTTTCCTAGGTTTGTGTTCTTGAGGTCTGGGCTCTCTGAAGGTAATTAATATATCTTGTAGAAAGAATTAAAATATTAATGAAATTCTCAAGCACTTCCCAAATTAACATGCCCAAAACAGAGATGTTATTCCGGTCACCTCAGTTCCCCAATATATTCCTCTATTCCCCTCTTTGGCTAACAGTATTATCACTCACCTGTCCCCCATTCTAGAAGACTCTAGATCTAACTTCAATTTCTACTCACTGGATCTCCCATCCTCAGACTTTTCTTCTGCTAAGAATCCCCTTTCCCCACTTTGAAAATTCTACTCATCTTTCAAAGTCCAATTCAGGTCACTCCTCTATAAAGGCTTTTAAAAAGAAAAAGGATAATTATGTTAGTAAAAATACCTAGAGTTCCCTTGTAAAATTTTAAAAAATTATATTCTGCTGCTCCATAGACCTAAATCTTGACAATTGGATCTACCTTTCCCTTATAGAATCATTCTTTCCAACTCTTCCTAAACTAATTGTAAGAAACAAAACATCAGGCACTGTGATCAAAAAATCAAAAGACTTATGCAGGGGGAAAAAGATTCCTGAAAGAATCATCTCTAATCTCAAACTGTAAAATATTAGAGATCTGTCAAATAGCATATGGAAGAACTTGTCTGATTTTATAAGAGAAGCAACAGAGTTTTCTTTTACCTTTCCTCTCTTTTGCAAGGTTAAATTATTCCCCCATCTACACACCCATAGCAATTTAGGTAAACTTCAGTGATAGCACTTAATCTGCCTACAATATGACTCTCAAGTGTAAGTTTCCCATATCTTATCCATTTTTGTATACTTTATCCCAAAAGAGTGGCTGGAAAATATTATTTCTATACTTGAAATTTAAAAATATAAAAGATTCTTAAAATAACATTATAAACTGTGATGATTCCTAAACAATGTACATTATCTAAACAATGTATACATCTCTTTCACTGAAAACATATTTGGGTAACTGGTAAAAAAAGAACATTTTTGTCTCTTCAAGTTAGGCAATTTGTAAACACTAGTAATAAAGTATAACAATGCTTTATTATTACCCATAAAGAAATAAAAATGGTAATCACAACAGAATAAAATAACTATATTATTCATTTATGAATCTGAGTAACACTTATGAATATCATAAAGAAAAACCGGGGGCGATCCAAGATGGCGGCCTAGAGGGAGACTGCACCTCCGGTCGCTCCAGAACCCAGGAGTTAAGAAGGGGAGGCATTGAGAGACTCGGACTGAAGTGGAGCCACGGGTGAGTCTGCCCACTGGGTAAAGCTCGGCCCGGGTGGCAGGCCCAGATAGAGGTGGCTTATCGGAGCCGGGCAGGGCAACTAGAGTCATCCACAGGCAGTCCTGCGCACTCCGGCGGTGGGCCCCGCCCACACAGCCAGCTTCTCCAGGTTCTCGGAACGGAACTGGCCCGCTAGTGAGAGCCTGTCTGAACAGAGCACGCTCCGAGTCCCGGAGCTGCTGCAGTGCAGTGTACTCCTGCAAAGAACCAGCGGAGAGCCTCGATCTGCAATTAGCCTCAGGGATAAGGGCAGGGCAGCCGGAGACCTCTTCAGGCGGCTCTGCCCACTCCGGCTGCGGGCTCTCTTCACGGGGCGATCCAAGATGGCGGCCTAGAGGGAGACTGCACCCCCGGTCGCTCCAGAACCCAGGAGTTAAGAAGGGGAGGCATTGAGAGACTCGGACTGAAGTGGAGCCACGGGTGAGTCTGCCCACTGGGTAAAGCTCAGCCCGGGTGGCAGGCCCAGATAGAGGTGGCTTAGCAGAGCCGGGCAGGGCAGCTTGAGTCTTCCCAAGGTAGTCTTCCACACTCCGGCAGTGGGCTCTTCCCACACGGCCAGCTGCACGGTGCAGGCCCACAGTGAGAGCATTTCCGCACAGAGCCAGTTCCAAAACGTGGAACCAGTAGGGGGCTAGGGGCAGTATTCTTCGAATGAGCTGCTTTATCAGATTCCTCCAAGACATCAGGCTACTGAAGGCTGGGAGGTGATACACTGGAAATCTACTGGGACACTATAAGCCAATAGTGGAAAACTGCAATATCTCAGGGTCCCACTGACAACTGACCATTATGAGAAAACAAGGGAAGAAAATGTCCCAAACAAACCTAGATACTACATCAATAAAACCCAATGACAGCACAGCAGAAGAAATGTCAGAAAGGGAGTTCAGAATGTACGTAATTAAAACGATCAGGGAAGCTAATGAGGAGATGAAAGAGCAAATGCAGGCATTGAAGGAGGAGATGAAAGAGCAAATGCAGGCATTAAATGATCGCACCAATCAACAGTTAAAAGACCAAATACGGGAAGCAAGAGATCATTTCAATAAAGAGTTAGAGATACTGAAAAAAAACCAAACTGAAATCCTTGAAATGAAGGAAACAATAAACCAAGTTAAAAACTCCATAGAAAGCATAACCAATAGGATAGAACACCTGGAAGACAGAACCTCAGACATTGAAGACAAAATATTTAACCTTGAAAACAAAGTGGAACAAACAGAGAAGATGGTAAGAAATCATGAACAGAATCTCCAAGAACTATGGGATATCATGAAAAGGCCAAATTTGAGAATTATTGGGATTGAGGAAGGCTTAGAGAAACAAACCAAAGGAATGAACAATCTATTCAATGAAATAATAACAGAAAATTTCCCAAATCTGAAGAACGAAATGGAAAACCAAGTACAAGAGGCTTATAGAACTCCAAACATACAAAATTACAACAGACCCACACCAAGGCACATTATTATGAAAATACCTAACATACAAAATAAAGACAGAATTTTAAAGGCCGCGAGAGAAAAGAATCAAATTACATTCAGAGGGAAACCAATAAGAATATCAGCAGATTTTTCAATCCAGACCCTAAAAGCTAGAAGGGCCTGGAACAAAATATACCAAGCCCTGAAAGAAAATGGATGCCAACCAAGAATCTTATACCCAGCAAAACTTACCTTCAAATTTGACGATGAAATAAGATCCTTCCATGATAAACAAAAGCTAAAGGAATTTACAAAAAGAAAGCCAGCATTACAGAACATTCTCAGCAAAATATTCCATGAGGAAGAGATGAAAAACAACGATGCAAATCAGCAACAGGAGGCGCTAGCCTAAAGGAATAGCCAAATAAAGGAGAAACCGAATCATGTCAAAAACAAATATGAGTCAATTGACTGGGAATACAAATCATATCACAATAATAACCCTGAATGTTAATGGCCTGAATTCATCAATCAAAAGACACAGACTGGCAGATTGGATTAAAAGAAAAATCCAACAATATGCTGCCTGCAAGAGACACATCTCATAGAAAGAGACACCCATAGACTAAAGGTGAAAGGATGGGGAAAAACATACCATGCACACGGACACAGCAAAAAAGCTGGAGTATCCATCCTCATCTCAGATAATGTGGACTTCAAACCAAAACTAGTCAGAAGGGATAAAGAAGGACACTACATGCTGCTTAAGGGAAGCATAAATCAGCAAGACATAACAATCATAAATATCTATGCCCCGAACATTGGCTCATCCACGTACGTCAAACAAATCCTTCTCAATTCCAGAAATCAAATAGACCACAACACAATAATACTAGGCGATTTTAACACACCTCTCTCACCACTGGATAGTTCGTCCAAACAAAAATTGAATAAAGAAACTATAGATCTCAACAACACAATCAGCAATTTAGACTTAACGGACATATATAGAATATACCATCCAACAAAGAATGAATACACTTTCTTCTCAGCAGCACATGGATCCTTCTCTAAAATAGACCATATTTTATGCCACAAAGCTACTGTTAGTAAATACAAGAAGATAGAGATACTACCTTGCACTCTATCAGATCATAATGGATTGAAATTAGAAATAAATGACAGAATAAAAAACAGAAACTTCTCCAATACCTGGAGACTAAATAATACACTATTATATGATGAATGGATAACAGAAGACATCAGGAGGGAAATAAAAAAATTCTTAGAAGTAAACGAGAACAAAGACACATCATATCAAAATCTCTGGGACACTATGAAAGCAGTACTTAGAGGAAGATTTATTTCATGGGGTGCATTCAAAAAAAGAAGTAGAAATCAACAAATAAACGAATTAACACTACAGCTCAAAGCACTAGAAAAAGAAGAGCAGACCAATACCAAAAGTAGTAGAAGACAGGAAATAGTTAAAATCAGAGCCGAAATCAACGAAATCGAAACAAAGAAACAATCGGAAAAATTAATAAAATAAATAGTTGGTTCTTTGAAAAAATAAATAAAATTGATAAACCCTTAGCCACACTAACAAAGAGAAAGAGGGAGAAAACTCAAATTACTAAAATTCGGAATGAACAAGGAAACATCACAACAGACACGAGTGAAATACAAAACATAATTAGAAGCTATTTCGAAAATCTATACTCCAACAAAACAGAAAACCTCAAAGACATCAACAAATTTCTAGAGACATATGAACTACCTAAACTGAACGAGGAGGACATACACAACTTAAATAAACCAATTTCAAGCAATGAAATAGAAGAGGTCATCAAAAGCCTACCAACAAAGAAAAGTCCAGGACCAGATGGATTCTCAGCCGAGTTCTATAAAACCTTTAAAGAAGAGCTCATTCCAATACTCCTCAAATTATTCCATGAAATAGAAGAGGAGGGAACCCTACCAAACTCGTTCTATGAAGCCAATATCACCCTGATACCTAAACCAGACAGAGACACATCAAGGAAAGAAAATTTCAGACCAATATCCTTAATGAACATCGATGCAAAAATTCTCAACAAAATTTTAGCAAATCGCATACAAATATATATTAAAAAGATAGTGCACCACGATCAAGTGGGTTTTATCCCAGGGATGCAAGGTTGGTTCAACATTCGGAAATCAATAAATGTCATTCACCATATCAACAGACTTAAAGTTAAGAATCACATGATTATTTCAATAGATGCAGAAAAAGCATTTGATAAAATACAGCATCCCTTCATGCTCAAAACACTAGAAAAAATTGGGGTAATGGGAACATTCCTAAACATTATAAAGGCCATCTACGCTAAGCCCATGGCTAATATCATTCTAAATGGTGAAAAACTGAAAGCGTTCCCCCTAAAAACTGGAACAAGGCAGGGATGCCCTCTTTCACCGCTTCTATTCAACATCGTCCTTGAGACTCTAGCCAGAGCAATCAGACAAACCAAAGAAATTAAAGGGATACGAATAGGAAAAGAAGAACTCAAACTATCCCTGTTCGCTGATGACATGATTATATATTTAGAGGAACCTGGAAATTCCACCAGAAAACTTTTAGAACTCATAAGTGAATTCAGTAAAGTAGCAGGTTACAAGATCAATGCTCATAAATCCAATGCATTTTTATACATAAGTGATGAATCTTCAGAAAGAGAAATTAGGAAAACTACTCCATTCACAATAGCATCAAAAAAAATAAAATACTTGGGAATCAATCTCACAAAAGAGGTGAAAGACCTCTACAATGAGAACTACAGAACACTAAAGAAAGAAATTCAAGAAAACCTTAGAAGATGGAAAGATCTCCCATGTTCCTGGATAGGCAGAATTAATATCGTCAAAATGGCTATACTACCTAAAGTTCTATACAGATTCAATGCAATTCCAATTAAAATCCCAATGATGTACCTCGCAGAAATAGAGCAAGCAATTATGAAATTCATCTGGAAGAATAAAAAACCTAGAATAGCTAAAGCAATCCTCAGTAGCAAGAGCGAAGCAGGGGGTATTGCAATACCAGATCTTCAACTCTACTACAAAGCAATAGTAACAAAAACGGCATGGTATTGGTACCAAAATAGACAGGTAGATCAATGGTACAGAATAGAGGACATGGACACAAACCCAAATAAATACAATTTTCTCATACTAGACAAAGGTTCCAACAATATGCAATGGAGAAAAGATAGCCTCTTCAACAAATGGTGCTGGGAAAACTGGAAAACTATATGCAATAGAATGAAACTAAACCCCTATCTCTCACCCTACACAAAACTCAACTCAAAATGGATCAAGGACCTCGGAATCAGACCAGAGACCCTGCATCTTATAGAAGAAAAAGTAGGTACAAATCTTCAACTTGTTGGCTCAGGATCAGATTTCCTTAACAGGACTCCCATAGCACAAGAAATAAAAGCAAGAATAAACAACTGGGACAGATTCAAACTAAAAAGCTTTCTCTCAGCAAAGGAAACTATCAGAAATGTGAAGAGAGAGCCTACAGAGTGGGAGAATATCTTTGCCAACCATACCTCAGATAGAGCACTAATTTCCAGAATCTATAAAGAACTCAAAAAACTCTACACGAAGAATACAAATAATCCAATCAACAAATGGGCTAAGGAAATGAACAGACACTTCACAGAAGAAGATGTACAAGTAATCACCAGATATATGAAAAAATGTTCAACATCCCTAGTAATAAGGGAAATGCAAATCAAAACTACCCTAAGATTTCATCTCACCCCAATTAGAATGGCGATTATCAAGAATACAAGCAACAATAGGTGTTGGCGAGGATGTGGTGAAAAAGGAACACTCATACATTGCTGGTGGGGTTGCAAATTAGTGCAACCACTCTGGAAAGCAGTGTGGAGATTCCTCAGAAAGCTTGGAATGGAAACACCATTTGACCCAGCTATCCCACTCCTTGGCCTATACCCAAAGGACTTAAAATCAGCATACTACAGAGATACAGCCACATCAATGTTCATTGCTGCTCAATTCACCATAGCCAGATTGTGGAACCAACCTAGATGTCCTTCAGTTGATGAATGGATAAAGAAACTGTGGCATATTTATACAATGGAATATTACTCCGCAATGAAGAATGATAAAATTATGGCATTTGTAGGCAAATGGTCGAAATTGGAGAATATCATGCTAAGTGAGATAAGCCAATCTCAAAAAACTAAAGGACGAATGATCTCGCTGATAAGCGGATGATGACATATAATGGGGGGTGGGAGGGGCTAGCATTAGGTTTAGGGTTAGGTTTAGAGTTAGGCTAAGGAGAGCAGTAAGAATGAAGGAAAGAAGGACTGTGTAGAGGGAAAAGAGGGGTGGGAGGGGTGGGAGGGGTGGGAGGGGTGGGGGGGAGGGGAAAAATATAATAAACATCATTACCCTATGTAAACGTAAAAAAATAAATAAATAAATAAAAAAAATAAATAAATAAAATCTACCAAAAAAAAAAAAAAAAAAAAAAAAAAAGAAAAACCTTAAATTAGGAAATTGTTTCTGTAGCATCACCAAAGTCATAGTTCTTTGCACTTCAATAAAACATTTTAGAGAATATGTTCTAACTTTTCTAAAACAATTTTTAGGAAAATTCACTAGCTTTGAAATGAAAATTTTATATGGGAAATAAAAAACATCTAAATTAGATGATGATATTCCAGAAAAATTAGTAAAACATGTTATTACTTTGAAATTTTGTATCTTGTTTTTCCTTGTGGGAATAGCAGTGTATACTTCAGACAGAACAAGGAATCATTTCAAATCAAAGAAGCTATGAAAAGAAAATCAAAATAAAAAGCCATAAACTTTGATAATCTTGTGTGACAAATCTGTTTCCTTGTAATGTTGTCAATGTTTTAAATCCCAGCTTCCCAGAAACTACAGCAGATTATAAACAATAAAGATTTTAAGCAAAAAAAAAAAAAAAAAATCTTAAGAGTATTTAGGAGTTTCCACCTATATCTCAAAATGTGTGGCTATGTGTAACTGTGATGTTCCTGTTGGCAATCGAGGAGATGTTCAGTAGTAAAGGTAAAAACATAATAATGGCTGGGGTTACTAACAAAGAACAAAGAAAGCCCAACATCTGCTATGCCTGGACTTTGCTTCAAAAACTCCCATTCTCTCACACTCAATCTATTCCTCTCCTACCATGAATCGCTCAAGTGAAAAATCAACTTGAGGAACTAGGGATATAGCTCAGTGATAGAGCACTTGCTTAGTATGTGCAAGGTCCTAGGTTTAGTCCCCCGCACTTCCAGGAAAAAAAAAAAAAAACTGAAACCAAACTTGGAGAAATTCAAATAGGTCTTCTCTAAAGACAGAACATTATGCTTAAGTCTTGGCTCCATTTCATTACTAGCCATATTACCTTGAGCAAATAATTTGATAGTACTAAGCCTCATTTCTTCATCTATAAAACCAGGAGTATAGTACCACCTATCTCATCAGGTTTTATGACAAACAGAACTATCTACTAGACCTTCCTAACAGTACATGAAAGACACTAGTGGTCATCAAATACAATGATGATGATGGTGGCAACAACAGAATAAAAGGAAACAAAATCAAGCACAGCACTCCTTCCATAAAATCCAACACAAACGAAGCCTTTATATATTTCTCTGTACCTTTCTCATTTTAAAGACTAAGCTGGAAATACCCAGGCAGAAAATTCTACCCCCTTACTTCTAAATTATGAGTGGATTGTTTCTTCACTTCTTTCAAACAGATAAGTCACCGTGCTTTTGTTTTGGTACTTAATTCTTCTGCCTCTAGGAATTAGTTACCAAAAAAATGTTTAAAGTGCACAAATATGAAGTTATCAATATCTATGAAAATGTTCCACCTATATTATCTTTTAAGTTTTCTATTTTGAAACATGCATACACATATAAAAAGATGTCAAAAATCTGATCGAGATTTTGATGTTCTTTACCCTTTTCTGCACAGTTACGTTTCATATGTTAACATTCATAATAAACAAATACATCTTTTTGGAAAATTTTTAAGTTACATTTTAAAAAGCCAATTGTATATTTTTCTTTGACCTAAGTACTATACAGTCCACTTTAAGAAAGATAATATAAGTCAGCAGAGTGCAACAGATGTTAATATATGCTAAAGCTAAAAATAGTCAATACGGAATCTGCTCTCCAAACAAGTACAACATAAAAATTGGACTTTAATGTTTATCGCTGATCAAAAACTATGTTGAAGGACTTTTACTCCTCCCACAAGCAAATGTTATTCTCAAGGTGTCCTAAATCTTCAGCTTCTGTCCCAGTTCAAATCACATAAAAGTTTTGAGGGAATTTATTCTTTAGTTTAGGAAAATAAAACTCCCCTAGTGAATTAAAGAGAATTAAGATACATTTCTTATCTGATTTAGCTGAAATTAATAATTAGTAAATGATATTATTCTGTTTTTCCCTATAAATTTTTCTACTTATTTTCTAATTTAAATTAGAAAATAATTTTCATAGTCACTGATTCATTGCCTACAGTCTACCAACAAAGCCTGGTTTCAACTTCTTTGGAAGTAA
Source organism: Sciurus carolinensis (assembly GCF_902686445.1). Classification (NCBI taxonomy): domain Eukaryota; kingdom Metazoa; phylum Chordata; class Mammalia; order Rodentia; family Sciuridae; genus Sciurus; species Sciurus carolinensis. Next base: position 72,112,345 of record NC_062220.1, read on the forward strand.
TGCTTTCAACCTTTTCTGGCTTATAAAAAGCACCATCATTGGTTATATACAACCTACAAATTTTAAATATCACATTTTATTCATTTAAATAAGATAGCCCCAATAGCAGTCATGAAAAACTAACTATATCCTTTAGACTTCTTTTACAGAATCATTAGGTCAGGGGGGAAACTAGAAGTGCAAAAGTATAACAGATGAACCTGGGAATGTAGTTCAGTAGATCATTTGCCTATCATGCATAAGCCATGGGTTCAATCCTATATATATACAATTATATATATACATGCACACATATATGTATATATACACATAGATGTATGTGTATATTTATAAAATACACAAATACACAGATTCATGTATATTTTTACAAAATATACATATATATACACATATATGTGTATGTATGTGTATGTATAGATACATGAAATTGAAATCGTACTATTTGCTCAGAACATTTTGAGACTGCAACACTAACCAGAAAGCATAAAATCCAATTAAAATAAATGTATAGTTTGATTATGGAATCAGTATTATTTAAAAGAATGTAGACAAAATCATCTAAAATGTCATCTTTCTTCCCTTGCTGTTCAGAGGTCTCTATCATTTGCATGGTTCTAGAGTTCTCAGATTTATCTCACTAGATATGCATAACAAAATAAACTATAATATATCCAGTGTGAGCAAATCTGTTAGAAATGAAGCATTCCTCTCACCTAAAGGGTACTTATGACCCCCTTCATGCTTGACATCCCCGCCACAAGGACAATCCATTTAATTCAAAAATATATCCAATTTTTTTACTTTCAGGCTCTTAACCCAGTATAAACCTAGTCACACATAAATTCCATGTTAAGTGCTAAAAGAAAAATAACAATAATAAAGCACTGCCAGAAATGTACACTAATTAAATCCTAGTCACATCTGATGCTTTATTATGTGTAAAATGAGCTCTTAACACCTGTTCTGGCTTCCAGAGGTTGCCCCAGAGAACACCTGATGGTATGTGCTATTCCCAGTGGAAACTCCCCTTCAGAGTCACTCCAGAGCTCTAGCCCCAATCAATTACCACACTGCCCTTGAGACAATTCTGCCAGTTGCTCTCCATTCACACATGTAGACCTTGGATTGCACACACATCAAAGTTAAAGGAGAGAAAAAAAAAAAAAAACTTACTTGGTCAAGGATGTAAAACCATAAAAATCTATTCATACTTCTTTTCCTCATTCATTCATTCATCACTAAAAAACCAAGTGAATTCTGACTCTGCCAGGCTCTATGCTAAATAATAAATTCTTTGCCCTCCAATATACAGATATGGATTCAGGAACATTTAATCAGACAGATCATTAAGAGAGTCCCTTTTTAAAAAATAATTGTGTTCCAATCCCATTCCATATTTACTTGTAGTCTTATGTTCTCCACTTTAAATTGAAGTGAATGTTTTCTTCTCCTTTTAGAATCTCTCCATGAAATTTTACTCACATAAAAATAACGTTTATTTCTACAGATACTGTAATTTCTGTTTTCCTTTTTAAAGTATTTGAAGCAATATAAATTTTTTAAAAAAGATGGACATATACTACATTAACTTGGAAAAATATTGAGCTTCTAGTTTTTCATTTTCCCAATCTTAATTGTATGTTCTACTACAGAGTAATACATCAAGTTTTATAGGCACTCATATAGTGCTGGTAGGAATAAAAATAAGGTAATTTCCTAAATTATACTTAAAAGTCTATAAATGATCTTATCCTCTGACCTCAAAACATATTTTAAAAGTTTTCCTAGGGAAATAAGCATAAATATGTGAAAAGATGTATGTACAAAGATGTCCATCATACATTATTCATAATACTGAATAATGGAGCCAATTGATACAGTAATATTCCCTTATCCACAATAAATATGTTCCGAGACCCTCAGTGTTACTTGAAACTCAGTACCAAACCCTATAAACATTGTTTTCTACTATACGTACACACCTGTGATAAACTTTATAATTAGGCACAAAATGAGATGAATGACAAGAATAATAGAACAATCAAAATGATACACCATAATAAAAATTATATGAATGTGGTCTCCATCAAGGTATCTTGCTATACCACAGTCACACTTCTTCTAATGCTGATATGAGAAGATACAATCCCTTTATGATGAGATAAAGTGAGGTGAATAACAAATATGCAAGACACTGTGACAGTGTTAGGCTACTATCAACCTCCTGGCAATAGTCAGGAGGAAGACCACAAAGCAGAAATGCTTCCTACTTGACCACTAGTAAATGAAACAGCAGAAAAACAAATTTTGGATAAGGAAGGACTATTGCATTAATAATAGAAACCCAATTAAACCATGATTTAGCCATTGTTAAACCATGTGATATATGAATACAAAAAATGATGAAAGAACACAAAGCAATATTAATACATAAGGATATTTGGATATATTTGGCAAATAAAGTGAGATTGTGATAAATGAAAAAAAAATAGTATGATCCAATTAGAGAAGGAAGGGAAAAAGGAAAGAAGGACAGAAGGAAGGAATAAAATTCTGCAAAAAGGGAAGTGACAATTACTAGTAATTTTGAAATGCATACTTTGAAGTCATAAGCCTGGGCTTAAATGTGTGTAATCTTCAGTAAGTCATTTAGTCTCTCTGATCAAATTTTCTTCATTTATAAAATGGTATAGTAATAGAACCTACATGACACAGTTATGGAGGATATAAATTAATGTGTAAAGTGAATACTACATCATAGTGACTAGAACACTGTTACCATTCAATACATTTGAACTATTACTATTATTATATAATACAATTAAAATAACTAATTCTGGAAGGTGGTATAGATTATTGTTATTTTGTGTATTTTTTCAATATTTCCTAAGTTTTCACCAGTTTCCAATGTTTTTGCATAAGAAAAAAAGCAATTTATTTTTAAAGGCATCTGATTTTTATATCTTCTTATTATAAACATTTTTGTAATTTATTTTCCTTTTTAACAACTTTATTGTTTAAGAATCACCTTAATTCAGATCACTGCAATTAGACTGTAAGCTTAAAATCTGATGCAAACTTTCTGGCTCATTATGCAATAATTATAAAACATTAACATTAAATATGTGTATGATGTTTCTTACCTAATAAAATAGATTTTGAGTTAGCTCTTATGATTTACAGTTCTAATTAATCATGACAAGGAAAAAATCACATAAAATTAATGAAACACAAATTTTACATACATAACATCTCTACATATTAACAAGATAATTTGCTATACACAACATAAGTCAGCTAGCTAAGTGGAAAGGCTCCCACATACAATGTATACCAACAAATCTTTAACACCTTCATAAAATGAATAAGGTTTCTCATTCACTGTTAAGTCCTTTTCTTCTTTTATTAGTTTATTTTAGTTATACATATTAGCATTCATGTCTTTTAAATATTTTTAGATGTTGATAAACCTTTATTCATTTATTCATATGCGGTGCTGAGAATCGAACCCAGTGCCTCACACATGCTAGGTAAGCACTCTACCACTGAGCCACAACCCCAGTCCCATTAGGATCCATTTTTACATAATTATCCATGAATACTATATAATTTGCTCTAATTCAATCCCTGGTACTTCTACTTCCTCTCCCTTCCTCTCCCCCTGTCCCCTTTCCTCTCCCCTACTAATTCTTCTATTCATTTACAGGTTTTTTTTAATTAGTGTCTTGTGGATATACATGATGGTGAGATTCACTGTGGTATAATCATATATGTACACTGGAAAGTTAGATCAGATTCATTTCACCATTCTTCCCTTTTTCCATCCCTACCCCTCTCCCTCAATCCTCTTCCTCAACTGATCCACTGATCTCTCATGTATTTTCATGAAATTTCTCAACACTTTTTCTTTCTTATTTTGGTCTATCAAACATATCAGAGAAAACATTCGACTTTTACTTCCTAGATCTGGCTTATTTTGCTTTACTTAATGGTCTCCAGTTCCATCCACTTACCAGCAAATGCCATAATTTCATTTTTCTTTATGGCTGAGTAATACTGCATTTTGTACATATACCACATTTTCTTTATCCATTCATATGCTGACAGGCACCTAAGTTGGTTCCATAGCTTGGCTATTGTGAATTGTGCTGCTATAAACATTGATGTGGCTGCATCCCTGCACTATGCTGATTATAGATCTTTTGGATATATACTGAGGAGTGGGATAGCTAGGTCATATGGTGGTTCCTTCTCAATTTTTGCGAATCTCCGTGCTGCTTTCCGGAGTGGTTGTAATAATATGCAGTCCAACCAACAACATAAGTGTATCTTTTTCCCCATATTTTCACCAACATTTAATATCATTTTTATTCTTGATAATTGCCATTCTGGCTGAAAAATGAAGAAGTCTCAATGTCGTTTTTCCTAATTGCTAGATATGCTGAACATTTTTTATATCTATATTTTATATTTTTATTTTATGTAACATTTTATATTTTGTGACCTTCTTTCTCTTAGGAGCCCCAGGCTGGGCAAATATCCAATGTGTACTCTACTGTTTCCAGTACTGGCACCACTTTGAGAGAAGACACTGAACCCTATTCACTACAATCACTTCAGAGCAAACCCACATACTATTCAATCTTAAGAAGAATGAAAAACTTGTTGATTCTGTTCTCCATAGTTCCTCTAAACCAGGTATGAACTTGTAGTTTCTGAAACAGATCAAAAATTAGTTATTAAATATAGTAAAATTGCTATAACATTATATAGGGTCTGAAAGGGGGAAGAGAGAAAAATTGGGCAAAAGAAATATAAAACAAAAAAAAAGGATAGAAAAGAATAATACATACCAAAGTGAAAAAGGAAAAGATGAACTGGCGGTGGTGGGGTGGGGGAGGATGGGATTTTGAGGCAGCAGCAGGTAATGTAAAAGAGAAAAGAGCAGGTAACATAAGAGAAGCAAGTATAAACCAGAGCTAGGAAAACAAAGATAGAAAATTTTTAATTAATGCTTTAACTATTAGAAGAAATACAATCAGTTGTGTTGGCTGGTAGGGTAACAACTATCAAATAAAAAGGAAGAGTGATATATATGACCAAAATTTATGTTAGAACTATTTATAGTAAATAATGCCAAGGTGAAGAAAATTCTTAGTGAGTCTTGATTTGGATTTCATCAAGATTTGGGACCTTTAAAAAATGTTCATCATTCTTTGGATCTCTCCAGGGGTGCAACAGGAGCCACTCCCTTGTTGCTATGAACTTCCATCAGCCAATTCTCACTTATGAGCTAAGGGTCCTCAGGCTAGCTACTTGAAGGGTACAATGCTATGTCTGCTGACTGTTTTCATTGTGTGCAGGACTCAGGATGCAGAGCTCTTGGCTCCCTTCCACAGGATCCTTTTCAAAGAGTCATGAAGCCTGGTGGCTGATCGCTGTCTATAAGCACACATCCTGTGGTTATAGATTCTCTGTGGGTGATCTGTGGTGCATCTCCCCTGATCAACACAGCTCACCAGGGTACTGTCCCTATTAGTGGATAAAGAGACTGAGTTGGTTTCATCTGGGTTCTAGCTTACAGTGACTCAAGTTATGAATCACGGCATTGCTTCCCTCTGCTGACTGGAATTCAGACAGGTTTTTGGTGTGACCAACCTCCTGGCAAGCACCATGATCTGGGCACCATCACTCTCCACTGCCTGGGACACAGGCAGCTTTCTGCTGTGACCATCATCCTGCCAGCTAAGACTGAAATCTGGTCACCATTCCTCTCAGATACCCAGAACAGCAGGCAGCTTCCTACCATGACCGACCTCACACTGGCTGCAGCCACCATTCCTTTTCACTGCCTGGGACTGAAACTGCCTTTCCACTCACTTCCTGCCACTGGGATCATGCCCATCTGCTTCATCTCTGCCTGGGTTGTAGGAAACCCTGAGTTAAGCTAGTACTTCCTGAGGCAGGGACTGCTCCAGCCCCTTCCCCTTGTTCGGGTGGAGAGAGCTGGGGGGTTTCGACAACTTTTGGCTAGTAGATTATTTTTTGTCTAGTAGATTATTGAGACATTCTACTGCAGGGATACTCCCTCTGGCTTAAATTATTGTTATCTATAGGTGGGGATATGTCACATTGATTTAATTTCTTCTCTGGAGGCTGGTCTGCTATGGGCTCCACAAAATGGCTCTCATGCCTGGCATGGCTTTCTGTCCGCAATTTGGGTTAAACACCTTGATCTTCAGTGATCCTGCTGCTTCTGTGGCATTTAATTTGGTCTGCTTTTCTTTCCAGTTGTTGTTAAGGGAATGAGTTTATATGTTTTTCCTCTCCCTCCTTCTCTCTCTGTTGCCCCTCCTACCACCCCTCACCTTGGTCCAGGTCAGGATTAGTGAACTCTGTCCTTATTTTCTGTTCCAACAACTGAACTTCAAGTTTCTTCAGGTCTCAGGCTGTCTAATATTGGGTCTTAGAGCATTTATTCTATCTATCATCCACCTCTCCAGTCAACTGTTCCCTCACTCTTCCTTTCCTATTATGGAGATCTCTGGGATCCTTACCTAGCTCCATTCCATCATCTTCCCTTTCCCCTGGGGTAAGATCTTCTTGCCCAGAAAAAATTACTTTCTCTGTGATATATCCTCCTTGATCTAAAAAAAAAAAAATGTTCTACTAGGGAATGAAATAGAGTAAATCATGTTATACACATCTGTGAATATGTCAAAATGAACCCCACTATTATGTATAACACATTTTACTAATAAATATACTAAAAATTAAAAATCAATAAATGTTCATATTAAGATGTGCAGGAACAGAAAGGCGCTCAACAGATAACAAGGCTTTCAGAAGGTTGCTTGGATGATTTCCTTAGAAGTAAAGAACTCTAGAGGGTCAAATTCCTCCAAGCAGGTACAACAATCTATTCACAAGGCTTATAAAGTATCTGTGAACAAATATGTGAAGGCAAGACCATGGATTTCAGATCCTTTAGTTCTTCACTGCTGAACATGATGCAGTAGCATGTTAAAAGAAAACAGAAAAACAACACCATTCTAACAGTATCAATAAAATTTCAGCCCATGGGCCTCCTGAATTACAAAGATGGAAGCCATTAGAATTCAGAGGTTCGAATGCATAGGAAACAAACTACCTACTAAAAGGAATTGAAAAGCATTGTGGTACATGAAAAGGACAAAAGTATATAGTTCTTGTATTACTATCTAACTGCTTCAAGACAAACCAATCCAAAACTTAAAACAAAAATCACTTATTGGCTCATGGTTCTGCAATGAAGGCTCTGCTTGACTAGGAAGTTCATTAGTCTGACTAGGATGACTCAGGCAGCTGCGGTCAGGGAGAGAGCAGTGCTCCAAGAAGACAAGCACTATTGTGTAAGCAGTTTGCACATTTGCTGATATTCCACCAGCCAAAAAGAATAGCGGTGATGTGGCCAAGCCAGGAAAAAATGTAGGCACAGACTACACAGAGCCCAGATACCAAGAGGCATGATTCATGAGAACTGGTTTGAGACAAGGAACATGAAGGTAACAGTCTACCAAAGTTCAGCCTTCTGGACCCAATGAATTATTTCCCACCCACACCAAAATATATGCAACCCTCCCCAAGAAACTTCAAGTCTCAGACTTTTGCAACAGAATCAAAGACTGTTAATTCATGATATTCATCAAGAGAAGACATGGATGAGGACTCTAGAGTGGAGCTTGGGGGCAGTTCACCTATAATCAGAGACTTATGAAAAAAAATTATCTGTCCTTTAAACACCCAACATACAATGGAAGGACAGGAGCAAGATAACTACAACAGATTCTAAAAGGCAATGAGAGAAACATACAAGTCACACACACAAATCTAAAGTCCAGCAGCATAAGTAGTCAGTGCCTCCTACCACAGGAAAAGGAATGTTCTCTTGCTAGGGCTCTTCTCTGTTCTCTGGAATGGTTCTCTACCCTATCATTGTTCATGACTCTTAACTCTGCCTCTGGCCTTTTCACTCAAGAGACCTGATGCTTTTTTAAAAGAAACACTTGCTCATAGTAAGTTGGGACCCAGAGGTCCCTTTTGACATTGAACATCCCTTTTAGTACAAGCTAATTCATCTCCCTTGAAACTTTATAGAGTACTTATTAATCTAATTGGGGTTCATTCCATTCTCCTCAAAATTACACCCATAACTCTTTTGTAAAAAGACCTTTCTCTACTTTGGAAGTACCAGGATGCTATGGCACAAAGTCCATAAGAGCCTTACAATCACTTCTAATTAAAAGTATTTACTAAGTATCATCTAAAATCTTTCTGAGGTCTTAACAAAGAGTATTACAATTAAGATTTAATCTTTTTCCCAAACCATTTCTTTTTTTTTTTTTTTTTTTTTGAAAGCCCATTTTTAGTTGAATTCCAGGTTCACACTAATGTAGCATTGGAACTGACTTCCTTAAGAGTTAAGGAATTTAAAGCACTGAGATTTTGGACTTTGGGAAACACAAAATGAATCACTCAACCAAACCATTTCTTATTTTGAGAACCTTTTCCTTGCTAGAGACTGGAAGAGTTTTATTTTCCAACCCAGAAAATCTTGGGTATATTGTACTTCCTCTAATTTCTCCTTTAGTTTTTCTCTTACACCTTATGCAAAGCTACAAGAAGCCAAAAAATGATTTCAACATTATGTCCACAAATCTCCTTAGACAAACAAATATATAAGAGTTCATCATATATATCTGTTTCCAAGTTCCTGCAGATGACAGTTTTGAAAATTGGTTCAGTACCATTAAACATGGGGGTCACTATTATTCCAATCTTCAATAACAATTTCCTTACCACCTTTCCAGTTTCCACTTAAGGTTGTTTGCCATTTGTCCAGCTTCCTCAGGTAATCCTCCTGTCACTTTTCTCCCCCAACCCTCCACTGCCACACAAAACCAAAACCAATGTCACAATGTGTATAGATTTTTGTTATGCAAAACTAATAATATCACTAATATATATAATATTATCAATTTTTGTTACAGTTATCTATTGCTTTATTAAAAACCACTCCAAAACTGTGTCTTAAAAGAACAACCAAAGTTTATTTGTTCAAGATTCTGAGTTTGGGCTCCTGTCAACTGGGCAGGTTCTGTGCTGGTGTTCCTGGAGGTCATTCACGTAGCTGTAATAAATGGGACTAAACAGGATTGGACAGTTCAAGTCAGCCCCATTAACAGGTCATGAACTTACCTGCAGTTTGCTAGCCAGGATGCTTTATTTATTCGCCAATGTATACTTCAACAGTATAGCCTGAGTTCTTACATGTTCCCAGCTCAAAAATTTTTACCAAACTTGTACTTGAGCAATATTTGCTGATGTTCCATTGGTCAAAGCAAATCACAAGGCCAGAGTCAATGTGAGAGGAAACTATGCAAATCAAGGAGAGAGGATTGAATTCAGTGAGAAGCTATGGCTATAAAAATATATACACCTTTCACACTAGTGAATGGACCATTCACTCAAAGAGCACTCAAACAGCTTTCTGCTGTTCATTTGTTAAATTACAGAAATAAAAGACCAATTAATGTTTTTTAAAAAATAAAGAAATGCTTGCTGGAAAATTAAATAAAAGATAATAGCCAATCCCAAAAAGCCAAAGGCCAAATGTTTTCCCTGATAAATGGATAATGATATATAATAGGGGTGGGGGATTGAGAGAAGAATGAAGGAACTTTACATAGAGGGAAATGGGGGGGTATGGAAAATGGTGGAATGAGATAATCATTACCCTATGTACATGTATGATTACACGAATGATATGAATCTGCATCATGCACAACCACAGAAATGAAAAGGTGTACCCCACTTGTGTATAATGAATCAAAATGCAGTCTGTAAAAATTAAAAATTAAAAAATAATAAAATAAAGTGCTTTGAACAAAAAAAGTAAATGATAAGCTAAAAAGTATAAAGTATTATTTTTTTTAAATAAAAAGGCAGTGTAAAAATAAAATGAAAATTAGGAAGAAAATATGAAGTTCACAAAAAAGTAAGGAAAATTTAAAATGACATATTATAAATTAGTATAATTGTTGGTATGAAAGATGAGAAACAATAAAGTTAGCACAAATATATGGTGAATAACAGACAAAAGGATGGGGAATAAAAGTATATTTTTTGAAAGAAACAGAAAGTAAGAATGCAAAAGGCTCCACAAACAAGAGCAATCAGGATTTTTCATGCAAAAGTAATTACCAAATCTAGGAAACCCCCAACAATTCGCCCTTACCCAAGACTTGGGGTTACATACAAGGAAAGAGTTCTCAAATGTTAGAATTTACAGAACTCATTATAATGCAGATTCCAAGGCTCTCAGAAAATGATTCATATGTCCAGAATGGGACTCATGAATCTCACTCTTAGTTAATAAGTACCATATAGATGATGTTAATTTTAAAAGGCCCAAGGAGCACACTGATTACAAAAGGGATTTCTCAGACAAGGAACAATGTGCCTCTTTATCCTTCACAATGCACTTACTGCTTGAAGTCATTATGACAAGGCAACATTTAAAATTTCAGAATCAAAAGCCAACCTGCTCCACTCCCCTAATTATAGCTCAATTTCAGCTGTTTCATCCTTTCAAGCCTTCCTCCATCAACAAAGCAACATTTTTCAAACTATAGGTCACGACCAATGAGTGAATCATAGAATCAATTTAACAGGTTGCGACCAGAACCGAAAATATCAAAGGGCATTGTACATAATGATGGTAATTATGGCTTAAGTATTGTTACATGAAACTTTCATTTCATTTCAATTGTGCATATGTGTATAATGCAAAACTCTTACTTAATATGAGTCATAGGCTAAAAAGGCTGAAACTCTCTGCCATTAAAAATATGATGGGTTCACTAAGAAGCTAAAAAATTTTCAGAATAGTACAGAAACACCCTCAAAGTCCTAAAAAAAAAAAAAAAAAGTGATGACAATTTCATTTTGTCGTATTTCTGTAGAGTTTAATTATTCAGGCACTTCAATGCTTCAAAGAATAAATTTAATATGCATTTATTCAACTTGCCTCTGAATGGGTAGGTGAGAAGAATATGGTCCCTTTCTTTTAGAAGCATACAAAGTAGGATAAGTCTATGAAATACTAGAAGATAACAGAAAAAAATCATAATCATGAGTCAAATGTACAAATGCTGTAGGATTTCAATTAAGTGAATGACAGAATTAAGGAAATTTGTAAGAAGATAAAACTTGAAGATAACCTTAAAGGGAGTTTAAGATAAAAAAATGGAAAGGAGAAGTTATAGTAATGAAACTTATATAATCAAAGGAGGCTGACTACCTATTTAATAGAATCTCAGAGCTCAGTGGCATAACACAACATGGAATGAATTTACTCCACATGGTCACTCAGAAACCCAGGTATTTCTGATCTTATCTATCTACCCATTCCCCATGGTGGCCTCAGTGTCCTCAACTGGATCCTCTGCTGTACTGTACAGATGCATACACAGAAGTTCCCAGCTTAACAATATTTCAACTTCTGATTTCCCAACTTTGTGACAGTGCAAAAGCTATAAGCATTCAGTAGAAATCATACTTTGAACCTTGAATTTTGAACTTTTCCCAGGTTACTAATTTGTGATACAATAATTGTTCGATGCTGGGCAGCACGACAGTGAGCCACAATCTGTCACCATGTGTTCATGAGGGTAAACAACCAATACTCTATAGTGTGCTGTGCTGCAGATGTTCAGTAAGCCATGATACTCAGTAACTTAGTGTGTTAAATGTATTTTCAACATATTTTCAACTTACAATGGATTTATTGAGATATAACCCCATCAAAAGTATGTGCATGTATTTCAGTATTTTATGGCATTTGGAAATCTTTACAAAAATAAAAATAAAAAACAATTCCCTACTAGGAAGAAACAGCTTGCCTCCCAGGGTTGGCCAATTCTTATAAACTGCAAAAACTAGGCCAGAAGTATGACTTCAATATGCAAACTAACCAATCCAGAGCCAAGCCCTCTCTGTCTGGTCAAGACACCCCAGAAGACAATGTTCTCTGCCTTAATCATTTCAACTAGTGACCACTCTTTGAAAATCATTTAAGCTAGCCAATCCTAACCTATTGACCCTGCTCTGCCTTTCCCTTCCCACAGAAACCCTAATAAAGGCTCTAGTCTAGTACTTTCTCCTCGCTTCCACCTTCTTCCTCCTGGCCTCCCTGGTGTCCGTCTTATGTGGCCCTATGTCTATCCCTTGCCTTCTGTCTCCAGACCTGTGAGTATAATATAATAAATTTTGCTTTCTTAAGTCTGTCTCCTTTTGTGTTCAAAGTAGACTAATCATTTCCTAAAAGAGTATAAAACATCTGCATCTAGCAAGCAAGCAGAAGAGAGAATATAGGAGAATGACAAGGTTTTTATGGGCCATGCCTATAAAAAGAACCTCACTTCCACCTATTTTCCATTGGCCAGAGATCAGTCATATCTGACTATTAGAAAGGTAATAAATGAATTAATCAGTCAAGCCATCCAGTCAGTCTTGGGTCAAAGTGAAGGACTTACACTCATCATGAGTCCTCTTCTCTTATAATGATAAACACCCCAGACAATATAACAAGATAGAAAGAAGGCAGATAAGAGGCAAGGAAACTTAGAAAGTGAATTTCACCATGGCAATGTTCCTAAATTTTCTAGTAGCTTATCTATATCCTAGATGAAGCACTGGAGAAGCCAGCAACCTGGAACCAAGAATTAGGGCGAAAAAAAAAAAAAAAAAAAGCCTGAAGAAAAGCTGATTTTCACTAGCCAAAGAACCAAGTAAAAAATGGTTTAGCAGAACAGAAAATAATTTTTATAATAACCATCCTAATACAATCAAATTATCCCCACCCCATGTCAGCACAGCCCAGCAGAGAGGAGGACTTCCCCCTGTCAGGCAGCATGGAGGTGTAATGAGAGGACAAACAGCACCAGTCAGCATCCCGCCTTATAGGTTGAGAGAGACTGCCCCCACAGACTTAACTAATTTCATGTTAGTTTGGTAATTTCTTTAAAAATAAAGTAAATGTACCATTCCACTACTAGGTACACTCCCAGGAAGTATTAAGTGTGAAAGAGGTATGATGTTTTCAGCCTACTTTCAAATGGTTTAATACCAAAAACAATAAGAATGTACATATGTATACATACATATGCATGTATATATACATACAAAAATACTGGGAGAGGGAGATAAGGAGAAATTGAGAAAGAGAGGAGGGAAGGAGAAGTAAAGAAAGAAAGCACAAAATAAATGTGGCACAATATTAAAAACTAGCCTATCTGGGTACAGAACCCATGGGAGGTTGTCTGTACTATTACTATAACTTTTGTGTAAAACTAAAATCACTTCAATACTCTTTTATTTATTTTATTTTATTTTTTTGAGATGGAGACTTATTTACTGCCCAGGTAACCCACAAACTCAGTTGTGATCCTTCTGCCTGGGCATCGCAGTTAGCTGGGATTATAGATGGGCACCACCATGCCCAGATTAACAAAAATTTTTTAAAAGGTATAAAAAAGCCAGTGTTTAAATAGCATGCATAACCTTAGTTACCTTAATTATAAAAAACAGAAACATAGAGTAATTCTCTCATGGGAAGAAAAAAAATATCCATCAAGGGACATTATAACATTATCACTTACCAACTGTTTCAAGATCACATAGGTTTGTTGCTATAAATACTGAGTTATTTGAATTCTCTGTTAATGATAGATTACAGAACTACATAAAAACTCATAACATCCTAATGGGTAAAAACCTCAGGTGATATTTCTTTGCCAGAGGTAATCTGGGAAGAAAGCACACACAAAAAACCTTAAAGCATTCCGACATTAAATCCTGGCTTCCTTCAACATCAGCCCCAGCAGACCAAGGGGAGCAAGCAGAGGAGTCAGCATAGGAGGAATATATGCCAGGTGCTTCCCAGCATCTTGGAAGTGCAAATTCAGCAGGTAACATAAAACTCCCCAACTCTACCTTAAATGCTGCAGTATAAATCACAGTAAATCTCTTTCCTTGAGAATCTATTTGTAGCTAGCTTTCCAGAATATCAAAATAACAGTTACAACCAACTGACTCTTGAGTATTACTAAACCCCCTGTAGGCTAAAAATTTAAAAAAAAAAAAAAAAAAAAATAGAGAGAAAGAGACTCTCTACTTGTTTTTGTTTTTGACAGAACTTTTAATTTTAAACTCACCAAGAAACAAAACAATGGCTGTAAATAACTAGTTAGGAGTATAAGAGGTTTATTACAAATCAGTTTTCTTTACTTTGATACATAATTGAAAGCCAAGAAAATTTCGAATTAACAAATGTATATTATTGATGAATAAAGGCCTCAGTGCTGAATAAACCCAGTTTTCTCTCATCTTCTAATTTTCAAATATATTTTGTATAAATATGTCTCTGAAGCCTGAGTTGGAGAGGTAATATAGCATAGAGATGTTTTCAAATATTTTTCTCCTGGCAATGCACAACAGAAAAAAGAAAAAAGGGAAAATCTTTAGTAATATAAAAATTATATTCAACTGCAGAGAAATAAGATAATGACACAAAATTATTTTCCTTCACTTACTTTCTAAAGTCTTAAAATCTTAGTTTTAAATGTAGAATGCATACACCTTCTATCAGAACCAGTGACCCTGCTGAAGGCATTCTCAATCAAATAAAATCTAAAACTTTGGTGTGAGGTCATTAAACTATTCCTAGGGCACCCTTTTACTCTAAAAGCCTCTATAAGCCATTGAAGTTCTAATTTGAATAATTGCATTCCACCTACATAAATTCCCTCTGTAGTTTCAAATGTATGTAATACCAGTCTTCATTTCCTGAATTAAATTAATGTCATATAACATAGTGCTTCTTAAAAAAAAAAAAAAAACAGTGTATCTACTTTCATAGGTAACCTTTCAACAACCAGTAGAAGTGATTCATGTGCACCAGAGGTGAATAGGTCAGTATGAATAATCATTAACCAGTAATTTGTGCCAGCATTCATTGTGTGCCTAGCATTGCAAAAGGGATATCTCATCCAATAAAATGGAAGCACCTATACAGCTTTATGAAAAATCAAAAGTTTCATAAGTTTCATAAACTGAATCCTATTTTCCATTGAACTGTATTAATAAAACTTTAATGTATGACTTACCTTCAGCTAGCTGAGATTCCCCATGTTTGATCACCCCTATTTTTCTAGTCAGATACTTAATGAATTATAAATTAATATTGGAAAAACCTAACCTAAGAAAAGAACCTGTGAGTCGTATTTTAAAAGAAAAGGATTATTTCTCATAAGAAGGAATCCTGAAAAGAAGCTTCCCCTAGTAAATGAGAAACCAATAGAAATTCTGAAAGATTAAAGATTTCTTACAGCAAAATTTTTACTTGAATTGAATTTCCAGTGTTGCCATAACAGTATTTATTGAATAAACTCAAAGAACTGAGATTACATATACCTTTAAAAGATTTAATCTTGAAATCCTTGGGTGTTCTTAAATACTAGGTCTATATGATGCAGAGTGATCTCTAAGAAAAGCCATTCTAACCAGACTATAGTGAGTAGCTCACACCTGAAATTGCAGCTACTCGGGGGGCTTAGGCAGGAGGATCATCATCTCAAAAAACCTTATCTCAAAAAAATAAAAAAGAAAGAAAGAAAGAAAAGAAAAGAAAAGAAAGTCACTCTAAAGTAATGATCCAATTGATCCTGGGCTATCTCAAACCTAAAGATGCCTAAAATACATCCATCTAGGCCCAACTTCAGTTACTCACAATATTGGTTCATTTCAATTTTGTCAATCTTAGACTATAAAAACAAGGATCATGCTTGTATGCTCAAAGATAAATACAACTTTTTAGATGATCTCTAAAATCAACCATAAGTCCTTGGAGTCACAGAGTGGCTATGGTAGACATATTTATTTATTCATAATTCTTCTACCCCTCCCACCTCTGCTATGGCTTCCTTGAGGGTGGAAACTATACTTCCACTCATTGAATTTGGTTTGGTTCTGTGATTTGCTTTGAACACTGGAAAATGGAAAGAAGTATGAAGTTCTGAACTAAGACTTTAATAGTTTCTGAAGGTTTTTTTTTTCATACTCTTGTGCCCTGCTGTTGACTATGAGAAGAGCACATCCCAGCAGGTGCTGCTGTATACAGCAGACTAAACAAAACCAATAGGCTACAGTGACTAGGGTCAGCCCACAGAGTTATAAGCAAGAAATAAAGATCTTTCATGTAAGTCCCCAAAATCTTGGAGTTGTTTGTTACCATAGCAAAAAGTTAAGAGTGGTCAAGAATAAAAGGGCTTAAGGTATTATTTTCTGGTGCCATTCTGTTCCTGATTAAAATCTCCAGGTCAATTCTCCAAAAAAATAGAGTGCTAAACTAAACAAATTTTCAATTCTGGATATACTAGGAATTGACAAAACATTTATCTGACAGATTGACAGCTTCTAAAGTGATTTCTTCTGAAGACATATCCATTTGCCAGGACTAATAATTGTTATACCTTCTCTACTAAAGTAAAAGCATCTTGAGGGCAGAATTTATGTCTGATTCATCACCCCCCACAGCACCTAACATAAGTGTTTTATACTTACAAGCCATTGGTAAATATCTGTATTGCAACAAACTTACAAGTGCTCATCAAAATTACCCATATCCAAAAATGATATGCTGAAATACAAAATTCATTATATATTTAAAATGATTAGACATTATCTTTCTACCTGAATACCAGGAGAATTAGTACTATGCAATGACTAACATTCAAACTGATAACTTATACCAATATGAACTGCTACAAAATGGTGCACAGTTTCCTTCCAAAATGTTGAGATGCATAATGAGTGGTTAGATGACACTCTCTATCATCGCTGCAAACAAACACACAGCAGTGAAGCATCAAGCATCAAGGGCACAATTACAAGGATTGTCCCATAGAGAGTCCTGTTGATCTCTAGACTAGCACTCTTCCTCCTTGAGTTTTTATCACTGGTCCTCTGTGCCTGTCCCCTACTCATTTTGCCAGTCGTCTAATTTTCTTCATTATTATCTATCACCCAATTAATCTATGTACTTACGTTATTGACTTTCCTCCTCTTTCTCTATTATTTTTCCTTTGCCCTCCTCTTTTTGTTCTGCCTCCCTTTCATACTTCTAAGCCTTGGTACCAGAAGACACCACCACATATCCAGAGTACCCCTCCTTCACAACAAACCAGTCGACTGCCTGGCATCAAATGGATTTTCAGGCCTAAGTCAAGAAAAGCATATGTGTTTCTTGCAGGATGTTCTGGGACTTGTAGAGATCTCCATAATTAAGGAAATTTAAAAACAATTTATTCCAAGAAAGTGTTGGGGAGTGATACTGACCAAATTATATTGTTATATTATGTGCACATATGAATGTATAATGACAAGTCCCATCATAACGTACAACTATAGTAACGCACAAACAAAAAATGTGGAATAAAAAGAACTTATTTCAATAGTCAAATTCTGCCAAACCCCAGTCCAAAAACATTCAGTTCATCAAAGTTGTGTATTGCAAAGGATGTCTTTAAATATGAAATTATTAGTTAATCCCCAAATTTCATTATTACAACTTCTACTCTCAATAATTTTAAGTATGACTTAGTGCTATCTAATGAACGTGTAAATGAAATTATCTGTTATTCCTAAAGTCTTAAATTCAGAAAATAAAGATCCAACTATAATAAGCATATATATTTTCCTTTCTTTTCAGAATATCCTTTCCACTTGTATACTGAAAATAGCATCGCCCTTCCTCTGGGAAACATTACCTGTACTTTACCCCCAATTCCCATAAAATAATGAAATTTAAAATAAATGCCCTCCAGCTGGGTATGGTGGAGCACATCCATAACCTGAGTGACTTAGCAGGCTGAGACAAGAGAAATAACATGTTTGAGGCTAGTCTCAAAATTTAGTGAGGCCCTAAGCAACTTAGCAAGACTCTGTCTCAAAATAAAAGGACTGGGGATGTAACTCAGTGGTAAAGCACCCCTGATCAATCCCTAGTACCAAAATAAAAAAAAAAAAAAATTTTTTAAAAAGTACATAAACAATAAAATGGAGGCTCCCATTTTCCTACAGATCAGCATAGCCATAAGCTGGGAATATACACCTTTCCAAAGCCAGGCCAATACGGTACCCCATCCTGCTGGCCAAATTTGATCTGTATATTTGTAAAGATAAAGATATGTGACACAAGCTGAATTGATCGCAGTCCTTCCCCCAAATTTTTCAAGGTGAAATTAAAGCAAGGAAGGTGATCTCTCTCCTGTAGTCATAAAACTGGGCATCTTAAGGCATGAGAGCTCACAGCAGCCATGTGCCCTGGTACTTAGTCAAAATGCAGATAGAAGCAGAACTTAGAAGACTGACAACCATGGCCACGCTGGTTCCAGTTGTCCCTGACAACTGCTGCACTCCTGTCCTTCTCATGAGTACATAATAAACAGTCTGATAAATTCCCCTCTATCCCTAAGTAAATTCAAGTTATTTTCCTATAACCAGTAGCCAAGGAAATTCTACATATCAAATTCCAAGACAATAAATTTGATTTCTGGGGGTGGGGCCCAGGAATACTGCTACAAATTATAATGCATCTGCAGATTCTAACACATCTAATGCAAGGCTGACATTAGTCCACAGACTAACATTTAAGAATAACATGATTTAACACTTTCTTCACCACCTTCTTCACTAGGGATAAGCTATATCTCTCATAAGATAATTTCTTGTCCATGGCACTCAGTTCCCACAAGCCCACCCATAGGTGGTCAGTGGATTAAAAATATAAAGATTAGGATATTATGATTGTCACATGATCCCCTAGAATATCATCAGATCCAAGGTAAGAAGGTTTTGTTTCTGGAAAACGTTTTTCCTGGGAGAGTAATGGTTGTATATTAAGATAGTACTAACAAAATTGGAGAAAATCATTATTAATCTGATTATTTGTTATTAAAAGACATATACCCATAGATGGACTCAAAGTTCTCAGGGACCAAAAAGGGATTTGGGCAGCTATGGATAAGGAAGTCTCAATCTGAAATAAAGAATCTGATTCAAAAGTTCTGCAAATAAAGTCTATCTTTCCCTAAGCCTTGTCTAAGACAAGACTGCCAAGAATTTAAAGCTGAAGAGGCAGAAAATGCAAACTCCAATGTTACATGTATTACACTATATTTAGAAATAAAGATTTACATCTGTGAATCATTTTTCCTATATTTACTATACCCCTGCATTAAAATATTTTTGCATTCAAAGCAAGTGGTCACTTTGCTCTGAGAACCTGAAAGACAGAAGAGAAATCAGAATCTCGTGACAAAGAAAAGGACTTAACTACCCTCAAATGACTGGAGCGGAAGTTAATATAAATGCAACTCTGTTTTAAACCAAAGAAACCTGTTTCACCCAAAGAATATCTGCCCTAACCATATGCTGACCTAACATTTCACAGACTACCAGACTACCAGAACTCAGGAAGGGGTCTGAGATATATAGATATAGATATAGATATAGATAATATAAATGTAAGATATATACATATACACACATACACACACATATGAATCACTTATAATAAAATAAATCCATCCTAACTTCTTAAAGCTGATGCCTTTGTGTTATGGTTCGGATATGACGTGTCCCCCCAAATCTCCTATGTTAATATAGGAATGCTTGGAGGCAAAATGAGAGTTGTAACCTAATCAATCCATCCTAGTTTGAATGAACTGGCTGGGTGGTAACTGTAGGTAGGTGGTTGGAGGAGATAGGTCACCATGGGCATGCCCTGGTAGGGTGCTCCTTCCCTATGGCCACTTCCCTTTCTCTCTTTGCTTCCTAACTCTGCCATAGACTGAGCAGTTTTCCCCTACAGAGCCCTTTTGCATAATATTCTGTCTCACCTCGGGCCCAGAGCTAGAGACTCAGTCAAGTATGGACTGAACCTCTGAAATCATGAACCAAAATAAACGTTTCCTCCTCTTAATGGTTCATTAGGTATTTTGGTCACAGCAACACAAAGCTGACTGAACACTAATGTCCTTAAGTAGTTCTAACAAAAATGAAAAAAAAAAAAAAAAAAAAAAAACCAAGCTGGTTTTTCTCTGTATAATTTTAATCTCTTGAAAGTTTATATATTCACTTTATTTCTTTTTTTATAGAACTATTTAGCATAATACATAAACTTAACATGTTAGTAAGAAATAAAATCATACTACAAAATACAAATGTTGCTTAATTGCATAAACTTACTTATGTAGATAGGTTCTAAATATAAATCTAAGAACAATAAAATTTTCTCTGGTATTCCAGAAGATTATTCACATGTAACTTTTAGTTTTCTACATGCTGAAGTTCTTCCTGTATAAAGTTCACTTAGTATTTTCACTCAGCAAATGTTTAAAGAGCACACTAGAATATCTGGGATCAGTGATCTAGACTTTTTTTTTTTTTTTTAGTTGTTGATGGACCATTATTTTATTTATTTCTTTATATATGATGCTGAGAATCAAACCCAGTGCCTCACACATGCTACAAGTGCTCTACCACTAAGCTACAACCCCAGCGCAGTGATCTAGGCTTTTCTATAAACTAAAACTATATATCAATAGAATAACCAAATTTTTTTTTTCTTTTTTTGCGGTGCTGAGGATTGAACCCAGGGCCTTCGTGCTTGCAAAGCAAGCACTCTATCAACTGAGCTATATCCCCAGCCCAGAATAATCAAATTTTACCCAAACTCATCCTTCAACTATACCAATAATTTGGTCTTAAAAGGCCCTATTCACAGAAAACAGTGTCATTTAGTAAAATTTCTTTAGAATCTCCATTTACAATTCTCATCAAAAGTCAAACTTACAAAAACCAGAGGAGTATTTGATAGTTGTTTTTATTCACCTCTACTCTGATTATAATAGTACTGTTTTAGGAAACCTTATAAATTAATAAAGTGAAACTTCGGTTCAATGCTTATTTAAAACCTTTTATTTACCAGTATTGAAATAATATCTAGAATTCTTCTTTCTAGCATTTTATAAACAATGAAGCATGTGCTTTAAAGAATGAAGTTGAACTTGTTTTCACCTGCATTGATGCTCCTTCCACTCGTGCCACACAGGCAACCCGATCCAAGAAAGTCACTGCCACAGGCACTGCCACAAAGAAGCCTTTACAAAAGGCCTTCAAGTATCTTTTCACCCAGCCTTGTGACTGTGCCATACCTAGAAATACAAAGAAAACAAGTGAAATTAGCCTCAAGAAAGGAGAAGGACAAAAATAAGGCAAGAAAATTGAGAGAGGGTGGGACTGTGGCTCAATGGTACAGCATATGCTTTGCATGCATAAGGCCCTGGTTCCCAATCCAAGAATGACAGACAGAAAGACAAAAGGGAAGGAAGGAGTGAGTTAGAGAAGAGCAAACTTGTTTGTTTTTTTTTTAATTTATTCATACTCATCCTTGAAACCATTAGAATAAAATTTGATTTATGATCCCAAAGTGAAATGTATTAATTCAGATTAATCTTTAGTAGCTCAACTCTACTTGAAAACTTTAGTGGAAATTTTCTATCCTCAAAGCAATAGTACATAAGAAAAAATAATAAGCATATCAAATCCTTTTTTGTTGAGTAAACTTAACATGTGTTGTTTTGTTTTTGATAAGTAAATCCTTATTTGTGGCTATTATGATGAAGATGCTCCTTTATACCCCTAAGAGAAGTTTTAGTGGGACATGTGTCCACCCAGCTGAAAACTATTTCCCATACTCCCTTCACAAGAAAGCATGAACATGTCTGATCAATGGCATATGTGCAAAAATCACACACTTCTAGGTTATACTCTTAAAAAGGGTCTGTCCTCCCTCTTTTTATTCCCCATTTTATAACTATACTAACAACAATGTGATAGTAGAAACAGGAATAGTCATCTCAAGTTATAATATAAAAGTTGCACATTAAAGATGGCAAAACAACAAAAATAGAAGGATCCTGAGTACCCAGCAGCACAGAGGCTCAGTAACTGTCCTGTACTTCTTATATTCTAACTGTTAAATTGGAGGTAAATCATTTTCTACCATGTGTAAATGGCCCCTATGTTGGTTTTTGCTATGGTAACTAAACTGATCCTAAATAACAAATCTATGATAGACTGAGAAAAAAAAATCACTATACGTGAATTCAATATATATACTTATCAACCCTTTCTTAGCCCTGTAACCATCTGATTAATTTTCAGACTTTCAAGAGATTAGGAGATCCCCTTCTCATAAAATGAAACATAAAATAATGAGGGGTCAAGATAGTTACCCTGTTGGACCAAATGAAGCCAAACACAGTCCAACAGATAAAGAACATTCCTGACTGGGGAAGATAAATGAACAGTTGGTTCAGTGTCTTAAAGACCATGTGCTACCCAAGACTAAAAGGAGTAAGTGGGGAAATGGGGGCAGGGAACCCATAGAGAGTCAGAGTACTCTTCATTTCTCTTTCCTTACTTAGAATGTAAGACTAGATCAGAATAACTGAAAACTTCTTTAACACAATCACACGCCTCCTTCAGCCCCAAACCCACAAGGTTAACTTGCTTCCAAGATGATCTAAGATTTCTTGTCCTCCTGAGAGTGAATCCAGAAGGGTCAAGAAATGCAATTAGGCCAAGCATTTGCCAGAAGGCACACACCAAGACAGTCTTTCTTTTTTAAGTTCCCAAAGGTCACACTACTAATAAAAGAATATTATGACAATATTCATACTACAGAAATGGAAAAGAAACAAAAAAAGATAAGAATATAGGAAGGAAAGAAAAACAAAAAAGATTGAGAAACATATTCATGAAAACAAAGAAGGGAAAGAGAGGGAGGGAGAAAATATATTATGATTTGGATATTAGGTGTCTCCCAAAAGCTCATGTGTGGGATAAAGCAAGAATGTTCAGAGGTGAGATGATTTAGGACAGCTATAACCTAATTAGAGGTTTAATTCATTTGATAGACTAAGAATCTGAAAGAACTACTATACTTGATGGTAACTATAGGCAGGCAGGGTATGGCTGGAGAAAGTAGGCTGGGGGGGCTGGCACATGACATGCCTTTGGGGTTTATAGATCATCCCTAGCTAATGGAGCATACTTGCATGCACGGGTGCACTTGCTGGCTTTTAGGTTCCTTTGTGTGCGCACTCACCTCTCTCAGTCTGTCTCTGTCTCTTTCTCTCCCTCCCTCTCCCTGG
Source organism: Sciurus carolinensis (assembly GCF_902686445.1). NCBI lineage: Eukaryota > Metazoa > Chordata > Mammalia > Rodentia > Sciuridae > Sciurus > Sciurus carolinensis. Next base: position 72,135,666 of record NC_062220.1, read on the forward strand.
AACCCTCCTTCCTGGATGCCATGAACTGAGCAGCTTTCCTCCACCATGCCCTTATGCCATGATGTTCTGTCTCACTTTGGGCCCAGAGTAATGGAATTCAGCTAACCACGGATACGACCTCTGAAACTGTGAACCCAAATGAACTTTTCCTCCTCTTAATTGTTCTTATCAGGTACTTTGGCCACAGCAATGCAAAACTGACTAACACAAAGTAAATATTAAAAAGCGGGAAAATTACAAATTCTGCCCAGATTCTCACTTCTGAAGACTTCACCCAGTGAACTATATAATTTAACCTTGAAATGTGAGACAAGGAACATGTGAAAAATGTATCACTTCCTACATGACATAAACACTGTGTACTTACAAAACCACTTGCAAAGAGTTCTTTCAAGAGATTCCACTTATTTTATTCTGAAGGAGTTTTTCCTTTGGAAAATACATATAGAGAGTGTGAATGCAGTAAAGAGGAACTCATAGTTTTTCGACTGACAGAATAAAAAATTTTCTCGAGTTATCAATGTAGGATAATGACTCTCGAACTTTTTTTTTATGTCCCATAAAGAAATGTTTTACATTGATTTATATGTATATATATGTATCATTGATTTATATATATATGTATGCATGTGTGCATATATATGTATAAAATATATATATGTGTGTGTGTGTGTACTCATACACATACATACCCATTTACACATATATCACATCAATTAAAATGTAACTGAAAAGTTTCAAAAACAAGCCAGGTGCAGTGATGCACACCTATAATCCCAGCTACTTGTGAAGCTGAGGCAAGAGGATCACAAGTTGGAAGACAGCCTGGATAACTTAAGACAAAAAAAGAAATTTAAAAAAACTTTGGATGTAGCTCAGTGGTGCAGTGCTCCTAGACATCACAGACACCGCCAGTGAGAGGAGGTAGGGGACAGGACTACTGACTTATTCTTACTATATAATGGGTGATAATTTTAGTTGGTAGTATTTTAAATTGCTAGTTGCAAATCACTAATCTTTATGACCTACAAAAGACTTTTGACCTGCAGTTTTATCTAAAGTGATCTATGAACATCCTAAACCCCTTTAAAACCTGTACACACAAAAATTTAATAATCTGAATTGGTTAATTCTTAATGACCCACTGTAACTGACAGAACAGGGGTTATATGTGTGCATAAGGAATAAAGACCAGTAAATTCTTATTTACAATTTTGTCAACATATACCACATACAACATTCACCCAAACCAGTAATTCTTTATATATAATTAAAATAACAGTAATTATGGACTAACTTTAGAAAATAAACTATTTAAAAACATGTTTTCATTCCAACTCATTAATCAACTATAATCTTAAGAAAAACTGCTTATGAATTCCTACATCTGGTACCCATGAAATGTTTGGCCCAAGATACAAATACTTCTATGAGCAGCTTCCACCACTGCACTCCTGAAATAGTAAGCCTGCTTGACATTGCTTCATTCATTCATCCCCAGCTTTAATATGAGGTTCTTTAATAAAACTAATTTCTCATCAATGACACCTTTCACCTAGAATCAAAATACCTTTACTAACTGCTTTTATACATTTTCAAAAAAGATTTAATATACTTTTTCAATGAACTGTTTAACAAAGTTTCCATTTATCATCTTCTACATGTCTTGGCAACAGAAAAATAACTTTGACATATTTATTAGATCCGTACCTTCAGGATGCAAAAGATGCATTTTTCTCAACATTAGATTTCATTAGCACAGTCTCTGAAAGTATTTCTAAAGATTTAACAACTCAAACCTTCATTAAATTTAAAAGTTCAATGACTCCCATATACTTTCTTTTGTTTTCCAAAATACAAACAAATAAAACCAAGGATTCCAGACTATGAAATATATGAGTTCACAAATAATTTTTGGATATAAGATACACATTTTGGAGGTTAAACTGGTAGGATCTGGAAATTAAAGGGCAATGGTGGAAGAGGGAAGGAGATAAAGTGTCAAGAGGGAGCAATGACTTGCCAAAGCACTGGTATTTTGTCATTCTCGAATTATATTCCAAAATACTAAAAACATGTTCATAATTCAGTTCCTGAAACTTTTATTGAATCCCACTAAGGATAAGCCTATGGGTTAGGTGCAAGGGAAAGAACAGTGAAAAAGCAGATATGTTCTTTGCCCTGAAGGAGTCTTAATGTACCAAGGAAGACTACCTTGAAACAAGTATTTCCCATTAAAAAGGAGAATATCAGACTAAGTGAAATAAGCCAATCCCAAAAAATGAAAAGCCTAATGATTTCTCTGCTAAGTGGATAATGATACATAAGGTGAGGGGAGCTGGCAAGGGAAGAATGGAGGAAGGATGGATTGTGTAGAGGGAAATGAGGGGTGGGGAGGGGACAGGGGAAAGAAAGATAATGGAATGAGACAAACATCATTATCCTATGTACATGTATGATTACACAAACGGTGTGGCTTTACTTCGTGTACAACTAGAGAAATGAAAGTTGTACCCCATTTGTGTACATTGAATCAAAAAATAAAAAATAAAAATTTTTTTAAAAGGACCAATGGCCCAGAAGCAGAATAGCCTGGAGCAAGGGAATGTATTCATCAGAAAAACATCAGGGAAGGTGGAAGTTCTCCCAAACACTTGAGACCTAAGCATTTTACACAAAAGGAGTAGCATATGTGAAAGCCTAGGGTCAAAATAAAATGTGGTGATTTACAAAACTAAAAAAGTTCAGTTTGAATGGAGTATATACAAAATTCATTATGTTAATTTTTAATTCAGAAAACTATTTATTGGATGTCAAGCACCAATGCTAAATGCAAATAATATAAAGCTTATTGTATGATACCATTTAAAAACTCAGTAAACACTACATTTTCTATGTAAATTTATGTATCCATATAAAAGTATTTGAATATTATTTGTATTGTTCTAATTATTTAATAAACACTTATATGTCATATAATTATTAATATAGAGTGAAGGAAAAAAGGCAGACTCAAAAAATAATAACAGTAGTTATTTCAGAACTTCCCCTCATTTCTAACACTTAAGAAAGAAGATGATTCCTTCCCTAAACAGTCATTGATATATAGGTAACAGAGGGTAACCCCAGTCCTGGTCTCTTTCCCACTACACCAAATTACACTTTCTCAATCCACTTTCTCTCTGCTTCTCTAAGTAGAACAAAAACACTTAGTAAAATTCTTTATTAAAATAGCTATCAGTATATTTGACTGAGTACAATGTTTCTTTGTAGCCAATTGAGGCTAGAAGGAATATTGTATGTTTTTGATAACTTGAGAGCTCTATCAAATCTATGCTACTTTTTACTCTAAGATCCACAGACTTCAAGTATAAGAAGTGTCTCTTTTCTGTTCACGGTGCCCTGTGTGTGCCAATAGTTATGAAATAGTTAGGTTCTCTCCATCGGATACAAACTGGGAATGCTGTTAAATATAAAGATGCCACAGCTGTCCAAATAAAAGATAGGTACTGGGGACTGAATTAGAATAAGATATACTCCATACTTTAATAAATTTTGTCAAAATGGATTATACTGTTATGTATAACGAAAAAGAACCAAATTAAAAAAAAAAGGTAGTGTGCATGAGTAAAATGTAAAAGGGAAAAAGACATTAGCAAAAGTTACATCAAACTCACATTTCCAGAACTTTGAGCCCTTTTCTTTTCCAACCTGTGTTCTCTTAAATACTCCTACTCCATTTAGTCACTGTGGCCCCCATGAAGGAGCTAGGTAAGAGAGTCAAGGGCCCTGAGTCAGATTCCTCTCTTGGCCCTAAACTAGTCATATGATTTTGGAACAAGTCACTTCTGGGCCTCAGTTTCCTCAACAAGAAGAGTGTTAGATTCCATTTCTAAGATCCTTTCTAGGACTAGTATAATTTATTCCTATAATTTTAAATTGTTTTTAACTGTTTTTTCAGGATTTTGGCAGATACTAAGACAAAGGAAAAACCCTCAGGTTATTATTGACTAAGGAAATATCTGGAAAATGCCTCTTAGATTTGAGTCTTTTTCAAGTATTGAAAAGAAATTTAAATTTTATTAAAATATAAGTTTTAAAAGGCGATAGGAAGCTGGAATCAGTGCAAATCATATAAAATGTCATTTTAAATATAGTTAAAGAACTGAAAGTCACTGCTCTTTCATTTCTCATTTCTACAATTCCATTGCTCACAGCATTGTTACTATCCCCTGTACAGCAAAGTCAAGGCAGGTATTTTTTTTTTTTTTTTTTTGCTGAGAGCAAAAGTGTGAGGAGTGTCAATCTGATAGTGTGCAGACCCTGTGAACAAAGTATTAATGGTGGTTATTTTCAGAGGCTCAAAAGAGAAGGCTAGTACAGTCCTGTGCTCTCTGAATTATGAAGGATGCCTATATCAGCTAGCATATAAATACTAAAGCAGTCATAATCTAACAAAGACATGAACTTTACATTTCTGTGTTAATCATACCAAATCAAAATTTTAAAGTTCTAATGGCATTCACATTTTGGTAAAGTTAATTCATTTGCTCTTCTGTAGAAATTGCCAAAGAATTATTAGGGTGAACTGATCCTTCATTCATATTTCAAATGTTTAAAACTACCATACAAATAGCACCTAGTGCCCACTACTTCTAAGAAAACTTCCTTTGAGCAATAATAATGTGATACTAAAATCATCCCTGGCAAAAAGGGAATAATTATTATCAGCTACCTCATTCTGCTAGTAACTTATGCAAGTCATTTAGTTTAAACATTGCTCCTAAGAAAATTATTGCTTAAGTAGTAAGCACACCTGCTTCATTGCTGAAGTACTTAATCTGAGAATATTTTAAATAAGCTTTCAGATTCAGTTGAAATCATATTTGCCACCTGGCATATATCACCTTTATTATTTTTTTTATTATAAACAAATGGGGTTACAACTTGTTTCTCTGGTTGTACATGAAGTAGAGGCGTACCATTTGTGTAATCATACATTTACATAGGGTAATGATGTTTGATTCATTCTGTTATTTTTCCTTCTCCCCACCCCTCTTTTTCCTCTATATAGTCCATCCTTCCTCCATTCTTGCCTCCCTCCCATCCCCCATTATGTATCATCATTCACTTATCAGTGAGATCATTCATCCTTTGGTTTTTTGGGATTGGCTTATTGCAGCATGATTTTCTCCAACTTCATCCATTTGCCTGCAAATGGCATAATTTTATTCTTCTTTATGGCTGATAATATTCCAGTGTGTATATATACCACAGTTTCTTTTTTTTTAATTATTATTTTTTTTACGTTTACATAGGGTAATGATGTTTATTTTTTTTCCCTTCCCCCCCACCCCTCCCACCCCTCTTTTCCCTCTATACAGTCCTTCTTTCCTTCATTCTTACCGCTCTCCTTAGCCTAACTCTAAACCTAACCTTAAACCTAATGCTAACCCCTCCCACCCCCCATTATATGTCCTCATCCGCTTATCAGCGAGATCATTCGTCCTTTAGTTTTTTGAGATTGGCTTATCTCACTTAGCATGATATTCTCCAATTTCATCCATTTGCCTGTAAATGCCATAATTTTATCATTCTTCATTGCGGAGTAATATTCCATTGTATATATATGACACAGTTTCTTTATCCATTCATCAACTGAGGGGCATCTAGGTTGGTTCCACAATCTGGCTATGGTGAATTGAGCAGCAATGAACATTGATGTGGCTGTATCTCTGTAGTATGCTGATTTTAAGTCCTTTGGGTATAGACCAAGGAGTGGGATAGCTGGGTCAAATGGTGTTTCCATTCCAAGCTTTCTGAGGAATCTCCACACTGCTTTCCAGAGTGGCTGCACTAATTTGCAACCCCACCAGCAATGTATGAGTGTTCCTTTTTCACCACATCCTCGCCAATACCTATTGTTGCTTGTATTCTTGATAATCGTCATTCTAATTGGGGTGAGATGAAATCTTAGGGTAGTTTTGATTTGCATTTCCCTTATTACTAGGGATGTTGAACATTTTTTCATATATCTGTTCATTGCTTGTACATCTTCTACTGTGAAGTGTCTGTTCATTTCCTTAGCCCATTTGTTGATTGGATTATTTGTATTCTTCGTGTAGAGTTTTTTGAGTTCTTTATAGATTCTGGAAATTAGCGCTCTATCTGAGGAATGGTTGGCAAAAATATTCTCCCACTCTGTAGGCTCTCTCTTCACATTTCTGATAGTTTCCTTTGCTGAGAGAAAGCTTTTAAGTTTGAATCTATCCCAGTTGTTGATTCTTGCTTTTATTTCTTGTGCTATGGGTGTCCTGTTAAGGAAGTCTGATCCTAAGCCAACAAGTTGAAGATTTGGACCTACTTTTTCTTCTATAAGATGCAGGGTCTCTGGTCTGATTCCGAGGTCCTTGATCCATTTTGAATTGAGTTTTGTGTAGCGTGAGAGATAGGGGTTTAATTTCATTCTATTGCATATGGTTTTCCAGTTTTCCCAGCACCATTTGTTGAAGAGGCTATCTTTTCTCCATTGCATATTTTTGGAACCTTTGTCTAGTATGAGAAAATTGTATTTATTTGGGTTTGTGTCCATGTCCTCTATTCTGTACCATTGATCTACCTGTCTATTTTGGTACCAATACCATGCCGTTTTTGTTACTATTGCTTTGTAGTACAGTTGAAGATCTGGTATTGCAATACCCCCTGCTTCGCTCTTGCTACTGAGGATTGCTTTAGCTATTCTAGGTTTTTTATTCTTCCAGATGAATTTCATAATTGCTTGCTCTATTTCTGCAAGGTACATCATTGGGATTTTAATTGGAATTGCATTGAATCTGTATAGCACTTTAGGTAGTATAGCCATTTTGACAATATTAATTCTGCCTATCCAGGAACATGGGAGATCTTTCCATCTTCTAAGGTTTTCTTGAATTTCTTTCTTTAGTGTTCTGTAGTTCTCATTGTAGAGGTCTTTCACCTCTTTTGCGAGATTGATTCCCAAGTATTTTATTTTTTTCGATGCTATTGTGAATGGGGTAGTTTTCCTAATTTCTCTTTCTGAAGATTCATCACTTATGTATAAAAATGCATTGGATTTATGAGCCTTGATCTTGTAACCTGCTACTTTACTGAATTCACTTATGAGTTCTAAAAGTTTTCTGGTGGAATTTCCAGGTTCCTCTAAATATATAATCATGTCATCAGCGAACAGGGATAGTTTGAGTTCTTCTTTTCCTATTCATATCCCTTTAATTTCTTTGGTTTGTCTGATTGCTCTGGCTAGAGTCTCAAGGACGATGTTGAATAGAAGCGGTGAAAGAGGGCATCCCTGCCTTGTTCCAGTTTTTAGGGGGAACGCTTTCAGTTTTTCACCATTTAGAATGATATTAGCCATGGGCTTAGCGTAGATTGCCTTTATAATGTTTAGGAATGTTCCCACTACCCCAATTTTTTCTAGTGTTTTGAGCATGAAGGGATGCTGTATTTTATTGAATGCTTTTTCTGCATCTATTGAAATAATCATGTGATTCTTAACTTTAAGTCTGTTGATATGGTGAATGACATTTATTGATTTCCGAATGTTGAACCAACCTTGCATCCCTGGGATAAAACCCACTTGATCGTGGTGCACTATCTTTTTAATATATATTTGTATGCGCTTTGCTAAAATTTTGTTGAGAATTTTTGCGTCGATGTTCATTAAGGATATTGGTCTGAAATTTTCTTTCCTCGATGTGTCTCTGTCTGGTTTAGGTATCAGGGTGATATTGGCTTCATAGAACGAGTTTGGGAGGGTTCCCTCCTCTTCTATTTCATGGAATAGTCTGAGGAGTATTGGAATGAGCTCTTCTTTAAAGGTTTTGTAGAACTCGGCTGAGAACCCATCTGGTCCTGGACTTTTCTTTGTTGGTAGGCTTTTGAAGACCTCTTCTATTTCATTGCTTCAAATTGGTTTATTTAAGTTATGTCCTCCTCGTTCAGTTTAGGTAGTTCATATGTCTCTAGAAATTTGTTGATGTCTTCGAGGTTTTCTGTTTTGTTGGAGTATAGATTTTTGAAATAGCTTCTAATTATGTTTTGTATTTCACTCGTGTCTGTTGTGATGTTTCCTTGTTCATTCCGAATTTTAGTAATTTTGAGTTTTCTCCCTCTTTCTCTTTGTTAGTGTGGCTAAGGGTTTATCAATTTTATTTATTTTTTCAAAGAACCAACTATTTATTTTGTTAATTTTTCCAATTGTTTCTTTTGTTTCAATTTCGTTGATTTTGGCCTGATTTTAACTATTTCCTGTCTTCTACTACTTTTGGTATTGGTCTGCTCTTCTTTTTCTAGCGCTTTGAGCTGTAGTGTTAAGTCGTTTATTTGTTGATTTCTACTTCTTTTTTTGAAAGCGCCCCATGAAATAAATCTTCCTCTAAGTACTGCTTTCATAGTGTCCCAGAGATTTTGATATGATGTGTCTTTGTTCTCGTTTACTTCTAAGAATTTTTTTATTTCCCTCCTGATGTCTTCTGTTATCCATTCATCATATAATAGTGTATTATTTAGTCTCCAGGTATTGGAGAAGTTTCTGTTTTTTATTCTGTCATTTATTTCTAATTTCAATCCATTATGATCTGATAGAGTACAAGGTAGTATCTCTATCTTCTTGTATTTGCTAACAGTAGCTTTGTGGCATAAAATATGGTCTATTTTAGAGAAGGATCCATGTGCTGCTGAGAAGAAAGTGTATTCGTTCTTTGTTGGATGGTATATTCTATATATGTCCATTAAGTCTAAATTGCTGATTGTGTTGTTGAGATCTATAGTTTCTTTATTCAATTTTTGTTTGGACGATCTATCCAGTGGTGAGAGAGGTGTGTTAAAATCGCCTAGTATTATTGTGTTGTGGTCTATTTGATTTCTGGAATTGAGAAGGATTTGTTTGACGTACGTGGATGAGCCAATGTTCGGGGCATAGATATTTATGATTGTTATGTCTTGCTGATTTATGCTTCCCTTAAGCAGCATGTTATGTCCTTCTTTATCCCTTCTGACTAGTTTTGGTTTGAAGTCCACATTATCTGTGATGAGGATGGATACTCCAGCTCCTTTGCTGTGTCCATTTGCATGGTATGTTTTTCCCCATCCTTTCACCTTTAGTCTATGGGTGTCTCTTTCTATGAGATGAGTCTCTTGCAGGCAGCATATTGTTGGATTTTTCTTTTTAATCCAATCTGCCAGTCTGTGTCTTTTGATTGATGAATTCAGGCCATTAACATTCAGGGTTATTATTGTGATATGATTTGTATTCCCAGTCAATTGACTCATATTTGTTTTTGACATGATTTGGTTTCTCCTTTATTTGGCAATTCCTTTAGGCTAGCGCCTCCTGTTGCTGATTTGCATCGTTGTTTTTCATCTCTTCCTCATGGAATATTTTGCTGAGAATGTTCTGTAATGCTGGCTTTCTTTTTGTAAATTCCTTTAGCTTTTGTTTATCATGGAAGGATCTTATTTCATCGTCAAATTTGAAGGTAAGTTTGCTGGGTATAAGATTCTTGGTTGGCATCCGTTTTCTTTCAGGGCTTGGTATATGTTGTTCCAGGCCCTTCTAGCTTTTAGGGTCTGGATTGAAAAATCTGCTGATATTCTTTTTGGTTTCCCTCTGAATGTAATTTGATTCTTTTCTCTCGTGGCCTTTAAAATTCTGTCTTTATTTTGTATGTTAGGTATTTTCATAATAATGTGCCTTGGTGTGGGTCTGTTGTAATTTTGTATGTTTGGAGTTCCATAAGCCTCTTGTACTTGGTTTTCCATTTCATTCTTCAGATTTGGGAAATTTTCTGTTATTATTTCATTGAATAGATTGTTCATTCCTTTGGTTTGTTTCTCTAAGCCTTCCTCAATCCCAATAATTCTTAAATTTGGCCTTTTCATGATATCCCATAATTCTTGTAGATTCTGTTCATGATTTCTTACCATCTTTTCTGTTTGGCCAACTTTGCTTTCAAGATTAAATAATTTGTCTTCAATGTCTGAGGTTCTGTCTTCCAGGTGTTCTATCCTATTGGTTATGCTTTCTATGGAGTTTTTAACTTGGTTTATTGTTTCCTTCATTTCAAGGATTTCAGTTTGTTTTTTTTTCAGTATATCTAACTCTTTATTGAAATGATATCTTGCTTCCCGTATTTGGTCTTTTAACTGTTGATTGGTGCGATCATTTAATGCCTGCATTTGCTCTTTCATCTCCTCCTTCAATGCCTGTATTTGCTCTTTCATCTCCTCATTAGCTTCCCTGATCGTTTTAATTACGTACATTTTGAACTCCCTTTCTGACATTTCTTCTGCTGTGCTGTCATTGGGTTTTATTGATGTAGTATCTAGGTTTGTTTGGGACATTTTCTTCCCTTGTTTTCTCATATTGGTCAGTTGTCAGTGGGACCCTGAAATATTGCAGTTTTCCGCTATTGGCTTATAGTGTCCCGGTAGATTTCCAGTGTATCACCTCCCAGCCTTCAGTAGCCTGATGTCTTGGAGGAATCTGATAAAGCAGCTCATCTGAAGAAAACTGCCCCTAGCCCCCTACTGGTTCCACGGTTTGGAACTGGCTCTGTGCGGAAATGCTCTCACTGTGGGCCTGCACCGTGCAGCTGGCCGTGTGGGAGGAGCCCACTGCCGGAGTGTGGAAGTCTACCTTGGGAAGACTCTAGCTGCCCTGCCCGGCTCCAATAAGCCACCTCTATCTGGGCCTGCCACCCGGGCCGAGCTTTACCCAGTGGGCAGACTCACCCGTGGCTCTATTTCAGTCCGAGTCTCTCAATGCCTCCCCTTCTTAACTCCTGGGTTCTGGAGTGACTGGGGGTGCAGTCTCCGTCTAGGCCGCCATCTTGGATCGCCCCATGAAGAGAGCCTGCAGCCGGAGTGGGCAGAGCCGCCTGAAGAGGTCTCTGGCTGCCCTGCCCTGATCCCAGAGGCTGCTTGTGGATCGAAGCTCTCCGTTGGTTCGGGGACTTGTGGCTGGTTCTATGTAGAAAGCCTCTCACTGGGCGGTCTCGTCCGAGAAGCTAGCCTTGAAAGGCACCTCCCACCGCAGGGGTCCAGGCTACTTGGGGAAGTCTCTGGCTGTCCTATCCTGGTCCCTGAATCTGCTTGCGTGCCGGAGTACGCTGCGTTGCACTGGCTCCGGGACTCGGAGCTTGTTCTGGTCAGAAAGGCTCTCACCAGCGGGCCAGTTCCGTTCCGAGAACCTGGAGAAGCTGGCTGTGTGGGTGGGGCCCACCGCCGGAGTGTGCAGGGCTGCCTGTGGAAGACTCTAGCTGCCCTGCCCGGCTCCAATAAGCCACCTCTATCTGGGCCTGCCACCCGGGCCGAGCTTTACCCAGTGGGCAGACTCACCCGTGGCTCTATTTCAGTCCGAGTCTCTCAATGCCTCCCCTTCTTAACTCCTGGGTTCTGGAGCGACTGGGGGTGCAGTCTCCCTCTAGGCCGCCATCTTGGATCGCCCCTCTATATACCACAGTTTCTTTATCCATTCGTTTATTGAAGGGCATCTGGGTTGGTTCCACAATCTAGCTATTGTGAATTGAGCAGCTACAAACATTGATGTGGTTGCATCACTGTAATATGCTGATTTTAAGTCCTTTGGATATAGGCCAAAGAATGGGATAGCTGGGTCAAATGGTAGATCCATTCCAAGTTTTCTAAGGAATCTCCACACTGCTTTCCAGAGTGGCTGTACTAATTTGCAGCCCCATCAGCAATGTATGAGTGTACCTTTTTCCCCACATCCTCACCAACACCTATTGTTGCTTGTATTCTTGATAACTGCCATTCTAATTGGGGTGAGATGGAATCTTAGGGTAGTTTTGATTTGCATTTCTCTTATTACTAGAGATGTTGAACAATTTTTTTTTCATATATCTATTGATTGCTTGTAGATCTTCTTCTCATATATCACCTTTAAATAGAAGGTTCTGGGTGATGTTGACCTCAACCACATAATAACCCACACTATCAGCTCTTCTCTTTCCCATAACAACTTATTATAGCTTGTGCATGAATTCATCAAAAATTAGTCTTGAATCTGCTTATATTTCAGCCTGTACAAACTCACCAATCACTTATCTGCAGCAACGAGGTAGATAAATGCACCTCAAGTCATCCCAATTATAAAAATGATTTAAAATTCGTGTAGGAGGTTTGAAGAAGAAAACAATGAGTTACTTCTTTATATCTAGGATAAAATGTAACTTTAAATTGTAGTAATAAGTAAAAGGGGAAACTATCAAATTATGAATATCAGAAAACATAAGAACAAGGCTCCATGAATATCTGATATGCAATTCCTAAATCATTCAATTCACTTACATCTACTATGTATCCAGGAACTCTGCTAAGGGATGAATGTATGACAGAGAAGCCTAGTATGGTCTTTATCCATATGATGGAGTATGCATTTTCATTCCTTCAACCTTAAGTACTTACTCTGTGCCAGATACTAGGTTAAGACCCCAGATAGACCAAGCCATACCTCCTTCCAGAGGGACTTCTGACAAGATCAATAGAAACAAGTAGATGACTACACAAAATTGGGTTACTCTACTTCAAGGATTTCTCCAACAGGCCCTATTACTAATAAAGTGACTATACACAGAGCCTAAGCATCTGAGTAAAGGGAGACACTTGGATACATCTGTTCTAACAAAATAAACAAATAAATAAATAATGAACTAGAACAATTTTGGTTCCCCTAGAAGCAGATCTACAGAAACCAAATCAAATAAGTTTTCAGGACCATTTTTTCTTTCATAGTATGATATGTAACATTTGAAAGTATATATTAGTCCATTTTTTATTACCATCACAAAATTCCCAAGAAAGACTACTTTATAAAGAAAAAAGGCTTCTTTTGGCTCATAATTCTGGAGGTACAAGGTCTAAGGGTTTCATCTAATGATGGCTGCCTTGCTGGCAGAGTGCTGAAGTGACACTGAGCATGAGATAACAAGAAATAAAGAATAAGTATGCATAAATATAGCTCTTTTTATGAAATCATCAGGCTCTAATCATGGGGGCCCTGCCTTAAAAACCTTATCAAATTCTAACCCTTCCCAAAGTCCCCACCTTTGACAAAAATTTTTTAAAGCAGAATGAAATAAAATATAAGACAGTGCTGGAATTGAACCACAGGAGTAAATTATATCATAGTCATTAAGGAAGAAGGGAAAAAGGAGGGCTAAGAATTGCAAAAAACAAAGTGAGAAAAACTGAAAAGAAAAAAATGAATGAATCAGAATGTAGGTGATGGGTTTAGGAAGGTTCATTACAAAATTCTTACAATTTTTATCTTCAAAATTTTTCATTGGTATGTTAGAAATAAGAATAAATTACATTTTGTAAATCTCCTAGACAAGCAGAAAATAAAATAATGAGAGTAAAGGTATATATGTCCTACTTGAGATAGTAAGATCACTGGCTCACTGGGTTTGGAAAACCATAAAACCTCACTGGGCTTCTTTAAAAGCTGGCTCAGAAGACCCTAATCCTAAAGCTTAACTGTTCCTGTAACTCCATATAGACAACATTGAGAGCACTTACAACTCAGGCCCAATCTCAAATTTCAGTTATTAAAATTCCATAAATTCTATAAGAATAGTTTATTATAAAAATAGGACAGTGAGTATCTTTTTATAGACAAAAAAATCCTTTAAATGATAACCATAAACAAGGAGAACCTCAGTAAACGTCAAACTTTAATATCCCAAATTTGGATTTCAATACTGCACTCTATATTTTTTCCAAATTAGTAGAAAAATATAACTGCTATCATTAAGTAGAAGCTAGAAATCATGTGGATTTTATGTGAACAATGGGGCAACTTAAATATAGGTGTAAGTGAAACAGACCAGTTACTTTTCCACAACCCAAAGAAAGCAATTAGCAGATTTTTGACTATTTCACCATAAGCCAATTTCTGAAACAACAGTGTTTTGAATTAGTAAAAGAACATTTTTGTAGTAACTAGAAATATTTTTCTACTATCAAGAATACTTATGGAATAGCTCAAAAGAAATACTGCATTTAGTATTTGAGTTGAATGTGATTACTGGCTTAAAAAAATTAAAAAGCCTATCAATAGAAAAATCACCCTTCTTAAAAAAATACTAATAATACTATAAAAACTTTCAAAAACCAAAACTAAGAAATCAGAGTGAGACAGGAAAATGAGAACAAACTGATAACATTTAGAACCTAAAAAAGATGGGCACAAAATAAACAAGAATATCAGAAAAGTTGAACATTAGACAATGCATAATGAAAAAGACTCATTAGAAACACATGACATGCTGTTTCTGAAGTACGGTCATCAAAGTATGAGCTTTATTTTCCTTAGTTACTTGGCTAACTCACATTTTAGCCTATTATCTAATATTTCTTCTTATTTATTTCCCTTAAATACTTTCCATAAGAACCATATCGTTGCCCTATTTTAGAATGGCACAAGAATCTCATTTGGGTTCAAAGGGATATACAATAGGAAATTAAAAAAAAAAAAAGTTCCATAAGTGAATATAATGCATCCAACACAAATCACCTCAACAAATAAGAACCAACAACATGATTTTTCTTTGATCAGGGTTGAGAGTAGAAAGCAGTAAGTTTTTCTCAAAATGACCATGGGCACTAGACCCCAAAGGGACAAAGATGGAAAGGGATGGTCAAAAAATGTTAGACTGAAAAATATAATGTAATAAACAAACTTATGGCCATCCCAGGAACTGCTGCTATTCTTTATAAAAACATAAAAATTAGAAACACAGGCTCTAGCAGGAGGGAAGCACATTAGGGCTCTGATTAGTCTGTCAAAAATAAAACCTGTCCAAACTATGGTTGAAAGATTTGGAAGGCTGCCCACAGCCCATCTATGGCAGCTGCAAGTCCACAGGGAGCTCAACCAGCAGTAGTGCAGACTCAGTCCTAGATAAAGATACAAGCCAGATGAAAAGATTTATACAATTTAAGATGAAAGCAACAATAAAAACCTCCTTTGGAATGAGTGGTTGGGGTCCTTTAAACTTAAAAGCACAAGTCCATCTACACACACACGTGTGCACGCACTTGTTGCAATAGCAACAAAGTCCAAGGGGGAATACAAATAAAATAAATAAATAAGTAAATAAGTACTGCCAAGAGGCCACAGGACAATGAAGCTCATGCTGTGTAGCCTGGAGACTAAGGCAGATGGAGCACAGCACTATCCAGACTCAAGTGCCTGCTGCAAAGAAAGTCCAGGGATTATAATGAGTCTCTGATGAGTATTATAGCACATAAGGCTGGAATGTAATTTAGATTCCTCACTACACATAATGCCTTGTTCTGATTTTGCATAGTTGCCCATGTAATAGAAGATCCTGTTTAAGATACAAGGGAATTTTGATACCTGTGAAATTCATCAATATGCAATGCTCTGAAGTTACTATGTATTTGTCAATCATAGCATTCAAAATTACTCATGGAAGCATAAAATAATGTAAAACAATTTTTAAGAATGCTAAAAGCAGACACTTGAAATAAAATAAATGATCCCAACTATATAATTCCAAAAAAGCATGAGAAGTTGGGGAAATTTTTTTAAAAAACTTAAAATATCACCCTATTATTATTATTTTGTATAAATATTTTTAGGTACTTGACCAGTGAACCAGTGAGAGTCAGTGGCTTTTAAATAAAATAGAACACAGCATTATGTGACATTCTACCAATTTTACTTATGACTCTTTAAATGAGTCAATATATTAAAAAGTGGGATATTAGAAATAGATGTATATATGAACAGAACAAAAGGAAACTTGTGTTTTAAAAATGTCTACAAATTCTTTAAAAGGCATAGTCTTCAAAAGGTGGAGTCTAATACCCCTCTCCTTCAGAGGTGATTGGAACTTAAGTTTCTTTCTGCTAGCAAACAGAATGTGATGCTGTGACTTCTGATTCTAGACATGAATGGCTAGCTTCTTCCTCTGGGATCACTACCTTCTACACAAGCCAGCAACCCTGTCACTAGAATATCCAGCCTCACTAGAGGTCCCTGTGAATGGAAACTGAATCCAGCACTCACTCACCAGCAATATGAGTGAGCTACATTCAAGGCAGACTCCCCAGACTCAGTTAAGCCTTCAGATGACTGTTGGGCTTGGGGTGAAATCTGAACTCCAACTCCAACCTTACCAGAGACCCTGAACCAGAACTATGAAGCTGAGCTGTTCCTAAATTTCTGATTTATGGGCACTGTGAGAGACAATAAATGTTTTAAGCCACTAAGTTTGTGGGTAATTGTTTTGCAGAATTAATTAATATAATATTAAACTCAGAAAAAAAAACTTATGGACACAAAGAAACTTGGCATATGAAAAGTCAACATTCACATTGGGAGGAAAGGAAATAGAATTAACAAATGATTTTGAAAAAGTTAATCAAAATTTGGAGGGGGGACATCAAGACTGGACATTTATTCAACTCATTATAAGAAAATAACTTTCAGATAAGTTAAACATTAAATGTAATAAGTGGAATATGAAAGTAATGAAAGAAAATAAAGGCAAACAATCTTTTAAAGGTAGAAAGAGGCCTTTTGAAACATTTAACAAAAAACAGAACATTAAAAAAAATTGATGGAATTAACTATATATAAATCAGAAAGTGCCATAAATAAGGTTCAAAGACTATCATCATGATATAAAAAATTCCCAACATACGTTAATAACAAAAGCTCAATATCTCTCAAATTATACAATCCTTATAAATTATTTTTAAAAGTTCTGAAAGAAAAGGGAATTGAAGGCCAGAAAAAGCATTCCATCAAAAGTAAAATATGGATAATATATAAAAATATAAAGATGTTAAGACACGCTAATAATAAAATGAATGCAAATTATAAAGTATCATTTGTTTGTTTTTGCCTATCAGATTGGCAAAGTTTTTAAAAACTGACAATATTTAGTGGGGGAAAATAGAATCTATCATGCTTTCCCAGGAATAGAGATGAGTATAATCTTTACTGAATGGAACGTGGCATTATGTACCAAAACGTTACATGAACAAACTCTATGATGCAGAGTCCACTCCTAGGAATTTCTTTCACATTTTCAAAGATATAATTAAGGATTTTCAATGCACCATTACTTATAACAGTGAAAGACTTAAAACAACCTAGACAGCCACAAACATATAAATTAATTGTGGTATGCATACAATGAAATAATCTGGAATCATTAAAAATTACAATGCATAGTTGCATTGCTTGACAATGTCTTGAAAATAAGTTGGAAAACTGTCCATGGAATATGAACCCATTTATGTGAAATTTTTTACACATCATCATCATTATCATCATTGCCTTGGAAAGAGGGCAGATGATGAAAAAATATGAACCAAAATGATAATACTGTAGTCAAAGCAATAGGGAATACACAGATGTGAGTGATGGGAACATAAGGTTAAGGGAATAATTCTATAAACTGGGCTCACTGTTCTGACCCCCCCACAAGCTTTCTTTTGAAAAGCAATTTACCTACAGTCCTATGTGGCTTAAGTCAATAGGATATGTTACATTCCTCAGCAAATAACCTGTTATCTACAGGAGAAATGCAAGCCTGCAATGCCAATAAGAACACCACAAGTTACCCTGAATAAGGGGTACTTTTATGACCCTTACACAGACCATCCAGAACTCAGGGAAATAAGGATAATTCCCCCTAACCATAAAATCTATAAGAACAGGTTCCAATTAGAACCAGTCAGCATAGGCCAAAGTGACCCAGAGTATTCATACACAATGGTGACTTGAAAGTCTGATGTCATCCTGCTCTCAGCCAAAAGTCAAGAGGTGGACTTGGGCAGGACTCTGGAAACTTCCTGGGACCCCAACAAAACTAGAGGTAAGAGGGGTATGCCATCGTATTCCTCTCTGGGAGGACCCACTCTCTCCTTAAGAGTACCCCCTTTTTCCTTTCCCTATCCCTTCTAACAAACTCATGGCTGCTATTCTGAGCAACATGCCTGAAATCTTTCTGGCACAATCAGAACAGGTGAAGAAAGGACTTCTGAGGCTGCCTCAGTTCCATGGCAGGCCCTTGCACTATAACAAATGGTCTTTTACTTTCTTCTTTATATTTTTCCACATTACTTAAATCTTTAAGTTTTATCTTTCTTTACTAAAGCAAAATCAATGAGTTTTTTTTCCTGTTACAACAGATATTTTTAACATAAATTGACACAGGCAGAAAAACAATAACAGCAAATGTGAATGTTTTGGTGGTTTTTATAGAATTCCCCAGTATGTGAAGTCTTCCATCCAATCAAGAGCAAGTTTTCACACAATTAATGGGAAAGCCCCCTTTAGGCATCAAGACTTTCCACTGTTAAGCTGAGGAAAATGAGAGTGCAAATGAAAGAATGGGAAGATATTTTTCTCCCCTCTGTTTAAAATAAAACAAAATTGACAAATCAACATCTTGGAGCAGATTTTTAGCTTGGGTGATCTTCGTTTGTATAAGAAGTAGAAGATTTTAAAGGACCTACAACTCAAAGGTCACCAAGATTTAAGACGAAGATTGACTTTGATGTGGAGTGGGTGCAAAAAACAGTGGAGAGTTGTTTACAATAGCTACTTTCTTCATTCTGTTTAGAAAACACCACTGGTTTCCAATGATCTGTTTGTATCCCTATTTTCCTCATAGGTCTTTAATTTATTTTTATAGGATGATTTTGATTCTTGCATTTTCAAGAATGCATACATATATGGCATTTATAACAGAGATGTTTCTATTATTCTGAATAAAATGCAAAACTAGAAACATTCAAAAAGAAAAGAAAGAAAGGAGGGAGGGAAGAGAAGGAAGAGAAACAAGGAAAAGGGAAGAAAATCTTTACCATTCATTTTCCTTCAATGATAGTTTCTAATGAATAATATTAGATACAGGGCAAAACAACCTCATTAGTATCCTTTATTTACACATTTTGATTATGTGTTTTATATACACACACACACACGCACTTCTTTTTAGAAGTGATGTTTGTCCCACAGACACTAAAAATCTAAACAAAACAGAGAATTAAACAGTAATCAACTGTGGGAGGAGGACTAATCCAATTAAATTCTGAACAAAGTATTTGATGGTACAACCTAAGTGGGAAGAGGGAGAGAAATGCATACAATTAAGGAAATAATTCTGAAGGTATTTTAGATACATAGTAGAATATAGCAAATGAGTAAAGGTGTCAGTTGGGTTCTCGCTAAGAAAAAGGGAAACATAAATACATAGGGAAGAGTTCAAGGAATGCTCAGAGGCCCTAAGGCAAAACACCAAAAATAGGATCAGTATATCCAGCAACCAGCTCCCAGGTTCTAATGCCAAACCCCAATTTAAGGAACAAGAGTCCTTTAACAAAAAGACTGATTCTGGGGCTAAGACAGGGAAGATAATAACATAAACCTTGACTGTCTTATGTCACAAGCAAATAAACACTCGGGGGAAAAAAATGGAAACAAAAGAACACGGGAGCTTGCTTGAAGGTGTTCCCACTGGTTAGATGTGGGAAAAGTTGATCACTTAAAGTTAGTAATGACTACAAAGCATTGAAAAAGAGCCCCGAATTTGCTTATCCACTGAATTTCAGCAATATCAAATAGATGTTTTTCTTCAAAAGGAAAATTAAGTAACAACAATTTAATTGTGTATAAGTAATTAATATGATTTAAAAATTTTGGGGGGCTGGGGAGATAGCTCAGTCGGTAGAGTGCTTGCCTTGTAAGCACAAGGCCCTGGGTTCGATCCCTAGCACCCAAAAAAAAAAAAAAAAAGAAAAAAAGAAAAAAAAAAATTTTTGTAAGCTAAGTGAAATGAAACACAAAATAATATTGCAGCTAGGCACAGTAGCAAACAACTATAATCCTAGTGACTCAGGAGGCTAAGGAAGGAAGATGGCAAGTTCAAAGTCAACCTGGATAATTTGGCAAGATCCTGGCTCAAAATAAGATAAAAATAGGGCTAAGGATATAGCTCAAAGGCAGAATGCTCCAGGGTTCAAGCACCAATACAACAACAATAAAAATATTAATAGTAATAAATTGCAAAATATTATTTTAAAATAAGTTCCTTTTGTGATCATTCTCAGATATATCAGTTAAAATGAACTCTCCAGGCAGGGGCAAAAAAAAAATCTTTACAATTCATAAATTATTCTTCTACACTAACTCCCAAAGAAATGCCAAGCTGAGTTCATTTTTCATTGTTCTTTAAGTAATAATATATCTACATATCCAACTGTTTAATGAAAAAAACAGAAAGCTGATGAATTTGAAGATTATGTAAAATATAGAATGTTTTATTATCATTAGTACTAGTATGCAATGGGTGGACCCTCATAGCTTCATTAAAAAACACCTGATGTTGAAATTATCTGAAGCTAAAGGACACGTTGGGAGAAGCACAGAAATCATGACCAACAAAAAACATTTGAACTGGCATCCCTTTCGGTTTTATTTACTCCTTTCACATCAAAAACATTTATTGGGGCTGGGGAGATAGCTCAGTCGATAGAGTGCTTGCTTTGCAAGCACAAGGCCCTGGGTTCAATCCCCAGCACCACAAAAAAAAAAAAAAAAAAAAAAAAAAAAAAACATTTATTGAAGAACTGTCAGGTGTCAGACATCATACCAGTTTCTATACTGAAAGAATTAAGACACATCTGTGTATCTATAAAGATACTGAACATTACACATTGTTCTTTTGAATTATTCTAGCCTTATAATAAGGTTAAGAGGGTCATGAAAAAATGAAGAAAGATTTTTTTTAAAGAAGAGAGGCAATCAGGGGTGTTAGGGAAAGACAAACTATACAGTACTCTATACTCTGATTCTTGTACTCTCAGAGAATGATTCCGTTATCCAAAATGCTGCCCCAGAGTCAACATGATAGTCACCCAAAGTGCCCTCTCCTGAAAACATACAAAAAAACTTCTGCTTGCAATCTTTCAATTACTCCCAAATCCCTATAGCAAATCAGATTTAACATACAAGGCTAATTATAATCAGATCACTAGTCTCATCATTTCTATCTACTCTTGCATTAGCACATCATGCATCAAGTAAACCTAGCAACATACAATTTCTAGAACTTCCACACTGAAATTTGTCTCTGGACCCTTATAAATGCTCTCCCTTACATCTTCAACATTCTTCCCACATTTCTTTGTTTTTATCCACTCTTATTCATCCCTAAGATTGAAAAATACTGGGAAGTCCAACATGAATCTTTCAGGTTGAGGGACTCTACAGAAAGTTCGCTCTGATTCTCCAAGTCTAAATTAGATGCCCTTTGTATGTGTTTCCATAAAATCCTACACTTCCTCTAATGCAACATTTAACATATCTTATTTTCTCACCTTTACCCTCAATTGACTGTGAATTCTGAGAGGGAAGATTCTCATTCACTGCCCATACTTCAGTGGCTTGTAGTTAAAGTTTCAATGTTCAATATAGTTTATTAAAGAAATTAATTAATCACTTCTAATAACTACTAAAAATTTTAATTATTTTGATAAGCTAACCTTATAATTTCCTCTCCATATAGTCTCTCTATATAACATTCAGAATGTCATGAATGTTACAGAGATATAAATTGAGGGAAAGGCATTGCCCAACCACAGATAACAAATTTTGTGTGTGTATAGTAAGTGTATCCATGCCTGTGCATCTGTCTAAAATCTCCATCTTTCACCCGATTAATTTACTTCTCAGTTGAGTATATTTATGGAGAAAGTATTTTTTAAAGAAATTACACACACACACACACACACACACACACACACACATTGAACTTTAGAAAGTTAATTTTCTTGGTGCTTTTTTTCTTCAGTAAATCATAATAGCCCAGCATTCATTCTTCAAGACAATCAAAATGCTACAGGAGCAAGTAATTTTCATAATGCATTCAACTATAAGGCAATAAGAATTTTTGTTGAATTAACAGTACATTTTTACAAAGTGTTCAGTTTTTTGTTTTTTTGTTTTTTTGTTTTTTTTTTCCTTAAAAGTGATGTTTTTTGATCTGTGCTCCATGATATCCTAAAGATTCCCTGGAGGCTCAAAGGTCAAGGGAAGCATGTCCTAAGTGAGCAGAGCTCTGGATCCTGATCCCTACCCTCTATCAGAGACACTTTGCTTTTTTATCTGTTGATTTTTTTTGTTTTCCTTTCTTTTCTTGCAGTGCTGAGAATGGAACCTGGGGCTTCAAGTATGCTAGGCAAATACTCTACCACTAAGCTCCATCTTCAGCCCCTCTTTCTTTATAAAGAATGGAATTCTAAGCAAAATTTTATTTACAGAAGGGTTTACTATATTAAAATAAGAAAAGGAAAAGGTTAAAAGTAACTGCCTTCAAGAATCAAGGGTGGATTGAGGCTTGCATTATATAATTAAAGCCCAAATGTCTTCCAGATTTCTTGATTAGACTAAATTCATCTCTGTCAGGTTTTTAGGCCTTTATTTGTGAAAAAATGAGAAAAACTATTTAAATGCATAAATATCTTGGTAGAGGGAAAAGTCCTTGGCTTTCAAGAGGTATATTTATTCTCTAATGCAGCTATTTTTTAATTTATTTATCTTATTATGTTTAATGGCATTATTTATGTACCAATCTTCAAGTTAATGATTCATAACACAGAACAGCAAAATAATCTAATTGAACAACAGAAATTGAACAACAGTCTACTGTAAATGCCAGCTACTACTGTTTTATACATTATATACAACTATGCTACCCCACTTTAATAGTTTCTTCCTAAAAAGAGACCATATTAAATGGAAAGGTCCACTGAAGCCACATGTAACTAACAATTTTAGCTACTTTGCAATCAAGAAACAAAAAGGGAATGGGGTTACTGAAATAGGGGTGCTTCATCATACAACTGTCAGAAGACCAGTGGAGAAATTCCATTTACCTGTGAGCCCACCGATGAGTGATGAACTGAAACAGAATTCCCTTCAACAGAAATCTCCTGCCATCCTGTGCACAACAGCATGGAATTATGGAATGGCACTCAACAGGAAGTAACAGAAACACCTGCAATCCAGTCCCTGCTCTGTAACTTTACAAGTTAGGTGAACCTGAAACCTTTAGAGCTGAACACATATAATTATGAGATCTACTGAACTGAGAAGCCACCAATCCAGTTTTCATCTCTTCTGGGAAATCTTATGCGAGCTTTCTAACCTACTCTGGCATTCACTAGCTATACCTTCATTTGGCACTCAATATTGTTACCATTTTATAGTTACATCCATTCTCCTCACATATCCATGTCTCAATCCTTCCTCAATATCCTAATGTTCTTGGAATTTGCTAAGCATTTGCAGGTAGTAAATAAATGTGCTTGTTTAATTATAGTTATGGTTTTTAATACCACTCATTTAAAATGTTGCTAGAAAGTCAGTTTGGTAATATTCTGTCTTATACTCCATTCCTTAAATGTCAGCAATGAATGTAAGGGAGAAAATGAGTGACCAGATTAGACTGTATTGAGAGCCAACAATCCACCTGATAGGAGCATCTCTATGCATGTATCATTTTCAAAGAACCAAGTGTCCATTCCTTTCTAGGGCTACACCTTTCTTCTTCCTCTCACACTCAATATCAAATTAGATACAGTTAAGTCCTAACCATGCCAAAGAATAGGAAATTAATTTCATCTACTTGACCAGGTTATCCCTAAGTTTCTTTGCTCCAACTATGAATGATTCAATGAGTCTAACTTCAGATCTTTACCTTCCATTTGAGAATGGCCCCTCCCTCTCAGTTCTAAAATTGCCTGTCTTCCATGATGTGCCCCATCACCATCAGTATCAATGTACCCACACTCTGAGACCATTTCTGACTTCTGCAGCAATGTTAACATACTCATAAATCTATGTTACTTCCAATGATGACACTGTTAAATTTTGATCTTTACTTAATACCTGTGTTCATTTAATAAAAACACATATCAAGAGGCTGGTTGGGTAGTACAGAAAAAGACACTCATTTGGAAAAGCTTCTAGAGTATTCCTACTTTTGGCGAATAGGGTAAGCATGACTCTATTTGCAAATAAGCACCAATAATAAATAAAATTAAATTATTTTCATACTAGCCACCAAAAAGTCTATTGTTCCTGTTTTTTTTTTTTTCATTTTAATCAATAGCTTAGAAGCCTTGAAGATAGTCCTCTAAATTCTCCCATTTTGTAAGAAACTTATTTTTATTGTCTGAACAACATTAAATAATATTAGTGTCACATGGTTATTACAGTAAATGGCTTAGAAAGAAACTCCAGTAACAATTTTGATAGGTTTTTAACAAATATATGAGGCTAGACAAAATTATATGAACCATACAGAAATTTTAAGCAATTTAGATTAGTGTCTATCAGTTTTGAATAATAAAGTTTTTCAGAATCTAATGTAGCTTTGTTGCTCAAAAAGGCTTAGCATATTACTCAAAAACCTTTCCTAGCCAAAAATTAGTTATCCAAATTCAAAAGTGGCAATTTTACTTCCTCATATCAAATAAAAACAGTCATAATAAAACAAGATGAAATCACAAATGAAAGGTCAATTTTAAAAGTGACACATGTGTTAAAGACACTTTGGGAAATACTTAAAACATTATTTTTCCTTGGCCAAAAGGATACCAACATTTTGCTATATTTAGGGTTTTAACTTCAATAAATATTAAATAGTCACGTAAAATTTTTGATTAATAGTACAGTAAGATTTTGTTCCATTTTTAATAAAGTTAGTGATTAACCATTAACAAAATCAGTAAAACTTATCTTCCTCAAGTTATGACCAAATCTACAAATAGAAGAAGCATGAGGGAAAACAAAAAACAATAAGTAACACTGTTAAACCAATGAAATTTTAAAAATCGGGCCAGCATATAATATTCATTTTGTGTTGTCTAAAATATTCCATCACTGTATTAAAGAGAGCAAAATATTTTGTTATTCCTAATTAGTTCATTTAATCACTACATTTACCTTGTATGTATCCCCCATTTTAAAAGACGTAAACTGGTGCTGAGTGTTTACTTTTCCTGGGGTCATACACATCGTAAATAGCAGAGCTACATCCAGACTTTTTAACCCAATGACCTGTGTGCCTAAGGACTATGCTGTCTCCAAGTTATTCACCACTCCCAATAAACACAGGGCAGAATGGATTACTGATTTCATAAATGCTACTGCAGCATTTAGAAGCGACTTAATTGGATTTAAAAAAAAAAAAAAAAAAAAGCACTAGACAGACAATTCAACCCACTATTGAAAAAGTAAATATGCTGCCAAGCATGGTAGCACACACCTGTAATCCCAGCAGTTCAGGAGGCTGAGGCAGGAGGATTGCAAGTTCAAAGCCAGCCTCAGCAACTTAGTAAGACCCTAAAGCAACTTAGAGAGATCCTGTCTCTAAATAAAAATATAAAAAAGGGGGCTGGGGAGATAGCTCAGCTGATAGAGTGCTTGCCTTGCAAGCACAAGGCCCTGAGTTCGATCCCCAGTACCACAAAAAAAAAAAAAAAAAAAAAAAAAAAAAAAAAAAAATATATATATATATATATATATATATATATATAAAGGTTGGGGATGTGGGGCTCAGTGGTTAAAAAAAAACTAAATACTCAAAGTCTCATTCAAATGAGGGAGGGTTGAGAAAGCACTAGATTTATACACAACATCAATTAATAGAAAAATATAATGAGCTGTGTTTGAACTTACTGAGTATTAAGGCCCTTATTACGGTACTTGGTTTCAGCCCACTCAATTGCCATTTAGAAGATGAAATTCCAATGCTGAAACAAAAGAAAGCTGAAAGACAGGTGCATTCCAAAACATGTTCCCTTTTGTAATTTTTCTTCTCCATATATTACCTGGATCTTTAAACACTCAAGTAGGAGCTAAAGCAATTCAACTGTATATATAAAATGTAAAATTGGAAATGCCAGAAAATCAACATGACCTTTCAAGTGTAACATTTCCCACAATCGTTTAGCTAATACTAGAAAAACATTTTACAGTGTTTAAAGCATAATCTTCACATGTAATATTTTCAGCAAATATAAAAGCAAATACAGAACAAAGTACTTAAAAATCAACCACATATTTAAACTCTAACTGGAATTAAGTTTAAACTACCACTTCTTCTGCAATAGTTACACTGCCTATTAAACATTCATAACCATATTAATATGGTATACTTTTCAAATACAAAACTGATATAACCATACCACCCTATCCCAGTCATCTCTTATTAGTATAATAAACTGACCCTCAACTTGCCCATATTAATTTGACAACAAAAATTTGCTGTTATGCTGGGGATGTAGCTCAGTGGCAGAACACTCGCCTAGTATGGAAGGACCTGTACTTGATACCCAGTTCTGCAAAAAAAAAAAAAAGTGTGTGCGTGTGTGTTGGAGAAAAGAGACAAGGCTGAGCCCCTTCTGTGGCACAAGACCACCCTTAATTAATCCCAAGGCACTAGCTTCAAAAGCATATTTTCTAACCAGCCAGATACCTCGTTCAAAAATACTTTTAACAAAGATAAAAATTACATAGTTGATGGTATTACCATAAAATTAAATTTTGTATGAGAACAAATATAATTTTTATATATTCAGATCTAATCATACATTTGATAAAAGCAACAGATATGCAAATCAATGCTAACAGATGTCAAACTTTCCCAAAGACATAATCTCCCCTTCAAATAAACCACCATTCTTAAATTTTTTTATTCTATAATCAAATAGTAATACTTTAGAATGTATCTTTTTTTTCTCCTTTGAGATTATTTCCAAAAGATGCTAAAAAGAAAATACTTTTTCTCAGACTTCTCTTTTCCTAGGAGGAGAAACAAATTAGCAAGACAAAATCAAAATTCACCTCGTCCCCTTTATTAAATGCTATGAATACATAAATCCTGTTGGTTTTAATACCTATGAACAAGGAAGAAGAAGAAATCAAGGAAACAAACTGAGCGATTTAATACCTGGTGAAAGAATAAATTCTATCTTTAAATTGAGTACAGTTCCTATCAACTTTGTGGATTCCATTCATTTTCTTAACGAGGAAAAGAGCAAAGTTAAAACATAAAGAGAAAAAACAGTCAAACATCAACAAAGAAACTAAATTAATCACCTCACCTGTCACAGAGGAAAATCAATAAGGTCCAGTAAATTTATATATGCAGATTTCTTAGGGAAAAACTTTGGAATAAAATGTCTTTAACTTTACTCGACATTCTCCTCCACTGCATGGAAGAAAGCTAGGAAAAGATGACCCCTGTGGCAGGGGGCAAACAGGGCTGGGCTTACTGTAGCACAGCAGCAAAACCACAGGAGAGAAGCTTTGCGGGAGGAGAGAATTACGTTAAGCATACATAAAAATAATGTTCACTAGCATTTAATCAGGAAACGAATATAACTGGCTACCCTAAATATAAAACAGGCAGAATCAGCATGGCAAGAACAAAACAGAAGAATTAAAGGATTCCTGAGAATGGTTCACATTCCAAAGAAAGTAAGAATGAGACAAACTCAAGTAAGAAAAACACAAAAAAACTCAACTAGACAAAAACAAGCTCTTATTCTGAAAGAAACAGAATAACATAAAGCACTAAGAACAAAAACAACTACACCCAGAAACCAGGCTCACACACAGTCTCACAACAGGAGAAAAAAAGGACAACATATTTTATAATCTTAAGAGAAAACCTGAGGTAGGAGGATTGCAGGTTGAAGGCCAGTTTCAGCAACTTTAGTGAATTGCTAAGCAACTTAGATCCTGTCTCTGGATGTAGCTCAGTGGCAAAGCATCCCTGAGTTCAGTTCCCAGTACCAAAAAAAGAGTGTGGTCAGCAGGGGGAACCAAGAGGAAAACAGCCATCTTGTAGGTCAGTTCAGCCCACAGAAGCTTCCAACTCAGCTGCATCCTAATGACAGAATCTCACTGTGGCATGACAGGCATTTCCCTAACCATTAGTGATGCTGAGCATCTTCTCATGTTTATTGACCATTTCTATATCTTCTTTGGAGAAATGTCTATACAAGTCATTTGCATTCTTTTTAATCCTTTTTTGTTTTGTAGGAATTTTTATATACACTGAATATAAACCCCTTAACAGATATATGAACCACAGGGTTTTTTCGAAATTCATTTTTCTTCTCCCTAATTTCTCAGAGTTGGTTATATATAATATAGAAATATATTTTGAGCTCAATGTTTTTATTGTTTTTATTTTTGTGAAATATTCAGAATACCCCAAAGAAGTATA
Organism: Sciurus carolinensis; assembly: GCF_902686445.1. Classification (NCBI taxonomy): domain Eukaryota; kingdom Metazoa; phylum Chordata; class Mammalia; order Rodentia; family Sciuridae; genus Sciurus; species Sciurus carolinensis. The sequence goes on from NC_062220.1 coordinate 72,164,012, forward strand.
CAATGGAAAATAAGACTCTGTCCCATCCCTATTCTCCAGCTACTATGGTCCAATCCCCATGAACATGATCCACTCTCTTACAATTACCTAAAGACATATCCTATATATACAAAAGAAAATACACATCTTAATTCAGTTTTCTCCAAAATAATAACCTACAATACATCCATTATTCTTCACCTTATCCTTTTGACATCATGTCTTGAAGATTACTTCATTTCAGTACATATTTAAACTGTCTTATTCTTTTAACAATTATTAAATATTTCATTGTATGTACCTTATTGATTCAATTCCCTAAGGATAGGCATTTGTTTCCAATTGCTGCCAAGAATATCTTAACTATATATTATTTAAACTAATTATAAGATATTTAGGATATGTTCTAGTGAAGGAATCAGTGATATGTATATTTTAAGCCATGATAAATCCATACACCCCATTAGTAATGAAAATGCCTATATTTCCCTATAACATCAATGATATCCTATATTTTCCTATTTTCTTTGCCAATTATGTTTTAAAAAGTTATCTCATTGAAATTCTATTTTGTATTTCTCTTATTATGAACTATTCATATTCTTCATATCTTTGCTCAGTTTTCTATGCAGTTGTTGGTTTTTTTCCCACTGAGTTGTTGATGCTTTTTGCATATGAACTGCAAATTTCTATTCTATGATTTGCATTTTGATACCATGTTCTTTTATTTTTTACAATACATAATCTTTATGTAGTTAAGTTGTATCATTCTTTTAATAGTTTCTGAGAATCTCTTAATTTCCATCCCCACAATCATCACAGTGAAAATAATCATTACCTTGCAAGTAAATTACAGTTTCTCAATTAGCCTACTCTTCATCATTCCTTCTACATTCCAACAGATGCAATATACTTATTAATTTTCCTAAAACACTGTTTAGCATGTAGGTCTCTGGTCAAAAATCCTTCAATAATTCCTTCCCTACTGTTTAAAGACTACAAACCATACATGATTTATAAACAACTGGATTTAAGATTTAGGTCATCCATAATCTAACCTCAACCTATCTTTCCTATAGTCCCTTCCTATAGCCAGATGGTTTATTCATTGACCTTAAATTTAAGAAGAAATGCACTCCACTGTCTTTGTTCAAACTATGTCCCTTATTTTGAATTTACCTTCCCTTCAATGTTAGTTCGAGTTGGTTTCTATATTCTCTCCCCCACTACTCAAGGTCACCTTGATTCAACAACTGTCTAGAGAGGGCCCATTACATTATACAAAGGTAGAAAATTAAGTTACATCCAGTGAATTTTCAGCTATAGGAGCATATAGCAAAGAGAATGGATAGAGGCCTCTAAACTTTTAAGCAGTATCTGAAAAATGAGAAGCTCTGACCCAGATTAAAAAATGAAATAAAAGCTGTTGAGTCATATCTCCTCTATAATGATTGCTAAATTTTATTCTCCTCATTCTCAACATCCTAACTCAGATAACCCCAAAAGGGAATTGTACATATTCTTTCTTATTTGTTGATGACAACTCCTTTTTGATTCCCCATTTCTACCTTAGGGGTTAGTGGTTGAACAGTTCTTCCTACATCTTTTGTCACAGGATATTCCATCATTCTCTCTTTGACCATACAATGCATTTTGAAAGTAACAAAAAATTCTAAATTAGTAAAAATGCAGAAGTTGAGAATGAAATATAATAATGTCATGCATTCTCAAACTTGGAAGTAAAGTTTTCTTGAACTTAAGTATTATGTCACTGTCCATTCTTCTAAATATTTTAACTAAAGGGACATTTTGATTGAAACTATAACTGAATTTATTACATCATCTGCCTCAGGAATTCAACTTCACAAAGTTATTTTCATTCTTTTGCCCAGAAACTTTCTAAAACAAAGTATATGCCTTCCATGAGAAGACATAAGCAGGTTTAATCGATGAGACATATGCAATAAAAAGAAAGTCATTTTATTCTCAGATATAGCTACATAACCATCTTTCCAGCATATTGCCTTTTTAGCCCCCAATCATTATTTTCTTCTTCATTGTTATGGTTTGGATGTGAGGTGTCCCCCCAAAAACTCATGTGACAGACAGTTTCAAGAAGGTTTAGAGGAGAAACGGTTGGGTTGTAAGAGTCTTAACCCAATCAGTGATTTAATCCCAATAGGGATTAACTGAGTGGCAACTGAAGTGGTAGGGTGTGGCTGGAGGAGATGGAGATTTGGGTTTGGTTTTGGGGTATATATTTGTATCTGGCAAATGAACTCTCTTTACTTCCTGATCACCATGTAAGCTGTTTCCCTCTGCCACACTCTTCCGCTATGATGTCTACCCTCACCTCCAGCCCCAAGGAATTTAGCCAGCCTTCTATGGACTAACACCTCTGAACTGTGAGCCCCTCAAATAAACTTTCTCTCCTTTAAAATTGTGCCAGTCAGGTCATTTAGTCACAGCAGCAAAAAAAGCTAACTAAAACATTTATTATTTGTCTATGAAAACCAAATATTTTTTCTAAAGTTGAAAATATTATGAAGTCTGATTCATTAACCAATTAACTCCTCACATTTTTTGAGTTAAAATTCACATCAGACTTATACGAACAGCTCATATAGTCCTTAAAAATAATCCATGACATGTATTGTGTTTTTTCCATATTTCTAAAAGGAGAACGAAGTTTAGAGACAAAAGTGACTTGGTCCATGCTCACACAGCTGATAGCAGAGCTCCACGTCAATGAAGACTTTCATAGCCCAATTCCACATCTTTTTTCTCTATATATCATCACTTTTGTATCCAGAATGTATATTTAATGCCTATATTTTAAAGTTATATTATAAATGTTTTAGCTGAATATTAATTTAGAATATTAACATAATACAATCACATACCAAATTCTCAAATTATTAATCTTCTAGAGCATTGTTCAGTCTACAGGGCTTCTCTTTGCACATGACAAATAGTGAGACTTAAACACAAGTGTATGGATTTATAATGTGCTTCAAACTATCCTTATATAATAACAATGCTGAATATTACTTAAAAGTAATTGATAGTTATTATTTTAATCTGAGATCAATGAAATTCTTAGTAAAGCAGCTATTAGAGAAATAAGCTCTTGGAAAAATAATTGAAATAATTTGTAAATAATCTGCTGCACCAAGTAAAACTAAAATTAGGTGAAAAAGGCTGCATCCTACATGATTCAAACTACATGACATTCTGGAAAAGGCCTAAAACTACAAGGTAATAAAAAGGTCACAAGAGGGCTGGGGATTATAGCTCAGCAGGTAGAGTGCTTGCCTTGCAAGCACAAGGCCTTGGGTTCAATCCCCAACACTGTTTTAAAAAAAAAAAAATCACAAGAGTTCGAGGGAAAAAAAAGGATGAATAGGAAAAATACTGAATTTTTACAGCACTGAAAATACAACTCAATATGATACTGGGATGAAGAACACAGGTTATTAGACGTTTGTCCAAACCCACAGAATATATAACACTAGGAGTGAACCTTAACATAAACTACTTCAAGTGATAATGACTTGTCAAAGTAAGTTCATCAACTGTAACCACTGCACAAATGTTGACAGTGGAGGCAGCTATGCATATACAGGGACAGGAGAACAGGGGAAGATTCCATACCTTCCATCCAATTTTGCTTATGAACCTATAACAGCTATAAAAAAATAATTTGTCTTTAATTCAGGAAAACATCTGTGGCAACGCTAATCTTTTCCTACCAACTGTTACTTCACAGTCCTCCACTACCATTTACTAATGAACTTCAGTAGCTACTAACCCTAACTTTCAGTGCAGTGCAACTGTTCTTTGCACACCCACTGCTACTTGCAATATTTGTTCTGCAAAAGACAGGGAAGGAGTTAGGTACTGAAAAGAGATGAAGAAGGTAGGTAGTGGCCAAGGAAGCAAGGAATTCCTCAAGGAAATCAGTAGGAAAATCTGCAGGAGAGAGTAAAAAAAAAAGAAAAAAATTCCAAATTGCTCTGAATTTGTTTACTGATCCACATGTTGAGAATATCATACATAATAAAATGATCCTAAAATAAAAACTGTGATATTATAAACATTTCCCTTCTTCAAAAAATGTCTCTACTATATACAATTATAAAACTAGAACTTGATAGTGTTTACAGTATATCCTCCAGCTACAAAGCAAGATGATTTTTCAAAAGGTAACCTTAATGCTACATTTTTCAAAACAAAGATAGATAAAAGTATGTGTGTCAAAGTGTCATTACAAAGACCTGTTTCAGAATAAACTTTTGGAGAAAATTGCAAAGATTAAATTTTTATGATTTATTACATGAAAGAAAGTTGTATACTTTTATCTTCTGGGTATTCTAAATTCAAGAAGCCAAAATCAAGTTATGTAGTTACCAAAACAAGCAGAAGTTCAATGAGGTTTTGAAAGTCACATAAGAATGATTGCTGGGGGTATATGTATTTGCATGCTTGAGAAGGTCAGACTAAGGATGTAGCAGTCCAATCCTCTGAGTCATTTAAAATAGGTGAAGGGCTCTAATGGCAAACCAGGGACCTATGAAAGATGGATCTAGCAGGAACCACCAACACCACCACCATCTGAGCAAAATATAACCCTTTATTTGAAATTTCAGAGGAGGCACAAGAGCTGGAGGGATGCTAGCTATTCCAATTCAGTTCAGCAAATACTGCTTAAGTACCAATGAAGTCCAAAGCCTTGGGTTACAGGTGCTGTGGGACAGAGAAAAGAGTAAGACACAGCTTCTACCTTAAGAAGTTTCCAATCTAACATGTGGAAAGACAAGTCCACAAAATAACTCTAATCCAGGCAAAATCAAGCAAATGACGAGAGAGATACAAAGAATAAGACATTTAGAAGTTTCACCAAGGAGATAGACTCTCTAGGATGACACATCAAGATATTATTCAGCTGGTGAATAAAAGGTTCTTGCTACCATCACTATTATTTCTAATTTTCTCCCATTCAACATACTACTTTTATACCACTGGATGGTAAAAGCTTGAAAAACACACTTTGGCTCTAGCCTTATTAGTAAAGGAGTAAAATTTTTTAAAACACAAAATAAAGATAGAAGATAAAATAATTTTTTTAACAAGAGAAGAAAGACTTGGAGACTTGGAGCAGGCATAATGTCAACATGGCATAAAGCAAACTAATTCCACTTATATTCAGTCTCAATTTTATTAGTCAATAATGATGTTCATATAAATTCTTAAATTAACCTCAAAGCATTTCTATGCCAGGCAGAGGTTATCCTCTCATGTAGCCAATCCCCCACAAGAGGATTTCCCCAGTGATCCTTACCTTATGCCCTCATGGTCTATGAATCCAGTAAAATACATTAAAAAAAATACAGATAAGTCATGAAAGGCACTGATAGTTTCCACACTGGTCCCTTGAATCCTGCTCTGTGGGAGCCAACTTCCATGGCAAGAGGTCAGCTGCATGGAAAACCCTTCATGGAAAGTAAGGAACTTGCCAGTCATGTGAGCAGGTCATCCTGGAAATCAATCTTTTAGCCTTAGCCATGCTCCAACAACTGCAGCTCTAGCTGAGAGCAACCCCCAAAATGCAACTATGGCAACTATGACATCATAAATGATCAATGTTTTATCCACTAAGTTTCTCATATGCTACCAAATAACGGAACTAGTATATCCCAATTTTACATGAGGCTTAGAAAGGCTACATTTACCTATCATAGAAGAATGACTACAGATACCAGATCTAGAACCCAGTTTTTAGACTTTAGGTTCAGTTTTGTTGTTAAACAACATCACTTCTCAAATACATCATAATACCATAAGGATGATCATTCCTACATAATTATATAACTGATACTAATGTACCAGACTTCCCATTGTTCAGAAACATAGTACATATCCCTACATGGAACCTACACATAAGTAAATTTATAGTGCTCCATGGTATGCTGCAGTTTTTACTAACTTCAGGAAGACTGCTATGTTTTAAATGTATATACCTTCAAAGTAAATATCTAACCTTAGTATTACAATACTTAATAATTACATTATTAACACTGAGAGTAAATATTTTTTCTTTTCTTTTTGCAGTACTGGGGACTGAACCCAGGGCCTCACACGTTAGGTAAGCACTCTACCACTGAGTTACATCACAGTCCCTGGAAATATCTATATACCTTATAGTCTTAATCATGAAAAACATATATATAATCTTAAATAATTGGACTTACTATACCAACCTAGAAATGCTCAAATGATAATTTGCTTTTTTAGCTGTGTGTAGGGGTGCATACCTATAATCCAGCAACTTAGGAGGCTGAGGTAGGGGAATCACAGGTTCAAGGCCAGCCTCAGCAACCTAGCAAGACTCTCTCTCAAAATAAACAAATAAAAGGACTTGGGGGTGTAGTCCATGGTGCACCCCTGGGTTCAATCCCTAGTACTGCAAATAAAAAAATGGATTTACTTTTTGGCTTTAGGTCTTCACTGTTTAGCATTATAAAAATGTAGTAAAATATATTGTAAAACCTTTCATGATGGTGAAATATTAATCCAAACGTATAGAATCTTTACTATCTTGCAGGAGAAGGTAGGCAGCTCTTATTCCTGTACATTCATGGAAAATGCCACAACGTACTTCATTGTTACCACAACATCTATATATAATGTTCCTTCACATAAATCACAAATCACCTTTTGATGTGCAAACTCAGTAAGACAGGCAGAACACATATACCACCATCCTATTTTTTAAGGATGGGCTTAGAGAAATCTAAATAGCTTAAAAGGACACATAGCTATTAAAGAATTTAAACAATTTAACTTACATTTTTTTAGTTCTAAATCCCTGCCATCTCATCTAAACAAACCACACAGTGGTTGTTGTACCCTGCCATTAGAACACCTGGATGCTCTGAAAAATATCAGGGCCTGGACCTCATTCCCCAGATATTGTGATTTAACTGCTCCGATCTGTGTTAGCTGTCTAATATACCACAAATCAGTTGTGAAAAATTCGCATAAAGTTTGTATCACAAGAGAGAGAATCTTTATCTCCTTAGAACTCCCTCAAGACAAGGATACCTTGCAATAAACCAAGAAGAACAGAAGGGAGATTAAAAAAAAAAAAAAAGGAAAAAACCATAAGTCCTTGTTTGTGGCTTTCATGGGACCCCCACCAAGGAATATTTTATTACCTTGATCTTACTCTTTGAAACTACCATACCATACTTGAAGCTATAGCTCAAACATCATCTCTGACCCTTCAGGATCACACAAAAAAGTAAGTCCTTTCCCTCCACTCCCCCCACCCCATCTTACCTTAAATTCCACCTCTATAATAGCACACACATATCAAGGCACTCAGGCACTTATTTATTTACATATCCATTTCTCTCACTGGCCTGAGGCTCTTTTTTTTTTTTTTTTTTGCAGTGCTGGGGATAGAACCCAGGGACTTGTGCTTGTAATGCAAGCACTCTACCGACTGAGCTATCTCCCCAGCCCCTGAGGGCTCTTAAAGGGCAGGATCCCTGTCTTATTTATCCTTTCCATCGTGTTATCTTTGCATTTAGCACCTTTATCATAGCAGATATTCTTGGCTAAATTGAGGGGTTTTTATGGTTTGTTTTTTGTTTTTTTAATGTTTGGTACAGTTATGTCCCCATGAGCCTCCTAGTAGATATTACTGAAAATTTTTCAACCTTAATAGTGGAAAGTAGACTTTTTAACCATTCAACTGGATTAGAGAATAATATGTGCAAAAAGGCCAGATGTGATGGGAGCAAAAAAAACAATGGAACTCTGGGCAGGAAAGAATTAATTGAAAAGACATTTAATGGTAGGGTCAGGTATGAATTAAAAAGCAGGGAAGAAGTAGGCAAAGAAACAACTGATTTTCATTCACAAAAAAAATATGACAAGAAGAACATAGGCAGGCTGAGGAGATAGTTCAGTTGGTAGAGTGCTCGCCTCGCAAGCACAAGGCCCTGGGTTCAATCCCCAGCCGCAAAAAAAAAAAACAAGAAGAAGAAGAAGAATATAGGCAACTCCATTTTCAACACACCCCTTCTATGGAGTATCTCTCTATCCCTCATTTAAAAAAAAATAGAAAGTAAGTCAACAGCTGTGGTTTTCATCCTTTTTCATTTTTGAGCACATCTTAGAATCCTGGAGAACCTTTAGATATCCCAACTGATACCTTTACAAAGTGGTGATTTCATTTCTTTTGATTATAGACCTTAAAGAGAGACTGCTAGATCACAGGATAGTTCTATTTTTAATTTCTCAGAAACCTCCAACCGTTTCCATAATGGCAGTACCCATCTACAATCCCAACATGCACCAATACTTATCACTCTCTTTTATTTTATAGTAGCTTTCCTAATCAGTGTGAACATACGGAAACAACCTAAGTTTTCTGTCAACACATGAAAGGATAAAGAAACTATAGTATAAATATACCAATGAAATATTATTCACTCTTAAAAAAAAAAGATTCTGCCATTTGTCACAACACGGATGACTGCAGAAAACATAATGCTAAGTGAAATAGGCCAGACAGGAACAAAAATATTAAATGATTTCACTTACATATGGACTCTAAAAATACAGAGAAAATGGGGAATGAGATTGATCAAATTATGCTATGTGCATGTACAAATATGGCATAATGAATCCCACTATTATATATAATTATAAAGCACAATAAAAATGAAAAAAATGCAGAGAATGGAACAGTGGTAATGAGGGAAGCAGGGAAGAAAGGGAAGATGTGGGTCAAACAATACAAAGTAGCAGAAACTTAAGATGAACAAGTGTAGAGACCTATGTGTAACATAAGGACTACAATTAATAATACTGTATTAGAGTTGGACCCTTGCTAAGTAAATAGATTTTAGCTGCTCTTCCCACAAAAAGGAAATTGGGGTGGGGGTTAACTATGAGATGATGAATGTAAATATCCTTCAATATACTAACCATTCAAATATCTACACATATCTTGAACATCGAGTTGTATGCACTTGATATTAATACATAAATATTATTTAAAATGCATTAAATAAATATCTTGACTAAACAATGAAGTCATTATCTCCTACAGAAGGGACCCAACCATGCCTACTCCCTATTCTCATGTTCTACCCCACTCTCTCCCCTCTTCTCCTATTCACTTCTTTACCCATGGCAGTTTAGTTCTGCCCCACCAATCCCCAAGAAATCAAAGACTTATAATAGACATTTAACAATCTTCATCATATTTCATGATTTATAGTATTACATTTTAACTGGGTTCTACTTCTTGAAATTCTGCCACTGGCCTGAAAGCTTCACTTCCCTTTTTCTCCTAGCCTCTCTGGCTACCCCTCTTCAGCATCTTTCTCTTTATTGGCCTGTCCTTTAAGTTTCAATATTCTCTAAGTCCAAAGCTGAACACATCTTCTTTTCCCTCATACCTTCTTCCTCTTCTGTTTTCCCTCTCACTACCCAGAAACGTGAGAAGCAGTATAGCATTCTCTTTCTCCCACACCTTTTATATTCAGTATCACAAAAACCAATTCTCCCCTTCCTATTTTTCCTAACATTCTCACTTCTCTATCCCTACTACTTCCATCCTTGTCTGAGCTCTCAACTCCTCTTCTCATACTAACACATCATCCGCACGGGCCTCCCATCTTGCCCAGGCCCCATCCCCACTCTAGTCCACCCCCAATCTACCCAGCACTGCTTTCACAGTGATCTTTCACCTCACTCACAATTCTTCAGTGACTCATTAGTACAGATGGGCTAGAAAGTGCACACTAAATTTATCTAGTTTAATCTGATTTCACTTCTAACCTTGCCCTTCACACACTAATATGACTGACCTACATATAGCTCCAAGAACACACTATGTTCTCATAATGCCACACAACTGCTCAACATACTATTATCTCCCCCTGGAAATGCTCTCTGCTGCTTTTCAAGCTGCCTACTCCTACTCAGCTTCCAAGTCTCACTCAAACACAACCACTACTAAACCCTTTCTTGGTATTCCCAACAGGGATCAAGAGCTCATGCTAGGTTTCCTTTGCATTTGTACTACCTTCATTATAGCAAAATAGCACATTATATTTGAATATAGATATCTACAGTCCCACTACACTCAATCCCCTTAGCTAAGGACAGTGACTTTTCATCTTTATAGCCTCAGCACTATTTCGATGCACGCAGCATATAATTAAAAAAAAAAAAAAAGTAAGGGGAAGATTAATGAATAAACTCTAGGCTAACAAAAGGACAAGAAAGTCAACTGGACATAGCATATAGAGAAAAAAAAACATACAGATCTTAAGAAAGTACAAATGTCTATTATTCAGTCTTATCCAAAAAACAGAAAAATAAGGTCATTCAGGTTTTATCAAGGTGACAAAGAAAAATAGTCATTATTGGACTAAGCAGGAAATAAGAAGATAAGAACTTCCAGTAGAACAGCTGACAAAACAGAGGCTAGAGGAAAAGATGGTTCTTTTCCTGGGAGCCAAGCAATTCACAGAGCTAAGTCCACATGACTTCTCTCATCAGTTCACCCAGCATTCTCCTTTGTCATTATTCTACATATGCCTTTCCAGACCCCACTATCAAATCACAGATCCCAAGGACAACTGCCCTCCATTGAAAAAGTCCTGGTTAGTGTGTTAGTCTGGATATAAGGGTCAGGGCTGGAGCGGAGGGCAGGGAGTGCCTTGGTCTTTCAGCCAGGACCAAGAAGAAAAATGAACTACTTTATTAAGAACCTATTTTGTAGCAGATATTGTACCACTTTAACCGTCACTAAACCTCACTATAATCATGAGTAACTATTCCATTTTTCCAGATAAAATATTTGTGTCTAGGCTACAGGTAAACAATGACAGGGCCAATCCCGACATGAGAGCCTCCCGAATTTTTCTATGCCCCTCACTATCTCAAAATGGAGAAGGAAGTTCCAGCCATCCTAGATTGGGACTCAAAATACATTTTTCTCAGAAATTAATACATATTAGAGTATTCATTTACCACTGTTAATAGAAGGACACTTGATGAAATAAAAAAAATAAAAATAAAGCGTAAGTGCTCTGGACCTTGACATACAATGCTATTTGTTATTTTATTCCTATAAGTGCATCATTAACATATACACAATAGGCTTAAAAAACAACCTTTGTAATACAACCTGGTTCCCCAGTGAGGGTTTTCTTTAAGAATATTTTTACTTCTAAAAAACTCAATGTAAATCACCAAAGATAGAAATAACTTCACCTTGTTAACTTGCAAGAACAATGACACTAGAAGACACCTGTGGGAAATGTGCTTATCTGACCAGGTGCTCATTTTCAGTGTGCTGTCATTTGAATAAAACATCATACTAAACGCTATAGACCAGAGCTTATAATAGATATGCCACAAACTACAGCAGTAGAGCTGATATGCCCATAATCTACTGACAAAATGTACTTCTTAGCAAAATGAAACCAGATGTCTGGTGTGAAATCAGATGTCTGTGGACTTGTCTTTCTCAGCTTCCAGAGCAGTATTAGATACACTAAATACACAGCTTAGCTGTATATTAAACCCACAACTTGGCAAAATCATGACAGTTTGGACATGAAGCATCAGCATTTTTATTGTAATTCTTATAAACCAAAGACATTTCTGAAATAGAAATCCTAACTTTAAGCACTCAGCTAAATGCAGTAGTATGTCTTTCTCACTTTGGGAACAGTGTCAGAGCTTTTTAAACACATTATAGAAAACCTTTCCCTTCATTTCTCAAGCTGACACTTTCTAGGCAGGGCTGAAGAATGATCTGATAGAGGGAAATGGAGCCACATCAGTTGACAGTCCTTGTCCCAGATATCTTAGGATCAGACATGATAGGTGATCTACTGTGAAAATACATACACCCAGGAATGCATAGCACCTATAAGAAAGTAACTACTAGACTGCTTTCCACTATCAAAAGAAAGATCATAAGAAAGTGATGAGTGATCAGATAGAAAAACAGGGAGGGAAATTACAGTGAATATCTATATGCCAGGCACTGTCTTTAATACATTCTTTTTATTACTCGGTATACTGTTTTGATGGATGATAAATCAAGAAGCAGTACAGTTTTCACTGGTCCAAAGTGACATGGTCAATAAAATAAAGGCAAGGATTAGAGCCCATATATAAAAGACTACAGGAGCTGGGGAGGTAACTGAATGGTAGAGCTCTTGCCTAGCAATGCATAAGGCTGGGTCTGATTCTCAGCATCACAAAAAATAAATAAAAGCAGCTACAGAGGCTGAAGCAGAAGGATCACAAGTTCAGTGCCAGTCTCAGCAACTTAGTGAGACTGTGTCTCCAAACAAAAATATAAAAATGGCTGGGGATGCGGCTCAGTAGTTAAGCACCCCTGATTTCAACTCCCAGTACCCAAAAAGAACAAACAAAAAAAAAAGATTGTAAAAGGCATGTTACTTCTACATGAGAATTTGAGGGAAAGCAAGGAATGGTAGTAAATAGCCAAATGGTAGAAGAAAATAATTTTTTTTAATTTCACCGAAAAAAAAAAAATGTATATATACACATATATCTTGTTTTATACATGTTCTACATGTATTAAGATATAACTAAGTTGTATGTATATTTAACATATAGGTGTGTGCTATGTATATAGATGGAACAAAAAGTTAAGAAATAATACCAAACTGTTAGAGTAGTCAGTCATTCTAAGAGTAGGCTTACATGAGACTCACTTCCTGCCTTTCATATTCCTACAAGATTTAATTTTAAACAACTTGGTTTTAACTTTATATAACTTCTGCAATCATAAAAAGACAAAAGGACTTGTTTCAATAAAATGCAGTTAAATGTACAGAAACCCATGCACATAACAGTCTACTTCCTATTTTCCTACATGCATCATCCTTACTCTCTCCATATTTTCCTAATATTAGGCCTTCTTATGGAACAATTCCAAAAAGTTAGCCTCATCTAATTATTGTACTCATACAATATATTATTACATTGGAAAATGACTAAAATACTTTCATTTTAGGACACAAATGATGGTCAGTCATCCTTGAAAGTCTATTACTGACTGTAGGAACATAGAATAATACTGTTCTCCCACAACACAATATAGACCTGCAAATCATTAAGATCCATAGGAAAGTCTTGCACATTCACACATAAGTATTCAGAAAATCCACAGATACTGGTGAAAGGCCCATCCCAAATAACCATCTCCAACAGTCTTTTCATTCTCACCCGTCCCACTTTCATCAAAGTGTTCGGCACATGGAAGAAACTGATGTATTCAATCAGTACATGAATACAAAATCAATAATCAGTCACACCCTGGATTTTCATAAATAATTATGTGGTTATCTGCCACTTGGGCACAAATATGAAGGACAGGTTACCAGGGAGCCAATGGTAAGATAGTTAGAGGGCAATTCTAATAAAATAATTTAAAACGTTTATTTTATGTGACATATATGAGGTGAAGGGATTCACAACCTTCTGAGAGAAGCTGTGTTTCATTTCACCACCAGAAAATAGGGAATCAGTATAATTGGAGAAGTGATGGAAAGGTACCAGTGAAGAACCAATGAAAAAGACCACCATGGAAATCACATTGAACTTCCCAGGACTTCAATGTGCTGGTTTGGCAACTTTCCAAAAGTGAACAGAATGCTTGTGAAAGGGCATCCAAGTGAAAGTCAGGAGAAAAAGGCCCACCCTCCTAATTTCTCTCCACCACAAATTCCATCTTCGATAGCCCTGAGAGAAGATCCCAAAAGAACTTGGACACTTGTGGTATTGCCAGTAACATTAACCTTTGGGATCCTAAAGGATTTTTTTTCGATAGTCCTCTTTAAAATAAAAATCCTGAAGGGGTTCCAATTAATTATCAATCAAGACCTTGATTCCTTAATACCCAACAGTCTCAGAGATTAGTCAAACTAGTAAGATACCGGCCCAAGACAGGACCTTTATGACCAAGCTTCCAAGTTAAAATAGATGAAGGGAAATGATATTTTCAGTCAGGTCATTTGATTAAGTTCAAGCTGTCAAACTTCCAGCTAACTACAAACACTGCAAACCTGCAAAACATCGAGAGCTAGAGGCCTGTGACCTTTGAAGGTGGGTCTTCAGTTTCTAATGAAAAGCAGACTCCGGGCCCCAACTTCCCCAGGGGCAGTTGTGGATCTCCCTATCTATGGTTTGCAAGAGCTTTCTCTGTTTCTCTCAGGAGGAAGCCCTAGCTCCTTCCACCCCTGATTGATCCTTACTTACCCTTTCTCCCGCGCTTCCTCGGTGAGAAGGGGTAAGTGGTTATTTTGTGCCCTCGCCCAATTTGGTCAGAACCCTAAAAGTAAAAAAAAAAAAAACGACAGAGATAGACACGTCCTTTAAAATCCTGTTGCTCAAGGCTGAGGAACTCCCACCATCTGTCCAACACTACCAGCCTGTCCCCACAGCGCTCCCTCATGGACAGGGCTTGGGGGCGCTGGAGTCCCTTTGTGAGGTCAATGTAAGCGTGCTCTGGGAAGACCCCTCAGCGGGGGCCACCGAATCGGTGGCGGGTCAAGGGTCGAGAAGCCGGTTTTCTAACCCGGTAAGCCAGGAGGAGGAAGACAGGAAAGGCGACCGCGCGGGCCTCAGACAAACACGCGCACGCACACATGCTCTCGGTCGCCCTGCGGCCGAGCAGCCCTCCGCCTCCCAGCAGCGCCCACTCCGCGGGATGCCAAGCCCCGGGAAGAAGCCCAGGCCCAGGGGACCACCTATGGCCCGCGGCAACGCGCCAGCTGCCCGCCCCCCCCACCCCGCCGCGGGGCGCCCGCCCTCCGCACCCGCCTGCGCAGCTCTGCCCAGGGGAAGTCCCCGCGCGGGGCCCCGCCCCCGCCGGCGGCAAGCCCCGCCCCGACCCCCAGCGCGCGGACCGACCGCGCGAAGCTCCTCCCACGGCGGAAAAGCGGCCAAGGAGCGCTCCCCGGGTGGGGCCTGAAACCTGGCCTGGATCTGCAACGGATCAGAAACAACACCCTTTCAGCAAGCAATTACATGTAATACAAGCACTTATGTAAACTCAGCACCGTACTGATGGCTTAGAGGGCAACAAAGAGCGGAAATCTAGAAAACCGTGTCGTCAGCTCCTCTCATTATTTTACAGGCCTGGAAACCAAGACCCCATAGTTCCTTAAATGCACAGCTATAACTACTAAGTGCCTCACAAACGCTCCCCTCTGATGTCTGATGACTCCTTTCTAGTCATGTACACACGGAAAACTATTCAATTTTGCTGCTCTAGGCAAGAGGAGTAATCTAGAACAGGTGATTTACTTTAGAGAAACTATAAATTTATACTTGAGTTTTCGCCATCGAATTTTCAAAAGTACAAACTCTTAACTTGGGTTATTTGTCACAACCTACAAAGAAAGTGTAACCACTTATTAACGGACATAATATGATTTCTTCTTTTTTATTCCTCCCCCAATTAGACCTTTATCATTTGTCTTTATGTTCCTTCTGAGTATTGTTAAACTATTTTGTCGTTTTCAAATCGCTTAGTACTAACATACCTGATGTTCAGACACACAGGGTTCAAATTCTAAAGGTTTAATAATCTACTCAGAGCTTAAAAGACTTGATAACTACAATTCTAAGAGTCTCCTAAAGAGAACAAACTTGCTTTCCTGCGAAGGAGATATGGGATAGTTATTCTTGTCACTGAAATAATTACTACATGGTAAGCTATTTCTGTCATGGTTAATGATTAATCCCAGAAGCACTTAGGTCATAGGATTACCCTCTTCCAATGGCAGTCAGGTCCTATTTGTTACCTGAACTGTGTTCTATTGCTTACTGTGACCCCAAATTAATACAGATGGAGTCCTTTTCACTAGGACCTGACAGTCTCAGATGGAATATACATAGGTAACTAGCCAAGACAGTTGTATGTGGCTTTTATTATAGTGAATGTAAATAAACATACAAAATGTTGCAATACAAAATGTTGACATACAAAATATTGTCACTAAGATTCATCAGATGTCCTTAAGAAACAGCAGAGCAGTTTGAAAACGTGTATGATTCTAACTATAAGACAACCTGGAAGTGACAAAACTTGAAAGACAGTAAGAAGATCAGGGATTTGGAGAAGGAAGGGATCAATAAGTAGAACACAGGATTTTTAGGTCAGTCAAACTATTCTGTATTATACTATAATGACAATAAATGTCATTACACATTGTCAGAACCCACAGAATGTATATCATGAAGATGAACTTTAATGTAAACTCTGGACTTTAATAATGATGTGTGGGTGTAGATCATCAATTGCAAAACACGTACTTCTCTGGTGCAGGAAGTGGATAGTCAGGGAGACTGGGCATGCCTGGTGTCCAGGAATATATGGGAAATCTGTCCTTTCTGCTCCATTTTGCTCTGAAACTAAAACTGCTCTTTAAAAAAGATAAAGAAAAAAATTTTTTTTCTATTTTAAAAAGGGAACTGAAGTAAAACCTGTTACTATCCCATTTAGCTCACTTATTCCAAACTAAAATTCAATTTGACAGTTCATATTAACAATTACATTTCTGAAAGTTTTTCAAAGCTTTTACTATAGAGGAAACTGATACTCTTATTTGAATTGATATGAAAACATTTGAGATTTCATTTATATTTTCTTTGGAAACTCAGATATTTTGAATATGAATTATACCATCTGAAAAAATGAAACATTAGTAATAGTTATTAACCCAACTTCAGGTATTCTTACAATGAGTATCATATGCTTCCTTTTATATAAATATAAATGTGAGCCTAAAATAAAAATAAAACAAAATTTGTTTTCAAATATACCTAAATATAGGTCATAAGTTATTGTTTGGGGGAAAAAATGTGGGTTTACAAATAAAAAAGTCTTCCAGTGTGGAATTTCAAAAATGAATTTCCAACTATAAAAACCAAGGTGTCAAATTTTAGGTATGGGGGCATGGAATGAGCTTGGGATATCTTGTGCCACAAAACGAGGAATCCACACAACAAATAACTTGTCAAAGGGACACAAATCAGCATCAAGGGGCTCCTTTGGCCAAAGGTGGGACAAATTTAAGCATCAAAAAAAAGTAATGTATGCAGTTGTTTGAAACAATATATAAAAATTCATGAGTTCTTAGTAATGCTCCAAAGAAGAGAAGCAAAAAAATTACAGAAGAAAAAAGAAAGTAAGAAAGAAAATCACTGGACACTATTACAAGTAACTAAAACAAACTTCTTATTCTAAAATTGTCAATTAAAAGAAAATAATTAAAACATATATTGCCTTTCCTGATTAAACAATACTTCTGGAAATTAAATAGTTGTTTAGGGGAAGTTATTTTTTATTAGAAATATGAAAGAAACAGAATTGGAAAACCTCCACTTAATGATCTCCCATGTAAAAAAAAAAAATATTTAAAAAGCAATCATCAATGGATAAAACCATTAGATGAATGGCTGATTAGAAACTTTACAATGGAGATCAAATTATCACCACCTGAGCCTAATAATCCACATATTGCTGGCAAGTAGGACTCCAGACAATGTGTTTCCTATTTAATGTCATCTGACACACTCTACATACCTATGATGTGTTCTTGCCAAACACAAAAAGGAAACAAAAATGGAATCTAATCAAAACCCAAAACTGACTTCATTGCCTCTCACAGGTTGAAACACGGGAGTTAAAGAAGCAAGTTGAATAACACCACAAAGAGGTTAATGAAGAATTTAGAATGTGGACACTCTATAAAATGATTGATAGAGTTTTTTTCTGCAGCAAGTTAATAACAGGGCAAAAAAAAAAAAAAGAGAGAGAGAGGTAAAGGGTCAGGAGAAGCTTTTAACAAACATGATTCAAATATCAGAACTACAAAAAAGACCTATGCAACTATGTATATTTGACTATGGACCAATTTAGATAATACCAAGAAAATATTGTTATTCATCAAAGAAAATAATGTTATTATATTTATATAAAAATGTCTATAATTTTTGGAGAGATATTCTGAAGTATGTTGAAGTTAAATGACATACTCTGATGTGTTTAAATACTCCAAGAAGGGCTGGGGATGTAGCTCAGTTGGTAGAGTGCCTGCCTTGCAAGCACAGGCCCTGGTTCAATCCTCAGCACCGCAAAAAAAAAAAAAAAAAAAAAAAAAGAATAATACTCCAAGAAAAAAAAAAAAAATAAAAAGGAAAGAAGAAAGAAAAAGGAATTGATGACCCAAAAACAGGATGTGTTGAATCTAGAGGATACAGGGGTTCTTTTACATTTCTCTGTGTTCGTATGTTTGAAATTTTTTCATAGCGAATATCTAAATATAAATGACTGTATTAGCCCAGATTTCCTAGAAAACACCACCTGAGACTGGTACAAATACTACATTTGTTGGGGGGCAGGGACAGAGAAACAGATACACAGTGGTATGCTTACAAGCTGGTTATAGCCTCACAGTTACCACATATGATTGCTTTGTCACATGTGTTATCTCAAGAAGGCTGTATGACCCACTATATAAACAGTCATGCTCAGGAGGGCAAAGGGCAAGCAATGTATTTGCTGGATTGCTCCTGCCTTCTTTCAGTCTCTTCTATAAAGGAGATGAAGCACTTGAAGAAAAGACTGGGGGGTGGGCAGGGGAGTGGAAGTAGGCAAATAACCATGCTCATGAAGTGACTGAGATTATTTTTCACTATTTAGGTAACTTTCAAGGTTTAGTGAAGGTAATTTTTTAATTTCTCTTGTCTGGAATGATCATTGTGTTGATTTTTTTACTTCAAGAATAATTTATTCACTAGCATTATACATTGTATCCATGTATCAAAAATAGCACACTGTACACCATAAACATTCACAATAATGTGTCAATTAAATATTGCAAAGTAACATCATGACACCATTATCAGTCCTATCTTGGTCATCAGTGCAGAGGTGGTTCCTTG
Source organism: Sciurus carolinensis (assembly GCF_902686445.1). Classification (NCBI taxonomy): domain Eukaryota; kingdom Metazoa; phylum Chordata; class Mammalia; order Rodentia; family Sciuridae; genus Sciurus; species Sciurus carolinensis. Next base: position 72,183,014 of record NC_062220.1, read on the forward strand.
GTGAAACTGCCCTTCAGTCGTAGGAGCAGGGGAGGGCACTTGCTTATCATTCCCCTTGCTGGAGTGGAGATAGGGATTATGCATGAGGAAGAAAGAGGAAGAGAGACTGTCCAAGTTTTCATAACTCACTCCCCTTGTGTTTGAAAATATATTATTTCATTATTTTCCAGAACTGATTTCTGGAATATCTATTCTGTGAAAAATACTGGAATGTAATAGGAAGTTCCTTTACATCAGTTTCACCCTTTGATGATACTGAATGACACAGTGGCTTTGTGGAGGAAATAAAGGAATTGATTCATGGTGAAGAAAAAAAATTGCAAAGTAAATAAAGAAATAACTTATTCAGGCAGTCATTATTTTGATCAACAAAACCCAGTCACATAAATGACTACAGAAAGTAAATGGCTTTACCATGAAGCTCAGGGCCTCACACATCTCCATATGGGCTATGTAAGTGAGCTGATCCAAGTCCTTGGAGAAGGCCTTTTGGCCCTCCTGGAACAACAAGATCACAAGAGGCTTACGAGGAGCTGCAACAAGACCGTTTCTCATTCACCTCCCTATGCATGGAGGTGACTGTTGTTACCCAGATTCCCACTGCCTTCTGTGTTCTGAAGAGGTATAAGATTTTCTGCCTCATCCTCTTTGCTGGCTGTAAAATACTTAGCTAAAGCATGACTCCTAGATACAGGGTGTTCTGTCATCATCCAAATTGCAGCCATTAGGCCCCATTTTTTAGTAGCACTAAGTGCAAGGGACACCAGAAGTGGTACCTTTGACCCCTCTTGCTTCTGTAAGTACTAAATTTTTTTTTTTTTTTTTTTTTGCAGTGCTGGGGATTGAATCCAGAGCCTTCTGCTTACGAGGCAAGCACTCTACCAACTGAGCTATATCCCCAGCCCCAGTACTAAAATTTTTTAAGCTAAAAAATGGCAGCTCATTTTTTTCTTTGTTGGCCAAATCTATCAGCTTTGCCTTGGCCAACTCTAAGCAGGAAATTTTGACTTTGTTTAACCCTAATGATATATTTTACCCTTTCTCTTCACCCTTTGCTCAACCTACAGTGTGGATAATCAATAGCCAGTAAACAAACTGATCAGAAGATATGCAAGACTTAGATTCAGAAATAGTAACCATTCTCTAAATGTTATAAGAATAATTTTTGGTCAATAATCAAAGGAGCCTTCTTTCTCCTGCCTAGCTTCAAATTAATTAATAGGTTATTCTTAAATGTCAGGTCAAGATTTGGATCTCTTAAAAGGATAATGATCAGTCAGAAGGATTTTTGTGAGGTTTTTCTTTGGGCAGGGGAGGGTTGCTGCGAAGTGAAACCCAGGGCCCTCACAGGTGTACCTGTGCTCTACCATTCACTACACCCCCATTCCCATCAGCAGGGTTTCCAAAAACATTATTTTCTACTCATGATTAGATATTATCCACACTGGGTTTCAAAAGTCTGGGAAAAAAATAGAGAAACATCAAAGAGCAAGCTCCATAGACAAGTTCTACTCACAATTTCACAGGTGGAAGACCTGTATCTATCTTTTTTACACATTTTGATTAATAATGATGTCAACTAATGATCATTTTGATTTCTTATTTAGTACAATAATAAGAGTCACAATTCCATTATTCTTTATAGGTCATAATAAAGGAGCAAATGGAAAAGTAATGAGTGAGGGTAAACTATAAAGGAACGCTTCACACTACCTTGATGCCTCTGATTGAACATGCCCTAAGCATGGGAAACAGTTGGTTCATCCCATTTTGATACAGCAGCACTGGGGGGAAGTTCACTTCTGTTCTCCAGGAGGGTGAGCAACTTGACCAGACTCCTACAGCTTGTCCTGTCTCATAGATGCCAGGTGGGTATAGAGGTTCAACCACTGGCTGGGCCCCATTTACTTGGGGGTGAGCAGAGGCTGACTAGTCACACCTCCTTGTTTAGTCTTGATGCAGACTGGGGGTGGAGACTCAGCTTCCTGTTGGTCCCCAGTGGCACGGGGCTGAGGAAGGCATTGTGAGAAGGGAACTAAAGCACAGCTGTGACAAGCCCTGCCTGCATGCTTCCACCTTATTAAGTCTCCTTGTGTATAATAAGCTCAGCTCATTGTTGAAGGCTGCTGACACCATCTTGAGAATCAGAGCAGTACCTGTTTCTGCCAGGCAGAGATAGAAGATCAGCTCCTCACTCAGCCAGCCAACATCACCCTGAGGGGGAATCAGGGCTGCTGCTGTGTTCGGCCTGTAAGGTAGAAAATCAGTCTCCCACTCAGCCCTGCTGAAACATGGGAAATGGAGGGGTGCCGTTTTCCATCCATGTTTGGAGGCAGGGCAGATACTGCCAGAAATATTTTTTAGTATGTTGTTGGCACTGTCTGGGATATGTGGGAGGCAATAAGGAAATCCAGGGAAGTCAGTGCCATGTACTCCTCAGGTCCCCAGGTTCCTAAGTGGGTCTCCTTTCTTCTTTCAACCTTCAGTTTTTCTACACTTGTTTGTTGAGTTATGCCCAGAATTTTTTATTTGTAAGAAGGACCTAAAAGGAATGAGGCTACTTCAGTTTGCCCAGAACCAGAAGTCCTTCTTGAAAATACCTTAATAGAGGAAATGCAAAGAAGAAATGAGTTTTTAATTAATATTTCAGCATGAAATCAGAAGCCTATGTAAAATTAGGATTATCAAAAGCCATATGTACTGGGCATCATGGGGCACACCTGTAATTCCAGATACCTGGGAGACTGAGGCAGGAGGATCACAAGTTCAAGCCAGCCTCAGCAACTTAGTGAGACCACGTCTTAAGATGAAAAAGAAAAGAAAAGGACCAAGAATGTAACTCAGTGTATAGCACACCCTGGGATCAATCCCCAGTCCAAAAAAAAAAAAAAAGCACTATTTATCAGTTTCCAAAATTGAAATGTACTTAACTGTATGTGCTGTAACACTCAATTTCAAATGCAATTTGATGCTCTCTTTAAATTCAACCAATGTCAATGCAACATGAAAAAAATTTTTCTACATGTGAGATAGTGTCACAAACAAGGATCAAAATGATCAGATAGGGAAATTCATGCTTTGTATATTTTCAATTTTTATTTATCATTTGTTTGTTTTGGGACAGGGTCTTGCCATGTTGTCCAAGTTGTCCTCCAACTCCTACGTTCAAGTGATCCTTCTGCCTCAGCCTTTCAAATAGCTGGAACTAGAAGCATACATGACACCCCATTCACTCAAATTTTTTACTTCAAGAATGATTACTTTAAATATATTGTGTTGCTATCTTTCAGCATTTAAATTGATTTCATCTAATGTTTATTGTTTGGTGATTTCTCTTCTTTTAATTTTTTTTGTAGCAGGGATTGAACCACTAAGTAATATCCCCAGCCCATTTTTATATTTTATTTAGAGACAGAGTCTCACTGAGTTGCTTAGGTTCTTGATAAATTGCTGAGGCTAACTTTGAACTTACAGTTCTCCTGCCTCAGCCTCCCAAACTGCTGGGATTACAGGCGTGTGCCACTGCACCTGGCAGTTTTTTCTATTATTAAGTAGAGATTTTCTTACATATCCTTGAAATGTATGCTATTGTAAAATGCATTTAGAATGATGTCTTTATCTTTACACAAAGCCCCTGACATTTTTACTAATATCCTATCACCAAAAAATGATGTACCACTTATTATTTTGGTCTTTCATCATTATTTAAATGCAAGTAAGTACTATAAAAAATATAATAAATTATGATTTGGAATTATAATATCTTTAATCAAAATTTTTCCCTCTGCAATTTGCATGTCCAAACTTACTTAGTCATTCCAGGTTCACCAATGCAGAGAAATCATGATATACGCTTAAACAACCTGCAAATGTTCGGCCTATGGACAAAAAGGCTTAGGTGGAAATCCATATGTTGTAAAATGAAATCAAACCTCTACCTCTCACACTGCACAAAACTCAACTCAAAGTGGATCAGGGACCTAAGAATTAGACCAGAGACCCTGTACCAAACAGAAGAAAAAGTAGGCCTGAATCTTCCTCAGGTTGGCTTAGGACCAGACTTCCTTAACAAAACTCCCAAAGTACAAGAAATAAAAGCAAGAATCAATAAATGGGATGGACTCAAACTAAAAAGCTTTTTCTCAGCAAAGGAAACAATAAATAATGTTAAAAGAGAGCCTTCAGAGTGGGAGAAAATCTTTTCCACACACACTTCAGATAGCACACTAATCTCCAAAATTTATAAAGAACTTACAAAACTTTACACCAAAAATACAAAGAACCCAATCAATAAACGGGCCAAGGAACTGGACAGACAACTTAAAGAAGAAGATACACAGATGATTAATAAATATGTGAAAAAGTGTTCAACATCTCTAGTAATTAGAGAAATACAAATTAAAACAACTCTAAGATTTCATCTTACTCCAATAGATTGGCTATTATTAAGAACACAAACAATGATAGATGTTGGCGTGGATGTGGGGAAAAAGCACACTTGTACATTGCTGGTGGAGTTGCAAATTGGTGCAACCACTCTGGAAAGCAGTATGGACATTCCTCAGAAAACTTGGAATGGACCCACCTTTTGACCCAGTTATCCCACTCCTTGGTTTATACCCAAAGGCCTTAAAATTAGCATACTACAGTGGTAGAGCCACATCAATGTTATAGCAGATCAATTCATAATAGGTAGATTGCCTTGTTCCAGTTTTTAGGGGGAATGTTTTCAGTTTTTCACCATTTAGATTGATATTGGCCATGGGCTTAGCATAGATGGCCTTTACAATGTTAAAGAATGTTCCCACTATCCCTATTTTTCCTAGTGTTTTAAGCTTGAAGGGATGCTGTATAAAATAGATCAAGGACCTTGGAATCAGACCAGAAACCCTGCATCTTACAGAAGAAAAAGTAGGTCCAAATCTTCAACATGTCAGCCTAGGATCAGACTTCCTTAACAGGACTCCCATAGCACTAGAAATAAAAGCAAGAATCAATAACTGGGATAGATTCAAACCAAAAAGCTTTCTCTCAGCAAAGGAAACTATCAGCAATGTGAAGAGAGAGCCTACAGACTGGGAGAAAATCTTTGCCACTCATACTTCAGATAGAGCACGAATTTCCAGAATATATAAAGAACTCAAAAAACTCTATACCAAGAATACAAATAACACAATCAACAAATGGGCTAAGGAAATGAACAGACATTTCACAGAAGATCTACAAGCAATCGACAGATATATGAAAAAATGTTCAACATCTCTAGTAATAAGAGAAATGCAAATCAAAACCACTCTAAGATTCCATCCCACCCCAATTAGAATGGTGCTTATCAAGAATACAAGCAACAATAGATGTTGGCGAGGATGTGGGGGAATAGGTACACTCATACATTGCTGGTGGGGTTGCAAATTAGTGCAGCCACTCTGGAAAGCAGTATGGAGATTCCTTAGAAAACTTGGAATGGAACCACCATTTGACCCAGCTATCCCACTCCTTGGCCTATACCCAAAGAACTTAAAATCAGCATACTACAGAGATACAGCCACATCAATGTTCATAACTGCTCAATTCACAATACCAGATTGTGGAACCACCCTAGATGCCCTTCAATAAATGAATGGATAAAGAAACTGTGGTATATATACACACTGGAATATTATCAGCCATAAAGAATAAAATTATGGCATTTGCAGGCAAATGGATGAAATTGGAGAATATCATGCTAAGTGAGATAAGCCAATCTCAAAAAAATCAAAGGACAAATGATCTAACTGATAAGCAGATGATGACACATAATGGGGGATGGGAGGGAGGCAAGAATGAAGGAAGGAGGGACTGTATAGAGGGGAGAGAGGGGTGGGAGGGTGTGGGAGGTGTGGAGGGAAGGAGAAAATAACAGAATGAATCAAACACCATTACCCTATGTAAATGTATGATTACACAAATGGTATGCCTCTATTTCATGTACAGAGAAACAAGATGTATCCCATTTGTTTACAATAAAAATAAATTTTAAAAAAAGTTTTAAATAAAAAAAATAAAAAGGGGGGGATGTTGCTCAGTGGGTAAGCCCCCCTGGGTTCAATCTATGGTTACCCAAAAATAAACAAACAAATTAACAACAACAACAAAAAAAAGTAACAAAGTAAATACAAAAAAAAAAAAAATGGCTTAGGTGGGTTATTGTTGGTGGTGGTGGTGTTGGTGGTGTTGTCATTGTACTGGGGAGTGAATCCAGGGGCACTCAACCACTGAGCCACATCCCCAGCTCTTTTTTGTGTTTTATTTAGAGACAAGGTCTCACTGAGCTACTTAGGGCCTCACTAAGTTGCTGAGACTGGCTTTGAATTCACCATCCTCCTGCCTCAGTCTCCTATGCTGCTGGGATTACAGGTGTGGTAGGTGAGAATTTGATAGTGATCTCAATAAACTGGGTATTCCATTGCAGAGCATGGGTAAATGAAGGTGTACGTGTGTGTGTTTGTATTTGAACATTGGTAATTTAATATTATTTGTAGGAATATCTGTATAATGTAAAGGAAGAAGTACGAATGTTCCAAATATACCTGTGGGGCCTACTCATCTTTTAGCAGGAATTGCCGGTCACATCCATGATGTTGTTCTGCTGACAGTGCTGTTATTTCCATTTGTTGATTGGATTATTATATTCTTGGCGTAGAGTTTTTTGAGTTCTTTATATATTCTGGAAATTCGTGCTCTATCTGAAGTATGAGTGGCAAAGATTTTCTCCCACTCTGTAGACTCTCTCTTCACATTGCTGATAGTTTCCTTTGCTGAGAGAAAGCTTTTTGGTTTGAATCTATCCCAGTTATTGATTCTTGCTTTTATTTCTAGTGCTATGGGAGTCCTGTTAAGGAAGTCTGATCCTAGGCTGACATGTTGAAGATTTGGACCTACTTTTTCTTCTGTAAGATGCAGGATTTCTGGTCTGATTCCAAGGTCCTTGATCTATTTTATACAGCATTCCTTCATTCTTAAAACACTAGGAAAAATAGGGATAGTGGGAACATTCTTCCTCAGTCCTGACTGCTCTTCTTTATTATTATTTTAAATTTATTATTATTTGGTGCTAGGGATTGAACCCAGGGTCTCATGCATGGTAGGCAAGTGCTCTCTACCACTAACTACATCACTGACTCCCTAACCTTCTTTATTCTGAAGCTATTTTCTTGCTTATGCGTGAGATAGTTTCTGCTACATACAGTCTGTGGCAACTAAGACATTAATACAAGAATTGGTACTGTGATAGGATTTTGAGTAAGAGATCAGTAAAGAAAGACTTGGATGTGGGTTAGGGAGGAAACTCACAATCCCCATCTACTCTCTATCGCCAATCTTGGGCTAGAAATTTGTCATCCTTATGCAATATTGAAGTAACTAGTCAAATTACTCATTGTCTCTTATAACATAGTCCATTGTCCACCAAGCCATTAGGGGCCCTGAATATTAGTGTATAGCTACATTTTTGTAGCTACCAGTGAAAGGTATAGCAGAAGAAAAAAATCAAATTGGTTTGCTTGAGTGGAATCACATGGAGAAAACTGAAGCTTCCAAATAGACTGATGAGTTTCAGAGAAAAAAATCAATCAGGAAATGGTAGTTGTAGTCTTCATGTCTTGAATTGACTCTCAATTGTGTAGAAAAGATAAATAAATCTCTTAACTGGGAAAGTGCAGGATCCCGGAAATAGGAATGAGGATATCCTGGAGGAAGCAGAAGAGTGGGGAAACATTGACCATAAACCTACCTCCTCACCCTCATCCTTCCAAAGTAACCCTCTCACTGGCTATAACAGAAAAACAGAGACAATATTCCATAACTGATTAAGAAGAAAACCAGTTTTGCTATTCTGGTTACCTTACACCAGGCCAGATAATCTAACTCAAGTCCTGGAGAATAGTATGACTGACAAATAAACAAACAAATCCCTGAGTTGAGTGGGCAAGTATTGGATATTCAGTTCAGAAGCCTGGAAATTTTCAGGGCATGACCTAAGAAGATTTTTGATGTTGGATTTTAGCAAAAGAGTCCCAAATGAATGTGACAGCTAACCAGACTACAAAGTTTGGAGGTAAAGTGCCAGTGAACAAAACACATCAAACAAACTAAAAACTCAAATTAAGCTTGGTAAAAGGGGTTCATAGTTGACTCATGCCAGGAATGAATGCAGATTCAATTCTTAGAAAATCTTCAGACATAATCCAAGGAAGAGTTACTAGAAGTTCACTATTAGATCACTGAGAAAATTGCAAAAGTAGTCAAAATTATGCCCACACCAATCACTAGTTCCTTTACTTTTCCAATCTGCTACTGTCTGGCAGAATAAATCATATGTTCTAGACCAGTAATCATTTTGTAGACTTTTCTTTCCACTCTTACCTCTCTACGTGGATATTTTCCCCAAGTATTAGATATATTGGAGGTGATTAAGGATTAAATCTGATTAAACTTGAATTGGAAGTTCATGGATTGACTTCCTAAAATTTGTAATCTTACAAATGTAAGAAAATGAGAAGGAAATTATAATTAGGCTAGAGGAAGAAGCAAACATCGCCTGGAAGTTGTGTTGGCCCCTGGAAACAAGACAGACTGTATTTATTCTGCAACTCAAGAGGAAATAATTGGTGGAATGAGACTGACATCATTATCCTATGTACATGTATGATTTCACAAATGGTATGAATCTATATCATGTACAACTATAGAAACGAAAATTTATACCCCATTTGTGTACAATGAATCAAAATGCAATCTGTAAAAATAAAATATAATAATAAAAAAAGAAATAAAAGAGGAAATAATTAAGATAAATGAGATGTGATTACAGAGAAGAAAATTTTGGACAAACGCATGTGAACACACACACCCACACACACACACACACACACACATATCCACTTTCTAGACATTAGAGAATTTTGAAAACAGAACAGACTGTTTCAAGAAATAGTATTTCATGCCAAATCTGTAATGCCACCTATTTGGGAGGTTGAGGCAGGAGGTTCACAAGTTTGAGGCTAGCCTGGGCTACTTAGCAAAACCCTGTCTCAGCATAAAATAGGACTGGGGATGTAGCTCAGTAGTAGAGTGTTGGCCTAGCATGCACAAGGCCCTGGGTTCAATCCCTGGTACTGCAAAAAAGAAAAAGAAAGAAAGAATTATTTGCTGTCAAGAGTAAAAGCTGGATAACCACCTATTGGAGATATTATTAAAAAGTTGTTAAGTGTTTATGATTCTGGGGCTGGAGTTGTGGCTCAGTGATAGAGCACTTGCATGTATGAGGCACTGGGCTCAACCCTTAGCACCGCATAAAAACAAATAAATAAACAAAGGTATTGTGTCCATATACAACTAAAAATATTTTTTAAAGAAGAGTTTATGATTCTCTCTATTGTTACATTTTTTTTCTCTTAGTGAGATACATAGGACATATATTAAAATTGCCATTTATGGAAAAGAATGATGAAGTTCAAAGAGCATGTTGGTTAGGATTCTCAGTCAATTATAAAGCAACTTGAACTAGCCTAAGCAAAAGCTAAACAAAGCTGAGGTGGGGGGAAACAAACAAACAAACAAACAAACAAAAACACTATAAAGATTAAGTGGTATTTCCCAGAACATAAGGGCAGTAGAGTAGAGGCAGTTAGGTCCTCTACAGGGACTAAAGTCATCACAACCTTCTCTCTGTCTTGACTGTTTCAATCATATGACTGCTTTGTTCTCAATTTCTGCAAATGCATTGTCTATGCTTCCCAATCACATAACAGATAGAAGGTATTCATTCCACAGCTCCTGAATTTACATCTCCATCATTTAAGAGACAAGTTCAGAATGATTAGATGCCTCAATTGTTTTAGATACTAGGGAGCCAATTAATTATTTCCCCTTATAAATTGTACACCAACTGAGAAATAGCCACAGGAAAACTGGATTAGAGAATGGGGTTTGGGCAGAAAATGTAGTTTTCTACCACTTTCCTTTGAAATAAATTTACCCAATCCAGGCAGATCATTCAGCAAATGCATTTCTTGCATCTCAAGAGCAATCCTGACCTGGTGAGCTTATCGCATGAGGAAGACATCCAGGAGGTGACCACACTCCACTTGCACACATGCAGAAGGAGAACCAAGGGTTTGGTCAGACACATGCAATGAATTTTTCTCAACTTACTAATGAAGTCAGTCCACCAACTCCCACAAGGATGAATTGTTTTATAATGGAGAGAAAGGCAGAAACTTTCTCTAAAATATTTCTAAGAGATTAATAATCTTACACAACAGGAGAAGATAGGAACTTGGCAACAGGAAAAGCATATATGTCCCATAGTCACCAATTCTTATTTCTTGAAATAGGGATGCTAATTGGTCCACTTTGAACCAGATGTTTGCCTGAATCCAATTATGGCTTCATCAGCATGTTTTGAATGGAAATAACAGCACCGTCAGCAGAACAACATCATGGATGTGACAGGCAATTCCTGCTAAAAGATAAGTAGGGGCCCCACAGATATATTTGGAACATACATACTTCTTCCTTTACATTATACAGATATTTCTACAAATAATATCAATTACCAATGTTCAAATACAAACACACACACGTACACCTTCATTTACCCATGCTCTGCAATGGAATACCCACTCACAGCTTCCAAGTTTATGTCTCCTTTATTGGAGAGACCAAGAATGCTATGCTAAATCATACTGGTTTCATTCAGGTATGTCCATAGAGAATACCTGATAGGCCCAGTTTGTCCTTCCAGTGGAACTTGATCAGTGGTGTTTACCCAACATTCAGATATCTTTCTAATTATAGAGAATCTCAAATGAAGTGGACAGAAATTCCACTCATGGTTCCTTTGTTTCTAAAGCAAAGACATGTGATTTAAGTTAGCTAATCTGAAGCTCTTGCCTAGAACTTTGAATCTGGAGGAAGTGACACCCACTATTTGGATTACTTTTTCCTCTATACCTTTAGCATCAATGGCAGTGACATCTCATTCTGGTGGCAGTAGTAGCAGTGGTATTAGTGCCAACAGTACATTCCAGTTTCTGGTTATTTGGTAATGACTGCTGAGCAAGGATAGCTGCCCCATTTATTAGAAGTCTACCCTATAAATAGGAAGCACAGGTCCCAGGAAAGAGAAGGTAGGCAGATACCTCAATTAATGTCTTTTTACATTGATGTATAACTAGTTGCCCAAGACCATAGAGATGATTCATATAAGAAGACAATATATATTTTTCCCGATTAATATAGCAATAATTCTTTTGTTCCTCGGATTAATTTTAACTTGTGAATTAGTAATTTATGGGAAATCTGAGGTTATGAATAGAAAGGCTAACATAAATACTTTACAATCTCAATCATTTCCTCTTATATCAAATTTAAAACCCAATTTATCTGGAGACATAGCTCAGTGGTAAGGCCTACCATGCCTACCATGCTCAAGGCCCTGGGTTCAATCACCAGCACTGCAAAAAATAAAATAAAATAAAATAAACAATTTAGAAGAAGAAAAGACTGAATTCAATCAAATAACTTGGTTATTCAAAAATAATTGCTTACTTAGTTAAACTTCATTCCTTTAACTTTGTAAATATATCCTAAACATTACTATGCTAATATGGGACAGAGAAATGAATTACTAATTAAACTCATAGTTAAATTTAAAATTATATTAAAAATATTTTGATAATTTTCAAAAATTAATTTTTGAAACTAAGCAATTTTTAAGAAGGGAATAATTTGGATTTTAAGTCCCAAATAAATAGATGTTGCTATTTGAATTTTACTTCTATACAACTAAGATTATATTCAAAATCTCAAAGTAGGCTAGGGATATAGCTTAGTGGTATAGAATGAACTTTGCATGTACTTGGTCCTAGCTTTGATCCTCAGGACTGCCCTACCCCAAAATAATATTCAAAGTAAACCTGATATGATATACCAAGATTATCCTTCAGAATGAGTAAAATTAAGTGGAATTTTAAATAAACTGAGAACTCCTAGGTTCCTGAAGACATGAATGACTAGAATTCCATAAAAGTTGTTTCTATAATTCCATTAGCAATGGCTGGAACAGTTAATACAGGATCAATGTTTAAATGTTTAAGAATATTTGCTTCAATACATTTGAAAACACCAAGTCATTCTTCTTAAGTTAATTGGCAAGCTATTGTATATTTGCAATACAGACTTTGACTTTTTGTGTGGTAATAAGACAACATCTATCCTTCTGAGATTTTTGTCTGTAAAAGAATTGTACAGGAAATTAGAAAGATGGTTAGCAATCATGTATGCCTTCTTAAGACAGCAATTGTATAGTAAATGGAAACACAGAGAAGCACTGGTGATAACAGATATGTTTTACTCTTTACTTCATGGCTGAGAAGAGCCTGTAAGTCAACTCCCAAATATGAGAGGCAAAAGCAACAGCATACTGCCATGGAATTATACAATGTTAGATCTGAAAGGAACCTTGATGTATTAATCAGCTACTACTATATAACAAGCCATCCCAAAATTCAGAGACAAATATTTATTTTTGCTGACAAGTCTGTGTATTACTTGAGTTCCATGTGTTTGTCATTCTCCCCAAACCACAAAAATAATATTAGGGTTTTTAAAAGATGACACTGGTTGAAGCCTTATTACCTGCCAGACTGTGTTTAAAATATTTTAAAATATGATCTCCCTTACTCCTCAAAATAAATAAATAAATAAATAAGTTAAATACTATTAGCATCCTAATTTTACAAGGGAGGGAACTAAGAAGGAGCTTTCCCAGATTCATTAGCTTGGTATATGATGGACCTAGAAACACAAACACAGGTCCACCTGACACCAAATTCTATGTTCTTAACCATTCTGTTGTCTAGTACTTTATGAAATAGTCTATTCATTTTTAGGGAATTTTAAGTGCTAAAAAGTGCTTCTTTTACCTTCAGTTAATTATTTCTTTCAGTAATGTTTAGTCACTGATCTTAATTTTGCTCTTAAGCATATATAAGACTAAAAAATAATATTTCATAAATTGATTGATATAGTAAAAATGCCTGAAAACAGCATGTGTTCAACAAAGATTAATCTAAATCATCCCCACAATAAATTTAACAGTCACTGATAAAATATTCAAGCAGGCAGGTCCAGTATTAATTGCAGTCTCACCCAGCTTGTACATACCCATTTATACAAAAACTATCAGACAATGATAAATACAATGTTTAAGTCTAGATATACTGTGTTTATAACATTTATTTTATCTACCAGCCCAGTTGTCCTATGATAAAATAAAATGACAATTACAGGGATTAGGAAGATAAGGGAACATTAAACAATGCTTTTTAAAATAATAAGCACATACTTATTAAGAAGTAAATAGGCCAACCTAGTATTCACTTTCTTTATTAATGGAAAAAACTGAATTTGTTCAAAAGCATATGATAACTAAGTACATAATCACTATTGGGGATAATATGGTTGTAAAAGATGATTTTTCAAAATGGTAAAATACAAACATTAAATCAATAAATTTAAAGATTTTATTTAATCATTATTTAATGAGAAATGGGTTGGATATATGCACACAATCAGGAATACTGAAGTGAACTTGCTAATAGATGCAAAAGAAAAAAATAGATACTAAAAATCATTTGTATGTCCATAATAAAATTAATTTGCATAGCCATAAAGAAGAATAATTTTCATTTGACTATAGATAAGTTTCTTATACATTCCTGAGTTGTAAAATAGCTCAGTTAAGGACAGTCCAAGGTATGGAACCCAATAGATAACTTTGAAGGGTAAGACAGACAATTTCAGACATTCCAGTGAAAAGATACCCAATAATCATACACATCATAATCAAAACCTCCTACAATTCTTTCTGACAGGGTTTCTAGAAAGACATCAAATGGAAAAACTGGTAGAATTTTGCTAATTAAATGAAAATTTACAACTTCTTTTCTTTTTGTAGTGCTGGGGATTGAACCCAGGCCTTAGTACTTGCCTCCCAAGCACTCTACCAACTGAGCTATATCCCCAGACTGAAAATTTTGCAATGTTTGAACCACTTTAATTTTCTAAAAAAGTTATTATATGAGAATCTACAAGAAAAAGAATCATCCAGGAAAATCACGAAATTATTTTCTTAGATTCTTCTTTGTCAGATTTTTCAAATTAACCTATTAATCAAGGTCAGATGGGAATAAAAGAAGATGATGATGAAGAGGAGGAGGAAAGGAAGAAGAGGAGGAAGGAAGATGGAGAAGTAAAGGGGAAAATTTAATAAATTTTCTTCATATGCTTTCTCACTTTTCTCCCAAAAAATTTATTTAAAAGTGATATTATGGAGATTGAAGATGGCAGAGTAGAGGAAGCCTGCATTTCCACTGATTGGGATTCAATCAGTAGGATAACTGCTTCTCAGCAAGGTGGGTGAAAGAGGGAATTCACTAAAATTCAATAGTGGACTGTCAGAATATCTTTGAGACTCCGAAATTCCTGTACATTGATTAAAGAACAATAAAAACTACATTGGAGCCAAGCCAGTTGCAGAACTGGCTGAGATAATAGCAGTGGCTCTGTTTCACCACATAGGGTGGGGAGAACAGAGAGAGAGAAACACAATGGACAGATTTGGAATGGAAAAACCTGTAGATCAGAAATAGAGCATGAGCTTAGCTAATCCAGAGACTGGACAGTGAACTGCTGTTTAAAAAGTGAGACTGATAGCTGACCATGACCAGAATGAGAGTGTTGGGGAACTGAACAGGCAGGTATGAATAGACTCAGGGACTAAGCCTGGGAAGCCTGTATTTTGGGGCAAATGTGTATAGGGTTGGTTCCCCTACCATGCAAGTAGAATTCGTGGGAGGCCCCTGAAACCCAGACTTCCAGTAGAGTTTGGCATCCGTCTGTGTTAATTTAATCTCTCCAGAAAAAATGCCATCCAACAAAATCCCTAAGCCATGATTAGAACTAAGCCCCAGCTACTGGAACTCCCCTCATAGAACTCTATAGCAACCCCACCCCAGGAGTGCATTGATCTGGTCTGTGCAGACAAAACTGCAATGGAAAACACTAACCATTTCATGTGACCTTCTACTGATGAGAAGGGAAGCTGAAAGTTATTTCAGCTTCAGTTTTAGGCCTCTTCAAGTGGCAGCTAAGTGAGCAACACAAAAAGAGGAAGGAGTTAACAACCCCTAGCCTTTGCTCTTCCTCTCAGAGCACAGTCCAGGAAGAGAGAGAAAGGACAGTTGGGCATTGGCAGAAACCATTCATTGTATTAACCACCTCAGTGGAGATAATTCTTTCATTTGTGATTAAGAATCTTTTTCCTTTGTTTTTTCCTTTGTTTGTGTGTGTGTGTGTGTGTGTGTGTGTGTGGTATTTTGGCTGATTGATTTGTGGATGGATATGGATATATATATATATATATATATATATATATATATCTTCTGCTGTTCACATTTTGAACATATATATATATATAATATATACACACATACACACACACATATACATATTTGTTTCCTTTTCCCCTCATTTTTGGCATTTTTTAAAATATTTTTTTTAGTTGTCAATGGATATTTATTTATTATTTATTTATTTATATGCAGTGCTGAGAACTGAACCCAGTGCCTCACACTCACTAGGCAAGTGCTCTGATTTTGGCATTTTATGATAGTTATTTTTTTTTCCTTGTCTTTTGAGGGCTAAGGGTTTTGAGTTGTTTATTTCTGCTTTGATTTATGTTGTCCCTGTTTTGATTTATATTTTCCCTTTATTCTCCCACTAGCAGTTGAATTCCTCTCTCTGCCTTTTCTCCCTTTACTTTGTTTTTTCTATTTTTTTTCTTCCTTTTTTTTTTTTTTTTTTTTTTTTTGGTACCATGAATTGAACCCAGGGTGCTTAACCACTGAGTCACATCCCCAGGCCTTTCTATTTTTAATTTTGAGACAGGTTCTCACAAAGTTGCTCATGGCCCCTCTAAGCTGCTGAGGTTGGCTTTAAACTTGTGATCCTCCCTCAGCTGCCAAAGTTGCTAGGATTACCCTTGTGTGTCACTGCACCCAGCTTCTTCCCTCTTTATAACTTGGACTTGCTACATCTCTTCTGCTGTTCACATTTTGAACATGCAGAAGTTTCTTCTACCTTCAAATTTTCTTTTCTCTTAATGAACTACATTTTTATCATTTTTTAACTATTTGGTTTATATTACTCCTGTTCCACCATTCATGTTGTTGCATTTATTAGTGTTGTAGAATACATAGTTAACACCTATACATAGTTAATGTCAGACCTAGTTCATGGTTATTTATTGTTTTTGCTATTGGCAATTGCTGACTCACCATTCCTGTTTTTGTTAGTAATTAGTGTTGTATCATAGTAGACGCTGGGCATTTGTTTTATTGCTGCATATTGTTTGCTTCAGTTGTTGCTATTGTTTGTTTCCCCCTTTTCTGTGGGGTTCTAGCAATCTACAAGGATACTACAAGTTCACAGGGTAGAAACTCAGCTGCAGAACCAACCCTAGCCAATAAAAGCACACCTTGATCCACACACAAATTAATCACACTCAAACTTCAGTTATACTTTAATACAAAGACTAAAAGAGACAGAAATCCAAACTAACAATCAGGCCCCATGCAGGAATGACTAGGGGTGGGTCCTCAGGTCCCACTCATGCACATCATCTCCTACAGGAAAAACAGAACACAAAAATTGTGTTTCCAGTGATAGAGCGCTTGCCTAGCACATGTGAGGCACTGGTTTTAATCCTCAGCACCTCATAAAAATAAGTAAATAAAGGTATTGCATCCATCTACAAAAAAAATTTTTTTAAATGGTCATACTACCAAAAGCAATATACAGATTCAATACAATCCTCCCCAAAATTTCAATACCTTTCTTCACAGAACTAGAAAAAACAGTTCTAAAATTCATTTGGAAGATAGAAGATGCAGAATAACCAAAGTTAATCTAAACCAAGAAAGCAATGCTGGAGGTAATCACAACACCTGAGTTCAAATTATAGAGTTATATAGTAACAAAAACTGCTTGGTACTGAATAAAAATAGATGTATAGAACAATGGTACATAACAGATAAGCAGAATAAGAAATTCCCAAAATAATGAGACCTGAGAAAAGAAAAGGGAGTAAAACTGAAGGTCATGTATTGACAGCTTTCATCTCCCAAGACAAATGTTTCCAGATGCTGGTTGCAGGTAAAGAAGGTATGTCTTATCATCCTCAAAAGAAACAATCTCTAGGAAGTGTTATCTCCTCCAAAGTAAATCCTCTTTAGATCCTTCCCACAGACATTGACCAAAAAACTCACATTCCTGACTTGTCCAAGCAAATTGATATATTTCACTAGACCACCCCTCAAAATAACTATATAAAGCCAGTCCCTTTCTATGTTCAGTGGCTCATTTTCCACCAGGAGAGTGGGTTCACGGGCACCATTTCATCCCCCTGAATAAAGAGCTGAGATGACGCGTGAGGTTTGCATCCTGTCTTCTTGTGCTAACTGTACAGAATAGAAACACAGAGACAAACCCACTCAGGTACAGTCATCTGATCCTTGACAAAGAAGCCAAGAACATACTTTGGAGAAAACACACCCTTATTCACAAATGGTGCTGGAAAAACTGCTTATCCATATGTAGAAGCATGAGACTAGAACTTTATCTCTCATCCTGCACCAAAGTCAAATCAAAATGGATCAAGGACCTATTAATCAGAACAGAAACTATGCAACATTTAGAAGAAAATGTGTGGCCAATACTCCAAATTAGGCACAACAACTTTCTCAATAGAACCCTAAAGGTCAGGAAAATGCCAAGAGTTAATAAATAGGATTGCATGAAATTTAAAATCTGCACAGCAAAGGAATGTGAAGAGAAAACCTACAGAATGGGAGAGATATCTTTGCGAGCTACTCTTTTCTGATAGGGTTAATATCTACAATACATAAAGAATTCAAAAAATTTAACGCACACACACAAAATAAATAACCCAATTAATAAATGGCCAAATGAACTAAAGAGGCACTTCTCAAAAGAAGAAATACAAGTGGCCAACAAATACGTGAAAAAATGTTCAACATCATTAACAATTACAGAAATACAAATCAAAACTACACTGAGATTTCATCTCACTCAAGTTAAGATGGATGCCATCAAGAATATAAATGATAATAAATGCTTAAGAGAATATGGAGAAAAAGGAACACTTTTATGTTGTTGGTGGGATTATAAATTAGGACAACCACTATGGAAATCAGTATGGAGATTCCTCAAAATATTAGGCATGGAACCACCATATGATCCAACTATACTGTTGAGAGCAGGGTGGTATCTGTGCTGCTAACTGTCTCAAGGACAAACAGGACTGCTGGGCCCCTGTGCTTACCAAGGTTGTTAAGAGATATTTGTCCGAGGAATGTGCGGTTGCCTGGAGACCTTATCCGTCAAGGACGGGAGTGGGGCTTAGCCCCGACTCATCTCCTACATAGTTCACCCCTTCCCTCCTCCCTTCTTCCACTAGGACCGTTCAGTTCTGACAGGACCCAATGAAAATCAAATAGATTGGCCGGACCCAACCAGAGGAGGTTTAGCTGTTCAAATGTTAACCAATTAAAAGAACACTGTAAAACTGCTTGCCTTGATTATAAAAACCCTGCTGACAAGGGCTCGGGGCCTCTCTTAGCGTCACTGGTTAAGGACGCAGAGGACCGGGTTCGAACTTGCTAATAAATGACTCTTTGCTGCTTGCATTGATCGTGGTCTCTGGTGGTCCTTGTGGGGTCTCGAGCCTTTGGGCACAACAATACCACTCCTCAGTATTTACCCTAAAGAATAAAGTCATCATACTATAGTGATACATTTTTTTTTTTTTTTTTGGGTGCTGGGGATCGAACCCAGGGCCTTGTGCTTGCAAGGCAAGCACTCTACCGAATGAGCTATCTCCCCAGCCCCTATAGTGATACATTAATACCTATGTTTGGAACAGCACAATTCACACTAGACAGACTATGGAACCAGTCTAGGTGTCCATCTGTCCATCAATGGATGAATGCATAAAGAAATGTGGTATATATACATAATGGAGTTTTATTCAGCCATAAAGAAAAAAGAAATTATGTAATTTGCAGGAAAATGGATGGAATTTGAGAATGTTATGTTAAGCAAAATAAGCCAAACTCAGAAAATCAAGGTCATTCATTTTCTTTCATATGGGGAAACTAGAGAGGAAAATGAAAAAGAAATTTGGGGGTGGAGGCTGCATGAAAAGAAAAGGGAGATCAGTATAGTAGAAGAAAGGGACAAGAGAAAGGAGGAAGGGAGAGTAGGGGACATACTGTGGAATGATATTGACCAAATTATATTTTGTATTGTGTATATCTACAAAAATATGTGACAATAAATCACACTATTATATACAACTATAATGTACCAATAAAAAAATAGAAAAAAATGATATTATATAACTAATGACATTTTATATGTTCAGATGATTGCTAGCAAGCTTAAAAAATTTTTTTCAGGACTAGGATTGTGACTCAGTGGTAGGGTGCTCACCTAGCATGTGTGAGGTACTGGGTTCAATTCTCAGCACCTCATATAAATAAATCAATAAAATAAAGGTCTATGAACATCTACAAAATATTTTTAAAAAGAAAAAATTTCCCCTGATGATGTTTTCATTCAAAGATCATTGACTGATATTTAAAAATTGGCAAAGAAAATATAATGAGGTCCAAGAGGCACAATTAATGTGTTCAAGCTGGGTGCAGTGGTGCATGCCTATAATCCCAGCAACCCTGGAGACTGAGGCAGGAGGATCACAAGTTCAAAGCCAGTCTCAGAAACTTAGTGAGTCCCTAAGCAACTTAGCAAGACCCTGTCTCAATTAAAAGATAAAAAGGGCTGGAGATGTGGCTCAGTGGTTATGCACCCCTGGGTTCGATTCTTATAAACAAAAATAAATAAATAAATAAACGAAAAGAAGCTCAAAATTACTAGTTATTGGAAAAATTCAAATCAAAACCAAAATATAATACCACTCCACACATCCATTAGAAAGGATTTTATCTTATTTTATTTTATTTTATTTGGTACTAGAGATTGAAACCAGGAATGCTTTACCACTGAGCTATATCCCAAGTTCTTTTTATTATTCTTTTTTATTTTCAGGATTGTGCTAAATTGCCGAGAATGACCATGAACTTGTGATCCTCCTTGCCTGAGCCTGCCACATCACCAGGATTCTACCATACTAGGCAGGAAGGCTAAATAAGATGTTGGTGAGGATGTAGAGAAATTGGAATCAATGTGTATTGCTGGTAGATATGTAAAATGGTACAGCAACTATGGAAAACAATATGGCGGTTGATCAAAATGTTAAAGATCTAAATACCATAGGATCCAGCAATTCCATTTCTAGGTATATACCAAGAAGACTTGAACATAAGGGCCTAAACAGATACCATACTTGTATACCAGTGTTCATAGCAGTATTATTAACTGATTGGATTCAGAGAACAGTGTCACAAAATATTTTCAGTAGAAGGAATTTCACAAAATAGCAGAAGTAGGAAGGTTGCATCTACATTCCCTCAACCTTTTCCTGGAGCAGGTCATGAAACCTAGCAAGGATTTTCAAACCTTCCCTAGAAGCAGGTCATAAGATCCTCAGGTGAGATGTATTCTTCATATATCTAGAGGAAAGAGGCCAAAGCAACAGAGATGCCATGGAGAATCTAAACAAACAGGCCTTTCTAAGTTTCCCCAGTCTATTGCCATTAGTTCATATCTCCTTTGTCACTCATACTTCTCCACCTCTATCCATTTCTCCATCAAACCTAGCCTAAAAATACAAGTTCAGCCTATTTCTTTAGGATCTTCAGTTCCCTTTGAAGGCTCTCAAGTCACATACAACTGATAATAAATAAATTTGTGTGCTTTTTCTCAAGTTAATCTGTCTTTTATTATAAGGGTCTCAGTCATGAACCTAGGATGAGTTAGGAAAATAAATTTCTTTTCCCCTCCATCACAAAAGCCAAAAGGTAGAAACAACTGAAGTATTCATCAACAGATAAACTAAATGTCCTATATGTAAAAGAGGGACTAGTCACTGACCTCACCAACTCCATTTTGTTTCACTTTGACATCATTTGCCTCTTTAACTTCTTTTTTGAACCATTTTCTTCTGTAGTTCCTTGTATTTCTAGTTTGATTGATAGATATCTTTATGACAATGGACTGAAACTACACCAAAGCAATGGCCAGCCTCACAGATTACCCCATTGAGATTGTCTGCTAAGTGGGAGCAATTATCGCGTGATTGAACCAAGGCTGCCCCCCACCACAAGCAGATGCAGTCATCTCATACTGGAAACTAAATTACCCTTCAAGCAATAATGACCTTCCCAGAGTTTCACAGAGAGATAATGATCAACCAGACCATGGCTGACAAGATGAGCTACTCTGGTAGCTATGCAAAACCCCCTAGTCATACAAACCAAATCCTTTGTTCCCCTTTTCTACAAAACCTCAAAGTTTCTGTCAAACTCTAGAAGACAGATCTTTGATACCTCTACCCCTATATTTATTCGTCAAGGTATAACTACACTCATTAAAGCTCCTTTCCTGCCCTTCACCACTGCCTGTCTCTTTTATTGACATATTGAAACAAGTGGGGACCTCTGGAGCAAGGGGACCTTCACCATAGAATGCTGGTAACATACATACATATTGAACACTTAAAAGGAATGAAATTCTGGGTTGAGGATGTGGCTCAGTGGTAGAGTGCTTGCCTAGCATTCGAGAGGCTGTTCAATCCCCAGGACCACACAAAAAAACAAAACAAAACAAAAAAGAACAAAATTCAGATATATGATAGGTGGTAGAATATGGATAAACCTTTATAAATAATATGCTAAGTGAAATAAGGCAGAAATAAAAAGACAAATATTTATATGAGACATCTAGAATGTCAACTTTGTAGAGACAGAAAGTAGAATTGAGATTTCTAGGGACTTGTGGGGGAGGGATGGGGAATTATTGTTTAATGGGCACAGAGTTTTTGTTTCAGGGATAAAAAAGTTCTGAAAATGGATAGTGAAAATGTTGCACAACAATGTCAATGTACTGTGTAATGGCGAAACCATACCTGGTTGTGAAATGAAATTACAAAGATTTTATGGTAAGAGTTCAATGCCTGGGGAAGGGATCAGTTCTCCTCCCCTTTCTTAGGCTTTCTCCAGGAGGGTCCCTACCTTTTGCATTGTCAGTAACTGCCCTAACAACCTGACTACTCCCTCCTGAAATGTAATAGATGTCTGTGAAAAGAGCTGTTTCTTCTTATCTGTTCTGTGAGCATGCTTTATGTTAGAGGCCCTGCACAATTTCTTCAGCTGCATAGATTAGAAATTTTTTTAAAAAAGAAGAAAAAGCCCCAACGATGGGATGGGTCTAAGATGACATCAAATAACCTATAACTATTGTGAGAAATTGTGGATCAGGGCTCAGAATTTGGAGTTTTTGTTTTCCTCTGGACCCACCAGCGTAAAATAAAGTTCTCCTCTGCGAGTACTGCTTGTTTCTTCTGGACCAGTCTGTTTCCCACAACACTGAATACAAATAAACTGTAAACTTAAGAACGTTTAGATGGTAAATTTTATGTTATGTATATATTTTCCCACAATTTTAGAAAAGGATCATTAGTTGAAAATCATAGGTTTCAAAGCTCTTTCAGAGCTATAAACACTCCAAATTGGCTTCCACTTAAAATTTCTCTCATCAATTAATAAGCATTTATGGAGAACTTTTCTGCTAAACATGGAAGTAGGCATAGCAGAAAATTCAAAATACTATGACATCTTTTTCTAAGATTCATTATTTAGTTCTTCCTAAATTGAGATTAAGGGAAAAAATTTTTAATTTTTATATGGTTTTGTTTTCTTTGGTTGGGAAGGGATTGTTAATAGGTGTGCTGAGGGAAAACAAAAATTCTTCCTCATCACAAATAACTGTGTGTTTTATCATTGAACAAAGTTAGTTTTTTTTTTTTTTTTAACTGTGGGACTTCATATAGCCTTTAATATGCTAATGTCTATTTTGAATCTCCACAACAGGATTTAGTAAGCGACATTCCTAAGCTTATTTGATCAGGAATTCTTTGTTCTCTTGGAGCCCAATTAATTAACATGTCCCTTTGTACTGTGCCCATAGAAGTTGAGCTTCAGAGCTACAAGCTATGTGGGGAATTCTCTTTATACAGGGCTAACTGCATTAAACAATCTATAATTATAGTATAAATTTGTAGTTTATCACAAATTGTTCTATAATGTGTACATGACTATTTTAAAGATTTTTTAGAATTTAAAGTATAGATTAAACTTTAGAGACCAAAGGAGTAATTTTCTAAAATAATTTTGTGCCTCAATTTCATAGTTCTTTGTTTTAGATAGCATTGAATATTCTAGGAAAAATAGACTTGCCGATGGAGATTATGCAGAAAATTGTGATTCTGACTTTGCGATATGTAACTTTTAAACATTTTAGTAATAAAAAAAAAAATTCTTATTCTTTTTTAAAATATTTTTAGTTGTAAATGGACACCATAACTTTATTTTATTTATTTATTTTTATGTTGCACTGAGGATCAAACCAGTGCCTCACTTGTGCTAAGCAAGTGCTCTACCACTGAGCCATGACCCCAGCGCCTCAATCTTTTCTTGGTAAAAGAATTGCTACCAAGTTGCATCTAAATAAATAATATAAATATGTAATAATATTATATAAGTATATAATAATATAAATAATATAAATAAGGGCCTGTGATTTTCTCTCTGCCTGTGGATAATTGAAATTTTTTGAGGCTGATTCTTTAGTTTTTATTTTAGAGACCGGTCTTGTTGTGTTGCCCAGTCTGACCTCAAATTCCAGCCTGGACTCAAGCAATTCTCCTGCCTCAGACTCCTGGGATTACAGCCATGTGCTACCATGACCTGTTTTTGAAGGTGATTCTTAATCCATATTTTAAAAATTTTATTTTGGAATGTGTGGGTTTGAACCCAGGGCCTTTGTACACGCTAGGCAAATGCTCTACCACTGAATTACATTCAAAGGCTGTAATTTTTCAAAATATTTTTTTAGTTGTCAATGGAACTTTATTTTATTTATTGGTATGCAGTGCTGAGAATCCAACTCGGTGCCTCACACATGCTAGGCAAGTGCTCTGCCACTGAGCCACAACCCCAGCTCATCAAAGCCCATAATTTTAAATATGTCTCTTCCCCCCCATTATTAAACCTAGCTTTAACTCCCAACTGTCAACATATATTCACACATTTTCTACATATTCTCTGATTTTACATCAATTCTTCAAAATTAATTTAAGTATAATGAGTATCTGGTTAAGGCTGAAAATACAACAAATTTGAGACTAGTTCATGATTTTAATGATGGTATCAATTACATTTTCATTTGTAGTATCAATTTCATTGTGCATAAAATATCACAAATAAAATTAATTAGAATATTTAAATATCCAATACACATATTATTAAGTGAACTTTCACTTTGGGCTTATTTATTTATTTATTTATTTTTGTGGTGCTGGGAATCGAACCCACAGCCTTGTGCTTGCAAGGCAAACACTTTACCCACTGAGCTATCTCCCCAGCCCCTATTTATTTATTTTTAATATTTTAAATTTCATTTTGTATGGTCCTAGGGACTGAACCCAGGGCATTGTGAGTGCTAAGCAAGTGATCTATCACTTGCCCAAGCATTATGAAGGATAGAAGTGATGAAGTTGCCAAGATCAAATAGTTGACTAGACCAAGCATCTTTGCAATGGCATGAAACATTTGCTTAGCAGTGAAGGATAAAAGTCTAGATTCAGCCTAGGAAAGGAAATTTAGAAGTATAAATATGCATTGGATGGAGGTGCAAGTTACCTGAAACTCAAGCATTCTAAACCCTAAGATGCTGAAAAAGAGCAACGAACATCCTACTCTCGGAATTCAAGGGTTAATTCCTACTGGATGATCATGGAGGCCTTCAAGGAGGACACATTTGGGCTGGATTCTGAGAGACAAATAGGATTCCAACAATTTTTTCCAGAGTGAGCAAAGAGGCTGAGATGTGAAAGTACAGGGAATGTGTATCTAGGAATGTAATTGTGTAAAGTATAGAGTACATGAGGGACTCAGAAGTAAATGAGACTAGAAAAAACAGATTGAGGCCAGATCATTAATACTAACAAGTTTAGACTTTATTCTCTAAGTAATTGGGAGCTGAGGAAAGTTTTTGAGCAGAGGGCATGATCTGTGTTTCAGAACAATTACTCTGGTGTGCCCATGGGGAATAGATGAGACTGAAATGAGGCAGGGAAGCTAATTAGGATGTTATAATTGTCAAGTGAAAAATGATGAATACTTGATTGAATGGAAAGGAAGCAATAAATAGGAAAGACATTTTAAAAAATTAACTGATCTTGGGGAGATAATCAATTAGAATGCATACGGATGCAAGAAATAGACTTTCTATTGAACAGGATTAACATATAGAAGTTTATTTAATTCAAATAGCTGATGTTAGTGCAAAAACTTCACAATGTTAGTGACAGCATTTCTCAGTTTTCTTGGTTTTTCTTTCAGGCTGTTGAATAACCCTCTTTTCCATGGACTGCTTTAGGTGTGATTGGGCAGAGCTGGTTGCATGGCAGTCTCCAGGTGCAGCAGAATGAGGAACAGGAGTGTCTTGATTATCTGAGACTGAGTATGGTCCGTAACTAGAGATCAATCACCTTGTCTTTTTGAAAAACAGTTATTAGCAAGGAATACATCATCCCTGGATATTAGATGGATAAGTAATATTATTATTATTATTATTATTATTATTATTATTATTATTATTATTGTCACAATAAATAATTGGATACGGGGAAGCGGTGGGTTGAAGAGTGTCCTCTCCAAATTCCTGTCTACCCAGAATCTTAGAACATGACTTTAATTAGAAATGGTCAGCTAATGTCCCAATGGAGGAGCAGAGGTAAATAACAAATTTGAAATATATAAAGTTTATGCAAAACTATTTCCCCAATACAGGCGGTAAGTTCGGATGCGGGTAGCCAAAAAGGAGTCAGACGAAAAGTGGCTCAACAAAGCTTTATAGGGGTTGGCTCCAGTCCTCTAGGGTGAAAGCCAGAGTGGAGGACTAGGGAATACGAACCATAGTCCCCATGGGGCTGTTTTGTAGTCCGGGATAGGTGGGGGAAGGCTTGCAGGTTTAGTGTCCCCCTGGAGTTGGCTGGGGACTCCGTTGATTGACAGTCGATTGCAAGGCGCCACTAGGGTTTATCTGCCGGCATCTGATTGGTTGTTCTTTAGCTCGGTCTGCCTGATGGCCCGCCCCATCCAGCTACTCAGACCTCCCTAACAGACAATTAAATGTATTGTGGGTAATGGTGCTGTCATTAAAACATGTCTTCTGATGTCCTATACAACAAACACATTTCCATTCAAGATATGTACAACTGTTTGTTTTGTTTTGTTTTGTTTTATGGTGCTGGGGATTAAATCCAGGCCCTTGCACATGTTAGACAAGAGCTCTACTGCTGAGCTCCAACCCAGCCCTACCAACTGTTTTTGACAGTTATGGTTGTGTTTGGTAGAGAACTGTTACTCTTGTACTTTTTGATATTGGAAGGCAAGAAGATTATGACAGATTATGACTGCACAGAGCTTTTCCCAAAACAGATGATTTCTAGTCTGTTTTTCAGTAGTCTCTCTGTCCTCATTCACAAGTATGAAGGAAAAAATAAAAAACAGGGTGCCTGAGATAATTCTCCACTGTCCAAAGATTCCTTTCTTGCTTGCTGGGATGCATATTGATCTTAGTGATAACTCCTGTACTATTGAGAAACTTACCAAAAATAAACAGAAACCTCTTATTCCAGAGACTGAAAAGCTGTTCCATGATCTGAAGTCTGTCAAGTATATGGAGTGTTCTGCATTCACACAAAAAGGCCTAAACGAAGTTCTTGACAAAGCAAGGTAGGCTGCCCTGGAGCCTCCAGAATCCCCACAGCCACATCCTTCCAGAGTACTTTCTGCACAGCTGGTTTTGCCATCATGCTAAAAGCAATGTTTAACTCAAACTAAAAATTAAAATGCATTTTTGCAATAGTGACAAACGTCCAGCAACTACCCACACACATTCAGGCAAGACAAAGTCCATAGGTATGGTCTCCCTTCTTCTTCCTGTTGGAAATATTGGGGGTCAACAGGGCAAGAATTTTACTTCCACATGTAGAAGGGCGCACAGCAATCAAAACCAAAGCAGGAGCACCTCACAGTCTGCTATGCCTTTATCTCTGCTGTAAGGGTACACTGGTCATTGGATGGGGCTGAATTCACAATCTTTGGCACGAACAGTTATTAAGAAAAAAGAGCAAAGAAATACATCTTTTACTTGTCCCCACCTCTCTTTGTTCCTTTGTGGAGGGGAAAGTCCTCAAGAATCCAGTGCCTTTTGGCAAGGACACAGTTTATCTCTGTTGGTCAGGTCAGACCCCTTCCTTTGCACCTCCTTTGTCAAGGGACTGTGAATTTTTAGAGTTTGGTGTTAACTCCTTGTAACTTTCCATTCTGCTCTTCCCTCCAGCTGCTTTTTTTACATCCCAAGTCATTTTACATTTAAAGCTAAATGGACCAACTGGATTTTCTATTTCTCATATTCCCAAAACTAGATAATTTTGTGTAATGATGTATTGTCAGAAAAGTGATCACTACTAGTTTTTATTTTTGTTAGGTCTTTAGGCCAAAGTAACTCCATTTTGAAAATCAGTACCCACCCACTCAGGCATGACCTTCCCAGTAGGCCCATCCTGAAAGAGTTCCTAACTACGGAAACGACAGCAAAGACTCAAGTAACAGTCACAGGACCAGACTCGTTATTTTTTAACTACTCAATTGTACATGACTATAAAGTTTAGAAGTTTTTCCTGCAGGCTACTGCGCCTTGCAGAGGGGCCACCTGGCAGACTCTCTCTGTCAATAAACCTTTGCTTGAGCTCAGAGCTGTCTCTTCGTTGATATTTGGGCCAGTTACCCTAACAATTTTGCTGTTGTTGTTGTTGTTTGTTGAAAAAGCAAGGCATATTTGTGATGACTGTAACAGACTAATTCAAATGGAAGCTGCTCTCTGGTTTTACTCTGGAGAATAATCTAGGACATTTTAGTGTTGTTAAGTTTTGTTTTGTTTTGTTTTCCTTCGTTTTCAGGGGGAGAAGGTGTGTGTGTGGTGGGGGTTCTTTCTTGTCTTGTTTTTTAAAGTTCATTGCCCAGTAGGGGGGAGGATGGATTTTTTTTCACATTCCACTTCCTCGATCTAGTTTAGAAAACATGTCCCCTACCTGGTGCTCTGAGGAAGGAGTAATAATAAATGCCTCATTTAATTGGAAATGGTCCACTTCACCTTTGGAATACAGCTCTGAATACAGCTCTGACTTATTTTTTAAAAGGGACAAGTTTTCCTTTTTCTCTTCTCCCTCTCCCCCTCCTTACCTGGGGGCAGGGAATAAGATTACCCTGAGTTGTCTGTGCTCTGTGGGATGCCTGCTGAGGATCTGGGAGATGACTATCTCCCAAATTAACAAGTGAATCCTAATCCGCCTTTGAGGTGCCCTGGAACCCCCTACCAGAGAACCTCTGAAATGTAATCCTGGAAGAGCTCCTTTAAAACTGCCCTGTTCCTCCTGATGGGCAGAATTAGTCTTTGGGACAGGAGTCCCCTGTGTTTCTCCTTTGCTAGCAAAGCGATAAACCTTCTTTTTTCCTTTTTCTCAAAACCATCCTCGTTATTGAATTGGCATCTAGGACAAGGACCGAGCTTTCAGCAACATAATGACATTTTCCTTTTCTCTCCACCCTTGAATAGATCCAGTATTTGATGATGAAACTCATGAAGTGGGTAGAATCTGTTTTGCCTCTCCTCTTTTTTAGGATGTACTCCATAGGTACAGACTTTTAAGGAAATTTAGTTACCATTTCCTCATTTTTTTTTTCATCAGGGGATTGAACCAGGAGTGCTTTACCACTGAGCTGCATCCCCACACTTTATTTTTTGAGATAGGGTCTTGTGAAGTTGCTCAGGGCCTCAATTAATTGCTGAGGCTCGCCTGGAATTTGCAATCCTCCTGCCTCAGCCTCCCCAGTCTCAGGGATTACAGGCATACAACATCAGGTCCCACTGAAAGGGTCTTTACAGATGCGAATAAGGCAAGGATCATGATGAGATCATAAGGGATTAGGGTGAACCCTAAGTCCAAATAGAGTGTCCTTATAAGTGACAAAGATAAAGAAAGTCAGATATTGAAGTGATAAGGACAGATTTTATTCAGTAATGAACTATGACACTTGAGAATATGATCCAGTATGAACTAAACTCAATTTCAATCTGTTTTAAAGAGAGAATTTGGGAAGGGGAATTGTGGGTAAGAGAGTGAAGGAGAGGAAATAGGGCCGGAGATGTAGCTCAGTAGTGGAGCAGCTTTCTTAGCACACACCAGGCCTTGGTTTCAATTTTCAATTGAGTGGGGTAGGGGCAGGCTGGCCTGGTTCAAGTGCTAACTGGTTCAGGTCAGAGTTAGGCTCCTACTCCTACCCTCCTAAAGAGACTGGGAGACAAGGGCCATATTTTCAGATATCCACTGAAACTAACCACATTTTTTTTTTTTTTTTCAGTCTTATGCTTTCCAGACAGGAACTTGGGACACAGTGGTCATCCCAGGGAGAAGACCATGAGCCGTTAAAAACTCTGCTGGTGTTTGTTTAAATCTATTAATGTGGGTGGAGAGTGGTGGGGATGGACAAATCATTTGTGCTGAAATTGTGCCTTTTTATAGACCAAGTCTGAAGTTTAGTTGAGAAGAAAACTCAGAGGCGTGGACTGACTGTAGTTTGGTCCAGGAAAGATTTTTGTCATAAGAGACAGACACAAAATTAAGAAGGCAAGATGGAGGCAGAGATTGAAGACATGTTACCACAAATAAAGGAATACCAGGGGCCATTAGGAGCTGGAAGAGACCAGGAAGTGTCCTCTCCTAGAACCTCTGGAAGGAGTGTAGCTCAGCAGATACCTTCATTTTTTTTTTTTTTTTTCCTGCTGAGTTCTGGGGATCAAACACAAGGCCTTGTGTATGCTGAGAGCATATGCTTTACCACTGAGGAACTCCCTAGACCCTACATTTTTGCTGGTTTTATGGTTTATTTGTTTTGGTACCAGGGATTGAACCCACATGGCACTTAACTGCTAAGCCAAATCTCCAACCCATTTTTATTTTTTATTTTGAGAAAGGATCTAAGTT
The DNA here is from genome assembly GCF_902686445.1 of Sciurus carolinensis. NCBI lineage: Eukaryota > Metazoa > Chordata > Mammalia > Rodentia > Sciuridae > Sciurus > Sciurus carolinensis. The sequence goes on from NC_062220.1 coordinate 72,213,432, forward strand.
GCCAAGACTGGCTTTGAACTTGTGATCCTCCTGCCTCAGCCTCCCAAGCCACTGGGATTATAGGCATGCACTACCTACCGTGCCTGGCAATTTTTGCTACTTTAAGTCACCCAATTTATTGAAATTTTTATAGAATCTGTAGGAACCTAATATAGGGGGTGACAGAGATTGAGAAGGTCTAAGTAAAGTGCTTGGGAGAGAATGTTGTCAGGATTCAGAACACAATACCCTAAAGTGTGGTGCCTTGAGATGCTGAATACTTTGAAATGAAATACAGCACAAGGAACAAGGAAGCAAGGTCTCTCTTCAACTTTATAATATAATATAAAGCTGCTCCCCAACCCTTTACACTGTAGTCGTTTCCCGCCTCCCAACTTACAACCTAGCTTGTCAGTCTGTGAACATCCTATCTAGCTATTGGTTCATCAGTCAGCTTGCCAGTATCCTTCTCCGTTATTGGTTCCCTGTTAGCCTGTGGAATTTCACTGCTTAAAAATAGCTCCCCCTCTGTTTTCTCTCTCTGTCCTCCTTGCTTTCATGCACTCTCCTCCTGGCTTTTTACTCTCTCTTGCACAGCTCTCTCTCTCTTTCTTTCATTTTCTCTCTTACCCTGCAGGGAGACACTACCTGTTTGCTTTAATAAACCCTTTTATGTGAGTTCCTGCATCGGGATTGGTTTCTGGGTTCTTACAAACTTCTTCTTTCCTCCTATCTCCCACCCTTTTTCTTCCCAAAGCAAGTCATGGAAAGCGGAATTCCTTTTCCCTAAGGCTCATCAGAGAAACTAGGGCTCCACGCCCTCAAAATCAGCCATAAAAGCAACAAAGGTTAACCTTTCCTTCTCCCTTGAAGACCCTCACTTTAGAGGGATCCTGCCCCATACCAGGAAAAAGAAAAGAAAAACCCAGGAAGGACGGAGTGCCACATGGAGAGTTCAAGAGGCACCTGAGCAGTTAGAACTTGTTGAGTTTTCTGCCTTAGTCTGTTTCCTTCAGATCACACCCATTTGTTCAATTACATTTCCACATGGCTGGACAATCTTAAACAATCCTAAGCATCAAAGTTGACAGTTTAACCTGGGTCTGAAGGTTCCCAAGGCCCCAAAAAATTTTGATGAAAAATTTTTGTTTTCCTTTCCTCTCATTAATTTATGTTTTATTATAGGAGTATCATATGTAACCCTCATGGTGAATGAAAAAAGGGTGTCACATCTTTCTGTCCCTACATTATTGATGCCATGGGTTGAACATGTTGATTACGGGATGTCTGAAAAGTATTAGTATAGGATTTTAGGCAAGAATTAGGATTATGAATTTAGAATTGAAAAAAGAAAGAATAAAGACACTGTAAGGGAAGGAAAAGTAAATCTCATCAGTGGTTAATAATACCAAATAGAGTAAAGGGGCTAAAAATGTAGCTTGGTGGCAGCATGCTTGTTTAGTCTGCATGGGGACCTGGGTTAGATCCAAGCATCACAAGAAAATAAATAAAAGAGAGAATAGTTATAGTGCTTAATTGACCACTTAACACAATGTTTCCTTCCCATATTCAAATTTTAGTCCTATGTGGCAGGAGTAGAAGGAAAGCTAGCATCACTGAGGGGTAATGACTTTGGCCTACAAGGGCCAATGAATATCCACAAATTAAGTTTGGAAAGAATCATTAGCAGCACTTTGATTTCCCATTTGCCTTAGTAGCAAATTTAGCAACACTTTGTAAATTGCATTGTGGATTGTAGTCTTAGTTTTTTTGTTTTTGCTTTTTTTAAATAAGAAAACAATAAACAATAAAGCATAGGGTTGCTATGTACTCATTCCTTCTAATATAATTTTTTCCTGTTTATAGTATCACATTTATTCCACTGCATTGTAGTCATCATTTTCTCTCCCCCTCCAAATTGTGAGTTTCTTGAAGGTAATGCACCATTTTTTATTTATATTTGTATTTCAATTACACGGTGTAATAGTCAACAATTAAGTAATTTATAAAAATTAAATGAATATGGCAACAATTCCATTAAGGGCACAGTCTCTAGAACTTGACTACCTAGGAGAAACCTGAATCTATTGATTATTAGTTTTCCGATGATAGGCAAATTACTAAACTTCTCTGTGCCTCTTTCCTCATTATAATATAGAGTAACAAAATTCATGTCTTAGTCATTTCAGAATATTTTAAAAATACCATGAACTGAGTGGTTTAAACAACAAACAATCTCATGGTTGTGAAGGCTGAGAAGTCCAAGATCAAGGTACAAGATTCAGTACTTGTAAAGGCCTTTCTTTCTGGTTTCTACACTGGCTCCTTCTTGCTATATCCTCACCTGCCTGAGAGAGCTCATTTTTCAAGTGTATCTTCTTATTTATTTATTTATTTATTTGAACTGGGGATTTTTATTTATTTTTTCCATTTTACAGTACTGGGGATTGAACACAGAGACACTTTGCCACTGGATTATAACCCCAGGCCTTTTATTATTTTATATTTTAAGACAGAATATTCTATACTGCTTTCCGATTTACCCCTCTTTGTTTTCTTTGTTATTTTACTCTCTGTTCATTTATCTAATGGCAATTTTATAATCTATAGATAAAATTGCCATGAGAATTGTCCATTGGCAAATTAGTCTCCGGAGGGCAAGAACCTCATCTGTTAAGTTCTCTACTCATCCCATGCTTAACAGTATCTACACACGGTAGAGATCAGTAAAAGTTTGGTAAAAGAAGAAACTGATAAACAATAAATTTTTACCTTCTGCAAAATCCAGTTGAAATCTTCCATATAGCTTAATATTGAAATTCCCAGTTTAAAGTTAAAAGAAAGGTAAAGTGCAGAAACAACAGTCTTTCAGGCAGATCTGGGAAAGAAGGACTCCCTTTATTTCTAAAATGTATGAAAAAAAGATACTAGCTTGCACCCTGCAATAACAAAACCATGTCTTCTTTCTTTTTCCTTTTTTTTTTCCCTCTCTTTCTCTCTGTTTCTTTCTCCTTCTCTCTCTCTCTCTTTTCCCTTGCACTACTAAAGATTGAACCCAGGGGCATTCTACCACTCAGCTATATCTCCATTCCTTTTATTTATTTATATTTTTATTTTCAGACAGGGTCTAGCTGAGTTGTGCAGGCCAGCCTTGAACTTGAGATCCTCCTGCCTCAGTCTCCCAAGAAGCTGGGATTACAGGTGTGTTCCATTGCACCTGACTATATATTCATTCCTATATTCCCTGTTTCTGAGGGGAATGACTTCAATCTCATACCTCTGTTCTGACTTTGACTTCCTATACTACCCACTCTTCAAGGGAGTTTCAACATTGGAATAACTAGCAATAATATCCTGTCCCCAGAGAAAGATTAATCCACTCACTAGAATAAGGTTAAAGGTTATTTCATATCAATTTTCTTGTTTTAGTATTATTTATATAGAAGAGGAGTCAATGTTGAAGAATTGACTATTTTTAAATTGATCACTCTTGGGCTGGGGATATAGCTCAGTTGGTAGAGTGCTTGCCTTGCAAGCATAAGGCCCTGGGTTCAATCCCCAGCACCGCAAAAAAAAAAAAAAGAAAAAAAAAAAGAAATTGATCACTCTAGTGGTATACTAAAATGATTAGTGAAATAAATGTGTACAGAATCTTTATAGCATTAAAAGTTTTAAAACCAAAATGCAAAATGCCTTTATTTAATTAATATAAAAGCTTTGGGCTAGGGCTGTGGCTCAGTGGGACTGGGTCTGTGGCTCAGTGGTAGAGCACTTATCTATCACTTGTGAGGCACTGGATTCGATTCTCAACACCACCTAGAACTAAATAAGCAAATTAAAGGCAATGTGTCCATCTACAACTAAAAAACAAAAAAGCTTCCACATAGTTCTGCTCTGCCAACCTTCTATGTTTGCCCAGAGAGGGCAGCAACAAAGGAAGAATATGTAAACATTTTAATCATTTCTAACTTGCCGTCTGTGACAACTCACCCTGCCGGAGTCAGAAAGGATGGGATCACTTTTCCATTTCCTTAAGGTCACCAAGGACAGACAAGCTCAGGACATACTGTATTTGTCAGAAGCAAAAGAGATGACTGGTGAGGTGGCAGTGACAAATCTGTTCTAGGCTCAGCTCATTTTACTGAAGAATGTATGTCCCCTTCTGACATTTATCAAAAGAAATTCAATTTTATAAAAAGAAGGATGTCAAATAATAGTACATTGCTAACACTCATTCTGCTGCTGTCAGAAGAGTTGATGGGGGCAAAAAGGGAAAGGGTAGATGGAAGAGAAAGTTATTTTGGAAAGAAACAAACAAGGTATAAAGTAAGGCTAATATACTTGCAGGCTTGAATACATTTCTAATTAAATTGTCTCTTTTTGAGTTTCACGTTAGTTCCTTGTTCACATTTTGGAATACCCAAGTTTTCATCATCTCCAAATGTAAGAAATGATACAGTGGAGTGTTTCGGTTTTTTGTTTGTTTGTCCATATTTTGTTGTTTGGCTGCAGTTTCTCTGCATCAGGAAAGAAAGCTAATGAAACCAGGTAAAACCCCAGAGTACCAAGTACAATGACATACACCCTGTGGACAAGCAATCAATATTTCTTATGGTGATGATGATGACTTTTCTCTGGCAGAAAAGGATGTTCTGGGTCAAAAAAAAACCCCAAAGTTGTGACAGAAATATTAGAAAAATAGAAGTCAGATTAAGATCAAAGGAAGGAACTTTGTCAGGAAACTAATGACGAAATTGACAAAATACTGTAACAAAAAATAGAGTTTGACCATCCTGCATAAAAATATTGAATTAAGGAACAAATTAAATCCCTTTCTTGATGAGGGGTTACTGTAGGACATATGCAATTAGACTGTCTTCTAGAAAAGACAGGAAACTTGATTAACAGATTCAAAAACACAGCATAGGGAAAATAGGCTTAACACTAGGAGGTGAAACACCAAATGTTATGCAAATTGTCTTTCCCCCAAATGGTGGAAAATTTCAATCAAGGACTGAAACATAGTTAAAAAAAAAAAAAAAAAAAAAAAAAAAAACCTATGTCCTCTAGCCTTCAACTAGTCATTAGGTTTTACCAATAAGAGCCAAAGGAGGTTCCAGAGGAGAGCATAGAGATGCTACAGAAAATTTAACCATGAAATAGGGTTTTTGCTTCTTCACTACAAATCTTCAAATATCTGGAGGTGTACTAGGAAAGGGTGGCTGAGCAGGCAGCTAGCAAAACCTGATGAAAGATGCAGGAACTTGAGGTTTCAAGATGGCAGACTAGAGGACGGTTGCATTTCATGTTGCTCCAGGACGCAGGATTCAAAAGAGGAGATAGAGAGAGACTTGGGACCAACTCAAAGCCGCCGGGTGAGTCTCTCCTGTTGGGGAGGCATCCCGGATGGGGCGGTAGCCCCGGAACGCAGGGAACTTTGTGAAGTAGAGTTGCCCGGCGAGACGCCCCTCCCCCCACAGGAGCGGTAAACACGGACAACTGGGATCATCGTAGAGGAGGCGGCTCAGCACAGCGCTTGGACTCGGAGCAACCACTGGTGCTCCGGGCAGCTGCCTGAGGAGGAGCAGCGTGGCGAGCTGTTTAGACTCAGAGTGATTGCTTCTGATCACCAGGGGGCTGCCTGGAGGAAGAGGAGAAGCGCGGCGGGTAGCTTGGTCTAGGAGTGACTACATCAGAGCTACAGGCAGCTGCCTGAGGAAGAGCTGCGTGGCGAGCTATTTGGACTCTGAACGACCGCTTCTGAACACTGGGGGTTGCCCGGAGGAAGAGGAGAAGCGCGGCGGGTAGCTTGGTCTAGGAGTGACTACATCAGAGCCACAGGCGGTTGCCAGAGGAGGAGGCGAGTGGTGAGTTGTTTGGACTCAAAGCGACCGCTCCTGAACACTGGGGGGCTACCCTGTGGAGGAGGAGGAACAGGGCGGGTCACTTGGACTCGGAGTGACTGCCTAGGGCTGCGGGCAGTTGGCGGGAGGAGGAGACGCGAGGTGAGTTGCTTGAACTCCTAGTGATTGTGTTGGAAACCAGGCGGCGGTCGGAGGAGGAGGTGTGTGGTGGGTCTCTGGGTCTCAGAGCTATTGTACGGGGCTCCAGGTGGCGGCTCAGAGGAGGGGCCGCATAGCCAGGCGATTAGGTGCAGAGTAGGGTCCCAGGAGCTAGGTGGCTTCTTGGTGGAAGAGCCGCACAGAGACACGCCTAGGGGCGGAGCAAAGTTTCCAGGACTGCGGGAAGATTCTCTGAGGAGAAGCAGCCTAAGGAGACTCGTCTGCGAAGGGTGAGGCTCCCAGGCCCAGGAGGTAGGTCCGGGCCCCTGGGAACGTTGCAGAGGAAAACAGCCCAGCCCAGGCAGTAGTTGTAGATTGAGGGGAACCTCTAGGAGGGGAACTGACCAGCGAGACCTCCCCACCGGGTGAGTTTTTCCCACCAGGTAAGGTTTTCCCCCAAGGATGGTAAAACCAGAGACACAGGACCAAACAGGCCTTGCCTCAGCCCACAGCCTAGTTCCCCGTAGGATGACCATTGGTCAACAAGTGGAGGCACCTCTGCCCACTAGCAGGGAATATACCCCACCTGAGGGTCACCATCCCTAGAGAGGCAGCTTCCTTGTGGAGCACCGTATTATCAGCTTCCTCCAAGACTGCAGGCTACTGAAGGATAAGAGGGGATATACTAGCAATCTTCAGGGCCATTATAAGTCAATAGAGGAAATCTGCAATATCTTAATGACCCACTGATTCCTGAACAATATGAGAAAACAAGGGAAGAAAATGCCCCAAACAAATCTAGATGTTACATCAATAAAATCCAACGACAGCATGGCAGAAGAAATGACAGAAAGGGAGTTCAGAATGTACATAATTAAAATGATCAGGGAAGCAAACGATGACATGAAAGAGCAAATGCAGACATTGAATGATGAGATGAAAGAGCAAATGCAGGTATTGAATGATAGCACAATTGACAGTTAAAAGAGCAAATACAGGAAGCAAAAGATCATTTCAATAAAGAGTTAGAGATATTGAAAAAAAACCAAACAGAAATCCTTGAAATGAAGGAAACAATAAACCAAATTAAGAACTTCATAGAAAGCACAACCAATAGGATAGAACACTTAGAAGACAGAACCTCAGATATTGAAGACAAAATATTTAACCTTGAAATCAAAGTTGAACAAACAGAGAAAATGGTAAGAAATCATGAACAGAATCTCCAAGAACTATGGGATATCATTAAAAGGCCAAATTTGAGAATTATTGGGATTGAGGAAGGCTTAGAGAAACAAACCAAAGGAATGAACAATCTATTCAATGAAATAATATCAGAAAATTTCCCAAATCTGAAGACTGAAATGGAAAATCAAGTTCAAGAGGCTTATAGGACTCCAAATACACAAAATTACAACAGACCCACACCAAGGCACATTATAATGAAAATACCGAACATACAAAATAAAGACAGAATTTTAAAGGCTGTGAGAGAAAAGAACCAAATTACATTCAGGGGGAAACCAATATGGATATCAGCAGATTTTTCAATCCAGAACCTAAAAGCTAGAAGGGCCTAGAACAACATTTTTCAAGCTCTGAAAGAAAATGGATGCCAACCAAGAATCTTATACCCAGCAAAACTTACCTTCAAATTTGACGATGAAATAAAATCATTCCATGATAAACAAAAGCTAAAAGAATTTACAAAAAGAAAGCCAGCATTACAGAACATTCTCAGCAAAATATTTCATGAGGAAGAGATAAAAAAAAAAAAGAAGCAAATCAGCAAAGGGAGGAATTATCCTAAAGGAATAGACAAATAAAGGAGGAACCAAGATGTGTCAAAAATAAATAAATAAATAAATAAAATTAAAAAATGAACCAAATGACTGGGTATACAAATCATATCTCAATAATAACCCTGAATGTTAATGGCCTGAATTCATCAATCAAAAGGCATAGACTGGCAGATTGGATTAAAAAGAAAGATCCAACGATATGTTGCCTGCAAGAGACTCACCTCATAGAAAGAGATACCCATAGACTAAAGGTGAAAGGATGGGGAAAAACATACCATGCACACGGACACAGCAAAAAAGCTGGAGTATCCATCCTCATTTCAGATAATGTGGACTTTAAGCCAAAGTTAGTCAGAAGGGATAAAGAAGGACATTTCATACTGCTGAAGGGAAGCATAAATCAGCAAGATATAACAATCATAAACATCTATGCCCCAAACAGTGGCTCATCCATGTAAGTTAAACAAATCCTTCTAAATTTTAGAAGCCAAATAGACCGTAACACAATAATACTAGGTGATTTTAACACGCCTCTCTCACCACTGGACAGATCTTCCAAACAAAAATTGAACAAAGAAACCATAGATCTCAATAACACAATCAATAATTTAGACTTAACAGACATTTATAGAATATACCATCCAACCAAGAGCGAATACACTTTCTTCTCAGCAGCACATGGATCCTTCTCTAAAATAGACCATATATTACGCCACAAAGCTAATGTCAGCAAATACAAGAAGATAGAGACACTACCTTGTATTCTATCAGATCATAATGGATTGAAGTTAGAAATAAATGAAAGAGTAAAAAACAGAAACTACTCCAACACCTGGAGATTAAACAATATGCTATTATATGATGAATGGATAACAGAAGATATTAGGAAGGAAATTAAAAATTTCTTAGAGGTAAATGAGAACAAAGAAACATCATATCAAAATCTCTGGGACACTATGAAAGCAGTACTTAGAGGATAATTTATTTCATGGAGTGCATTTAATAAAAGAAGTAAAACTCAACAAATAAACGACCTAACACTACAGCCCAAAGCCCTAGAAAAAGAAGAACAGACCAACACCAAAAGTAGTAGAAGACAGGAAATAGTTAAACTCAAAGCTGAAATCAATGAAATTGAAACAAAAGAAACAATACAAGAAATTGACAAAATAAATAGTTGGTTCTTCGAAAAAATAAACAAAATTGATAAACCTTTAGCCACACTAACAAAGAGAAGACAAGATAAACCCAAATTATTAAAATTCAGAATGAACAAGGTAATATCACAACAGACACAACTGAAATACAAAACATAATTAGAAGCTATTTTGAAAATCTATACTCCAACAAAATAGAAAATTTCGAAGACATCAACAGGTTTCTAGAGACATATGAATTGTCTAAACTGAACGAGGTGGACATACACAATTTAAATAGACCAATTTCAAGTAATGAAATAGATGAAGTTATCAAAAGCCTACCAACAAAGAAAAGTTCAGGACCAGATGGGTTTTCAGCCGAGTTCTACAAAACCTTTAAAGAAGAGCTCATTCCAATACTTCTCAAAGTATTCCATAAAATAGAAGAGGAGGGAACCCTCCCAAACTCATTCTATGAAGCCAATATCACCCTGACACCTAAACCAGACAGAGACACATCGAGGAAAGAAAATTTCAGACCAATATCCTTAATGAACATCGATGCAAAAATTCTCAACAAAATTTTAGCAAATCGCATACAAAAACATATTAAAAAGATAGTGCACCATGATCAAGTGGGTTTCATCCCAGGGATGCAAGGTTGGTTCAACATCAGGAAATCAATAAATATAATTCACCATATCAATAGACTTAAAGTCAAGAATCACATGATTATTTCAATAGATGCAGAAAAAGCATTTGATAAAATACAGCACCCCTTCATGCTCAAAACACTAGAAAAAATAGGGATAGTGGGAACATTCCTTAACATTGTAAAGTCCATCTATGCTAAGCCCATGGCTAATATCATTCTAAATGGTGAAAAACTGAAAGCATTCCCCCCTAAAACTGGAACAAGGCAGGGATGCCCTCTTTCACCACTTCTTTTCAATATCATCCTTGAAACTCTAGCCAGAGCAATTAGACAGACCAAAGAAATTAAAGGGATATGAATAGGAAAAGAAGAACTCAAACTATCCCTGTTTGCTGATGATATGATTATATACTTAGAGGAACCTGGAAATTCCACCAGAAAACTTTCAGATCTCATTAGTGAATTCAGTAAAGTAGCGGGATATAAGATCAATGCACATAAATCTAAGGCATTTTTATACATAAGTGATGAATCTTCAGAAAGAGAAATTAGGAAAACTACCCCATTCACAATAGCCTCGAAAAAAATAAAATACTTGGGAATCAATCTCACAAAAGAGGTGAAAGACCTCTACAATGAGAACTATAGAACACTAAAGAAAGAAATTCAAGAAAACCTTAGAAGATGGAAAGATCTCCCATGTTCTTGGATAGGAAGAATTAATATTGTCAAAATGGCCATACTACCAAAAGTGCTATACAGATTCAATGCAATTCCAATTAAAATCCCAATGATGTACCTGACAGAAATAGAGCAAGCAATTATGAAATTCATCTGGAAGAATAAAAAACCCAGAATAGCTAAAGCAATCCTTGGCAGAAAGAGTGAAGCAGGGGGTATCGCAATACCAGATCTTCAACTCTACTACAAAGCAATAGTAACAAAAATGGCATGGTATTGGTACCAAAGTAGAAAGGTGGATCAATGGTACGGAATAGAGGACATGGACACAAACCCAAATAAATACAATTTTCTCATACTAGACAAAGGGGCCAAAAATATGCAATGGAGAAAAGATAGTCTCTTCAATAAATGGTGCTGGGAGAATTGGAAATCCATATGCAACAGAATGAAACTAAACCCATATCTCTCACCATGTACAAAACTAAACTCAAAATGGATTAAGGACCTTGGAATCAGACCAGAGACCGTGCATCTTATAGAAGAAAAAGTAGGTCCAGAGCTTCAACATGTCGGCTTAGGACCAGACTTCCTCAACAGGACTCCCATAGCACAAGAAATAAAACCAAGAATCAATAACTGGGACAGATTCAAACTAAAAAGCTTTCTCTCAGCAAAGGAAACTATCAACAATGCGGAGAAAGAGCCTACAGAGTGGGAGAAAATCTTTGCCAATCATACTTCAGATAGAGCACTAATGTCCAGAATCTATAAAGAACTCAAAAACTCTACACCAAGAATGCAAATAATCCAGTCGACAAATGGGCTAAGGAAATGAATAGACACTTCACAGAAGAAGATGTACAAGCAATCAACAAACATATGGAAAAATGTTCAACATCTCTAGTAATAAGAGAAATGCAAATCACAACCACCCTAAGATTTCATCTCACCCCAATTAGAATGGTGATTATCAAGAATACAAGCAACAACAGGTGTTGGCGAGGATGTGGGGAGAAAGGTACACTCATACATTGCTGGTGGGGCTGCAAATTAGTGCAGCCACTCTGGAAAGCAGTGTGGAAACTCCTTAGAAAACTCGGAATGGAACAACCATTTGACCCAGCTATCCCACCTCTTGGCCTATACCCAAAGGACTTAAAATCAGCATATTACAGAGATACAGCCACATCAATGTTTATAGCTGCTCAGTTCACAATAGCCAGATTGTGGAACCAACCTAGATGTCCTTCAACTGATGAATGGATAAAGAAACTGTGGTATATATATATAATGGAATATTACTCAGCCATAAAGAATGATAAAATTATGGCATTTGCAGGCAAATGGATGAAATTGGAGAATACCATGCTAAGTGAGATAAGCCAATCTCAAAAAACCAAAGGAGGAATGATATCACTAATAAGTGGATGATGACACATAATGGGGGGTGGGAGGGGTTAGTGTTAGGGTTAGAGTTAGGGTTGGGGGGGCAAGAATGGAGGATAGAAGGACTGTATAGAGGGAAAAGAGGGGTGGGAGGGGTTGGGGGTAGGGAAAAAAATAACAAAATGAATCAAACAACATTACCCTATGTAAATTTATGATTACACAAATGGTATGCCTTTACGCCATGTACAGAGAAACAACATGTATCCCATTTGTTTACAATAAAAAAAAAAAAAAAAAAAAAGATGTAGGAACTTGTGGGACCTGCTGGAAAGTGTGGAAGACACCAACAGTGTTGGTTTTTGACCTTTCTGTGTGCGGTGCCTATGTAGTGCCATCTAGGGCTGTCTTATTTATTACAGGGATTCTCTTAAAGTCTTCTTAAGATGCTTCAATTAGTCAAATAAAAAATACTTTCGTACACTTTTTCCACAAAAGTAGACACTGTGTTAAGTCCAATAGCACAAAGCCAGGAATCCACTAAGAAGCTCTGAGCTCAACCCCCAAACTTGTGCTTACTCTGAGATTTTCAAATTCAAGGTCCTAAAAGTCATGTAGAACATTCAAGAACTTATCTGTTATCAAATATCTTTCATTGAACAAAGCCAAATCAAACTCAGTATCATATAAACCAGAACTTTCTGCTGCTTCTCGGAAGATTTTGAGAAGAATTACGGTCACCTCAGTGATTTCCTACATGACATCATATAGTCATCCTCACAAGTTTTATTACCAGCACAGTTTTCAAGCTTTGAACATTTTCATGCAACTGGCCATAAATACTTGAATAAATTCTTTTGAATACAGAGCAGGGAATAAATAATAAAAAAATAAAAAATAAAAAGAAACAAGATAGGCTAACATACAAATTTTAACCCTTTAGAGGTCAGTGAATTTCTTCTAAGATCAGATTGTAAATAAGTTCAGCTTTCCATTACCTACACTCTCTCACAAACTGAACTCTGCTGCTACAGCACAAGCATAGATGATAGGTAACATGTGGGTCTGGGTATGACTGTGGCCAATACAGTTTTATTTACTATAATTGGTATCAGACTTTGACCTTCAGGTCCTAATTTGCTGACTTTTGACTTTCCATTATGATTTTCCTCCTTCATTTCTTTTCTTTCATCCCTTTTCAATGTCACAACCTTTCGCTCAAAATACAGCCAAGCTGTGGCAAATAGACCAAACATTGTAAAGAAAGATTGCAGGGAAAACTTGAGATTCAGATAGAACTCTGCTAAATCACTGGGAAACACTGGAGTTAACAATCCATTCCCTATCCTGCTGCCTGAGTGATCTTTCTAAAATGCAAATTTGATCTCACAGCTCCCTAGCTTAAAATGCATCACCAGGGACTGAAAGCCCTGCTCTGCAGCTTGTCACAATTGGCTTATCTATGGCTTTCCTTCCCTCTTCATCTCTTGCCATTACTTCCTTCTCCCATTATATGATGCAGCCACACAAAGGATTTGAAATTTCCAGAATCATATCTGCTTTCTTGGCTTTCAACCCATGTACTTCTTACTCACTTTGCCTTAAACAGTCTTCTCTACACATCCCTGGCTCTGACAACTCCTTGAGGGCTGAGCCTAGATGACTCTGTCTCCCAGACCATGATCCTAAGACACCCTCTGCACACCTGAAATGTACTATTCTCACTACAATCTATGAGTAATTACTGATGTAGATTAATTTGAAGTTCTTGAAAGTTGAAACTGTGGGTTTTTTTTTAAGTGTAATGAAAACTTAGAAATACTGACTCTTCATTTGGACCTGCAAATGTAAAAAACTTGGCATCTCTACCTCCATTTTGCATCTGTTTTTTTTTTTTTTTTTTTTTTTTTTCTCTACGTTACCAATGGATTCCAGGAACAACAGGTCTGATCAATAAACATCTTGAGATGGATTGAAACTATCCCCCAAGCAATAGTAACTTTCTTATTACCAACAACAAGACTCTGCTTGACTACTCCTGAAATAATGACCAACCAGATTACAGTTTGACCAAGGCTGCTTAACTATGCACATTTCTGGTCCCCCTTTTCTATGCAGTCTGGAAGTTCATGTTAGTACCTACTATGGTTTAGATATGAAATGTCCCCCAAAAGCTTATGTGTGAGACAATGCAAGAAAGTTTAGAGGTGAAATGACTGAGTTATTAATTAATGCATTAATCCACTGATATGGATTAACTAGTTGTTAAGTATAGGCAGGTAGGATATGGCTGGAGGAAGTGGGTCACTGGAGGCATGCCTTTGGGGCTTGTATTTTGTCCCTGGTGAGCAAAACTCTCTATCTGCTTCCTGGTGCCTTGTCCTGAGCTGCTTTCCTCCTGAACACCCTTCCATCATGATGTTCTGTCTCACCTGGGCTCGAAACAATGGAGTCAATTGTCTGTGGACTGAGATTTCTGAAACCATGAATGCCAAATAAACTTTTCCTCCTTCAAAATTGTTTTTGCAGGTCTTTAGGTCATAGTGATGCAAAAGTTGCCTGAAACACTACCCTATAAACAGTACTGTAAATGCTGGTCCCCTACTTCTTCCCAGTATGGCCATATTGATTAAAATTCCTTTCTTGCTTTTCACCATTAACTTTTCCCATTTGATTTTTGGGGCAAGTGGTCAGACCTAATTTGTTAAGATCCCCAGTCAGGCCTCTGGCCTAGGACTTTGGTGACAAAAGCATAGTGCTTGGCACATTGAGAATAGTCCATGTTATAATTTGGATGTGAGGTATCCCCCAGAAGCTCACATGTAAGACAGTGCAGGAACTTGCAGAGGAAAAATGATTGGGTTTTAAGAGTCTTAACACAATCAGTGAACTAATCCCAGATGGGATTAATTGAAGTGATAGGGTGTGACTGGAGAAGGTGGTTATGGAGAAGGTGGCTATACATTTTGTATCTGGAGAGTGGAGTCTCTCTCTCTGCTTCCTGATCACTGTGATGTGAGCTGTTTCCCTCCACCACCCTCTCCTGCCATGATGTTCACCCTCACCTTGAGCTCTGAGGAATGTAGCTGGCCTTCTACCGACTAAGACCTCTGAAACTATGAGTCCTCAAATAAACTTTTCCTCCTCTATAGTTGTGCTGATAGGGTCATTTAGTCACAATACCCCCAAAAAACTGACTAAAACAGTCCATAAGTGATTATTAAGTGAATTAATCAATTATTTAATGTATTAAAATGAGCTTTTTTATCAGGTATGCTGGTGCATGCTTGTAATCCCACCAATTTGTCAGACTGAGATGGGGGATTGCATGTTGCAGGTTAGCCTTGGCAATTTAGCAAGACCTTTTCTCAAAAAGAAATTAATGAAAAAATGGACTGGGGATGTACTGAGAGGTAGAACACTCCCTGGTTGAGTCTCCAGTACTAAAAAAAAAAAAAAATGTGGTCCCTCTACTGCAGTCTATAGTTTCAGTTGTCCCTAGCTAAAAATTATACCAAAACAACTAATAGGGGAATTTTTTTTTTTTTTAATGAGTTAAAGTTAAGCCTGAAACAGCATCAAACATCAAACTATGGGAAAGGAAAAATCATTTTCTCCCTGCCCTTTAACGTTCTTAGTTGGGATATCTTGTAACTAAAGAGAAGCTAAGTGAAATGTGTATTTTCTGTCTTAGTTTTGGGTTTTGCACTATAACATAATACCACCAAATGGATAATTTTAATGAACATAAATTTATTGGCTATGGTTCTTGAGGCTGGGAAGACCCAGATCCAGGGGCTGCCATCTAGCAAGGGTTTTCTTACTACATAATTAAAGGCAGAATTTGTTACACAGATTTAAGTCAATAAATTGTGACTTCTCCACTGATTAACAGTCTCCTGTGATTTAGTCAGTCTTCTCTTCCTAGTACTGAAAAGTGTTCTTATAAATGGAGATTTCCTTTATAGATGGAAATTTCTCTTACAAAGGACTAAGGGATACTGATTTCAGAGCTTTTCCTATGTTTGCTTTTGCCAAAATAATCAGCCTGAAATAACATTTTAAGTTGGATTATTTTGGGAAAATATCCAAATAGTTTATTATCAAAAAGGTATATTTAGGGTAGCATATTCTGGTTTCCTATAGTCATATTTTGCTGTCCAGGGTGATTAATGGGATTGTCCTGAATCCCATCTATATAAAGAAAAAATATTTTAAACTTTTTAAGTTTTTTATTTTTCAGATTGAAATTGGGCTTATAGCTTTACACTGTTGCAACTGATGTTTCTTTAGAGACAAACTTGGGACATTTTCTATTGGTATTAATAAATCCACCTTCTATTTACCCCATCGGTAGCAATTTTTTCTCAAGAAGTTACGTAACAGTCAGGTTTCATTTGAAAAGCAATTAAGCATTTATAGGGTCTACTGGAGACATGAACAGGTGCTATAAAAAATGTTGACAAGAACAGACTGTAGAAAAAAAAATTGTGATTCAATGGGACATTTTGTATTATCTATGTATGTTATATCCTTCTGGGTTATTAGAGTCTAACCTTTCATAAATTTGTACTATTTGTAAATTGATAATGACAAATATTCTCCCCCAAGTCAAGTTCTTCTGAAATCTCTTGACCAGGGCCTCGCTCGTGGTCTCTGTCTGCAGCCCACTTACCTCAGTTTTAGTAAGAATTCTGCTGAGATAATTCCCGAGCCTTGGTATCTAATCACCCTGGATTGCTGGTCAAATTCCTCTTCCCTCACCCTATCCTATCACCCTGGTCTATTAAGTCAATCTAACAAGCATGCCTGTAACCTTGAAGTTTTCTCTTAGTAATTTTTCATTCAGTGAACCCCTCTCTGATCCTTGGCTCTAAGTCCCCACTTTTCCTTGTATTTGAAATGGAATTCAATTTTATCCTGATCTCTTTTCCCCTATTGCAGTTCCTGAATAAAATTTGCCTCTACTATCTGGTTCTGGTTGTTTTTAACAACAAACAAATACATTCTGCTCTGTCTAGCAAAGTTGAACTGATTTTCTAACCCCTATTTTAAAAAAAAAGTATCACTCTCATTTGCAATTCTATTACTTTACTCCATAGAAATTTGTGCCTTTTGACTTTTCTCTTAAACCAGTACTTTCTAACTGGTTCCCTCATTGAGTGCATAAAATAAAAATTTTAGCACATGCTAATTTTTATACCCATATGAGTCATGATTTTATCTTTTATAGAAAATTCACACTTAAGGGTTTTGGTGGTTCCACTGAGGTGCCCAGTGGATTCACCTACCAGAGTCAAGTAATCTTTATAGTCAGAGAAGTGCACTCATGGGCAATTCAGGTCCAAGTGGGTCTTTTCTTGGTTCACAGAGGTAAATCCAAAGGGTCAGGGGAACTTTGCTCCTCTTTTCCTCATTTTAATTTCCCCTGTACCAATTTTCTGTTTGTGTTTTGATTTGGGTTGGTTAGTAGCCAATAATTTATTCCCCATTGATGGCAGTAATGAGTGAGAATTTGGTTTAATGACCTGATTATTTGATGACTTCTGTAAACGAATTAATGGTTTACAGAGTTTGCTGCTAGGTGAGAGATGGCAGAGAATCTGATGTAGTAGTCTTTTCTGTTTCACTTCTATTTGGAGTTCCTGCAGAAACTAATTCAGAAATGTTTAAAGAATCAAGATCACATAATTTTGTGATAAATCTTTGGCAAATGAGACAAGGTTAATGTTATTGGTTTAAAAAAATTGCTGACTTATTTGATTTACCAGAATATAACAAAAATATAAATACAGGTAATACAGATTTTTATTCTACTTGATATCTTTTTTCTATTTTTTTTTTTTTTTTTTTTTTTTTTTTTTAGCAGTACTGGGGATAAAGTCCAGGCGTTCTCTTCCACTGAGCTACATCCCAACCCTTTTTATATTTTTGTTTTGTAAAAGGGTCTTGAGAAGTTAACAAGGCTTGCCTTGAACTTGGCAGTCCTTCTGCTCCAGTCTCCCAAGTCACTTGGGATGACCGGTGAGCAGCACCATGCCAAGCACATGGTCTCTTAAATAGGTTACTGATCAAATAAACTTGCCTTACTTCTACTAAATGTCTAAGATTATAAAAAAGTGTAAATTTGTGCTTACCCATATCAAGTTATTATTCTGATAGACTTTCTTTCAGCAGAAATTATGCCTTGTCATACGTCAGCTTTGAGGACAATTTCTAAAATCGATAGGTAACTTAAAACCTTGGATTGACACAAAGTGGATTTAATTAATGGACACTCATTAGATAGACAGTAAGATAGTATCCCAAGATTGTAGGATGGAACACTGAAATACTGATTACTAACCATAACTTGAAGTTTATATCCTTCTCCTTCCCATTTTTATGAGGCTATCTCTTTGAGGCTATAATGAATGTGCTCATTTCTGCCACTTTGAAAAGCATATATGAATGATGTGGATAGCTGAGGAAGCTGGGTTAGGCATATTTACAAGCTCTGCAAGTCTGCTACAAAATGCTGATATGTGACAGTGCACAATTATGCAGCCCCCCACTTTTCTCTGTGAAATTGCAGTTCATTACTTTGGCTAAAAGTTATAATGAATATGTGGTTTGGACTATATTTAGGAACTATAGTTTCAGAGAAATACAGCTGTGTATTTCTATTTTTTTGAAGAAAATTAGAAATAATTTTGGTCTCCAGAGGACCCCAAATAAGTAAAACTGTTTTGAGATTTCACAGAAGGTCCCTATAAACTCTCAAGGATTTGGTCTTTCATTTTATAATAAAGAGTAGAGAAGGGCTAGAAATAATTAGATTTATTTCAATTGTTTTTATTGATGTGTCACAGAGAAAGAGTTGTCAAATCTGTAGAGAGGCTAGTCTTCCCTTGTTTAAATGTGCTTGAGAAAAATCTTAATGTAAAAGTCCTAGTGTTGTTTTGTCTGAAATTAAGACAAGAGTACACTGTTGTCAATAGTTGTAATTTCAGTTATTATTTCATATTAGTTTTGTTGTGATATAATTCACATATCACACAATTTAACCATTTAAAGTGCACAATTAACCATTTACTATGTTCACGGAGTTAGGCAAACATCATGACAATCAATTTTAGAACATATTCATCATCTCAAAAAGAAATCTGCAACCATTAACAATCATCCCCCCCAAGCTATTGAGGGAGATTTTTGCACATCTAATATAAATGAAATATAATATATGTGACTTTGGGGGGGGGTACAGGGGATTTAACCCAAGGCACTCTACTACTGAGCTACATTCTCAGCCCT
The DNA here is from genome assembly GCF_902686445.1 of Sciurus carolinensis. Classification (NCBI taxonomy): domain Eukaryota; kingdom Metazoa; phylum Chordata; class Mammalia; order Rodentia; family Sciuridae; genus Sciurus; species Sciurus carolinensis. The sequence goes on from NC_062220.1 coordinate 72,232,372, forward strand.
TTTTATTTTTTTTATTTTGAGACAGGGTCTCACTAAACAGCTTAGCACCTTGCTAAAATGCTGATGCTGGCCTCAAACTTGTAATCCTCCTGCCTCAGCCTCCAGAGTTGCTGGGATTACAGGAGTGTGCCATCACTTTCCCTTAGCACAGCATTTCAAGATTCCATGTTGTGCTATGTATTAGTATTTTATTCCTTGTTATTGTGAAATGTTATTCCATTGTATGAATATAACACATTTTATGTATCCATTTATCATTTGATGAACATTTGGGTTGTTTCCACTATCTTGACTATTAGGAACACTGCTATTATAGAAATTCACTTACAAGTTTTAATGTGGACATATGCTTTCATTTTTCTTGGGTATATACCAAGAAATAGACTCATATGATGAGTCTCTGTTAATTGTTTTTACAGCTACTCTATGTTTAATTGTATACTGTTTTCCAATGTGGCTTCAGCAGTTTGCCTTCCTATTAGCAGTGTGTGCTGGTTCCTATTTCTCTACACCTTTGCCAACACTTATTATTTTTTTATTATAGGCTTACTAATGAGTATGAAATGGTATCACCTTATGATGTCAACCACCATTTTATATGTGTATTTTTTTCTTGAAGAAATATTTATTCAAAATCTGTGCTCATTTTGTAATTGCGTTACCTTTCTTATTGTGTTGTAAGAATTTGTGTTTGTGTATGGAGTGGGGTGGGGTACTGGGATTGAAACCAGAGCCTTGTATATGCTAACTAAGTACTCTAACAATGAACTATATCCCCAGGCCCCTTTTAATTTTATTTTGAGACATGGTCTTAATAAATTGATAAGGATGGCCTTGAACTTAGAATCCTCCTGCCTTAGTCTCCCAAGTCACTGAGATCATAGACATGTACCACCACACCTGAAGACTTTATATATTCTAGGTCCAAGTACCTTATTAAATATATGAGTTAAAAATATATTCTCCCATTCTGTAGGTTGTTTTATCACTTTCTTGATGGTGTTTTTTGGATCACAAGTATAGTAAAATGCAAATTATCTGAGTTTTTCTTTTGTTGTTTGGGTTTGCGTGTGTGTGTGCGCGCGCGTGCATGCATGCACATTATATAGAAGAAGGCTTGGCTTATTCCAAAGGCACAAAAATTTAAGTCCTACAATTTTGTTCTAAGAGCTTTATTGCTTTAGTTCTTATATAGATCTGATCCATTGTTGGTTAATTTTATATGTATGATATGAGGAAAAAGTTCGAATTTATTCTTTTGTATGTGGGTGTCCAGTTTTAATATTTGAAAATAAACCTGGAGGGCTCCCAACCTTCCAGATTAGTACAGAAGTTCATTTCCTGGCAGGTCTGAGAATTACATAATATTTGGTGGACCTGAAAAATTAAGGAAGTCGCCTAAATTTATAGGAATTCCAGTTAACATCTATTAATGAATTCTTGCCTATTTTGGCAGGGGGGGAAGGGTTCTGGGGAATGAACCCAGTAATACTCTATCTTTGAGCTAAATCCTCAGCCCTTTTTATTTTTATTTGAGACATGGATTTCACTAAGTGCTGAGGTGGGTCTCAAACTTGCAATCCTCCTGCCTCAGGATCCCAAGTAGCTTGAATTACAGATGTGTACCACCTTACCTAGCTTCTTACCCTACTTTTCTAGCCTTTGGATAGCATTAACAGACTTAAAAAACCTATTCTAAAATATTTTGTAAAGCTTCCAGCAATGCAAACTTAAGAAAATGTATATAGTAATATACTATTCTTGCTGTGCTTATGTAAATTATCATGCCAAATCTACTGACATAAATCTTATTTTGTGATCAAGAATAATCTTCCAAGATTTTTCTAATCAAAAAAGGAAAGACTAGGGAAAAAATGTGTTGCAATGTAAACTACACATTATCTATACATATAGTAAATCCTGCAGTATCAGATCCTAGCCGTCTATAAGTTTTGAGCTATTTTACAACTCTTCGTAAATAGACATGCACATTCCATCTTGTCTGATTGGGTTTCAATTGACTCCCCTTCTTTCCCACTGGGAAAAAAATCACATTTTTCTCCATTTACAATTCCATTCCTTTATTCCATAAAAATGTGAACCTTTTGACTTTTTCTTGGAAGCAGCATAACATATAGTTGGTTCCCTAATCATATAAGTAAAGTGAAATTTTTAACACATTCTTTTTTATTTTTTAATCTCTAGGAGTCATGATTTTGCCCTTTTTCCCGCCCCAAAAAACCCAATCTTTCAACAACACATTTTGAAGTGAAATGGAGATGAAATCAGATAAGAGAGAAAGGGATACAAAAATACAAAGATTTTGAATGTATCTCATTTGAACAATTTATAGACAATAAAGCAATGTTTCTGAGTGGTTGACTTGCCCAAAGTGATAGAACCAGACAATGAGAGTGAGATGGGGTGGGGTAAACAATAACTAATGGAAAAAGAAATTAAAATGGTATAAAAAATGGTGGAATGAGACAGACATCATTACCCTATGTACATGTATGATTACACAAATGGTATGAATCTACATTGTGTACAACCACAGAAATGAACAGATGTACCCCATTTGTGTACAATGAATCAAAATGCAGTATGTAAAAAATAAAAAAGAAATAAATAATTAAATAAAAAAAGAAATTAGAATGATCAAAAGCAGGTAAATAAGCAATTAATCCATAATGGTCTCAAATTCCTAAGTTAAAAAAAAGTTTATTTATTTAGGACCTTGCACACATGCTAGGCAAGTGATATCTATAATTAAGCTACTTTTTCAGCCTTACCTCCCCATCTTTTTTTTTTTTTTTTTTTTTCATTTTTATTTTCAAGACAAGGTCTTACTAAATTGCCTAGGCTGCACTGCAATTTGCCGTCCTCCTGCTTCAACCTTTTGAGTAGCCAGGATTACAGCTATGTACCACCATACCCAGCAGGAACTATCTTTTCTTACCTAAGAAAGGAATAAAGACATGAAAGTGTGCTGCTATCCAGTGTAGGAAGGAGGTTGTAGCTAGGTATATTCCTGCTTTGACTTAAATACAAGTAATCTTTGTTCAAGCATTTCTTCTTCTAGATATTTAATTAGTGAAATGCTTGCCCAAGAACGTGATGATATAAGTTCGAGAATATTTATTTCCAGCAAAGTGACAAATGCCTATATTCCCAGCCACTCTGCACTTGCAGGATTGCAAGTTCAAAGTCAACCTGAATAACACAGTGAGACCCATTAAAAATAGAAGAATGTTTATTTCTAGTACTATTACAATAGAAAGCTTAAGAACACTCTGTGTCCAATAATAAGGGATCGTTACAGAAAATAGTATTAAGATTCTTTTTTTTTTTTTACTTGTTTAAAAACACATACACACACACACACATCTCACACACACACACACACACAGTGAGTATCTTAGAGGGATTAGACTATGAAAATCTACTCCAGGTTTTTTTTGTCTTTTGTGTTTTATTTATAAATAATTTATTTTAGGTATTAAAAAGTGTAGCAATAAGATAATCTTATCTTTGAATTTGATGCAGTATCATTTCTGCTCTTCCCTTATTTCAATGTATCATATAAATTAACTTATTTTCTCAATTTGCCAATGGCAGCTTATCAATGGAAGTGGGAAGGGATGTAGGACAGCATTCTGGATTTGCTGCATGGGGCAGAGAGTTCTCATTACTAGTCACCAAAAAGATTTTCTCTGGGATGCACACAATATTCGGAAGATTTAATAAAGATCCACATATCCTTCTAAACAAATTATACCACTTACCTAACCAACAATTGAAGGTCTTTGGGTAAACATCCATGACCCAAATGGCTATTTGGACTATGAAATATGTGTGTTTGTGTCTATTTATATATGAGTTTAAGTTTTTGGTTTTTGGTTTGTTCAATAGCATTGTTATATGCCATAGAAAATGATCTGAAATAGAAATCAAGAAAGCATCCAGGAGCAGAGGTGCATGACTGTAATGTAGTGATTCCAAAAGCTGAGGCAGGAGGATTACCAGTTTGAGGTCAGCTTCAGCAAAATAGTGACTCTCAGCAACTTGACAAGACCCTGTCTCAAAATAAAAAATAAAAAGGAATGAGGATTTAACTCAATATTAAATGCCCCTGGGTTCAATTTCTTAGTACCAAAAAAAAAAAAAAAAAAAAAAAAAAAAAAAAAAAGAAAGAAAGAAAAAAATCAAGAAAACAATCCAATTTGTAATAGCTATAAAAAATACTTAGGAAAAATTTTTGCCAAAGAGGTGAAAGCTCTGTACAATGAAAATTATAAAACATTGATTAAAAAAAAAGTGAAGAAGACACAAAAAGTAAAAAGACATCCATGTTCATTATTGTTTTGTTTTTGAGAAGGGAGTTTGATTTATTTATTTATTTATTTATTTATTTATTTATTTATTTATGAATGATACAGTCTCATTATGTTGACCAGGCTGGTCTCAAACTCCTGAGCTCATATGATCTTTCCCCTTAATTTTATTTGGAAATGACTAGATGTCTTTCAACTACAGTACCCATTCAAGAGTTGATAGATGATGTATGGGTAAACAATCAGAATACATATCATATAAATAATCACTTATAAATGAGTGTAATTAAAATGGAATGATTCAAATGGGATTTGTATGGTTTATAAATCAATGTACTTTTGTGGAGTTGATTTCAAAATGCATATGTCTCCTTTTTTTTTTTTTTTTTTTCTTTTTCTTTTTTTTCAGAGAGACTGATTTTATTTTCTCCATCATCGCACTTTTGGTGTAAAATTTCTCTTTTACCCAGTGACCACCTCCCTACTGTCAAACCTCTGGAGATTCAAGGATGGTCCTGGGGTGTCCGGCCTCGCAGGCGTTACAGGTCTTCACTTGAGGTGGAGCTTCCCACGCTTCGTTGTTCCGGTCTGGCTCGTCCAGACTGAGCTTCTTTTTCAGCTCCTGACTGTGGCTGAGTCAGGTTGGCCCTGTCTTTCTACTGGCTTCAGCTGCAGAGGTGGGAGCTCTGGCAGCATCTTTGTTTCTACAAACTCCTCTCAGGTGCCTTCTGACCTTGTTAGTCACCTAAGGCCCCTTTTCTTTCCTGCCCTTGGTTGGACACGGACTTACCTCCTTTTCCCCAGTTTGATAGCTGAGTTGGATCTTTCACTGTAAGAAACCGGATGCTACTGGTTTCATGACCATGTTTCCTGATGAGCAACTCCGGGTGGTCTACCCAGGCCAGCCTGACTCCCTGTATATATGCGCCCCAGAACCTCCATTTGTTTTAAAAGGACAATTTGAAATAATTTTCATAGGTGTACAACATAGCCTTTTAAGTATTTAGATTTTAAGTTATACTAAAATGCTATAGGAAATGGATTTGATCAGGCAAACAAACCAATGTCATGGTCATTCTCCATAAGTACCATGGCAAACAATACCTAACATTTAGCAGATTTAGTACACTGAAATTACTTTTGTTCGATGTGCCTCCAAGCAACCCAGTGAGCTAGTTAATGATTATCCTGGTTTAACAGGACGTGATTTGCTGTATTGAGTGAGAAAATGATTGACTCCAAATTATCCCAGGAGACAGAGTCAATATGCCAATCAATATCCCTGAGGATAGTTCCATAACATCTTCAGTATTTCCAAAGTCATACTTTGGAGTCTTTTATGTACTGAAAACAATTTTAGAGGGAAAAAATACACATAAAAATCTGCCTTAGCCTATTTAGGCTGCTAATATCAAAGAATAAACTGAGTGACTTAAATAAGAAACATTTATTTCTCACAGTTCTGTAGGCTGGGAATTCTAAGATCAGTTACAGGTTACATTGCATTGCTTAATGAGCCTAGAGAGGGCCTACTTCCTGCTTCATAGATGGTGCCTTCTACTGTGTGACCACCTAGTAGAAGGGAAAAGGGAGCTGAGAGTATCTCTTTCATAAGGACATTGACCAATTTCATGAGGCTTCCACCCTCCTGCCTGATCACGTCCCAAGGAACCACCTCTAATACCACCATATTTGGGGTTAGAATTAAAAAAAAAAAAAATTCTGGGGGGAGGACACATTTAGCCCATAACAAAATTCTTCACTGAGGCTGTATGTATAGACTAGATAACATGTCAGTCCTCCACAGTTTCCATTCCAAATTTATTTGCTATTCAATAGACAGGTTTCCAACTGCTTTCTATTTACCCAACAAAAGGAAACAGGTGAATTATAGAGCAAAAGCATACAAGGAGGCTGTTCAAACTTCTTGACAAGGGGGTGCTTAGCTTTGTCTTCTGTTGTCTAATTCTCTTCATACTACCTGGGATTGGACTTTGCACATAAAAACAACCTATAGCTGCCAGTAAGGGATTGAGAAGATTGGAATACATCATAAAGGGGTATTCTCCAATACCCTATTCTATTTCCCAGGAGGTCCTCAACAAATATTTATCTGCCTGGAGTTTTGGTGGGATGCCCTTGAGGCTAGAATATTAATAGGTAGCATTTTCAGGCTTATTAATTCTTAAGCAAATATCTTTCCCCTTCATGGTTGGTTATAACATCTAAATAGTTAAATGCTACCTCATCTGATATGGTACCTGTCTGCCACTCTCCCTTTTTAGAGAAACTGATTTCCAAATAATTTCTCTTGTACATGCATTTTAAAGGTGTGTAATTAACTGGTAACAGGTTGTTAGGTAGCTGATGAGGTGTGAACCAGTCTCTAATTTGTTTTCTTTATTTACAACTTTCCTTGCACTTGAAGATGACAGCATGGTGTTTTTCATTCCCTGCTTACTTCACCAGATTAAAAAGTGATTTGTGAAGCCATTTTTAATTCCTCAAATTCCATTAAAAACGAATATCCAAGGGAGTCTTAATCAAGACATAATAGGCACTAAAATGTGATCACACAACAGCACTTCTAATGTGGCCCTATTTCAGCAGTAATATTCAGGGTTTGCCTCCACTTAAGTGAACTCAGCCCTAACACTGACCTACAACTTCTGAAATGTCTATGCAGTTGGTACTGCGTTTATTGCCAATATTTGCTGCTAACATTTTATTGCTTTAGAATTTATCATATAACCCAAAGGGATAATTTCTCACAAAATGATTATTACTGTATTCTCACTAAAAACATTTGTTTCTCCCTTCAAATTGCCTTGCCTTCTATTTAATAAGAAATTTTTTAAAATTCAGATTGAGAAGAAATTAAAAGAAACATAGTGGAATGAGCATTTTTAAAAACACAAGACTAGAATACTGAAGATGCAGCTGAAACAAAAACGGCTAAATGTAGAATTCATATATAACCGAAAGGGGTAATTTGGAACCAGGGAGCATATTGAGTTATTGGGTGAGTTTGAAATGAAAAATGAAAATAGAAACTCTGTCCTTGCATTTTAAGAGAATATAACTAAAAGTTAAGCTATAGAAGTTAAGAATATATAAAAATGTCACGTCCAAAACTTTTCACAACCCCTGGCTAGACAGTTAACCACCTTGCAACAAAGCACAGTTGTTAGGAAACTGGCAACTTTTTCCTTTCAACCTATCAAAAGCCTAAATCTGTATTTATATCTATCTATTTTTAAATGCAGATACGCCTCAAAGCATCAACTCCAGAAGCCACTGTGGTGATCAGTTAAAAAGTGATAATAATACAATGCTTACTGAGCTCTTGATTTATAGCAGGCATTGTTTTAAGTGCTCTATGGCATTACCTCATGGAATCTTCATGATGACCCTGTGAAGAAGATTATTAGACTTCTTATTTTATAGACTAGGGAACCGAGGCCCAGATTTATAGTTAAAAGTAACTTCCTGAAGGGTACCTACTGCTTGGGAAATTAAAAACAAAATCTCCTGTCAACTCCAAAACCTCTCCATAAAGACAGGGGGGACAGTTTTGTTATTGAATAAGCACTAAACCAGAATATCATGCCCACCAGAGGCAATCTATTAAGAATTTGTGAAGACAAAACTCACCCTTTTATATAAGTGAAAAGTTACAACATTTCATGTTTTCATTTCATGTTTTCAAGATAAACAATTAGTCTTCAAGTAAGAGGACTTGACATCAATATTTGTCACATAGTTCATCCTAACATTACCTGGTATTGTAGTGTTAGCTAATTGGGTTTATACAGAAAAAAACCCCAGGCTTCTCATATCTTTTTTTTTTTTTTTTTTTTTTTTTTTTTTTTGTGGTGCTGGGGATTGAACCCAGGGCCTTGTGCTTACTGACAGGAGGTAGTTTTGAAACTTAGAGCAAGATATTCACCCAACTTAGGTTCCTACCTTCCCACAATAACTGGCAGGTATAGGGCTGCTATTCCAAAGAGATAACCCCCAGGTCCCTGAGAAAGGCATTCCTGGATCATAAAACTGACAAATCTAGTTTCAAAAGATGTGTATACCTTTTCTTTTTATTTTTTAAAAATACGTTTATTTATTTGTTTTTATAAGGATTGAGCCAATGCCTCACACATGCTAGACAAGTGCTCTCCCACTGAGCTACAACCCCAGGCCCGGTATACCTTTTTGAGATAGAAGAAAGTACTTAAAATTGCAAGTTTACTAAAGTAAATGCTTTTAAAAAAAAAGGAAGAGAGATCTCCTTATTTTCAACAGGGAGAGTTAACCCTCTTTTTTTTTATTTTCAGTGCTGGGGATTGAACTCAGGGTCTTGTGCATAACAAGCACACACTCTATCACTGAGCTATATCCCTGATCTCTCTTATTATTAATTTGTATATGTCCATACAATCACTAATAAATGGTGAAGTTATAACTGAAGCCAAGATAGTCTTGCTATGGAGTCTTTTTTAAAAATCATATGCTAAATACCTTTGTAATCTTCCTTCTTGGCTTACTGGAGGGAGGAGGTAGACTGAGGGAATTCACGTATTCACCCAACAAATATTTATTGAGTGCTTATGCATTTTGCTAGGCATTAAGGATACAATTATGAATAAAATAGTCAAGAGTTTTACCATCATGGAACTCAGTGTTGGGATGGAGATGTCAGGTAGGTAGACAGCCATGAACATGTGAGGCAGCAAAGGACAATGAAGGCTGTAACCTATAGAGAGGACCTCAAACATATATAGCAAAGGGAGTCTATAGGTCACAGGATAGGAATCACAGGGAGGGCTGGGGAGATAGCTCAGTTGGTAGAGTGCTTGCCTCACAAGCACAAGGCCCTGGGTTCGATCCCCAGCACCGCAAAAAAAAAAAAAAAAAAAAGAATCACAGGGAATCTTACCACATCAAACATCTGGAAAATGGGAACTGCTCTGCCAAACCTCCTCCAGCCATAGTTTATTAGAACCCTTAAGGGAAGAATCATTTCAAGATCATGTCACACCTTCCTCTTGTGACCAGGTCATCATGACACTCACGGAGGACTTTTGCTTAGGACTATACAAAGAATAATAAATCACTTGGGGGTAGGGGGCATATGAAACTAGGGCAAGAATGAGGGACTCCAAAACCTTTAAAAATCCTAGACTGTAAGAACCACACCTGTCTCTCTGGAGGCAGACTGTGCAGAGACTATGTGGTACGTTATGTTCATTTCTTACTTTTCTAATAAACTCCTGTCTACACTTTGTGCAACTTATTTGAAATTCTTCCTGTGGGATCACAAGAACTGGATTCCCATGGCTACTTTGGTTCTGCAGGCATGTCTTCTCTGCAACAGAGACCCATATTAAACAAAAAGCTTTCGAAATCTACCAGAGATTGAGGAACATAAAAAGTACAAGGTATTTTGAGAGCATATTACACAGGGAATTTCAACTAGTTTAGGTGGTCTGGAAAGCTATTTAAGTTAAAAACTGGATTTTTTTTTTTTTAATTTTGTGTGTGTGTGTGTGTGTGTGTGTGTGTGTGTGTGTGTGTTTTGCTTTCTTTTGTACTGGGGATTAAACCTAGAGGTATTTTACCACTGAGTTACATCCCCAGTCTTTTTTATTTTGAGACACGGTCTTGCTAAGTTGCTTGGGGCCTTGCTTAGTTGCTGAGGTTGACTTTGAATTTGCAATCCTCCTGTCTCAGACTTCTGAGCTGCTAGCATTAAAAGACTGTGCCACTATGCCTGGCAAAACTAGAGTTTTTATGGAGAAGAAAAGAAGACCATAAAAGGTCAATTTCAGGATGGAGTACTAAAGAGATTGGGAAGTACAAGTTTTTAAAATATGCATGTCATGTTCTTTGAAGGCTTATTCTGCTAGAGTGAAATGATTTTTGATGGTACATATAAAATATATATTTTAATTATCCTTGATTAACTAGATTAGACTTATTTGTAGGGAAAACAATAGAAAACAAATAATAATGTGAATGTCTCTGGTCCACGGTAATGGGAATGATTTTTTTCCATAAAAATGCAAGTAAATCTTGTCTGGCGAAGTTAATATTTATATTTATATATATATATATATATATTTTTTTCTAGTTGTACATGGGCACAATATCTTTATTTTATTTACTTATTTTTATGTGGTGCTGAGGAGCGAATCCATTGCCTTGCAGGTGCGAGGCAAGTACTCTACCACTGAGCTATAATCCCAGCCCTGGTAGAGTTAAAATTGATTTCTAACTTAAAGAAAACATAATTCCAAAAGATTACATTTCATTGATCTATAAAATATGAGCTAATTTACATCTATTAACAACTTCATTCCAGCATTTCTGGTAGGTTCCATGTATGTCTGTAATTCAAATATTTCTTTGAACCAGTTTTGTTAGAGTAGGTTGCTGCACAGACATGAGCAAGGGAGATGGGGAAAGGAAATTTGGTTTCTGTCTCTGGGCTGCACCCTACTGGCTGTTATACCACCCATGGACCCAGGGACCACCTTCTTGTGGTCAGACAGCTCCCTGTCAATATGGAGAAAATGAATACAGTCTGTGCTAGAATAATATCCAAGATGGTGTAAAATAGGCACACATACTCTAAGCCATGGTGGGAAACTGCATTGACTGTCCCAAATACACACTGCATGAGAAGAAAGGTTCCTAGACCAGATATAAAACCTCCCCTCTTATGAGACCCCAGGCCAGTTCCAAGGACTGCTCTACCTCAGAGTGTTACTTCCATTTCACAAAATAAACCTTTATTTTTTTCTAACTGTGTCTCTCAACTGAAATCAATCTTTTGGAAAGACAAAAACTGAGAAAACATTGGCCCAGTAACTGTTTTAATATCTTACTAGTTTTCTTATTAATTAATCAGTTAAAGAGAATATTTAATATGTCTTAATTTTATATTTGGTAAGAGCCATAAGTATACCTGTTAGCCGGCAGGCCTGCATTTTTAGTGGCAGGCTCCTAGACTCACAGGACTGGACTGGCAACATGGTTCAAAGTTGGGTTTTTATGTGTTTTTGTTTTTTTTTTTGTTTTTTCCTTTGTTTTGTTTTTCAATTTAACTAGGACCCTTGGAGAGACTTGCAAGGCACCAAACAAAATCACCAAGTCACTCTGACTCATTTTTTGTTTGGTGACTTCAAGTTTACTAGGCTTATTATACTAAATTCTCAGGAAGTGATACTGTCCAAAATATAATTATTATATTGTGTGCATGTTTAAATATGTAACAAAAAATCCCATCAGTATGTAAAACTATAATACACCAATAAAAATGTGAAAAAACCCCACTTCTGACAAATTATAAATTCTCCCCCCCGAAGCATTGGTGTTTGCCATTTTTGTAACAAGTAATTTATGACCTCAAACTGGGCATGGAACATGCCCACATTTACATGTGATGATGATTTTTTCTTATATAAATACATAAATTTCCTCCCAAAACCCCTTTCTTTCTTTGCTCACATGAACACTGCTTTGAAAACTATTCCTAGTTCTCTCCTCACTTGCTACCAGTAATAAACTCCCACCACTATTTTATTTCCTCATTGTGCTTATTGCCTTTGCACTCACCAAGAGGCAAACTCATTGTGTTACATACTTTTTTTAAAATTATAGTCTAGCAACTGTGATGTAAGTTCTTATAGCAGATGTTCAGGCCAGGGCTCTTGGGTTTAACAATAATGAAAACACACTTGTGACCATGTTTCCATTTTTTTTCCTCTATACAGATCAGATGTTACACAAAATTGTCATCAATTCTTTAACTCTCACTCCAAAAATCCTACTCCAAGAAATTTTATTAGACTCATTTTAATCCTAAAGAAATAGCAACTTTAACAGAATTCATGGGGAAAATGTGAAGCAAAAAAGAACTATAAAAAAACTATATAAAAAAATAGAGTATGCATAGAGAGAAGACACTAAATTTTCATAAATTCCAGTTAGATTTTTAGGTAGCGTTGAGAAAAAATTTACTATTATTTGTCTCACATCCATTATTTCCTTTAAATCTCCAGGCATTTTCCCCTCATTTTAAATTTCAGTGCAGAGTGGGGCACTGCCTGCCCTCCCCATCTTTTCTCCTTCTAGCTCATTCTACTCCCACCCCTCAGGCTTTTCTTAGGTCACACTGTATTCTTTCTATTTTTTTTTTTTTTTTTTTTTTTGTACTGGGGATTGAACCCAGAGGTGCTTTACCACCAATCCACATCCCTGGCCTATTTACTTATTTATTCATTCATTTATATTTTGAGACAGGGTCTCACCAAATTAAGGCTTCACTAAGTTGCTGAGGCTGGCTTTGAACTTGTGACTCTCCTAACTCAGTCTCCCAAGTCTCTGGGATTATAGGTGTGCACCACCATGCCAGGCATCACACTGTGTTCTTGGGTTCCCTCCCACTAGCATTTAAACAAAACAAGGAAAAATTCTAAATAGAGCACAGAAAGTCCAGCCCATTTTCTCTATTCTACTTCATTGCTCATTGGAAAGGGAGTGAAGTAATCTTAACTTGCTAGTTGATATTGCTTGGTAAGTAATGCTCATTTTCTGAAAGACACCTGGATTTAGGACAGGCAGAGCTGCTATTAAATATGTTGACACTTGGATCACAATGAAATTCTTGAATAAAGTAGGTAAAAGAATATATCACTGTTGTCTTCTTCCCTTTAGGGCACTGTTATAAGGTTCTGCCTATCATAGAAACATCAGAAATTTCTCAGTGTTCTGGAGGCTGTGAGTCCAAGATCAAGGTGCCAGCAGATTTGGTTTCTGGAACACTGTCCTCTGGTAGTGTCCTCACATGTTGGAAGGGGTAAGGGGTATCTCCTGGGCCCCTTTTTTGAGGCATTAATCCTATTCCAGAACTCTTTGCCCTTATGGCCTAATAACTACAAATGCCACATTTCCTAATTTCATCCCCTTGGGGGTTAGGATTTCAATATACAAAATTTGGGGGTGGCAAAACATTAAATTTCTAGCAACTATGAGCTATTTATAATAAATCAGAATGAAATAAAACATTAAAGGAATTACAGAAAAGTAATAGAATGAGTAAGAGTATAAAAATATGTTGTACTAATCAGCAGTGCTGAATGAACTTTAGCAGTTAGAATTTTAACTTTAAAATAATATTGGAATATTAAATATTAGAATGCTATCTTATTATTTAAAATGACTTTCCTTTAAAATTCAAATTTGATATCACCTCCACAGTTTAACATCTATCACATAGCTTCCTGTACTTTAGATAAATAATATATTTTTAAAAAATTGAGACTGCTTATTTTTTTCAGTTTTATCTTATAGCCACAGTCCTTGCTCATGATTTGAAGAGTGGAAGGATGAGGAGGAAGAAGGTAAAAGATGCATCCTCAGCACAGGTCACCACCTCACTGCCAATTCCCATCTCCTTCCAGGGTAGCACTGGAATTGGGTAAGGCCCACATATGCAAACATAAATTCCTTAAGTAACAGTTTAATTTGCCTTTGAGGAGAAGCCTCCAGAATTCATTCAAAGATGGTTTGAAACTGGTTTTTCAGAATGGACATGTACAGAGCGCTGGCCCAAGCTCCACACAGAGCCCCAGAACCCCATCTACCAACGTGTTGGGATGCCTCTGCAACCATCTTGGATTATCCCCAGCACCAATGCTGCCATCTGTAAATGGGGCAGCTTCCATCCTGGGACACCTGCTAGAGACTAGAAGCTCATTATCAAGGTACCTACAGGTTAGCCACTGCTGCTGCCACCAATTGGGAAGTGGCCACTTACATCACCAAGGGCCCTGAAGGTTTGGTTGCATCTGAGGTATCCCTGCTAGGTATGCTAATAACCACCATCTTGCTGCAGAGGGAGGAAAGAGCCTTGCAAGTGGTCGATAGATGGGAAAAGGGTGTGAGGGCATCTTGATCCCAGATCAGCACCCACTGGGATCCCAGAGACAACTCAAGAGCAATTGTTGGGACCCAATGTCAGCCTGGTCCATGACTCCACTGAGCATCTGGTCCAGCTGGTTTGGCAACCAACAGGGTCCTCCAGCTCCTCAATTCCTGGTCTCCCAACCATCCCTGACCACCAACTGGCCCAGTGCCTGCAGCTACATGGCTACACACAGCCTGGTCCTGATTTGCCCAATACAGAACAACTTCCCAAGATAGGCCACAGGTCCTGGTGCTCAGTGCTCAGGACCTCCAGGGAAAGAGGTTCCTGAATGGGAAGTCAAAAGGGCAGGGACAGGAGAGATACAATTTAGAGACTAAATTATAGACCAGGAATTGTGGGGTCCACAAGTAAGGGAAGGGGCTAAGATCAGGCACCCATGTCACACCAGTGGATCCCAAAGGAGAGTCCTGAGGTGCAGTTTTACAGAGGGACTGGCAATTGCTATACCCTGCCTCCAGGAGTCCCAACTCCAAGTCTAATCCTCCCATCTAAGTAACTGTCATCATTCTGAGGGTGGAGTTACCAGTAAACTCCAGACAACCCTGCCTACCAGAAGAGAAGAGAGGCAGAGAAGATATTGAACTGCAACAGAAACAATTGTATAATTTTTCCTTCAAGACTCTTTTTTCTTTTCCCCATTTTTTTTTCTTTTTTCTTTTTTCATTTCCTGCTCTCACATCCCCATCACCTTTAAAATCAAGTACCTCTCATGCACCAGGCTACTGAAGACTGGGAGGTTTGAAGAGTATATTACAGATTTATTGTAGACTTGCTTTCTCACTCTATTTTCCTCTTATTTATTTGTTTCCTCAGAGTCTCTTTTGCCCTTTTCTCATGCTAACGACCAACTTCTTTTGATTCTGCTTTCAGTCTTCCTATGATCTAGTACCTCTGTATATTCACTTCTTATCTCATTAACATTACATCCTATACCACTCCCCATCCTCTTTGTCCACCGCTAGAAATTGTAGACCTTATTGCAAACCTATTGGTTATGCTGTAGATAATAATCAAACTCATCATCTCTGTTTATTATGACAATATGGTTAACATCTTAATAGGGGCTGTTTGTTTTAAGGCTGCATATTGTTTGTATTAGGTGCTGTTAAAGGTGAGGTATTGGAAACCTGCAGGGATACTATAAACTTATGGGGAGAACTGTAAAACCTCAGGTCTGTACTGTTAGAGGGGAAGATATGTGAACAACATGAAGAAAATAAGGGAAGAAAGCGCCCCAAACAAAACAAGATGCTATATTAATAGAACCCATTGACAGCATAATAGAAGAAATGTCAGAACAGGAGTTCAGAATATACATAATTAAAAAGATCCATGAAGCAAAGGATGAGATAAAAGAGCAAATGCAGGTAATGAATGATCACTCCAACAAACAGAAGAGCAAATGGAGGAAGCAAAAGATTATTTCAAGAGATAGAGATTCTGGAAAAAAACCCAAACAGAAATCCTTGAAATGAAGGAAACCTTAAACCAAATTAAAAACTCAATAGAAAGCATCACCAACAGACTGGATCACTTGGAAGACAGAACCTTGGACAATGAAAACAAAATATTTAATCTTGAAAATAAAGTTGACCAAACAGAGAAAATGGTAAGAAATCATGAATAGAACCTACAAGAATTAAGGGATAACATGAAAAGACCAAATTTAAGAATTATTGGGATTGAGGAAGGCCTAGAGATACAAATCAAAGGAATAAACAACCTATTCAATATCATAAAATAATATTATAAAATTTCCCAAACCTGAAGAATGAAATGGAAAATCAAATACAAGAGGCTTACAGGACACAAAATGTACCAAATTATAATAGATCCCTACCAATGCCCAATGTGAAAAATAAGGATAAAATTTTAAAGGCCATGAAAGGAAAGTATCAGATTACATATAAGGGAAACCAATAGGGATATCAGCAGATTTCTCAGTCTAGACACTAAAAGCTAGGAGGGCCTGAAACAACATATTTCAAGCTCTGAAAGAATTTTATACCCAGCAAAACTAACTTTCAGATTTGATGATGAAATAAAATCCTTCCATGATAAACAAAAGTTAAAAGAATTTACAAATAGAAAGCCTGCACTACAGAACATTCTCAGCAAAATATTTCATGAGGAGGAAATGGAAAACAACAATGTAAGTCAGCAAAGGGAGGAACTACACTAAAGGAAAAGTCAATCAAAGTAGAAACCAAGTAAAGTTTAAAAAACAAAAGTAAGCTATAATGACTGGGAATACAAATTATATCTCAATTATAACCCTGAATGTTAATGGCCTAAACTCACTAATCAAAAGACATAGACTGGCAGATTTGATAAAAAAAAAAAAAAAAAAAAAAGACCCACCAATATGCTCCCTTCAAGAGACTCATCTCATAGAAAAAAACATCCACAGACTGAAGCTGAAAGATGGGAAAAAGCACACCACACACATGGACTCAGTAAAAAAGCAGGGGTTTCCATCCTCATATCATATAAAGTGGACTTCGAACCAAATTTAGTCAGAAGGGATAAGGAAGGACAATCATACTGCTTAAGGGAACCAAATATCAACAAGACATAACAATCACAAATATTTATGCCTTAAACAATGGAGCATCTATATACATCAAAGAAACCCTTCTCAATTTCAAGAATTAAATAGACCACAACACTTTAATACTCAGTGACTTTAACACACCACTGGACAGATCTTCTGAACAAAGAAACCATAGAACTCAATAGTACAATCAATACTTTAGAATTAACAGACATATATAGAATATTCTATCATCAATGAGTGAATACACTTTTTTCTCAGCAGCATATGGATCCTTCTCAAAATAGACCATATGTTATGCCACAAAGCAACCCTTAGTAAATACAAAAAAATAGAGATACTACCTTGCATTCTATCAGATCATAATGGAATGAAATTAGAAATCAATGATAAAATAAAAAATGGAAACTACTCCAACACCTGGAGACTAAATAATATGCTATTGAATGATACATGGATAGCACAAGACATCAGAGAAGAAATTAAAACATTCTTAGAGGTAAACGAGAACAACAATACAACATACCAAAATCTCTGGGATACAATGAAAGCAGTACTAAGAGGAAAATTCATTGCATTGAGCTCATTCAATAAAAGAATAGTCAACAAATAAATGAGCTAACATTACATCTCAAAGCCCTAGAAAAAGAAGAACAAATCAACACCAAAAGTAGGAGAAGAAAGGAAATAATTAAAATCAGGGTTGAAATCAATGAGATTAAAACAAAAGAAACAATTTTAAAAATTGAAAAAACAAAGAGTTGGTTCTTTGAAAAAATAAACAAAATTGATAAACCCTTAGCCACACTAAGAGGAGAGAGAAAACACAAATTACTAAAATTCATGATGTAAAAGGAAATATCACAACAGATACCAGTGAAATACAAAAAAAATTAGAAGCTATTTTAAAAATCTATACTCCAACAAAGTAGAAAATCACAAAGACATAGACGAATTTCTAGAGACATATGATCCACCAAAACTGAATCAGGAGGACATATGCAATTTAAACAGATCAATTTCAAGCACCAAAATAGAAGAAGCCATCAAAAGCCTGCCAACTTAGAAAGTCTGGGACCAGACGGATTCTTTGTGGAGTTCCACAAAACCTTCAAGGAAGAACTAATACCAGTACTTCTCTAAGTATTCCATGTAATAGAAAAGGAGAGAACCCTTCCAAATTCCTTCTATGAAGCTAGTGTCATCCTGATACCAAAATCAAAAATTCTTAACAAAATTCTGACAAATCACATACAAAAATCTTGAAAAGATAGTGCACCATGATCAAGTGGGGTTCATCCAGGGATGCAAGTTTGGTTCAATATGCGGAAATCAATAAATGCAATTCACCACATCAATAGACTTAAAGTTAAGAAACATATGATTATTTCAATAGATGCAGAAAAAACCATTTGATAAAATACAGTACCCTCATGCTCAAAACACTAGAAAAAAACAAATAGTAGGAACATACCTCAACATTGTAAAGGCTATCTATGCTAAGCCTAAGGCCAACATGAATTGAAATAGAGAAAAACTGAAAGTATTCTCTCTAAAACTGTAACAAGACAGGGATGCCCTCTTTTACCACTTCTCTTCAACATCATCCTTGAAACTCCAGCCAGAGCAATTAGACAGACCAAAGAAATTAAAAGGATATGAATAGGAAAAGAAGAACTCAAACTGTCACTATTTGCTAATGACATGATTCTATATTTAGAGGATCCAAAACACTACACTAGAAAACTTCTAGAACTAATAAATGAATTCAGCAAAGAAGCAGGATATAAAATCAATGTTCATAAATCTAATACATTTCTATTCATAAGTGATGAATCCTCTGAAAGAGAAATTAGGAAAACAACCCCATTCACAATAGCCTCAAAAAAAAAACTGGGGAATCAATCTAACAAAAGAGATAAAAGACCTCAATAATGAAAACTACAGAACACTTAAAGAAAGAAATTAAAGAAAACCTTAGAAGATGGAAAGATCTCCCATGTTCTTGGATAGACAGAATTAATATTGTCAAAATGACCCTACTACCAAAAGCACTATATAGATTCAATGCAATCCAATTAAAATCCCAATGACATTCCTCATAGAAATAGAGAAAGCAATCACAAAATTCATTTGGAAGAATAAGAGACCCAGAATAGCCAAAGCAACACTTAGCAGGAAGAGTGTAGGAGGGGGTATCATAATACCAGATCTTAAACTATATTACAGAAGAATAGAAACAAAAAATGGCATGGTACTGGCACCAAAACAGACAGGTAGACCAAAGGAACAGAATAGAGGACACAGAGACAAACCTACATAAATACAGTTTTCTCATACTAGACAAAGATGCCCAAAACATACAATGGAGAAAAGATAGCCTGTTCAACAAATGGTGCTGGGAAAACTGGAAATCCATATGCAGCAAAATGAAAGTAAGCCTCTATCCCTCACCCTGCACAAAACCCAACTCAAAATGGATCAAGGACCTAGGAATTAGATCAGAGACCCTGCACCAAATAGAAGAAAACGTAGGCCCAAATCTTTATCATGTTGGCTTAGGATAAGACTTCCTTAACAAGACTTCCAAAGCACAAGAAATCAAAGCAAGAATCAATAAGTGGGATGGATTCAAGGTAAAAAGTTTTTTCTCAGCAAAGGAAACAATCAATAACGTGAAGAGAAAGTCTACAGAGTGGGAGAAAATCTTTACCACACGCACTTCAGATGGAGCACAAATCTCCAGGATTCATAAAGAACTCAAAAAACTTTACACCAAAAATACTAAGAACCCAGTCAATAAATGGGCTAAGGAACTGAGCAGACACTTCACAGTGGAAGATATATAATCAATCAACAAATATATGAAAAAATGTTCAACATCTCTAGTTTAAGAGAATGCAAATCAAAACTACCCTAAGATTTCATCTGACTCCAATTTGTATGGCTATTATCAAGAATACAAGCAACAATAGGTTTTGGTGAGGATATGCAGAAAAAGGTATATTCATACATTGCTGATGGGATTGCAAATTGGTGCAGCCACTCTGGAAAGCAGTATGGAGATTCCTCAGAAAACTTGGAATGGACCCACCTTTTGACCCAGCTATCCCACTCCTTGACCTATACCCAAAGGACTTAAAATCAGCATACTACAGTGATACAGTCACATCAATGTTTATAGCAGCTCAATTCACAATAGCTAGATTGTGGAACCAACCTAGATGCCCTTCAACTGATGAATGTATAAAAAAATGTGATATATATATATATATATATATGTATATAGATATAGATATAGATATATACAATGGAATATTATTCATCCATAAAGAAGAAAAGAATTATGGCATTTGCAGGTAAATGGATGGAGTTGGAGAATATCAAGCTAAGTGAAATAAGCCAATCCCAACAAACCAAAGGCTGAACGTTTTCTCTGATAAGTGGATGATGATACATAACAGGAGGGGAGTGGAGAGGGCAGAATGGAGGAACATTGGATTATGTTGAGGGAAATGAGGGGAGGAGAGGGGACAGGGGCAAGAAAATATTGTGGAGTGAGACAAACATCATTACCCTATGTTCATGTATGATTATACGAATGTTGTGACTCTATGTACAATCAGAAAAGTTGTACTCCATTTGTGTACAATGAATCAAAACGCATTCCTCTGTCATGTATAACTAAATGGAACAATAAAGTAAAATTTAAAAAAGGAATGGACATGTACAGAAGCATCCAGCTCACCTTGTCCTTCATCTTTTGACATCACAAGTTCAAAATCCTCTCACAGAAAGTAAGTCCTCCCCAAATGACGTACACATCCTGTAAAGAGGCACGATGACTATATATACCTGTGTGAATGAATCAAGACTTTCCTCTTCTCACTACCCAGTCAACCAAACAGATTCTCCTTTCTCTCTTTCAATAAAGTCTCTTGATACCAACTGATCCCCATGACAGATTTGAGCTTTCTTCTCTGCTATTTTCTTTGTGGTCAGCTTTCAAATAAAAAAAATCCAGTGCCTACTATTGACTTCTAATACCTGGCTTTGAAATAAATCCTATTTTCAAAGGGTAGTCCTTTTTTAAATAAAATGGAATTCACCTTGCACACATGGTGTACATTCATTAGTTAAACACCACCTAATTTCTTAAGGTCACAGGCTTTGTTTCTGCCTCCACAGAGTTCCAACATGCAAGGCAACCAGGAGTAGAAACCAAGAATACCACTCCCTACCACTCCCCACCATAGAGAAATAGCAGTTGGGTGCATGCGTGCGTCAGAGGGTGGAGGGAGAGAGTGTGTACCATGTGGGTGATTAAGAAAAATACTGTCCCCCAATCTCATATGACTTGCTAGAAAATGAATCCCACTATTAAGAATTTCTAATCTATGAAAATAAAACCTGAAAGAGGGATAAGACCTGAATTGGGGCGATGGGGATTGTGGAGAATCAATGGAAAAGGCTGTAAGATAGGATGTGGTTCAGAGATATTCAGCCTGGACAGGACATCAAACAAGGGGGCTTGATGAACCCTAGAGCCCAGGAAAGGAGGTGTGTGCAGAAAAATAACTCATGCAGAGTACTCAAGATATACCAGAGCCAGGAGTCCTCTGAGCCTGGGGGAGAGAGGTTCTTTGAACATAATGGGGCAAAACCTGTATCTGAAAGTATTTACTGAGAAGAGTGGCCCACAGGCTTTCCCTGACCAAAACAGTTTAAGAACCTGTGAGGTTTAGCCCTTTTCTTGTTATTATGTTCTTTCAATACTACTTTTTCCTTATCAACGATCTTTCTAAAACTTTTCCAATTTACTCCTTTGACAAAACTTATATCCTTGCAGATCTCTGATACTATCTTTAGATATACTCCTCATGAAGTCTGTCCTATTTTCAGGGACTCTGAAGGAATGGGCTACCTAGAGGAAAATATCTGAAGTCTAAGATACAACTGAGGATAAGAACCCTATTTCAGCTTAGAACATTGTGGTGGACTTGCTGAGAGCATTTATGATGCATTTAAAATCTGCAAAATATTTCACCAACCCACTCGCCAGTTTTTGCCACAATGCCAAAAAAGATTAAAAAAGAAAAGATGAAGATATTATAAGTATGACGGTATGTGATGCTGCTCCCTTTTCTCTCAGTCTGCTCAGTACTAACTTCAATTCATCTTCTCCCAGGAAGGAGTGTTTGTAAATGGCATTAGAATGATTTTGGATTCTCAGGAAGGCTGGTCTGCCTGGACTCCTGGAAGCAGCTAAAGAAGCTCTTGTTTTTAATGTCATGTTGGTTTCTTATTTATTTAATATGTCAGTCAAAGGGAGTAATGGCTAGATCATTGGGCACACAGCAATATGTGGTAACATCTCTTTTTGTGTGAAGGATTTTAAAAGGAAGATTACCTTGAAGTGCCTGATTTGGAGAAAGAGGCATGTGTCTGTCATCAAGAGCTCTCAACTATGTGCTTAACATTCTGCTGCAGATGTTTTTAAGCATTCTACTTCATATTATTCTAGTTGTGTAGTTTTAGATTTTAATGGAAACAGTACAGTTCAAAACATATTCAAGTGCTCACTTCAGCAATACATACACTAAAACTGAAATGATACAGAGATGATTAGTACGGTTCCTGTGCAAGGATGATATGCAAACTTGTAAAGTATTCCATATTTGAAAAAAATATTTGAAGTATTTTAATGATTAGAGAGCAGTTTAAATTCTATTTATCTCTACATTTTGGAAATGCCAGAAAAAAAAACATTTATTTTCTACAAGAATGTTTCACATTCTATCAAGAATGTTCAAGAAGAAAGAATACAGTTTCCATTTGTTTCCTAATAATGAAATAATGACTGTTCACTTATTTTGTTGACCAATATAAAAATAAATATACTGGACTAAAAAAAAAAAAATCAATGCAAAATGTTTAGGTCTATCTACAATTTTTTACACTTTCCTAAACCTTTTCATAATTAATTCATAATACATATCCTAAAATATAAATCTTACTTGAGAATATAGCAAATATCCATTATTCTGTATCTTTAATCTATTTGTTATTTTTGCTTTATTTATTGGCAGGTGGCTGAAATTTGAAGAAAGTTTAAGAATTTAAAACACTCTGAATGAGAGGCAATTATGTTTTTCACCTCTAGTATTGCATTAACTCCTTTAGGCTACCAGAATCCTATTTTCTAGATTACCTTTCCTAACAGACTCCCCCAGACCCTACAACAGAGGTTATAGTGACATTTCAGGGAATAAATGGGAACACTGAGGATCACTGTTGGAAGTATAAAAAGCGGTCAAGAAATCACTCACTTAAGAGTAGTAAGGGTTCAATTGATAAATTTGAGTCCAACCAAAGCCTGCTAGTAAGAAATCAGGAGATTGCTCTCTTTTGAGAAGGGTATGATTTTCTTTTTTCTAGAACAACTTGATATATTGTATCAAATTACTTTGTTACAAAAGTAGAACTCCTTATCTAAAGTTCCTTTGAGTAATACTTTAAAAGTGAAAGTTTTATATCAGCATTCTTATTAAAAAGAGTGATATAAATATTTCAAAGTCTCAAGGTTGCTGGGATTAAGTGGAGAATAGGAGTACCCAGAACAAGAAAGAAATTGCCACTTTTTAACTAGCCAGGCTGAGCTTAGATGCAGTTTGGGAACTTTATGTATTTTCTGGACTGGAAATTAAAATATTTGGAGGGAGGGGGACTGGGGATGTAGCTCAGTGGTAAATCATGTGTTTAGCATATGCAAGGTCTTGGGTTTGAATCCTAGAACCACATTTAAAAAAAAAAGAATAAAAGATAGAAGAATGTTAATAGGCCCAGCTACCTAGCTCAACAGACAAAATTATTAGAGTAGCAAAACTTTTGCTAACTCGTCAATGACTACTCTCTTTGAAAACCATCAAAATCTTTCCCTACCCACCTCCATGAAAGTGTTTTGTCACTTAAGGAAGTGTCCACCTCCCTTAGTGAGAATCTCCCAAATAAAGAAATAATTTTTTTAAAAAAATTCTTTTCAGATGAGAGGATTTTATTGGTTTTATTTTCTATAGTTTACATTAAAAAATAATGGCATTTTGGTGGCAGTTGTTTAAATATAAAATAATAATGTTGAATATATATTGTTTTTTCTAAAATTCCCTTCTCACCACCACGTAAAACAAGATGAAAGATAAGTACTTCTCTACCAATTGACTTTACAGTCCATAATTGCCATATTAATATGTTCAAATATTGGATTAAGGCAATAGGATCCTGTTCCAATATAATTTGACTATCGGTACTGTTATAGTTCATTAGATTGGTCCAAATCCTTAACACCTGAGTAGGGAATCAAAATATATCCCAGGTCCAGGGCAGCCTCAGATAAGGCAACACTGAATTGGATCCCAGGCAGCTGTGGAAAGAGGACTGGGGTGCCCCCAAAAAGAGAAGTCTTGTTCCTCCTTTGATTTTATAGCTATGGAATTTGTGCAATGCCTTGAAGGATTAACTGGGTTAAATGTGACAGGCTTTTCTACTTGTCCCTGGAGGCTCCAGAATATGTCATCTGAGATGGAATAAGAAGAGCTAGCTGATCTGGATTTACAAATTGCTACAGTTCTGCTTGGCTCTTTTCTGTGCTATTGGTTATGTCTCACTAAGTCAGTTTTCTGGCAGATACGTAGCATGAAAGGCCGACTACCATTTTTGCCAGTATATTTACTCTCTTCCTCTTGACCACAGGACTTATAAACATCCTCTAGGTAGAGAAATGCCATATATGCATCATAATGCAGAGAATTAGCTGTAGACCCTCCCCACAATTCTTTACATCATACTTTCATGATAATACATTTTGAAAAGTTTAAAACCATGCTATTTTAAATCAAATAATATTCTGACATTGGCTTTTAGTTTTTTAAGATGAGATATTCCCATACAACATAAATCTTGACTTTAAAATATTAAAAATCCATATGTTTAACAGCAAAACAAAACTTTGTAATAAAATAACAATATCAAAAGGTTAAATATGTTTTTGAAATAAGATCATGTACCATATGAAAAAGTAGCTATTGTCAGGGAAAAAAACATGGAAGACTATTTTTCAAAGGGTCTCAAAGAACAATTTTTCTCAGCATACAATTTCTTGGATCAGTTTATTTAAATGATTAATTTCTTTCCCGGAATCTTCAAACTCAGAATCCAAATGGCCAATAATAACAATAAAAAACCCAAATCCAAACCAAAGAAGATAGCCTCCATCTCCCATTATCTGAGCACTGACTCTGAACAAAGCACTGTGCTAAGAAATCTATAGAGATTATCTAACTTGATGCTTATAACCATTTACTATCATCATCATCATCATCATCATCATCTCTGGTAAAGATGTTCACATTTTCTTAAAGCTCAAGATTCTATATTTAAATTTGTTTCTGCTAGGATAGAAGGAAAAATTCTTAGCAAGGGTGAAAGCAGTTACACAGTGTTTTTGAGTCAACTTAATTATAGAAGCAGTTCTATCATTTATGAACTTAATAGAATCACTAATACAGAAGAAAAAATAAAATAAATTGGAATAAGTCAAAATGAAAGAAAACAGCAAATTTAGTAAAACTCTGAGAAAGCATGAATAGGAAAGATCTAAAAAGAAAAAACCAAATAACTGGGTGTTTTAATAATTTAACCAAATAACAAACTAATAGGTTTGTTGCTATGACCAAAAATGCCTGACAAGAACAATTTTAGAGGAGGAAAGATTGATTTGGGGAATCACAGTTTCAGAGGTCTCAGTCCACAGAAGGTCAACTCCATTGCTCTGGGCCAGAGATGAGGAAGAATATCATGGTGGAAGGGCGTGGCAGAGGAAAACAACTCAGCACATTGCACCAGGAAGCAGAGAGAGACTACTCCGCTCTATAAGAACAAAATATATACCCCAAAGGCATGCTCCCAGTGACCTACCTCCTCTAGCCACACCCTACCTGCCTACACAGTTACCATACAATTAATCCCGATCAGGGGATTAATGCACTGATAAGGTTGAGGCTCCTATACTCCAAGCATTTCACTTCTAAATTTTCTTGCATTGTCTCGGACATGCACTTTGGGGGGATACCTTATATCTAAAACATAGCAGTGGGTTACTAGAAAGAAGACCATGAAAGCAACAGAGTGATCTGCATTGACTATTTCAAACATCCCAAAGTTGTTTTAGTGCAGGCATTTGCTCATTCATTAAGTTATTCAATGAACATTTATAATTAGGCACTGAGAATATAAGGAAGGAAAGACACAGTTCCCACTCTCTTTGAGCTCACTACCCCTGGAAATAGGCGCACAAGAAAACAACTGCTTTTAAAAACCAAAATCAAACAGAAAACTATTCTTGAGAAAGTCTGGGTTGTTTTTAGAGATGCGGTATCCAGGTGGCATATGGGATAGAGGAAGTACCATGTGCCAAGTCACTGAGGAATGTAAGAGCAGGGTTAGAAACTAACGTGTAGCTATGTTGATGCAGTAGAGAGCACGAGGCAAGAGCTGTGAGAGCAGGAGGAGACACGGCTGGATAGGAGATGATGCTAAATGTGGGGACATGGGGCCAGATCAGGAAGGGTCTTTATCATGCCAGGAAATTGAAATTTTTATTCTTTGAGCCCTGGAGAGCACTCAAGAATTTCGAATGGGAATATAACATAATGAGATTTACACTAAATAAATATCCTCTGGGTCGTTATACTCTGATGGCAGTAGGGTGACTACAGCTAACAATAATAAATTATGTATTTCAAATAGCTAAAAGAGAGAATTTTGAATATTTTTAGAGAAAATAAATGATAAAAACTTAAGCTGTTGGATATACTAATTACCCTCATTTGATCATTACACAATGCATACAGGTATCACAATATAACATCATACCTGATAATGACGTACAATTATTATATGTGAATAAAAGTTTTTGAAAAATTCTCTGAAGGAACTGGAGGCATAGCTCAGTGGTACAGTGCTTGTCTTATATGTACAAAGTCTTAAGTTTTGGTTCCTAGCACACACACACACACATCCTCTGGAAGCTGAGTAGAGCTGAAATAATCTTGGTTACAGATGATAAGACCCTTGTGAACTACACCAATTGTGCTGGTATGCTTGGAGACAGAGGCAAAACCGATAGGTCTTAGCCATTGATTGGAGAGAAGAAAGGCATAGGGAGAAATTTATGTTATCACCGAAATGACTGACCTGGGCAAATGGGTATCTGTTAGTATTATTCTTTGAAGTAGGAATAATCAAAGGGGAAAAATACCTTTCCAGAATATCTCTTTTTTGTGTTTCCTATCTTATGAGAACTAACAGACTCTTTCTTCTTTCTTTTCTTTGTGTGTGTGTGTGTGTGTGTGTGTGTGTGTGTGTGTACACATGTGCACATACCCAAGACCTGCCTTGCACGGGTTCAGGATGTGCCTTACCATTGAGCTACATCCCCAGCCACACAACACACTCTTTTTACATACACACCCACAATAATATTCCCTTGACTATTCTGAAAAATTTATAGATAATATAACCTACACACACACACACACACATATCTATACACACACATCTGTATGTGTGCTTTTATGTATACATACATATATATATAACACGTTTAAAAACTTGAATACAATGGCTCAATATTAAGATAAAGTATACATAAAAGGAAAGAAATTGAGGACAAAAAAATCTTTATCAATGAATTTTCAGGCATGACTAATGATGTAGGCATTTGTTTGGGCCTGTGAAGTCATTATCAGTGACTCCACCATACATGCAAACCAACATGCCACCACAATGCCCTGCCATAAAATCTAGGAAGAGAACTCATTTTGGTTGCAGTATTGGAGAAGGCTTCATAAACCCAGTGAAATTTCAATGCAACTTTTAAAGGAGGATAAGCATTTTGAAAGGTAGAATTAGAGGAAGAAGGATGTTCCCATTACAGAAAAAAGCACAAGCAGAGAGAAAGGGAAATACAAGGTGAGCTTCAGCTTTTGCCATGGCAGAGTCTGCATGGAGTTGGTGTAGAAAACTGAAGAAATAAGTTGGCTGGGGTAGAGAATGCCTAGAAGTCTACCAAAGAGTTTAGATCTTACTAATCCCAGTTGAACTTATAGCCAGTATTGGCAAGTTATTTGCATTAATCATTATTGTGCATAATTTTGTTTTGTCATAAATACCAAACAGAACCCCTATAGCCTACCCCTGCCCAAATGAACAAATTAATGAGCTTTTATTATCCAAACTGATAAAGCTGCATTAAAGAGCATTGAATGTAATGAGTAGATATAAAAATAGCTTTTCAGGGGCTACAGTTGTAGTTCAGTGGTAGAGCACTCACCTAGCATGTGTGGGGAACTGGGTTTGATCCTCAGCATCAGGTAAAAATAAATAAATAAAATAAAGGTATTGTGTCTATCTACAACTAAAAACTTTTATTTTTTATTTTTTATTTTTTTTTTAATCTTTTCAGGGGCTAGAGTTGTGACTCAGTGGTAGAGCACTAGCCTGGCATGTGTGAGGCTCTGTGTTCAATATTCAGCACCAAATATAAATAAGTAAAATAAAAAAGATCAATTGACAACTAAAAAAAATTTTTTAAATACCTTTTTATATAATGTTGGAAGTGAAAGGATCAAATAAAGTCTTTTGTGCTTTTTCTTCTGGAAAATAATCTGAGAAGAGGACATTTATGATCTCTGCTGGCAATGATGGCAGAAGAGTAAAACTCACGTAGATGACAATGTCAGACTGAGAAGAAAATGAATTTCACTAGACAACTTCCTAAGACACAGCCCATGTTAACATTCTATCTTTTAAGACACATAGACCAATGGTACAGAATAGAAGACACAGAGACAAACCCACACATCTACAGTCATCTGATTATTGACAAAGGTGCCAAGAACATACATTGGAAAGGCAGCCTTTTAAACAAATGGTATGGGAAAACTGTCTATCAATATGGAGAAGAATGAAACTAGATCCTTATCTCTCACTGTGTTCAAAAGTCAGCTCAAAATGGATCAAAGACAATGCTAGGAATTAGACCAGAAACTATGCGATTCCTTGAAGAAAACATTAGGGCCAACACTCCAGCATATAGGCATAGGCAATGACTTTTTCGGGATAATTCTACTGAGTTCATAAATAGGATCATGCCAAATGAAAAAGCTTCTGCACAGCAAAGGAAAAACGAGGAATGTGAGGAAAGAACCCACAGAATGGGAGAAAATCTTTGCTAGCTACTCTTCTGATAGAAGATTAATATCTAGAATATATAAAAAACTCAAAATAACACCAAAAATATCAATAACCCAATTAATAAGTGGGCCAATGAATTAAACAGATACTTCTCAAAAGTAGAAATACAAATGACTAACAAACACATGAAAAAAATGTTCAACATCATTAGCATTTAGGAAAATGCAAATCAAAACTACACTGAGATTTCTTGTCTCACTGCAGTTAGAATGGCAGCCATCAAGAAGGTAAACAATAAATGCTGGAGAGGGTGAAGAGAAAAAGGAACACTTTATACTGTTGGTGGGATTATAAATTAATACAACCACTATGGAAATCAGTAGGGAGTTTTCTCAAAAGACTAGACACGGAAACACCATAGAACCCAGCTATACCATTCCTCAGTATTTGTCCTAAAGAATTAAAGTCATCATACCATAGTGACACATGCATACTCATGGTTATAGCTACACAATTCACAAGAGCCAAACTATGGAACCAGCCTAGGTGTCCATCAATGCATAAATGGATAAAGAAACTGTGGTACATATACATACCATAAAGAAAAATGAAATTATGCCATTTTCAGAAAAATGGATGGAACTAGAGACCATTATGTTAAGCAAAATAAGTCTAACTCAAAATGTCAAGGGTCATATGTTTTCTCTCATATGTGGAAGCTAGAGTGGAAAAAAGAAAAGAAAGCGGGGCAGGCAGGTGCTCATGAAAATATTAGGGAGATCAGTAGAAGAAAGGGACCAGGAGATGGGTGCAGGGGGATTGGGAAAGTCCTGGGAATGATATTGTCAAATTATATTGTTATATGCATGTATGATATGTAACAACAAATCCCATCATTATGTACAGCTATAATATACCAATGAAAAATGTGGAAAGAAAAAATTCTATTCTTTGAATCATAGAAGTTTCCTTTTTACAGTATAAAGATGTATTATGTAATATTCAACAACACTGAGAAGTTTGTTATTTATCCTAGCTGAAAGACAGTAAGAGAGAAGTTTCAAACAATATTCTTCTGAGAAAAATAATCTTTATTTTATTTCATTTTATCCTCAAATGTCTCATTAGGTTTTCAAAGTCATATATACATGCTCATCAATTGTCCATTTGGTAGAGGAGCCAGCCCACAAGATTCAGGAATAGGAGAGCTTAAACTACTTCCACACATTTTAAATCTCATAAATAACTGAGATATACTTGATGGTTGCTAGGTTGCAGTCAACTTTCATTTCATTCTATCCCATTTTAATGTGATTTAGGTTTGTTTGGTTGTTGTTTTTTGCTTCTTTTTAATCCTACAGGGAAAAGCTTCTGATGATTGAATTGCCATGTTAATAGTACCTATTCTAAGGCAATGACTTTGGGGTATTTCATGCCATTTCTTTTCATATCTTCAAACAAAAGAATGCATAGAATTCCCAAGCTAGCTACACCAGTGACAAAATAAAAAGAACAGAAATGAGTATGGCCTGAAATTTGCCCTTTTTGGTCCCAAAGTTACTCAACTTCAAGACACTTAGTGCAGAAGGCACTCAACTAAGTTACATCAGTTCCTCAGATTGAAATCTACCTGGGGTGAATTGAGTAAACACTGAAATATTATAGCATCTTGTCCCATAGCCCAAGAAAACTAGGAGGGTTCCACCTTTAGATGTCAACTCTCATTGTTGGTATCTAGAGTAAGAATCTGTAATCTACAGCAAGCAAACCAAAGACTATAGCTCCTGGAACTATATCCAGCCAGTCACCTTCACCTGTTTTTATAAATAACATTTTATTGGAGCACAGTCATTCTCATTCATTTTATATCATCTATGGCTATCTTTACCCTAAAACAAGAGAATTGAGTAGTTGCAAAAGAGACTGGTTTGCAAGTCTAAAATATCAACCATCCAGCTTTCCATAATAAATGTTTGCTGACCCTTGCTCTAGCATATTATACTAAGAAGCCTCAGCTAGTCTCAAAAGGAAAAAAAAAATACTTTGTTCTGATATACATATATTTATTTATTTATTTATTCATGGAGTAGTAAAGCTATGCATTTATCAGTCTTGCTTTATCCCAAACCCAGAAGATCAGTGAGACAGGAAATGAAAGATATAAGAAAGAAGATTCAGCATTAAAACCAAAACTTCAGTATTTCCACCCAAGGGAAGGGGATTGAATCATAGTATTTCAAAAGAGTTATTGTCAAGGATGCAGGAAGTGATATTAGAGAAAAGAGATGAATTGTTACTGGGGTTGATTAAAAACTTGTAAATCCAGCTGGGCATGTAGGTGCACTCCTACAATCTCTTGGAAGGGATTTGGGAGGTGGAGGCAGTAAGATGGCAAGTTGGAGGCCAGATTGGGAAAGTTAATGAAAGCTTGTCTTAAAATAAAAAATAAAAAAGGGTTGGGGATAGAGCTCAGTTGTAGAGTACCCCTGTGTTCTATCCCCAGTCTTATAAACAAAGCAAATCTTGTAAATTCAAATCGATCAAAGTTAAAGAAACACACAGCACAGGGGTAGAAAAGAATTCGCCTACCTTTGAAAAACTGTATTCACATGCATACACATGTACTCACACACTCATTCCTTCCCATCACACAAAGCTGCTGATCTCCTAGGAATAATGACACTACTTCTTCAAACTAAGATACTGGAGGTAGAACTGGTATGTAAATCTTTATTTTGGTCAGTAGTTAGGTGTTTGAAAGGAGATTAAATACAGCACTTGTAAGTGGACAAAGCAAATATTTTCACTGTTCCTGGATTCCAGAGCATTTTCTTGAATCTCATTGCAGAGAGTGGGCTGTACCCTGTTCTGACTTACTCCATGATACATATAATAGTAGTTTTTAGGCTACAGCTAGCTCCATTTTATATAGTAGTTTGTCATGGGTTGTTCCATTGTGAGCAAAAGTACCAAGGTAGAATTACCCCCCACCCTGTTTTTATAAGTAAATAATCACCATTTACACAACCATCTTTAACACAACCATCTTTAACACAACCATAGCACAAACTGATAAATTGTGCTAGTAAATAATGGCCACTGCAAACTCATCAGATTAAAACAGTAGTACATAAATATACAGATGTGTGAGCTGTATATCAGGAAAACCCAAGTCTGTGAGCTCATCAAACACACCAGACCATTGAATGAAGCAACCTCCTCACCTGAGACCCATAAAAGAGGAGCACCCCAAGACCTGTGGGCCCACACACCAATCTGTCATCAAACCCATTGAACACATCAGAAATTCCACAGATGACAAACATCCAACTCAGTTATTGGGCTCATCTCCCTCTTTTTGTGGGCCTGCTTGACATGGCCCACTTTGAAATTGTCTGCCATCTGGACTCTGATCTAGAATAAGTTCTGTGTTCTGACACTCTGAGTACTGAACAAGTTCTTCTGCTGGTCCAGCTGGTTAGTAATCTTATCTGACCACCAAGAACGACTCTGCATTTTTATCTGCTCTCTGCCTTTGCTCTCAGTGAAGCTTTCTGGAACCTCGTGGCCACCTTAACCCTCTTAACCTTTCCAAAACCTATATTGATCATTGTGTAAAATGCGATATGTGACTTGTATGTTAGATATCAGTAATTTAAGAGTGGAATAAAAGAAACACAAAATTGCCTGTCCTTTGACTACCAGGTGACCTATGAGTACTCAGTGCATTGCAATGATGATAGTGGTGTAGCTTATGAATTATTATTCAATAAATTCTGATATTATGGAAAGACTCCAGTGTTTGGTTTATGTTAATGACAGCTTGCTCAAGACAGTCATAGTCTCAGAACACAACCTAAGAAAAGACAATCCAAAAGTGTCTGAAGACTTTCAGAACATGGTCTTAGAGCTATTTGTCAGCTGAAATGCAAGATCAAATGCTATTTGTCAGTGGGAAGATACAAATGATCCATTGATAAGCAAATTAACAACATAAGAACTGTTGAGTAGTTAACAACATGCCTCGAGGAAGAAATCAGGCAATCAGCTTAATTTCTTTGTTTGGCATACTGACAAACGGGAAGCAATAGATGTAATATATATAGACTTCAGTAAGGCTTTTGATACCATTTCACAAGACATTTCTTTTCAACAAGCTGTTAATACATAGCTTGGATCACAGTGCTGTCAAGTGGCTGAAGAGTTGCAATCAAAGAGTAGCTATCAGTGACTTCTTGTCATCTTGAGGACATTTATCAAGGGGTGTCCATCCATAAGGGCTGGTTGTGGGCCAGAGTTATCCACAGGGTGATGGAAGTGAGAGCAAGTTCAATAAATTTGCTGATAACACCAATCTGGAGCAGCTGCTTACACCTGGCAAGACAGGAATAGCTTTCAATGACCTTGATTAAGTCAGGCTGGTAGAGTGAGACAGAGCCAGGATGCCAGGCCAAGACACAGTGGGTAGATTTTCTATGCAGGAAGTCTTATGGTATGTTGCAGCAAAATTCGCTGTGCTTTATTTCCAATTTTTTTCTGAAGCACTATAATTAATTAACAATTCTCCATGATGCCAAGTGGTTTACAGCTACTTTTATTATACTAGTTTCCTAATTTGCAAAATGGAGACTCAAAGCCTATCTGAGGACATTCTTGTAAAATTTAAATAAACTCTGGAAAGTGCTTGCCAGATAGGTGAATGTTAGTCTCCTTCTTCCTCCTATTTTCTGACCTTTGTTCTAGTAGAACCCGTATTGAGAAGGAAAAGCCTCATAACAATGTAGAAATCCAAAAGGAAAACAAATCTTTCAAATACAAAAACATTGGCATTAAATCTCAAACCACCCTCTGGCATACCAAAAGAACATGGCTTGCTGGGTGCAGTGGTGCATGCCAGTAACCCCAGCGGCTTGGGAGACTGAGGCAGGAGGATGGCGAGTTCAAAGTCAGCCTCAGTGAAAACAAGGCACTAAGCAACAGAGATCCTGTCTCTTAATAAAATACAAAATAGGACTTGAATAATGTGGCTCAGTGGTCGAGTGCCTCTGAGTGTAATCCCTGGTACTAAAGAAAAAAAAAAGAAAAAGAAAAAAGAAAAAAGAATATGCCTTAGTAATATTTTACACATCAGGTAGAATACCTTTGGAAGAATGTTTCAAAAGTAGATTAGTAGTTACAAGAATTTTAGGAAATTCACCTTCAGTAATTATGGAAGGCAAGGTTTGTTTCTTTTTTTATCAAAAGATGGGTCCATGTCCACTGCGGGTCCTGCTTGTTTTATTTGCTTTTTGAGTTGTCAAAAGGAATGGATTTTAAAACTCCATTGGATAAAAATGGATAATAACTCTAGCTCAAGTGGTTTTTTAACCCTTTTGGGGACTAAATAAGTTCTTAAAGAACAAGGAAGGCGTAAAGGAGCCAGAGGAACATCTGGAATACAGGTTTACTCATAAGTCCTCATCTAAGTCTAGACAGAGTTAGGACAGGTCCCGAGTCTTATCCCCCTTAATGTAACTGGACAGACCTTGGTGCTGGCACAGTGGAGCAGCAGGCTAAATAATGAGAAAGCTGGCTGATATTCTTGGTCAATCTCCCTCAAAAATGAACTAAAATACATCCTTAATTCTAAATATTCTGCTCGAAGAAGATGAGGTGAAAAGTTTCCTGCTCCAAATTCCTTAAATTCAACTGAAGAAAACAAGAACTAGTCAGAAAATTAAGTTGTCAGCATTAAACACTCCCTCCTCTCATCCTCTCAGTTCATTGCTTTTATTTCACAGGAAAAGTTGACCAATGAAAAGAGAGTTTTGCCATATTCCCATCACTAAATCCATCAACCTGTCTGCATCTGTTCTCAAAACTTTCCCATTTCTCCTAAATCCAACTTATATGCACTGATTCACTCCCTCTAAACTCTGATGTAAAAACTGCCTGCTCTGTTGGATCATTCTCATTGGCATATGAATATGTCCTTAAATCTTTAACTTAAAAACAAATGTCAAAAACCCTTCCTAGATTCCTCTGTGGCTAACACTGCTAAGACTCCATTCTTTACTGCCTGTATCTCAAAACTCCAAAAAGATATGTGTATATTTTTGCCTACAATTCCTCATCTATGTCACTCTTGAATGGATTCTAATTACTCTTTTGTTTTCTCTACTGGAATCAAATTGCTATTAGCAAGATAATACTAATAACTTCCACACTAATAAAAATGATGATCAAATCTTGGTCCAGTCTTTGTTTTATTTTTAACCTGTTTATAGATCACTTTCTGTATTATTTGGAACACTTCCTTCACTTGTCCCTGAAGACCCTACTTTTTCTGGGTTTTTCTTTTACCTCCCTAGCTGCTCTCCTCAGCCTCCTCTGCTTGATGCTCCTCCTGTTCTAATCTCTGAACACTGGAGTATCCAAAGACTCTGGCTTCAGACTTCTCCAACTTCTAGATTTACCTCCTGAGAAATTTTGTGCAGTCTAATGACTTTATAGACCACCTATTTACTAAACTCCCAAATATATATTAGCAGCTGGGATCTCATCCCTGAATTTCATACTCTTCGACATAACTAACTGCCTTCTTGACATTTTGCCCTTAAATGTCTGACATCTTTAATGTAGCATATCAAGACCAGATCCTTGATCCACATTCCTCCTCCAATTGCTCCTTTCCCAGATTTCCATCACAATAAAGCCAATTACATTCTTCTCCTACCTCACATCCCTAAACATGGAGTCATCCTTAACTCTTCTTCATTTTTAGTTCTGCTGGCTCTATGTTTTGAAATATATCTAACTCTACTCTTCCTACTGTCATCATTTCCTGGTAGAATTTTACAGGAATCTCCAATTAGTCTCCTCTTCACAAGTTTCTCTCTTTAACCCCTGTACCCATCTGTGATAGTAGCCTGAGGAGGTTTTCTAAAGCTCAAGTTAAATTATGTAAAACTTCTGCTCAAAACACTTCATTTACTCTCCATCTCATCTAGAACAAACTCCTGCCTTTTCCTGGATCCTCAAGGCTTAAGTCCAGTCCTGGGAATTTTTCTGACTTCATCTTCCATAGCTCTCCCTCCCAACATACCACCTTCTGTGCCTTCCTGTCACTCTCTAGCACTTGTGCCCCAGAGTCCTTGGCCTCGCTGCTCTTGGTACCAGGAACCCTTCCCATTCATAAATCTGCACTTAAATGTCACTTACTCAACCGCGCTATATGAAATTGCACAAAGCTACCCATCTCTTCACTCTTTAGCCAAAAAGCGTGGGTGGGTAAACTGCTTTAGTGTTATTATTAGCACTTACCACCATCTGATTTAAATAAGTTCATTAGTTGGCTCTCTCCACTAAGATATAAATTCCACAACAGCAGGGATTATTATTATTGTGGGTATATATGTGTATTTTATTCACCACTTTCTTCTTAGCACTAAGAACAGTGCTGTGCACAGAATATGTACTCAAAAAATATTTGCCTGTTGAAAGAACTGAAAACTACAACCTTCACTTCAGGAAATTGAGCTAACACTAGAATCACATGTAATACTTTAAAAATCAATGTATAACATGTAAATTTTATAAATGTGCATAATAAACATGAATTCTTGATCAAAAGTTTCTCTTATTTTTATTTTATGCACGTGGTTGAGTGTGTGTGGGGGGCGGGTGTGATTCTAGAGATTAAACTCAGGGCCTTGTGCATGCCAGACAAATGCTCTTCAAGTGAGTTATATCTCCAGCCCCTTGACCAAGAGTTTTTGTTATGGCCATTACTTGTAAAAGATAAAAATGACTTCAGTAGTTGTTTCAGTCAGCTTTTTCACTGCTATGACCAAAGGACCCAACCAGAATAATTGTAGAGGAGGAAAAGTTTATTTGCAGGCTTACAGATTCAGAGGTCTCAGTTCATAAAAGGCCAGCTCCATTCCCCAGGGCTCGAGGTGAGGCAGATCGTGGTCGAAGAGTGTGGCAGAGGGAAGCAGCTCATACGATGATCAGAAAGCAGAGAGAGACTCCACTCTCCAGATACAAAATATCTACTCCATAGCCACGCCCCCAATGAACCACTTCCTCCAGCCACATCCCACCTGCCTCCAGTTACCACTCAGTTAATCCCACCAGGGATTAATTTACTGATGAGGGTAAGGCTATAACTCCATCATTTCTCCTCCAAACCTTGTTACATTGTCTCACACGTAAGCTTTTCAGGGACACCAAATCTAAACCTTAACAGTAGTGTATTAGTCCAGAGAAATAGAAACAACAGGATGTGTATTTGTAGAGAGATCTAAAGAATTGGCTCGTTTGATTGTAGAGGTGTGGTAAGTCCAAACTCCGCAGTGTAGTCTGGGAAACTGGAGACTTAGGGGAAGAGCCATAGTTTGAATTTAAAGGTTGTGTACTGGCAGAATTCCTTCTTTCCCAGAGATGATCAGTCTTTGTTATCTTAAGGCCTTCATCTGATTAAACGAGGCCATACCATATTATGGAGAATAGTCTACTCAAAACCCACCAATTTAAATGTTAATTTTATCCAAAAAGCACCTTCACAGAAACACCCAGAATATTGTTTGACCAAATATCTGAGCAGCATGTCCCAGCTATGTTGACATATAAATTAGCTGTCACATGCAGGTTATTCTAAATATATATTTGCATTTACCTGCTTTGTCTCTTCATTCATCCATAAGGTCTCTGGATATACTGGTTTCAGGTAAGAAGGTGATCTATAAATGTGTGAGTTGATTTTCAAATAATAAGGCCAATGGTGTATGCTGAATGTCAATTAAAATTACTCTCACCATTAAGGTCCTCTGTTATATTGGGTAAGCACTGCTAAATTCCTCACTCAATTCCTTTACTAAAATAGGTCCTATTTGATTACTTATGCCCTTTGAACAAGCTGAGTTGAAAATAGAAGGTCTTCCAATATCAACACTTCTACTAGAAGACCTTTACTATGGTATTTAAAAAATGGCTGTTTTTTATCAAGAAAAAAGTTAAGTAACCAATTAATAAGTTTGATACAGAAAAAAATTCTGGTTTTGATATAGATTCAAAAGGAACTATCAAAATAAGAGGTCAGGAAAATATCAGCTATAAGAATATAGTCATCCTATTGGATTGGCATCAGTAGCTCTAATTTTATATGCCTATTTTTTCACTTGGATCCCTGATACATTGAAATTCACATATGAGCTTAGGTCACCCTGCCATTTCAGATTTAAAAAAGAGCTGGCTTCAGTCTCTGTCATCTGTCCTGTGGGAAGTATCTGTCCCTGATATTTTCACAAAGTTCTTAGAGCTCATGTTTCTATGGATATATCTGTTCCCACTTCTGTTGACCTCTTAAGTTCAATTTCATCTGATCCTTTGTATCAGTAAGGGTTCTTCAGACAGAGTCAATAGGATAGATGGATGAGATGGGATTTCTTCAGGAAACTGGCTCAAGCAGTTTTGGAAGTTGTGAAGTTCCATGACATACCATCTGCAAGTGGAAAACCAGGGAAGGAGGTAGCGTAGCTTCCAATTCTAAAGACCTCAGAATCAGGGGACCCGAAGGTATACTCTTGGTCTGAAGTCAAGGGTCTCAGAACCTGGACCTCTAAGGTTTTGTTCTATCCAGATCCTCACCCAATTGGGCTGTGCCTGTCCACACTGAATAGGGTGGATCTTTCATATCAGTTCACTGACTCAAATGCCAGTCTCTTCCAGAAACACCCTTACAGACATACACAGCATGAATGTTTTACCACCTATCTGTGTATTTTTTTATCCAGTCAAGGTGACACCTAAAATTAACGATTACAACCCCAATGTTAGTAGTCAGTCCCTACTTTCCGTTGCTGTGACAAAATACCTGAGATAATCAACTTAAAAGAGGCTGGATTTATTTTGGTTCATGGTTTCAGAAGTTTCAGTCCATGGTTGCTTTGTCCTACTGCCTTGGTCCTATAGTTAGGCAGAACTTTATGGCAGGGAACGTATGGTGGAGCAAAGCTGCTCACCTCATGGTTGCTGGAAGCTAAAGAAAGAGGAAGGAGCCAGGGTCCAATATATCCTTCAAGAGCATGTCCTCCAATTATCTATTTCCTCCAATTAGGCCCCACCTCCTAAAGATTCCACCTCTCCTCAACAGTATCATCTCCTAGGAACCAAGCCTTCAACACAAGGACCTTTAAGTGACATTCCAGATCCAAACTATAGCCACCCCCAAACCTCTTTCCTCTCTTTATCTCCATTTCACATATTTTCTGTGCTGTGTACTGACTCAGATGTGGACTACAGATCCCTCTCCTTCTTGAGAAAAATCACACAGATGATGAATTGAGTGCATAACAGATTTTATTAAAGATCTGGGGAGAGAGAGTAGTTAAGTCACAGTTAAACACATTAAAAACAGATTCACACATATACATACATACAATGACTCTAGTCACTTGTCATCACTTGTTTTCCTCTTGTTTTATCCACCTATATATTTTCTCCCTCCCCTTCCTTGCTTGACCCCACCACATTTCTGTTATTTCTCATTTAGAGCAGTTTCATCTTCTGCTCATACCCTCAGAGTCTCATCTTCCCTCTGAAAGGGATCTTTTGAAGTGTAGTCTTAAACCATGGCAACAATGCTATCCGTTATTAAAAGTTTTCTCATTTGCTATCTGAAAAGGTGACCTTGTAAGTTCTGATTACAAATCTCTCTCTCCCACTCACTCATTTTCTCTTTCTTTCTCAATATGGACCTTTGTGAACCAAAATCCTGAAGGACTTTCTGTAGATTTTTGAAATTTTATCATTTCTCTGATTCCATGACAAGCATCTCTTTTTAAAGACTGAATGTCCTCTTTAAAATCCCACCACAAAATTCTTATACCTGTAAGGATATCATTGTGTAAAGTCTTTATAATGTGAAGCAATTATAATGTCTCAGTAGATTTATAGATAGAACTGTACTTTCAAAAATATTACCTATTCTACTATCAAACATTCTCTACTTACATTATTTAAATCATTCTATATTCAGAAAACTAGAAAGCAGAGTCTCATTGTCATACTGGAAAATAGCAGAGGCATCAAAGAATAAATGAAAGATTCTTACATTTGAACATACCTCAGTAGATGAGGACTATTTGGGTACCTTTAGCTACATTGCTAACGATTAGTTATTGGTATACTCAAAGACCTTAGCTTAATAGTTGCTCAAAATAACTTTTTTTTTTGGAGCAAAAAGTACATTTTAGGAAATGACTTGGTAGAACATTTGTATCCAGATGGAGCTATCAGTTCTCAGAGAATTCATTTCCTTTATTTTGGCAAAATTTCCTTTTCGTGTTTACTGTGTGCCAAACACTGTTAAACTGAACACGAATTAAATAATTTAGTCCTCCCCCCAATCCCTAAGGTAGGCATTTTTATCTCCATTTCACATATGAAAATACTGAGGTTTAAAGAAATTAAATAACTCATCCACAAAAAATAATTTAAAAAATAACTCATCCATGATCCCAGGAGGTTGGCACACCCAGGTGTCTCAGATAGGACCCTGGCAAGGAACAGTTGGCACACTTAAACAGTGTAATTGAGGAGTATTTAAAAAAGGAAGTATTTATCAAGGTGTGGGCAGGAGTTAATAGCATCAGCAAGGGACAGTGAAGCACACAAGGGTTAGTAACAATGGGCTCCATATTTTCCATAGGCCTCCAGATACCTTACAGATGCTGTAGTTTTAGGTAAAGGAAAGCAAGCACTGCCAAGTTACAGCTCAAAGGGATAGGTATCAACAGAATAAATGACTTGAGTCATTTCTCATCATACCTTCTGATCTCCTGCTAGTACCTCCTATCCTGAATAGTACCTCCTGAAGAAATGAAAGTGAGTCTCTCTGGGCAAAGAACAGGATGAAGAAGGTGAAGGGTGGGTCTGAAGGAGGAAGAGGCCATTCAGCACCCCAGGTATTTCTGAATCCAGACCTTGAGTCCTTGACTGCTGCATGATACTTTTACCTTGTCAGTGTGTAAGTAATTTCCACAAGAGGAGTATTCTGTATAAATATGATATTTATACATATTCTGTATAAAGATGATATGGTAGAAGGAGTACTAGAGTAGGAGTTAGGAAAATCAAATGCTGGGAAGTATGTAAAATGCCTGGCAGAGTATAAACTTAATAAATGTAGACCTCCTTCCCTTCAGATTGTGCATCACGAGTCTCCCAACACAGCATAAAACCTACAAATTGAATGTTTACAGAAAGGTCAAATCTTGTCATTGAAGCAAAAGGTTTCCAACAGATTGTGCTTGATTTGGAATGTAAATCTGAATAATGACAGCTGATGAGAACAGACGTCAGTAATCCGTAAACTCTCAATTTTCTGGGTCTTGCTAAAATAAAAGCACGAGGAGATCATACTGTAGTATACCACATTTGGCACACTTCTGAGTAGAGGCCTATAGTAGGAAGAATAATGGCCCCTAAAAATGCCCATATCCTTGTCCCCAAAACCTGTGAATATCTGAACTTACATGGCCAAAGGATCTTTGCTGATGTAATGTGGAGATTGTCCTGGATTATAGAGTAAACTCAATCTATTCACAATATCTTAAATTCAGAGAATTAAATGTAATGTCTTAAATGCTACAGCAAACCAAAGAGAGGGCAGCATAAAAGGAACATGAACCCCTGGTGCTAGTTTTGAAGATGAAGAAAGGGGGCCATCAGCCAGGGAATGTAGGCAGCCTCTAGAAAGTGGAAAAGGTAAGAGAATGAATTCTATCCTCGAGCCTCCAAAAAGTATTAAAACCCTGCTGATGATGCCTTGAATTTAGCCGACAAGAACAATTTTGAGGAGGGAAAGTTTACCTTGACTCACAGTTTCAGAGTTGACTGGATCCATTGCTCTGGGCACAAGCTAAGGCAGAATATCATGGTGGAAGGGTGTGGCAAATGGGCACTGCTCACTTCATGGTGGCTGGGAAACACAGAGAGGGGAAGTGGCCTCAGAAGATGAACCCTTCAAGGGCACACCCTTAGTGACCTACGGTCTTCAGCCATGCCTCACCTGCCTATGGTTACCACCCAGTTAGTCCATTCAAACTCGGTTACAGTTCTCACAATCATTTCACCTCCACACACTCCTGAACTAACGCAAGAGTTTTTGGAGGACACCTCATATCCAATCCATAACAGATACCTCTGTCAGATTTGTGATACCTGGAGCTATAGCATAATAAATTTGTGTTGTTTTAAGCTGTTGAAGTTGTGGTAGTTTGTTATGGCAGCAGTAGAAGACTAACATAAGTCTCTTCACCTTTTTGTTTCAGGGTAAGAGAGAATCTTAATATATAAATTTCTGGATATATTATGATTGACATTAAAGTGTTCATTGGGCTCCTAACATCAATCTTTCAGTATTGGATCTATTCAAGTTCTAGGGTAGAATCTGTAATCAATTGCGTACCCATGTTATTTGAGAATAGATTGATGCCTCATACTGTTATTTTTTATAAAACTATCTCTGCCTGATCATTATAAAGTTTTGTTTTGAGTAGTAATAATAAAACAGTCATGGGTAGAATAGTTCTTGAGAAAAGGCCCTGAAGTAGTAGCTTAACTCCTGGTCATATGAAAATAGAAGAATCAAAACATATTGAAAACCATCAAATCCATCAGTCAAGTCAAGAATCTTCAGTATGCAGTACTCCTTTTCTGCATCCAAGTGATTATTCTGATTGCACACAAAATTATTTGGGCTTCTTGATCAACCAATATTCACCATGGAATATAAATGCTGCTGTTCCTCCAATATCACATAATCCTAACCACTGCTTTGTGCAGCCACACAGGAGATATAAACTGAGTCAGTTATTTAAGCCCAAACCACCTGTTCCGGAAGGAGTACAAAAAATTAGGATGAGAGGGATGTAGGGAAGACCCAACTTATCTGGGTATTTATATAAACTCTCCTCTTCATTATGTATATGTGATACAGCCTTCAGACCCTCAAGTGTATTGAGAGGTAATAGCCCAAGAAGGATATTCCAGTGGTTAGGCAACTGCAGAATCTTCAAAGCACATTCACCCCACAGAAGAAATCTCATTTCCAGATCCTTCCCTCTGTTTTGTAAGTGGCACCACCTAAGGAGAATGAGAATCTGCCTTTGTATTAAGCTTCCTTTGTTATTTTTGCTTCAGACATGATTTCTAAGTTTGAAGTCTCAGGACTTCAGATGAAAAGAATTTCAGAGTTAGTTAAGGGGGGTCACTATGTGAGAATGTCTGTTTCCAATCTCACAGAGTGCCCACATGCCGAGTGGCTGATTAGACAAAGGCCACAGAAAGAGAACAAGAAAATCAACTCCATCAGTATGGGATTCAGAATTCACCATGGTTGACAACTATTTATTTTTTACTTGTAGTCAGTTTCCCAAGGGAGATAGGGGAAATGTGTCACCCCTAGTAGAACATTGCAACACTTCCATTAGGGCAGATGGCAGGAGCATCCTGCAGAGGAACAGACAGTGAAACCTACAGGCAACTGCTGATTCTCTTTGCAAAGGATGTTACATTTATATTTCATTTCTTCACCTTT
Organism: Sciurus carolinensis; assembly: GCF_902686445.1. NCBI lineage: Eukaryota > Metazoa > Chordata > Mammalia > Rodentia > Sciuridae > Sciurus > Sciurus carolinensis. The sequence continues at coordinate 72,276,084 of NC_062220.1, forward strand.
TCAAAATCTTTCAGTTTTAAGTATACTTTTGGAACTCTGGCAGGTAATATGAAGACTGGTTTCTATAAGCTAATGCTTACCCTAAATATTTTAGTTATATATTCTTAAGAATAGTTTTTATGATAATTTCTTATATATTCTTAAGAATAGTTTTTATGATAATTTATTTACATAGGTCAATGCCTGTCCATGATGTTCTCACACTTTCATCAAGTATACATTTTTATTCAACTCAATGTCCAATATCAAAATCCCTGACATTTTAAAACTTGAGTTTCTACCAAAGGTATAATTCTTTTTAAAAAAATTCTGCTTAGCATTCCTCCAGCATATTAATTAGCATGCTCTTAGCTGCAAGCATCAGAATATTCAAAATGGTTAAAAGAATTAGGGACAGTGATTTTCTCTCCAACCAGGAAATCTGGAGGGAGGAAATTCCAGGTTGGTTAAGAGGTTGGCTCAGACCCCAGGCTCCTCCACACATTTGCCTTCTAAACGCTCTAGACATCACTTCCTCACACAACCAAGTCCTTTCTCTGCATGTCCTCCCCGTTTTATGAAGGGAGGAAACTATTTTCCAGATGGTCCCAGCAGAAATGTCTCCTTTTAAATCTTTTACCAAAAATGAGTCCCTAAACTAACCCTAGGGGAAAAAGCTGAGATGACTGGTTTAGTCTGATTGTGATTCATCTGCTGGACCTGGCACAATCTTGTGGAGCATCTCATCCCTAACAACAAAGCAACTATATTGGGGTTCTATTAATAAGACAAAGAAGAGGAAGGCTCTTGACTAGATAATCAACAATGCCTTCTGCACACAGGGAGAGGTTTTGGGACATGCATTAGAAAAAACAGAGGTGGTGGTTGTAAGAACAGATCCCAGGTGTCAGAGATTCTGATTCCGGATGGGGTTTAGGAACCCATGTTTTAACAAGTCCCAGAATGTCTGGGGTCTAGGTGACCTACCAACCACAGTTTGAAATACTGCCCTAGGGAAATGACAGCAGATTTTCCTTAACAAAACAAAACAAAACTTCTGTTAACTCATCAGTAAATATTCAATCTTACCTGGATCCACACATATAAATCTATTATTAGAAAATAATCATTCTTAGGCAAAAAACAAAACAAAACAAAAAAAAGGTCTATCTCCCTAAGTGGGTTCATCTGATAATGTCCAAATGAACAAGTAGCTCACAACTTCTTATAAGGTAAGTCAATAATAGCCTAGTGTTCTAGAGTCCCAACTCTGAATTCAAACTTTCTAAGTTCAAATTCAATGTCCCTCATATATTAGTCATGTGACCTAGGCAAGTCATTTAGTCTCCCTAAGTACCTATCTTATCTGTTAAAACAAAGATAAGAATATCTGTATGAAAGGTGGGTAGAAGCTGAGCACAGTGGCACACAACTGTAATCTCAGGGGCTCAGGAGACTGAGTCAAGAGGATTGGGAGTTCAAAAACTGCCTTAGCAAAAGTGAGTCTCTAAGCAAGTCAGTAAGACCCTGTTGCTAAATAAAATACAAAACAAGGCTGGGGATGTGGCTCAGCAGTTGAGAGTCTCTGAGTTCAATCCCTGGTACTCAAAAAAAAAAAAAAAAAATGGGTAGAAGAGAATGTGGTGTCACACCCTGTAATCTCAGCCACTCAGGAGGCTGAGGCAGGATTACAAATTCAAGGACAGCCTCAGGAAATTAATGAAATCCTAAGCAACTTAGTGAGAACCTGTCTCAAAATAAAAAAATAAAAGGCTGGGCATATAGCTCAGTGGCAAAGTGCCCCTGGGTTTAATCCCCAATATCCAAAGAAGGGGGGACAAATGTGGGTAGAAGAAGATAATGAGATGATGCATTTAAGGTACTTAGTGCAGAACTTGGATTAACCACTTACAATAACAATAAATATTATGTATGGATAGGGCCATTATAAATTTTTAACCCATCAAATATTTTTGTCGCTACTGTATTATTGCAAATTTGTTTTCTGCTCAATATTTAGTTTAGGTCTCAGTTCAAAGTATCAGTTCCACAGAGAGAACTACCACATCTCACTATTTGAGGAGATAGAATTTGTTTATTTGTTTCCTTCTATCTAACTGACCATCAGTTCCATAAGGCAGGGCTACGTCTTGTACATCCCTATTGCCTAGTGTCTGGATTCTTGAACATATTCTTTTTCTGTGTGTGTGTGTAGTGCTTGGGATTGAACCCAGGGCCTCACACTTACCAAGCATGCACTCTACCATTGAGCTACATGCCCAGTTCTACATGTGTTTATTTAAGTAACTGTATTTTCAGAAGTTTCTAAATAAGATGCCTGTCCATGTAGATATAACCTCAAATACTATACACAACTAAATTAAAGAAAAACATGTCAAAATGTGATTGCTTCTATAAAAAAAATTTGATATAGTAAGTTAGAGTTAATGTGAACAATCCAAGATAGTGAATTAATAATGATTTTAATAAAAACTAAGAGCCAGTATTTAACCAAATAAATCTCCCCATTGACACATTGTTAAATCTAAAAATTGTGTATGACTTTGAAAAACTGAATGAAGTTGCCAACATTTCCTGAAAATACTGGCCATTAGTTATGGTTGTGACTTGGTTCCTTAATTTAAAACTGTGCCTATAGAAAAATCAGTAGAATTAGGCCTCAGGCACTTTAATGTGTATCCCTCCTGAAAGAAGCTCAGCACCATGGTGACACTCTGGTGTGCTAAACAAGTGCCAGTCAATAACTTTCTGCAGTGGTGAAAATATTATATATTCCACTGTCTCATCTATTACCCACTAATCATATATGGCTACTGAGCCCTTGAAATGTGGCTAGTATGACTGAGAAACAATTATTTTGTGTGGAATTTTTTAATTAGAGATTTATAGTTATAGTGATTGGATTCACCCCAACACACTCATACATGCGTGGAAATTGATTTCAGTTCACGATCCCCTCCACTTCCCTCCCCTCTCCTATTCTCCTTCCTCTGTTAGACTTCCTTTTGCTCATCTATCAGTTTATATTTGATTGGTTCTTTATGCTATCCTATCTATCCTTCCTTCCACCTTTCCTTCATTGTATTTTAGCATTCACTTACGAAAGAAAATATTCAACCTTTGAGTTTCTGAGTTTGGCTAATTTCACTTAGCATGATATTCCCATTTCCATCCATTTACCAGCAAATGCCATAATTTCATTCTTTTTTATGACTGAGTAGAACTCTGTTGTGTGTATATATACACACAATTTCTTAATCCATTCATGTATTGACAGACATCTGGGTTGATTCCATAATTTAGCTATTGTGAATTGTGCTGCTATAAACATTAATATGGCTGTACTGCTATAATAAGCCAATTTTAGATCTTTGAGAAAATGCAAAGGAGTGGGATAAATGGGTCATATGGTGGTTCCATCCCTAGTTTTTTGAGGAATCTCCATATTGCTTTACAGAGTAGTTGTACTAGTCTGCAATCCCACCAACAATGTACACATGTACCTTTTTCCCACAACCTCACCAGCATTTATTGTTGTTTGTATTCTTTTTTCTTAATATTTTTAAATTATCAATGAATCTTTATTTTACTTATTTATATACAGTGCTGAAAATCAAACCCAGTGTCTCACACATGCTAGGCAAGCACTCTGCCACTAAGCCACAACCCCAGTTCTTGTTTGTGTTCTCTTTTTTTTTTTTGGCGGTGCTTGGATTGAACCCAGGGCCTTGTGCTTGCAAGGCAAGCACTCTACCAACTGAGCTATATCCCCAGCCCCTTGTTTGTATTCTTGATCATTGCCATTCTGACTGGAAGTATGATGAAATCTCACACACTTTTGATTTACATATTTCTAATTTTTAGAGATGTTGAACTTTTTTTTATATATTTGTTGGCCATTTGTGTTTCTTTTTGAGAAGTTTCTGTTCAGTTCTTTTGCTCATTTATTGATTGGGTTATTTGTGATTTTTTGGTGTTATTTGAGCTCTTTGTATATTCTGGATATTAATTCCCTTTTGGAAGAGTAGCTGGCCAAGATTTTCTCCCATTCTGTTCTCTCTTCATGCTCTTAATGGGAGAAACTGCACTTTTAATGTAATTTAGTTTTAGTAGCCACATGTACCTGTTACCACCATGTTGGACAGTGATCTTCTAAACATTTTTTCAGCAGATGAGCAACATATATTCCCAGAACTTTAAATTTTGAAAATGACTTTTTCCACCAGCTCTTATTTCCTGTGACTCCCACTTCCCAACTTTACTTTTATCTCAGAGTCAGTGAACAGTTTGGCTCCTGAATCCAAACCTTCACTGCCCCAAGAGTGACACAGAGATGTATCATAGAAGAGGCAAAAATAGTCACTGTCCTGGAAGTGATTTTGGTCTTCCAGAGAAGACAAAAGGTGGCAAAAAATTACTTTGATGTATACCCATATGATTTAAGACCTGATTTTTATTTATTAAGTCAGCAAATCTATTAAACCCTGTACCAACTGACAGGGGCAAAAGGATGGGGATAAAGACGGATAAACTCACCATCACAATATGGAGTGGTACCCGTGGTTGGGATTATAGGTGAGCGTGACCACACCTAGTTAGCCTCTGAACATGCTTGCATTGTCTCACACCATTCATAAGCTTTTGGGGACACCTCATATTTAACTCCTAACAATATATTTCCTGATATTTTTCTATGTGTTTACATATATGAATGTACATTGCAGCTATTTTTATTTTCAGGAACAAGAAAGTTAATTAATGCAAAAAGAAAAAGAATTCAGGGAATAAAAAGGGAGTTGGTTTGCTATCTTAATAAATTCTTCAATAACTGAAACTTAAAAAAAAAAACAATAAGGGATGGTAGACAGGGTAAGGGTAGGGCACTGTGGAAATGCACTGGAAGGCAACTACCTTAGGCTTTTGGGACAGGGGAGTGAGTGGTGGGTATCATGAAAAGAATTAGTGATATCTAATTTGAAACCTTGAAATATGATGTCAACCAGCCTGGATGTGAGAGATGAAAGAGGAAGAAGATTAGAAACAGAGTGAAAGTGTGTGTTTAGGAGACTTGAATATGACATTCCAAAATATGCCACTTTAGCATAAGAACTATTTGAAGTTGAAGAAAATTGAAAAGCAGATACAAGAAAAGTTACCTTCTTCCTACCATTTATATAAAAGCAGGACATAACTTTACCAAAGTAAAGGTGTCCCTCCTTCCCTTTCTATCAGGAAAGACAAAGGTTGGTCACCAAAGGCAGAGTTAGACCCATATCAACCTGGAGATAGCACCAGACAGTCATACATAATAAAATACCACTTATATGCCTTCCCACAATTCACCATCCCTAGAGACCCAAGGTCCTTTTCCTTTGTCTTGTTACTTCTGTAAAAGTTTATTGTTCTTTGTTGAAGACTCCATATAAGCCTGGATCCAAAGTCACCTCTTTGAGAATTGCTTATGTCCTGGGTATCTCCCAAGTCTGCATATATACATGTTAATCTGCTTCTGTTTGTTTTTCTTGTACTAATCTGTTTTTTGTTACAGGGATCTGTCCCAGTTACAAACCGTAAAAGATAAAGAGAAAATTATTTTTCCCCTCCTGGAGTGCCCAAAGGCCCAGAGGCAAGAAAAAACTTGTTTCAGTGAACTGCAAATAGTTTAAATGGAAGATAATGCAAGAGGAGACTCGTCATGAAAGGTACAGTAGCCATGCTGGACAGGTAAGCACTGACCAGATAATGGAATCCCAAGAATATTAAGCAGTTTATTCTAAGTGCAGTGGATCAGATTATAGTACATATCAATTTATAAATGCCCAGAGCTTTGTAAAGTCAAAAGCAGATCTTACTGGAAAATTCCAGGGAAGAAATTTTTACTCTTAACCAAAAATACAATTAATGTGAATTAAAACTACTGGGGACTGAAGTACTAGGGATCAAACCTAGGGTCTCTTGCATGCTAGGCAAGTGCTTTACCACTGAGTTTCATCCTAGCCTCCAGAGGGGTATTTTAAATGATTAATAAATGAATGTGGAAAAATACAGTGATCAGTCTCAAAACTTGTGAGGTTATCGTGAAACAGTCTCTCAACTGCAGATGCTGATAATATCAATTAGAATAGCTCCTTTGGAAAGTGATTTGGAAATTTATGTTACATATTTGTCAAGTTGCTCATATTTGTTGATCCATTTCTGAATCTTATGTTTTAAGATAATAATCCAAACTATGGGAAGGACTATATACCTGAATTTATCTGTTACAATATTAATCTATTTCCATTATATTATGAAATAACAAATTGAAAGCTAACACTGCTAAATAACATGGAATAACATCATAACAATATTTATGATGTTGTAATAAATTCAGATATCTGTTAAATAAGCCATTAATCATGGGAAATGTCATCAAACTCAAATTGAAAGATATTTTACAACATAGCGGCCTTAAATCTTCAAAAATATCAATGCCATGAAAGGTAAGGAAAGGCAAAGGAATTATTCACACTTAAGAAGACTGGAGATGTTACCACTAGATGTTCTAGGTGATCCTGGATTGGATACAGGACTGGAAAAAAAATTTCTATGAAGGATATTATTGAGATAATTGGAACTGGAATATGGACTGTAGATTATAGATTTGTATCAATGTTAAACTTCTTTTATTTGACCATTGTGATGTGGTTATGTAAGATAATATCCTTGTTATTTAGGAAATATACACTGAAGTATTTAGTGATAAGGGAACATTATGAATGAAACTCAGAAAAAAAAATCTGTGTAGAGAAAGAATGAGAATGATAAAGCAAACAAGGAGCAAAACATTAAAAATTGGTAAATCTGGTGGAGCATATATTAGAACTCTCAGGAAGGTAGAGATTATATTCCAAAGTAATACACAGGGATGGGGATATATCTCAGTTGGTAGAGTGCTGGGTTGAAATCCCAGCACCGCAAAAAAAAAAAAAAAAATTATACACATACAATGATGGAGTGAAATATATCTGAGTCATAGCAATGATGTATGGTGGTGGGATTATAGGTACCTTTTCTCTTTCTGCCAACTTTTCTGTAGGTGGTTATATTTATTTCATTTTCTCATCCAATATTTTATTTTCATAGATAACACATTTTGTCTGAAAGTATAATCTAAATCAGCTACCTTCTAATGACTATTCAGGCTCTACCTCATGTTCACAGTAGAATCAGGTATTACAAATCTACATAATGATCATCCAACCTCAGTTTTTGCTGGAAAACAAGTTAGAAAATCAGCCAAAATTTTACCACCTAAAGGCACCATGTACACGGAACATCTTGATCAACTGAGGACAAAAATGACCCAACCTGGAAACTGGTCACATAGGTTTAGTGTGGATTGAGTTCTCCCAACTTATTTAACTCAATAGCTATTTACCTTTAAAAAAACCCCTTTTGTAGTTTTTTTAAACCCTAGTTTTAGTGTGAATACTAAAAATAACTGGATATTGTTATAGATAATTGTCCAAATGGCTAAATTAATTTTTTTTAGTTGTCGATGGTCCTTTATTTAATTTATTTATTTATATGCAGTGCTGAGGATCAAACCCAGTGCCTCACACATGCTAGGCAAGGGTTCTAACAGTAAGCCCCAACCCCAGCCCCCAAATTATTAAATTTGATATTCCATTTGGAAACAAAATTAGAGATAGTTGTGCACAATAAAGTGAAGGTGCATTTAGATTTAAATATTAATGATTCGATTTTTTAAATTAGACACAATGCTTGTTACATTTACTGTAACATCAACTCTAAAGAAGGTGCTAGAGTAGTATGTCCCCTTCAGAATTTTTTTTTTTTTTGCTGGTCCAACATTTTCTTTTTTTTTTTTATTGTAAACAAATGGGATACATGTTGTTTCTCTGTACATGGCGTAAAGGCATACCATTTGTGTAATCATAAATTTACATAGGGTAATGTTGTTTGATTCATTCTGCCATTTTTTCACTTCCCCCCCTCCCCTCACACCCTTCCCCTCCATCTATACAGTCCTTCCTTCCTCCATTCCTGCCACCCTCCCTAAACCCAAATCCAACCCCAACACTAACCCTTCCCACCCCCCATTATGTGTCATCATCCACTTATTAGCGATATCATTCTTCCATTGGTTTTTTGAGATTGGCTTATCTCACTTAGCATGATATTCTCCAGTTTCATCCATTTGCCTGCAAATGCCATAATTTTATCATTCTTTATGGCTGAGTAATATTCCATTGTATATATATATATACCACATTTTCTTTATCCATTCATCAATTGAAGGGCATCTAGGTTGGTTCCACAATCTGGCTATTGTGAACTGAGCAGCTATGAACATTGATGTGACTGTATCTCTGTAATATGCTGATTTTAAGTCCTTTGGGTATAGGCCAAGGAGTGGGATAGCTGGGTCAAATGGTGGTTCCATTCCAAGTTTTCTAAGGAATCTCCACACTGCTTTCCAGAGTGGCTGCACTAATTTGCAGCCCCACCAGCAATGTAAGAGTGTACCTTTCTCCCCACATCCTCGCCAACACCTGTTGTTGCTTGTATTCTTGATAATCGCCATTCTAATTGGGGTGAGATGGAATCTTAGGGTGGTTTTGATTTGCATTTCTCTTATTACTAGAGATGTTGAACATTTTTCCATATGTTTGTTGATTGCTTGTAGATCTTCTTCTGTGAATTGTCTGTTCATTTCCTTAGCCCATTTGTTGATTGGATTATTTACATTCTTGGTGTAGAGTTTTTTGAGTTCTTTATAGATTCTGGAGATTAGCGCTCTATCTGAAGTATGATTGGCAAAGATTTTCTCCCACTCTGTAGGCTCTTTCTTTGCATTGCTGATAGTTTCCTTTGCTGAGAGAAAGCTTTTTAGTTTGAATCTATCCCAGTTATTAATTCTTGCTTTTATTTCTTGTGCTATGGGAGTCCTGTTGAGGAAGTCTGGTCCTAAGCCGACATGTTGAAGCTCTGGACCTACTTTTTCTTCTATAAGATGCAAGGTCTCTGGTCTGATTCCGAGTTCCTTAATCCATTTTGAGTTTAGTTTCGTGCATGGTGAGAGATATGGGTTTAGTTTCATTCTGTTGCATATGGATTTCCAATTCTCCCAGCACCATTTGTTGAAGAGGCTATCTTTTCTCCATTGCATATTTTTGGCCCCTTTGTCTAGTATGAGAAAATTGTATTTATTTGGGTTTGTGTCCGTGTCCTCTATTCCGTACCATTGATCCACCTTTCTATTTTGGTACCAATACCATGCCGTTTTTGTTACTATTGCTTTGTAGTAGAGTTGAAGATCTGGTATTGCGATACCCCCTGCTTCACTCTTTCTGCCAAGGATTGCTTTAGCTATTCTGGGTTTTTTATTCTTCCAGATGAATTTCATAATTGCTTGCTCTATTTCTGTAAGGTACATCATTGGGATTTTAATTGGAATTGCATTGAATCTGTATAGCACTTTTGGTAGTATGGCCATTTTGACAATATTAATTCTTCTTATCCAAGAACATGGGAGATCTTTCCATCTTCTAAGGTTTTCTTGAATTTCTTTCTTTAGTGTTCTGTAGTTCTCATTGTAGAGGTCTTTCACCTCTTTTGTGAGATTGATTCCCAAATACTTTATTTTTTTCGAAGCTATTGTGAATGGGGTAGTTTTCCTAATTTCTCTTTCTGAAGATTCATCGCTTATATATAAAAATGCCTTAGATTTATGTGCATTGATCTTATATCCCGCTACTTTACTGAATTCACTTATGAGATCTAAAAGTTTTCTGGTGGAATTTCCTGGTTCCTCTAAGTATACCATCATATCATCAGCAAATAGGGATAGTTTGAGTTCTTCTTTTCCTATTCGTATCCCTTTAATTTCTTTGGTCTGTCTAATTGCTCTGGCTAGAGTTTCAAGCACGATATTGAATAGAAGTGGTGAAAGAGGGCATCCCTGCCTTGTTCCAGTTTTTAGAGGGAATGCTTTCAGTTTTTCACCATTTAGAATGATATTAGCCATGGGTTTAGCGTAGATGGCCTTTACAATGTTAAGGAATGTTCCCACTATCCCTATTTTTTCTAGTGTTTTGAGCATGAAGGGGTGCTGTATTTTATCAAATGCTTTTTCTGCATCTATCGAAATAATCATGTGATTCTTGACTTTAAGTCTATTGATATGGTGAATGACATTTATTGATTTCCTGATGTTGAACCAACCTTGCATCCCTGGGATAAAACCCACTTGATCGTGGTGCACTATCTTTTTAATATGTTTTTGTATGCGATTTGCTAAAATTTTGTTGAGAATTTTTGCGTCGATGTTCATTAAGGATATTGGTCTGAAATTTTCTTTCCTCGATGTGTCTCTGTCTGGTTTAGGTATCAGGGTAATATTGGCTTCATAGAATGAGTTTGGGAGAGTTCCCTCCTCTTCTATTTTCTGGAATACTTTGAGAAGTATTGGAATGAGTTCTTCTTTAAAAGTTTTGTAGAACTCGGCTGAGAACCCATCTGGTCGTGGACTTTTCTTTGTTGGAAGGCTTTTGATGACTTCTTCTATTTCATTACTTGAAATTGGTCTATTTAAATTGTGTATGTCCTCCTCGTTCAGTTTAGGCAATTCATATGTCTCTAGAAACCTGTTGATGTCTTCGAAATTTTCTATTTTGTTAGAGTATAGATTTTCAAAATAGCTTCTAATTATGTTTTGTATTTCATTCGTGTCTGTTGTGATATTTCCTTGTTCATTCCGAATTTTAGTGATTTGGGTTTTCTCTCGTCTTCTCTTTGTTAGTGTGGCTAAAGGTTTATCAATTTTGTTTATTTTTTCGAAGAACCAACTATTTATTTTGTCAATTTTTTGTATTGTTTCTTTCGTTTCAATTTCGTTGATTTCAGCTCTCAGTTTAACTATTTCCTGTCTTCTACTACTTTTGGTGTTGGTCTGTTCTTCTTTTTCTAGGGCTTTGAGTTGTAGTGTTAGGTCATTTATTTTTTGAGTTTTACTTCTTTTATTAAATGCGCTCCATGAAATAAATCTTCCTCTAAGTACTGCTTTCATAGTTTCCCAGAGATTTTGATATGATGTTTCTTTGTTCTCATTTACCTCTAAGAATTTTTTAATTTCCTTCCTAATATCTTCTGTTATCCATTCATCATATAGTAGCATATTGTTTAATCTCCAGGTGTTGGAGTAGTTTCTGTTTTTTACTCTTTCATTAATTTGTAACTTCAATCCCTTATGATCTGATAGAATACAAGGTATTGTCTCTATCTTCTTGTATTTGCTGACATTAGCTTTGTGGCATAATATATGGTCTATTTTAGAGAAGGATCCATGTGCTGCTGAGAAGAAAGTGTATTCGCTCTTGGTTGGATGGTATATTCTATAAATGTCTGTTAAGTCTAAATTATTGATTGTGTTATTGAGATCTATGGTTTCTTTGTTCAATTTTTGTTTGGAAGATCTGTCCAGTGGTGAAAGAGGCGTGTTAAAATCACCTAGTATTATTGTGTTATGGTCTATTTGGTTTCTAAAATTGAGAAGGTTTTGTTTAACATACATGGATGAGCCACTGTTTGGGGCATAGATGTTTATGATTGTTATATCTTGCTGATTTATGCTTCCCTTAAGCAGTATGAAATGTCCTTCTTTATCCCTTCTAACTAACATTGGCTTGAAGTCCACATTATCTGAAATGAGGATGGATACTCCAGCTTTTTTGCTGTGTCCGTGTGCATGGTATGTTTTTCCCCATCCTTTCACCTTTAGTCTATGGGTATCTCTTTCTATGAGGTGAGTCTCTTGCAGGCAACATATTGTTGGATCTTTCTTTTTAATCCAATCTGCCAGTCTATGTCTTTTGATTGATGAATTCAGGCCATTAACATTCAGGGTTATTATTGAGATATGATTTGTATTCCCAGTCATTTGGTTCATATTTAAAATTTTTGACACATCTTGGTTCCTCCTTTATTTGACAGTTCCTTTAGGATAATTCCTCCCTTTGCTGATTTGCTTCTTTGTTTTTTATCTCTTCCTCATGGAATATTTTGCTGAGAATGTTCTGTAATGCTGGCTTTCTTTTTGTAAATTCTTTTAGCTTTTGTTTATCATGGAATGATCTTATTTCATCGTCAAATTTGAAGGTAAGTTTTGCTGGGTATAAGATTCTTGGTTGGCATCCATTTTCTTTCAGAGCTTGAAAAATGTTGTTCCAGGCCCTTCTAGCTTTTAGGGTCTGGATTGAAAAATCTGCTGATATCCGTATTGGCTTCCCCCTGAATGTAATTTGGTTCTGTTCTCTCACAGCCTTTAAAATTCTGTCTTTATTTTGTATGTTAGGTATTTTCATTATAATGTGCCTTGGTGTGGGTCTGTTGTAATTTTGTGTATTTGGAGTCCTATAAGCCTCTTGGACTTGATTTTCCATTTCATTCTTCAGATTTGGGAAATTTTCTGATATTATTTCTTCAAATAGATTGTTCATTCCTTTGGTTTGTTTCTCTAAGCCTTCCTCAATCCCAATAATTCTCAAATTTGGCCTTTTCATGATATCCCATAGTTCTTGGAGATTCTGCTCATGATTTCTCACCATCTTCTCTGTTTGTTCAACTTTGTTTTCGAAGTTAAATATTTTGTCTTCAATATCTGAAGTTCTGTCTTCCAGGTGTTCTATCCTATTGGTTATGCTTTCTATGGAGTTCTTAATTTGGTTTATTGTTTCCTTCATTTCAAGGATTTCTGTTTGGTTTTTTTTTCAATATCTCTAACTCTTTATTGAAATGATCTTTTGCTTCCTGAATTTGCTCTGTTAACTGTCTATTGGTGCGATCATTCAATGCCTGCATTTGCTCTTTCATGTCATCGTTTGCTTCCCTGATCATTTTAATTATGTACATTCTGAACTCCCTTTCTGTCATTTCTTCTGCCATGCTGTCGTTGGATTTTATTGATGTAACATCTACATTTGTTTGGGGCATTTTCTTCCCTTGTTTTCTCATATTGTTCAGGAATCAGTGGGTCATTAAGATATTGCAGATTTCCTCTATCAACTTATAATGTCCCTGAAGATTGCTAGTATATCCCCTCTTATCCTTCAGTAGCCTGAAGTCTTGGAGGAGGTTGATAATGCAGAGCTCCACGAAGAAGCTGCCTCTCTAGGTGTGGTAACCCTCAGGTGGCGTATATTCCCTGCTAGTGGGCAGAGGTGCCTCCACTTGTTGATCAATGGTCATCCAATGGGGAACTAGGCTGCGGGCTGAGGCAAGGCCTGTTTGTGCCTATGTCTCTGGCTTTACCGTCCCTGTGGGAAAACCTCCCCCGGCCGGGAAGAGTCACTCGGTGGGGACGTCTTGCTGGTCAGTTGCCCTCCTAGAGGTTCCCCTCAATCTACAACTACCACCTGGGCTGGGCTGTCTTCCTCTGCAACGATCCCAGGGGCCCAGACCTACGTCCTGGGCCTGGGAGCCTCACCCTCCGCAGGCGAGTCTCCTTAGGCTGCCTCTCCCAGAGAATCTGCCCGCAGTCCTGGAAACTTCGCTCCGCCCCTAGGCGTGTCTCTGTGCGGCTCTTCCACCAAGAAGCCACCTAGCTCCTGGGACCCTGCTCTGCACCAATCGCCTGGCTATGCAGCCCCTCCCCCGAGCCACCACCTGGAGCCCCGTACAATAGCTCCGAGACCCAGAGACCCGCTACACACCTCCTCCTCTGGACAGCCGCCCGGTTTCCGACGCAGTCACTAGGAGTCCAAGCAACTCACTTCGGGTCTCCTCCTCCCACCAACCACCCGTAGCCCTAGGCAGTCACTCCAAGTCCAAGTGACCCGCCCTGTTCCTCCTCCTCCTCCTTGGGGTAGCCCCCCGGGTGTTCAGGAGCGGTGGCTCCGAGACCAGGTGACTCACCACGCTCCTCCTCTAGGCAGGCCACCGGTGTTCAGGAGCGGTCGCTTTTAGTCCAATCAACTCACCACTCGCCTCCTCCTCTGGCAACCGCCTGTGGTTCTGATGCAGTCACTCCCAGACTAAGCGTCCCACCGCTCTCCTCCTCCAGGCAGGCCACCAATGTTCTGGAGCAGCTGCTCCGAGTTCAAACAGCTCGTCACGCAGCTCCTCCTCCGGCAACCGCCCGAGGCTCTGATGCAGTCACTCCCAGGTCAAGCAACACGCCGCGCTCCTCCTCCTCCTCCGGGCAACCTCCCGGCACTCAGGAGCGCTCGCTCTGAGTTCAAACAGTTCACCACGCAGCTCCTCCTCTGGCAACCGCCTGTGGCTCTGATGCAGTCACTCCCAGACCAAGTGTCCCGCCACACTCCTCTTCTTCCTCCGGGCAACCCCCTGGTGTTCATAAGCGGTTGTTCTGGGTCCAAACAGCTCGCCACGCAGCTCCTCCCCAGGCAGTCGCCCGGAGCCCCAGCGGCTGCTCGAGTCCAAGCGCTGTGCTGAGCCGCCTCCTCTATGATGATCCCAGTTGTCCGTGTTTACCGCTCTAGCGGGGGGAGGGGTGTCTCGCCGAGCAACTCCACTTCACAGATTCCCTGCGTTCCGGGGCTACCGCTCCATCCGGGACGCCTCCCCAACAGGAGAGACTCACCCGGCAGCTTTGAGTTGGTCCCAAGTCTCTCACTATCTCCTCTTTTGAATCTTGCGTCCTGGAGCAGCGTGAAATGCAGCCGCCCTCTTGTCCACCATCTTGGCCCCCCCCCTTCAGAATTTTGTTATGGATGTGTTTTATTATATCTTTAAATCAACTCACATTTTCTTAAATGTAATTTGTAAGGAAACCTTAGGTCACTACTATAAATTGAAGAAAATTATTGCTTGTCATAAATAAAAGAAACCACATAAAGAAATACAAATGAAATATAAACTGTGTTCTTAAATTCTAGCTGGTTCCCTAAAATTTTTGTCAAAAAGAGATATTATCAAGTGCAGAGAAGATGTTTAAGACTCACCAACACCAAAATGAGATTTTTATCTTGGTATAATCAGAAGGATTAAGAGAATGGACAAGGAAATTGTTTTCTCATTGTGCTTCAACATGTACTTAGCAGTTCTTCAGTACCACCTAAAGCTGTCTGGAGTACCAAACTTGGCTGGATCATAGCTACCCATATTACCAATGATTCAATTTTTTAAATTAGACACAATGCTTGTTAAATGGTACCATAGCTACCAATATTATTTCCCATAAAAATAATATTGCATGTCTTGCTCCCTTAGATCCAAGTAGGAAAATGTCTAATGGAAAGATTTAGGGGACAGGAATGAAAAATGCAATGTCTAGCAATGAAATGCTAACCTAGGTAACATCTTTGGGATAGTCCCAGTTGACCTGTTTTGTAATATTTCTCCATGCTGTTTAGAGTATGCATTCCTTGACCTACCTTCTGTTTCTCTTAGCTAAGTTCATTCTGCTCTCCAACACTGCTTTGACTCCACAGAGGTTGGTGAAGGCTGGAAAATCATCATGGAAGTGGCCAGAGTTGAGATGGGCCCTAATGCCAAGGACAATAATCCCAGCAGAAACACCCATTGACCTGGAAGCCGAGAGCCAGGTCAGCCCAGCTGGTCCCTCCCACCTCTAGCCAATGTTTCAAGTCAGCAGCCAGGTATTTACAACATACAACATGATAAAGATGGAGATTATAAAAGGCGATGTGCAAGTGTGAATACCTTACCGTTTTGTAGAGGAGTTTTCTCAGAATTGGAGGTCATGTTGCCATTATCCTGCAGAAAGACTGAGCTGCCTCGCTGGCTCCTGGGAAGTCTTCACAGCCGTACTCTGAGGGTCATTAACCAGGGCTGCAGGTAACAATTACCCTAAGCATTTAAAATGCCCACAGGTGGCCTCATCCTGGGACTGTTTAATTTGTGTGAGGCAGGGTCCTGCTGCAGAAGTTCTTTTAAATAGCTCCCCAAGTTATTATGAGATGCAGTCATAAAGTTGAGAACTAGGAAGACACAGTACACAGTAGTCAGTGTCACCTCTGGGGCTTGAGGGCAGGGTTAGGGAGGGTGACACAGGGTTAATTATCAAGAAAGTGTTGGTGGCTTGACTACACTAATTTATCATCAGTGTTTTGGGAAAATAGGCAGCCTACACTGCTGGGCCAGAAGTGCCCACTGTCATAATTTATAAGATAACATTTTAAGAAAAGTCACTTTAAAAAATCACATGTAAATTTTCACTTAGCTTAGGTTTCTATTTATTAAATGTTAAACATTTTGATTTTTCCAGTGCATATCTCATGGGCTGGAGTGGAGTGACTGGGTCAATTGAACTTGTTTTTTCTTTTCTTCGTTTCCCTATTTGCTTTTTGTCTTTAAAGTTATATTTGTACATTTAAAATGGGGGATGGGATCCATGTGAATCTAGAAATGAACAACTAACTCTCCAACTTTGTTCTGTGTGCGACTTCTCATTTTCAACTGATTAGAAACAAAAGTTAAAACTGTTACTAAAACAATGTTTATGAATAGAATAGGCTAATAGAACATTGAATTTAAATCGATTTCGAAACATTTACGTAATAAAACTTGGATCGGTTATTCAGAGTCAAAGATCTTGCATACTCCTAAGACAGCAATTACTTGATAAGGAAAGTCACTGCATTTTCTTTAAAGCCAGCACAGCCATTGTGGTGTCATTTGTAATTCTGGCAGAATCAGCACATCCTCTCCTCCCACAGGTTAAAGCTCTATGTGCTGATTCTGAGTGACAGGAACAAATGTCATTCCAGCCACCACCTCAGCATGAGGAGGACTCCTGGGCATAAAGCTGGTCCTCTCCCTTGCTGGGGTTTTGCAAAGCTTAATTAATGTTTGCAAAACACTTGGAGGACCTTATACAGAAATTACTATGTAATTGCAAAAGATTACTGTGAGGAGAAATGCTACTAAAATTTACAGGGAGAAGAGAATTTAATTAGTAAATCTTATGCTTTGCTTTGAAAATTACATCAGACAGAAGTGAATTGACTTTCTGAGTGCCAAGGAAAAAGGGAGGGATCTAAGTAGAGTGGTCTATAAATTCAAGGTATTATTAAGTTTCATAGTTCAATTTTGAATTCATAATAGTACACACTTAACCAACTACTTTAAAAGTCATTTATTACAGAGATTAAAATCTGCTGTTTATTTGATATCTGTCTCCTACAAAGCTTAGTGATAAGGATCCTTAGTTTTCTATGAAGTTCAATCAGAAAACACACCCCATCCACTATAATGGTAATTGGATTTACTTGGAGTTCTTTCTCCACATAGCTCTTAGATCTCTTGTCAGTGCTGTGTATTATTTTTGTGGGATTAGATTTGGGGAAACTTCAGCAACATCAGTACTATTTGGCATTTTATTAGTTTCTATGTTTTTCTGAAGCAGAATATCTGAGCTGAACTTGTTTATCTGATAACATAATTTCATAATCATGAAATTTTTAGTGGTTTCCCCTCCCTAGTACATCTTCTGGCTAATGCATTGAGCAGAATCATTATTCTAACTAACTCATAGAATCTAGTGTTTGCAAACCCCAAATAAAGTTGACCAAGTGGTTACAGTGTGGCTCTGGGCTTTAATCCCTGAGAATTGAGTAGCTTGGCTCAGGGCTGAGCTTGCTCTCGGTTCCAAAGCAGTTCCCCTTACATATGCAACCTGGGTTGCATCACATACACAACCTGCAGGAGCTGGAGTCTAGATCACAGGGAGGAGCCCTTGCCCAGGAGGTGGGACACCTATCTGACTGTGGGGAGATCATCTGGGTTGCTGCAGTAAGCCAGGGTTTGCTAGTGACTTTCTTTACCCAAGAGAGGCTGTTCTTTCAAGACATTTTCAGTAGGCATAGGAGTTGTGACCAGGAATGAAAACTAAAGATTTGGTTGGAAAGGAGCAAGGATATAAGGTTCTTCAAGAACATGGGCTAGGGCTGGGCACGGTGGAGCATGCCTGTAATCCCAGCAGCTCAGGAGGCTGAGGCAGGAGGATCGTGAGTTCAATGCCAACCTCAGCAATTTAGCGAGGCCCTAAGCAACTCAATGAGACCCTGTCTCTAAATAAAATATGAAAAAGGGCTGGGGATGTGACTCAGTGGTTAAGTGCTCCTGGATTTGATCCCCAGTACCGAAAAGAAGAACATGGGCATAAAGGGGGGTGGGAGGGAGGCAAGAATGGAGGAAGAATGGACTGTATAGAGGAAAGAGGAGTGGGAGGGTTGGGGGGGAGGAAAAATAACAGACTGAGACAAACATCATTACCCTGCGTACATGTATGAATACACAAAAGGTATGACTCTACTTCATGTACAACCAGAGAAATAAGTTTTACCCCATTTGTTTACATTGAATCAAATAAATAAATTATTAAAAAAGAAGAAGAAGAAGAACATGGGCTAGGATGCCATGGTCATCTTGTTGAAAGTTGCAGTCTCAGGTACGTTTAAACCTCAGGGGAGAGGGTAGGAACTAGAGACCCGAAGACATTATACTTGCATCATAAAGGATGCTTTAGACTGGAATCCAGAGGATCCCAGAATGGAAAGAAAGACAAAACTTAAGAAAGGGGTACAGACGCCAGAGGTAAGTTCTTCCAGTGGGAGCAAATGATAACAGCTGATTTGCTTTTGCCCTGGCTCTATGATGCTCATGTGACAAAATCTTATCCCTGATAATGGATCTTTACTACCTTGAATACATTCTTTGGTGCAAACAGCAGAAGGTTTCAGAATGTTGAACTACGAGCTCCATGCCAAGAAAAGCAGCAATGGTAGAGAAACCATCCTCACCCTTTATGATCCTTTTACAAAAAGAGTGCTCTACAAAAGATCAGCCTGTCCTTGCATTTTCCCAGCTAAGACCCACCTCCACCCTTCCTCAATGACTCACTCTCTTGATGAAATCTCATTTTCTCCCTCTCTTTGAAACAATCTGCACTAGTAAATGCTCTCCCTATTGCAATAGCCTGAGTGAAAGCATCTCCTTAATTGTCAGGTGCATTTTGTTTTTCACAAGTCTAAACTCCTCAGCTTTTTACAGGAGGCCCTTCACATCCAACCCTGCCCCTGACATACTCCCTTCTGGCCTCTCCTCTAGCACACCCTGCACACCAGTCTCACAGTCTATTTGCATTTTACCACCTAAGTACTACAGGGACAGAATGATGTAATGCCTTTCTTCGCACGTAACTGACATATATAGCTGAGAGGTTAACGAGAAGAAAGCATAATGAATTTATTTAAATCAAAGTTTTAATGACACATGAGCCTGCAGAAATGAAGACCTAAAGACCCAAGGAAAACTGTCTATTTTATGCTTAGGATTGTTGAAGAATCCGTGTGGAAATGAGATTGGACAAATGGGTGTGATCTAATGGAAGTAGACTGAGGTAGAAAACTCAGCAAGTTCTGGCTTCTCAGGTGCCTCTTGGCCTCTTCATGTGGACTCCTTACTCCTGAGTATGGGGTAGGATCCCTCTAATGAAGATCTCCAAGGGAGAAGAAAGAAAGCAACTTTTCATGGTTTAATGTCTGATTGGCTTGGGGGAAGAAGGGTTCTAATTTCTCTGACCAATTTCGGGGAAGAATAATTTTAGTTACTATAACTCACTTTAGGTGAATATAGCATAGTATATATATATATATATATATATATATATATATATACTATATATATAAACCAGTATTTTGTTGTTTTTTATCATTATCAAGTGTGTATGCACATGATTATATGTGCTATACTTTTATATAAATGGCAGCTTAGTAGGTTTGTTTACACCAGCGTCACCACAAATACGAATCATACCTTGCGCTGCCACATTATGATGATGGCTAACATTACTAAGTGATAGGAACTCTTTGGTTCTATCATAATCTTATGGGACCACTGTTACACATGTGGTTCATCATTGATTAAAACATTGGAATTCAGCACATGACTGTAGTTTACTTTGGGCCTTTGGGCCTTCAATTCTGAAGCCTCTTGTGTCACTTTATGTAGAAGGAAATGAGAGGGAGGGAGGGTATGAAAAATAGTGCAATAAGACAGACATCATAACTCTATGAACATGTATGATTGCATAAATGGTATGAATCTACATCATGTATGGTTATAGAAACAAAATGATATACCCCATTTATGTGCAATGAATCAAAATGCAGTCTGTAAAAAATAAAAAAAAAATTTTAAATTAAATAAATTTGTTATGCATTTCACATATTAATCCATCTTTTGCTATAGGGGTGTTTGGTCATGGCCCTTATAATGCAGGAGAGGAAAAAATATTACCCTTTCACCCCAAAATTATATTATAAACCCCCTCCTCACTGACTTGCCTTGAAGCAGGTAAAACCCAATGGGACTGTGAGCTACATGATGCCTGGTGAACAGACACTTAATGAGTGTTTACTGAAGAAAACCTGCTTGATTAATGGTTGGAGAGTGGACAGCTATGGTAATACCCACCTCTGTGCTGTTTACATGGAAATGAGCATTGCTGCTGTTCTCATTTGATTGATAGCACTCACCCTTTACAGATTGGTAGTGCTAATTAAATGTCAAAGGGACTAAATTGCAAAGAGTGAATTGTCTCCTAATTAAAGGGAGAGAGCAATTGAATTAACTGGTCTGGTAATTGTTCAAAGTGACCAAGCTGAGTCCTTAGAGTCACCATTTCTTTCTTCACTGGGTACTGGGTTACAACTGAGAGGCAAGCATTTGAAAGTCAAATGAGGCCTTGGCAAAGGAAACTTTGGATTCCCTGAATTTGAGGATCCCTCCTTCCTCGCTTGCCCCTCATTATCTACCCTTCTCTTTCTTCTCTTTATACTTCAGTTCAAGCTTTCCCAACTTTCTATCATTACCACAAAGGTTATTTTTATAATTTCTGCCGTATCTATGTGCCTCTAATATTTAATGTGGTTTGCACACAAAAAAGTAAACTATATGACTACCTTAAACAATAACCAGTATTACATGTCATGAGTCAAAAATGCACCTGAAAATAAAGAACAAGAAATTCTTGGCCTCTATCCTGGAGAAAAACAACTCCATTTTTACAGAGCAGAATTCTAAAAGGGCTCTTCCTTGGACCCTGGTTGCCTCTATAGGCTCTCCGTCTTGATTATCTGTTTTTTTGTGTGTGTGTGTGTGTGTGTGTAAGTCCAAAAGATGTGCTTGCAATTATAATCTGAATCCTAATTGAAACAAGGCAGTTTATAGGTCCTGAATGAGCACCAACTATCTCCATGGTCACTGTAACACATTTGAGTGACATTGCTTCAGTTTCCACATGGAAATGTTTATTACTTTGTTGATACTGTGTCAAATAGGAGTTCCCAATTTTTCACTTGCATGCCACAAATGATTCTAAGTAACATTCTCCTGGTTTTATTTTCCAACCCTTTAAACCACTTCAGATGCTTTGTTCTAGGATCCTATGTCCCTTTCAAAATCATGCAACTAGAATTTGGAACTGACATTTAGTAAGCACCTATTTTAAGGTAATTTGCAAAGTCTATCTCTATCAATCTCCTTAACAACCTTGACAAATAGGTGTTGTGATCTCTATTTTATAGATGTGAAAATTTTGCTAACCATTATAGAGCTAGAGATTCCATTGCCCATTCGCCCCTACTCTGCACTGCCTCCGTGAAACTGTTGGAGTTAAACCATTACATCATGGCTGAGTATCATGGCAACATGGCTATGAGATTCCTACTTGCTATATTCCTAGTGATAAAATCAAACCAGCTATGCCTGTGACTCATTTTCAGCTTGCGCTTCCTCTGACCATTTCATCCAGAGATGGCAGACAGGTTTCATCTAAATGCCAATGTCAAACAATAAGCAGAAGCTGCATGGAGCCCCACTTGGAAAGACTGGGGGGTTGGCAGGAAAGGATGATTAATTGAAAATATCTCCTATGGGCTGTGAAGCAGGGAGTAATAGCACAAGCACTGAGCATTTTCCATGCTCGATGCATCTTTTCTGTAGTTACTTATGTGTATAGTTATTTCCCCCTTAACATTTACATGCTCCATATTTTCTCCTTTTATTCATGGCTTAGCAGTGGTGTTTTGGTGTCATGTTACTTCTTTGGCCACCTAAGTTTAAAATTTGAATCTACTTATGTGAATTTGCTGGCAAAACTTATTTCTCTTCTTTATATAATCCAATGTTACCTACATATCTAAGGTGATAGCAAATAAACTAATACAGGTACTTCATAGCCAGTAGGACTATGTGCCTGCCTTAGATTTTATAATATATTAAAAATAAATCTCACAAAACACTTAATAAGAATTTACCAATTTTTGTGCTTATGATTGCTAATTCCAAAATTGCCTCTTCCTAAACAAATCTAATATTAAATGGACACTTAATCCATTTTCAATTACACAGATAAAATTTTCCCAAGTTGGAAGACTAGCTTGAGGGTTTGAAAATAACTTTTTTGTCTTAAGAATTTCACTGATAACTTATTGGCTAGAATTCAATAAAAGTGATTTTTAAAATTAATCTATGGTTGTTAAAGCCCCTCCCATCATTTTCTTCCTTTTAAAAATAAAGTGGGTCTCAGATATCAGTTTATAAGGGACTTCTAAACCAATAACTGAGAAGGTCATGTATTCTTTTTTCTTTCTTCCTTTTCTTTCTTTTTTCTTTTGAGAAGGTCAGGTTTTCTAATATGCATACAAAAAAAATTTTTTTTTTTTAATTTTTTACCCGAAATGACTTTTTCAAAATGTTAAGTATAGGATACAGGCAGGAATGAAGTGAAAACATACATGTAGTATTTTTATAGTTAAACTTCTTGATTTATTGTGCATTAAAATGGAAAAGCACGGTATTTTTTTTTTTTTTCCTACCAAAAAACCATTAGTGCTGGGCATAGTGGCACACATGTAATCCCAGTTACTGAGGAGACTGAGGCAAAGAATTACAAGATCAAGACCAGCCTGGAACCTTAGTCAGACCCTTTCTTAAAAGAAAATATAAAAGGACTTGGGATGTACCTCAGTGGTAGTGTGCTTTCCCAGCATACACAAGCCCTGGGTTCAATCCCCAGTACTACAAATGAAAAAAAAAAAATCTTTCATGTTATTGAATGAATGAAGTTTGAGAACCATTTCATCCACGTGAGTGATCTGTAGCTAGAATATTCTATGTTTAGCATGTACATACTGATTCTTGATTAAAAAAATAAAAGGTTGTTTCTGGAAGCCAAATTTACCTTCTTAAAATTATAGTATTTTCTTTGAGACTTTTGCTTTTCTCAAGCGCCACAACTAATAGCACATAAAATAAGAGCAAGCAGAAGTCATATGGCACTCTCAAGAGAATATTCATTTTAATTGCATTGATCTTACTTCATAAGGTTAAATACAATTGTTCCCCAAGTAATAGATCATTTTTATTGAGGTTAATGTTGAGTCAAGATCTAATTTCAGCAACTTCTTAAAGTTATTTGAACTGTTTCCTCTAGTCACATAATGATACTTATTGTTCACTTGAAATTCCAGTTCACAATATTTTACTTCAGTCATTTATAGTTGGAAAAATTTTAATAAATATTGTGATTCAAAATAGGCATATATGCTAGGTAAGTTAAGAAACTTCAGAAGACATCCATTCACGAATATGCCAAACGTGCCCAACAAAAAAAAAATCTTGAGGTTGTTTTGAAAGTTTTAAAAAAGAGGGCTTTACATCCTTTGATACTCTTCCCATCAAGAGACAAAGTCCATATCTAACCCCTTGGATTTGGGCAGATTTTGAAGGCTTCAACAATAGAACTCAGCAGAAGTGACACTAAATGACCTATGATGCTGGAATACAAAGGACCATGCAGTTTCTTTGCTGGAATACCTGTTCCTAGAGTCCTAAGCCAACAGGGAAGAAGCCCAGGGAAGGTCGCTATGATGGAAAAAGTCCATGGAAGTTTTCCAGCAAACATTCCTGATGGAGCAAGGCCAGCCCTTCCTGTCATTCCCACGAATGCACCAAGCATGAGTGAAGAAGCTTCCAGATGATTCAATTCTGTGAACCACACCCAGATATCCAGGGCTTCTCAGTTGAGACCTCAATGTCATGAGGCAGAGACAAGCCATCCTCACTGTGCTCTGTCTGGATTCCTCACCCATAGAATCCATGAGCATGATGAAGGTGGGTGTTTCACATCTCTAAATTTTGGGATTGTTTGCTATTTAGCAACGGATAACTGAAACATTACTTGGTGCCTGAAAAATGGCTGTTTTCATAATAAAACTTAAAACGTGGCATTGATTTTAGGACCAGGCAGGTGGCAGAAGCATGTTGGACTTTGAGGAAAATGAGGAGAGGTATTGAAGGAAATTGAGAGAAATGCTATGGGAAGTTGAGGGAAAGAGGACCCTTGCTAATGTTAGTAGAAAGTTTGGTAATACTGTCACCTGGGATAATATAGAAAATAGGAGATACACTTAATGAACACAATGATCTAGAAAAAGAGGGTTTTTTTCTTTTCTTGTTTATTTGTTTGTTTTGGTGTTGGGGATTGGTACTGACATACTAAGAACCTGCTCTGCCAGTGAACAATACCCTCGAGGCCTAGTAAAATAGATTTCTGTGCAGAATATTGAAAATCTCCTGACTCCATCTCTCTGCTTCTAATAAAATGCGCAGGAGCAATGAACTAAAGATTAGAGCTTAAACAAAATGCAATAGGCACACATGAGTTTTTCTAGTTAGTAGAGTTCTCCACATAAGAAAGAACTTCAAGGGAAAGATCAAGTCCTAGATGATATTGAGAAAATGTAATCTCAAGGGAAAGATGTTATCCAGAGTATGACTTATAAGTCTTTGTTTTGACCTCAAAAAATTTTAAGATGGGCCTCACAGACTCTTTTCAGTCTTCTGAGGATCTTAGAGGTGTGCCTTGCAGACACACTCCATTAAATATAGGCATTGTAAGAGAAACACGAATCAACAAATTTAAGAGCCTTAAGGGCATTGTTCCCTAGCAGCCTCAGAAGAGACCCAAGAGAGAAAGACTTCCTAGCAGAGATTTCAAGGTATGACTAATGAAATGTAACATAAATGGATACCCAGAAACTCACTGTTTTAGTCAGTTTTTTTGATGCTGTGACCAAAAGAACTGACAAGAATAATTAGAGGAGGAAACGTTTATTTGGGGACTCACAGTTTCAGAGGTCTCAATCCACAGATGACTGACTCCATTTGTCAGGGCACTAAAGTAAGGACTGACATCAAGGTGGAAGAGTGTGGTGAAGGAAAGCAGATGGGCACATGGCACCTAGGAAGCAGAAAGAGAGAGACAGAGAGAGAGAGAGAGAGCTTTCACCATGGACAAAATAAAAATCCCACACCCTCAGCGACCTACCTTCTCCAGCCACACCCTACTGGCCTACAGTTACCATACAATTAATCCCTATCTGGAGATTAATGCGCTGATTAGGGTAAGGCTCTAATAACCCAATCATTTCACCTTTAAACATTCTTGCATTGTCTCACACATGAGCTTTTGGGGAACGCCAAATAGTTAAACCATAACACTTACATGAAATTTTAAAAAGTTAATATCAGTTTGGAATGAAAGGAACATAAACAATATAAAGTAAAAGGAGGTCTTTAGAACACTGAACTTGTATGGGTAGGAAGAATATTTATCAGATGTATAAATGGGTTATTTCTTTTAGAAACAGAAGGATGACACAGGAGATAGAACCAAAACCCCAGAGGGTAACACCTAGAGTTACCGTGAAACATTTCTAGGAAGACCCTGCTCAAGGAATTGACGCATGGGAATGACTGATTTCAGAATTTCTATGGACCTGTGGCTGCCACGTGCTAGTTCCCTGTTTTTTAATTAAGAGTGTCTCTTGCAGTTGACCTGTGCCTGTCCTGCCCTGCTGTGTCCGATGTATTGGTGGGGGTTGTGGAGAGGACAAATAATTTCTCTCTTTAGTTCATGGGTTTTCAGATCATTTCTGAGGAATTACACCCCAGGAATCTCATCCACATCTGAACCTTATATAGATTTAAAAAAAAAATCCTGGACCTTAAACCTGAGTGTGATATGATAAAAGGATGGGACTTTGGGGAGTTCATGGGACATATATTTTGTATGTGGAAGGGATGTAAATGCTTGTGGCCCATAAGACAATTGAGGCAGTTTTAAAATTTGGCCACGAATTCCTTAACACTTTTTTCATTAAGAGGTGAAGTCCTATAGACTGAAGATCTATGTTGAAACCTAATCTCAATATGATGGTGTTTGGAGATAGGGCCTTTGAGAAGTGATTGGAGTCTCTATAAGATGAGTTCCCCCTGCATGCTCCCTTCCCTCCATCCACACAGGAAGATGTCATGGAAGTACCATGCAGTGAGAAGGCAGAGCCCAAGAGTCCAGATAAAATCTGAAAATGAAACCTACCTTGCTGACATCTTGATCTTAGGCTTCTTTTTTTTTTTTTTTAATTGTAAACAAATGGGATACATGTTGTTTCTCTGTTTGTACATGGAGTAAAGGCACACCATTTGTGTAATCATAAATTTACAAAGGGTAATGCTCTTTGATTCATTCTGTTATTTTTTCCCATCCCCCCACCCCTCCCACCCTCTTTTCTCTCTATACAGTCCTTCCTTCCTCCATTCTTGCCCCCCTCCCTAACCCTAACTCTAACCCTAACACTAACCCCTCCCACCCCCCATTATGTGTCATCATCTGCTTATTAGCGATATCATTCGTCCTTTGGTTTATTGAGATTGGCTTATCTCACTTAACGTGATATTCTCCAATTTCATCCATTTGCCTGCAAATGCCATAATTTTATCATTCTTTATGGCTGAGTAATATTCATTGTATAAATAAACCACAGTTTCTTTATCCATTCATCAATTGAAGGACATCTAGGTTGGTTCCACAATCCGGCTATTGTGAACTGAGCAGCTATGAACATTGATGTGGCTGTATCTCTGTAATATGCTGATTTTAAGTCCTTTGGGTATAGGCCAAGGAGTGGGATAGCTGGGTCAAATGGTGGTTCCATTCCAAGTTTTCTAAGGAGTCTCCACACTACTTTCCAGAGTGGCTGCACTAGTTTGCAGCCCCACCAGCAATGTATGAGTGTACCTTTCTCCCCACATCCTCGCCAACACCTGTTGTTGCTTGTATTCTTGATAATCACCATTCTAATTGGGGTGAGATGGAATCTTAGGGTGGTTTTAATTTGCATTTCTCTTATTACTAGAGATGTGGAACATTTTTTTCATGTTTGTTGATTGCTTGTAGATCTTCTTCTGTGAAGTGTCTGTTCATATACTTAGCCCATTTGTCGACTGGATTATTTGCATTCTTGGTGTAGAGTTTTTTGAGTTCTTTATAGATTCTGGAGATTAGTGCTCTATCTGAAGTATGATTGGCAAAGATTTTCTCCCACTCTGTAGGCTCTTTCTTTGCATTGCTGATAGTTTTCCTTTGCTGAGAGAAAGCTTTTTAGTTTGAATCTATCCCAGTTATTAATTCTTGCTTTTATTTCTTGTGCTATGGGAGTCCTGTTGAGGAAGTCTGGTCCTAAGCCGACATGTTGAAGCTCTGGACCTACTTTTTCTTCTATAAGATGCAAGGTCTCTGGTCTGATTCCGAGTTCCTTAATCCATTTTGAGTTTAGTTTCGTGCATGGTGAGAGATATGGGTTTAGTTTCATTCTGTTGCATATGGATTTCCAATTCTCCCAGCACCATTTGTAGAAGAGGCTATCTTTTCTCCATTGCATATTTTTGACACCTTTGTCTAGTATGAGAAAATTGTATTTATTTGGGTTGTGTCCGTGTCCTCTATTCTGTACCATTGATCCACCTTTCTATTTTGGTACCAATACCATGCCATTATTGTTACTATTGCTTTGTAGTAGAGTTGAAGATCTGGTATTGCGATACCCCCTGTTTCACTCTTTCTGCCAAGGATTGCTTTAGCTATTCTGGGTTTTTTATTCTTCCAGATGAATTTCATAATTTCTTGCACTATTTCTGTAAGGTACATCATTGGGATTTTAATTGGAATTGCATTGAATCTGTATAGCACTTTTGGTAGTATGGCCATTTTGACAATATTAATTCTTCCTATCCAAGAACATGGGAGATCTTTCCATCTTCTAAGGTTTTCTTGAATTTCTTTCTTTAGTGTTCTGTAGTTCTCATTGTAGAGGTCTTTCACCTCTTTTGTGAGATTGATTCCCAAGTATTTTATTTTTTTCGATGCTATTGTGAATGGGGTAGTTTTCCTGATTTCTCTTTCTGAAGATTCATTGCTAATGTATAAAAATGCCTTAGATTTATGTGCATTGATCTTATATCCCGCTAATTTACTGAATTCACTTATGAGATCTAAAAGTTTTCTGGTGGAATTTCCTGGTTCCTTTAAGTATATAATCATATCATCAGCAAATAGGGATAGTTTGAGTTCTTCTTTCCTATTCGTATCCCTTTAATTTCTTTGGTCTGTCTAATTGCTCTGGCTAGAGTTTCAAGGACGATATTGAAAAGAAGTGGTGAAAGAGGGCATCCCTGCCTTGTTCCAGTTTTTAGGGGGAATGCTTTCAGTTTTTCACCATTTAGAATGATATTAGCCATGGACTTAGCGTAGATGGCCTTTAAATGTTAAGGAATGTTCCCACTATCCCTATTTTTTCTAGTGTTTTGAGCATGAAGGGGTGCTGTATTTTATCAAATGCTTTTTCTGCATCTATTGAAATAATCATGTGATTCTTGACTTTAAGTCTATTGATATGGTGAATGACATTTATTGATTTCCTGATGTTGAACCAACCTTGCATCCCTGGGATGAAACCCACTTGATCATGGTACACTATCTTTTTAATATGTTTTTGTATGCGATTTGCTAAAATTTTGTTGAGAATTTTTGCGTCGATGTTCATTAAGGATATTGGTCTGAAATTTTCTTTCCTCGATGTGTCTCTGTCTGGTTTAGGTATCAGGGTAATATTGGCTTCATAGAATGAGTTTGGGAGGGTTCCCTCCTCTTCTATTTTATAGAATACTTTGAGAAGTATTGGAATGAGCTCTTCTTTAAAGGTTTTGTAGAACTCGGCTGAGAACCCATCTGGTCCTGGACTTTTCTTTGTTGGTAGGTTTTTGATAACTTCTTCTATTTCATTACTTGAAATTGGTCCATTTAAATTGTGTATGTCCTCCTGGTTCAGTTTAGCCAATTCATATGTCTCTAAAAACTTGTTGATGTCTTTGAAATTTTCTATTTTGTTGGAGTATAGATTTTCAAGATAGCTTCTAATTATGTTTAGTATTTCAATCGTGTCTGTTGTGATATTTCCTTGTTCATTCCAAATTTAGTAATTTGGGTTTTCTCTCATCTTCTCTTTGTTAGTGTGGCTAATGGTTTATCAATTTTGTTTATTTTTTCGAAGAACCAACTATTTATTTTGTCAATTTTTTGTATTGTTTCTTTTGTTTCAATTTCGTTGATTTCAGCTCTGAGTTTAACTATTTCCTGTCTTCTACTACTTTTGGTGTTGGTCTGTTCTTCTTTTTCTAGGCTTTGAGCTGTAGTGTTAGGTCATTTATTTTTTGAGTTTTACTTCTTTTGTTAAATGTGCTCCATGAAATAAATTTTCCTCTAATACTGCTTTCATAGTGTCCCAGAGATTTTGATATGATGTTTCTTTGTTCTCATTTACCTCTAAGAATTTTTTAATTTCCTTCCTAATATCTTCTGTTATCCATTCATCATATAATAGCATATTGTTTAATCTCCAGGTGTTGGAGTAGTTTCCGTTTTTTACTCTTTCATTTATTTCTAACTTCAATCCATTATGATCTGATAGAATACAAGGTAGTGTCTCTATCTTCTTGTATTTGCTAACATTAGCTTTGTGGCATAATATATGGTCTATTTTAGAGAAGGACCCAAGTGCTGCTGAGAAGAAAGTGTATTCACTCTTGGTTGGATGGTATATTCTATAAATGTCTGTTAAGTCTAAATTATTGATTTTGTTATTGAGATCTATGGTTTCCTTGTTCAATTTTTGTTTGGAAGATCTGTCCAGTGGTGAGAGAGGCGTGTTAAAATCACCTAGTATTATTGTGTTACGGTCTATTTGGTTTCTAAAATTGAGAAGGATTTGTTTGACATACATGGATAAGCCACTGTTTGGGGCATAGATGTTTATGATTGTTATATCTTGCTGATTTATGCTTCCCTTAAGCAGGATGAAATGTCCTTCTTTATCCCTTCTAACTAACATTGGCTTGAAGTCCACATTATCTGAAATGAGGATGGATACTCCAGCTTTTTTGCTGAGTCCATGTGCATGGTATGTTTTTTCCCCATCCTTTCACCTTTAGTCTATGGGTATCTCTTTCTATGAGGTGAGTCTCTTGCAGACAACATATTGTTGGATCTTTCTTTTTAATCCAATCTGCCAGTCTATGTCTTTTGATTGATGAATTCAGGCCATTAACATTCAGGGTTATTATTGAGATATGATTTGGATTCCTGGTCATTTGGTTCATTTTTTAAATGTTATTTATTTATTTATTTATTTTTTGACTCACCTTGGTTCCTCCTTTATTTGACAGTTCCTTTAGGATAATTCCTCCCTTTGCTGATTTGCTTCTTTGTTTTTTATCTCTTCCTCATGGAATATTTTGCTGAGAATGTTCTGTAATGCTGGCTTTCTTTTTGTAAATTCTTTTAGCTTTTGTTTATCATGGAATGATTTTATTTCATCGTCAAATTGGAAGGTAAGTTTTGCTGGGTATAAGATTCTTGGTTGGCATCCATTTTCTTTCAGAGCTTGAAAAATGTTGTTCCAGGCCCTTCTAGCTTTTAGGGTCTGGATTGAAAAATCTGCTGATATCCGTATTGGTTTCCCCCTGAATGTAATTTGGTTCTTTTCTCTCACAGCCTTTAAAATTCTGTCTTTATTTTGTATGTTCAGTATTTTCATTATAATGTGCCTTGGTGTGAGTCTGTTGTAATTTTGTGTATTTGGAGTCCTATAAGCCTCTTGAACTTGATTTTCCATTTCAGTCTTCAGATTTGGGAAATTTTCTTATATTATTTCATTGAATAGATTGTTCATTCCTTTGGTTTGTTTCTCTAAGCCTTCCTCAATCCCAATAATTCTCAAATTTGGCCTTTTCATGATATCCCATAGTTCTTGGAGATTCTGTTCATGATTTCTTACCATCTTCTCTGTTTGTTCAACTTTGTTTTCAAGGTTAATATTTTGTCTTCAATATCTGAGGTTCTGTCTTCCAGGTGTTCTATCCTATTGGTTATGCTTTCTACGGAGTTCTTAATTTGGTTTATTGTTTCCTTCATTTCAAGGATTTCTGTATGGTTTTCTTTCAATATCTCTAACTCTTTATTGATCTTTTGCTTCCTGTATTTGCTCTTTTAACTGTTGATTGGTGCTATCATTCAATGCCTGCCTTTGCTCTTTCATCTCATCATTCAATGCCTGCATTTGCTCTTTCATCTCATCATTCAATGCCTGCATTTGCTCTTTCATCTCATCGTTTGCTTCCCTGATCATTTTAATTATGTACATTCTGAACTCCCTTTCTGTCATTTCTTCTGCCATGCTATCATTGGATTTTATTGATGTAACATCTAGATTTGTTTGGGGCATTTTCTTTCCTTGTTTTCTCATATTGTTCAGGAATCAGTGGGTCATTAAGATATTGCAGATTTCCTCTATTGACTTATAATGTCCCTGAAGATTGCTAGTATATCCCCTCTTATCCTTCAGTAGCCTGAAGTCTTGGAGGAAGTTGATAATGCGGTGCTCCACAAGGAAGCTGCCTCTCTAGGGATGGTGGCCCTCAGGTGGGTATATTCCCTGATAGTGGGCAGAGGTGCCTCCACTTGTTGACCAATGGTCATCCTACGGGAACTAGGCTGCGGGCTGAGGCAAGGCCTGTTTGTGCCTGTGTCTCTGGTTTTACCATCCTCGTGGGAAAACCTCACCTGGCAGGGAAGACTCACCCGGTGGGGAGGTCTCACTGGTCAGTTCCCCTCCTAGAGGTTCCCCTCAATCTACAACTACCGCCTGGGCTGGGCTGTCTTCCTCTGCAAGGTTCCCAGGGGCCCGGACCTACCTCTTGGGCCTGGGAGCCTCACCCTTCGCAGACGAGTCTCCTTAGGCTGCCCTTCCTCAGAGAATCTGCCCGCAGTCCTGGAAACTTCGCTCCGCCCCTAGGCATGTCTCTGTGCGGCTCTTCTAGCAAGAAGCCGGTCCTGGGACCCTGCTCTGCACCTAATCGCCTGGCTATGCGGCCCCACCTCTGCGTCGCCACCTGGAGCCCCGTACAATAGCTCCGAGTCCCAGAGACCCGCCACACACCTCTTCCTCTGGACACCCGCCCGGTTTCCGAAGCAGTCACTAGGAGTCCAATCAACTCACTTCGCGTCTCCTCCTCCCGCCAACCATCCGTAGCCCTAGGCAGTCACTCCGAGTCCAAGTGACCCGCCCTGTTCCTCCTCCTCCTCGGGGTAGCCCCCCGGGTGTTCAGGAGTGGTTGCTTTGAGACCAAACAACTCACCACTCACCTCCTCCTCTGGCAACTGCCTGTGGCTCTGATGCAGTCACTCCTAGACCAGGCAACCCGCCGAGCTTCTCTTCTTCCTCTGGGCAACCTCCCTGGTGTTCAGAAGCGGTTGTTCTGAGTCCAAACAGCTCGCCACGCAGCTCCTCCTCAGGCAACCGTGTGTAGCTCTGATGCAGTCACTCCTAGACCAAGTGACCTGCCGCGCTTCTCCTCTTCCTCCGGGCAGCCCCCCGGTGTTCAGAAGCGGTCATTCTGGGTCTAAACAGCTCGCCATGCTGCTCCTCCTCAGGCAGCCGCCTGGAGCCCCAGTGGTTGCTCCGAGTCCAAGTGCTGTGCTGAGCCGCCTCCTCTACCATGATCCCAGTTATCCGTGTTTACTGCTCCAGCGGGGGGAGGGGTGTCTCGCCGAGCAACTCTACTTCACAAAGTTCCTTGCGTTCCGGGGCTACTGCCCCATCCGGGACGCCTCCCCAAAGGGAGAGACTCACCCGGCGGCTTTGAGTTGGTCCCAAGTCTCTCACTATATCCTCTTTTGAATCCTGAGTCCTGGAGCAACATGAAATGCAGCCGCCCTCTAGTCCACCATCTTGAAACTCAATCTTGGGCTTCTTATCTTCAGAGTTCTGAATGTCCTATACTTTAAACTTCAATCAAATCTGTTTAACATTGAACTAAAGGTGCTAGAAAAGACAGACACTTCTTTACCAACCTCCCTTCCCTGCAAAGGATTGTAAGGATTGCAATGGAAGAATTTGCAAGCAAGCACTATTGAAGTTTAGGTGGGTGAATTTGTCTTATCAATTATCTATCATTAAGCTATGATAATTAAAAAGGAAAAGAATTCCTACAAATAAGAAAACCACAAAGAAATCAATAGAAAAGGACAAAGGATTTGAACAGGGAATTTATTAAAGTAGAAGCAAAATAAAGAAAAATATGACAAGATACTTGCACTCAGTAACCAGGGAAATGGTTAGAAAGGCACAATGAGATTTCATCTATACCAATAAAAGCAGAATGTTCAATGCATTGATTTGTGAAAAATTGGACCCCAAATGTCCCATCACCAAGAAAATGGGTAAGTAAATTGGGTATCTTCTTGCAAAAGAATTATATTCAGTGCTTACAATAAGTAAACAAGCTACATGTATCCTGGTATATCAAGTAAATATCAAAAACAGTATTAAACAAAATAAGCAAGTTCTTGTATAAGAATACCTACAAAATGATGTCATTTATTTAAAATTTAAAACATGGGCAATAATACTATATCTTGTTTACAGATACAGACATATGTTGCAAAAAGTATAAAATATTCATGAAAGTGATAAATGCCAAATTCAAGATGGTAGTGATATTTGGAGTAGATAGGGAGGGAAATGCATTGAGGAAAAGGACACGGGACACTTCCATTCAAAATCTTTGTTTCATTTCTTACAAAAATATCTGAATCTAGGGTCTGACAATACTGGATACTTAGTATTTCAGGTACGTTATTTTGTTCCGTATGCTTTCTATTGCTTCAAAGTATTTCATCTTAAAAATGAAAAGTGGTTTGGGATAGCATTCTAACTTGGTTAAAAGGAAGTCACTTTTTGAATATCTCTAACAATAATTGTAAGAGGTTTTTCCTCTTCTAAGATTCCACAACAGTGAAAAATATCAAGATTTTTATGATTATAAAATACTGATAACGATTGGGCTGTGATGGTAGCTCAGTGGTAAAATGCTTGCCTAGCATGCATGAGAAACTGGGTTTGATTCTCAGCACCACATACAAATAAATAAAAATAAATAAAGGTCCATCAACAACTAAAAAAAAATTGAAAAAAATTGGCCTGATAAGCAGATGATGATATATAATGGGGATGGGGGGTGGGGAGTGAGAGAAGAATGGGGGAACTTTGGATTATGTAGAGGGAAATGGGGGGTATGAAAAATGGTGGAGTGAGATAGACATCATTACCCTATGTACATGTATGATTGCATGAATGGTATGAATCTACATCGTGTGCAACCATAGAAATGAAAACAATGTACCCTATTTGTGTACAATGAATCAAAATGCAGTCTGTAAAAAATTAAAAGCTAAATAAAAAAAAAAGAAGAATATAAGTAACAATAAATATTGGCCAGGATGTGAGAGAAAAGGTATACTCATACATTGCTGGTGGAACTGCAAATTGGTACAACCACTCTGGAAAGCAGTATGGAGATTCTTCAGAAAACTTGGAATGGAACCACTATTTGACCTAGTTATCCCACTCCTCAGGTTATACCTAAAGGACTTAAAATCAGCATACTACAGTGACATATCAATGTTCATAGCAGCTCAATTCACAATAGCTAAGCTATGGAACTAACCTAGGTGCTCTTCAAATAAATAAATGGATAAAGAAAATGTGGTACATATACACAATGGAATATTACTCTGCAGAAAGAAGAATGAAATTATGGCATTTCCTGGTAAGTGGATAGAACTGGAGACTATCAAGCTAAGTGAAATAAACCAATCCCAAAAAACCAAAGACCGAAAGTTCTCTCTGATACACCGATGCTGACTCACAACCGGGGCAGGTAGGGAAGAGTGGAAGTTCACTGGATTGGACAGCGGGGAATGAGGGGAAGGAGAGAGTGAGAATGGGAAAGACATTAGAATGAATCAGACATAACTTTCCTATGTTCATATATGAATATGTGATCAGCGTAACTCCACATCATGTACAATCATAAGAATGGGAAGTTATACTCCAGTGTGTATGATATGTCAAAATACATTCTACCGTTATGTATAACTAAAAAGAACCAATAAATAAAATAAAATAAAATAAATTCATAAAAAACAAAAGATTGAAGCTGGTGTCTTCTGGGCATGGCAGGAGTCCAGCCCGGGCTTTGTTCTCTCCCATTCCTCAGGCATCTTGTCCCAGGACCCTCAGACTACAGTTCACTTGTCATAGGCAGTGCATTTATTTTTTTTTTTTCTTTCTTTTTTCTTCTACTTTTTAAAATTTTGGTACTGGGGATTAACCCAGGGGCACTCAACCACTGAGCCACATCTCTGGCCCCTTTTGTATATTTTATTTAGAAACAGGGTCTCACTGAGTTGCTGAGGTTGGCTTTGAACTTGCCAGCCTCCTGCCTCAGCCTCCCAGCAGCAGTGCCTTTCTTCCAGCCGGCTAGTTTCTTCCCCACTGTGGGGAAGCAAACACCTTTCACTGCTAGAGATGATGGGGCAGTTATATCTCTTTTCTGCTTCCTCAGGAAGATCTAGGCATAGCTTCTAATCTTTAAATGCTCTAGATATGATCAGTCATGAGTCACTCTCATATTATCTGCATTTCAGAGAATGTGTATCAAACTCTGAATTCCCTTCTATTCCTCTTACTCTTGTCTGTGGTGAGGGAGAAGCACCCATCCCCCACCTAATGGTCATAAACTAACAAATTAGCATAAACACAGCACACCCAGATCCCGCTGTAGACCCTTTCAACTACCCTTCAGGGAGGTGACAGGTTAATATTGACAAACTAGTTTTCCCATCTGTCCGTATGACTTGCTTGTGTGAATAGTTTGGAACAGAGTTTGTCAAAATATGGGCCATAGACCAAATCTGGGCTGGCCAGCTGTTTTGATATATAAAGTTGTACTGAATACAGACATGCTCATTCATTTATATATTGTCTATGGCTGCTTTCATGCTCACATGGCAAGACTGAGTAGTTGCAACAGAGACTGTGTGGCCTGCAAGTCTAAAATATTTACCATCTGGCTCTTTACAGGGAAAGTTTGCTAGCCCTTGGTTTAGAAATACACTGTTCAATATGGTAGCCTCTAACAATGAGGCTATTTAAGTTAAAATTAAATTAAAAATGTGTTTCCTTGGTTCCACTTTTCAAATGATCAATGGCTACATTTGCCAAATGTTGCTGGGTCGGGCGATAGATATATTTTCATCATTACGTAAAGTTCTATTGAATAGGGTTGACACAGAATATTGATTTAGTGTGTCAAGGAATTTGGTACTCGTGATATTTTTGTTGGTCTTTTGACTTTAACCAGAAATAAGAAAAAGTCCCATTTTAAACATTCTGTTCGACTGTTATTCGAGTAATTACTCTTTTAATCCTCTCAGTGCCCTTGTGAAATAGGGCACCTATTTATAGTTGAAATGGAGGACCAGTATGTAAGTTAGTTTCCATTGCTGTGACCAATATACATGACAAGAACAGCTTAGAGGAGGAAATGTTTATTTTGGTTCACAGTTTCAGAGGTTCAGTTCATGATCAGTCACCTCCATTGCTCTGGGACTGAGGTAAGGTAGAACTTCCTGACTGAAGGACTGGCAGAGGAAAGTTGCTCAGTTCTTGACAGCCAGGAAGAAGAGAGAAAGCTCTGTTCAACAGGGACAAAATATATACTCCAAAGGCATGTCCCAGTGACCTGTTTCCTCCATCTGCACCTAATGCTTATAGTTACATCGGTTAATCTACTCAAGTAGGTTAATCCACTGATTAGGTTATAGTTCTCATGATATAATCAATTCACCTCTGAACATTCTTGAATTATTTCACATGTGAGTTTTAGGGAGTCACCACATATCAAAACCATAACAACCAGGGGAGTTAAAAATAGGAAACATCATAGGGTAACATTTTCCTTTTAGAAACAGCACTTTGGTGGCATATATAAAATAAATGTTAGATGTGACACTGAAGGAATGATGCAATTTAGCACATTAATATGAGAGTCTAAGTAATGGCTAATGAATGTGTAGTAATATCCTAGGGCAACCATTACAAAAAATATGTTTAACTGGGCAGCTTAAGGCAACAGAAATTTATTCTTTCATAATTCTGGTATAGCCATCCCTCCCTCTGAATAGGGAATTATCTTTCCTTACTTAATTTAGTTTTTAGTTGTTTTCAGTATTATTTGGCTTGTAGTAGCATTACTCCAATCTCTGCATCTGTCATCACCCATTCTTCTCTCCTGTGCATATCTATATCTGTGTCCAAATCTGTATCTGTGTCTCATAAAGACACCAGCCATTGACTTAGAATCAACCCTAATCCAGTATGAGCTAATCTTAACTTGATTGTCTCTATAAAGATCCTGTTGCTAAATAAGATCACATTCCCAAGTATAAACCCCCATCCAAGTTTTGGGGGATAAAATTCAACCCACTACAGAAGACAAGAATACTTCAGACGCAAGGTGATAGAGAGATGAGAAGGGAGGGAAGTGAAACTTTAAAAATGAAATTAGTTGTACTGTATGAGCAGTTCTGATGCTTTAAGAAGCCTAAAATAATTTACAGGATTGAGGCTAAAGTGACCTACAAAAGAGAAAATCTAAAAGGAATAAAACCACTCTGGGATGAGAAAAAGATGTTGTTTGATGCCATGGGCCACCTAAGCACAGATTTTCATTCAGAAAATATTTGGCTAGAGATTTAGGGATGAGATTGATCAGGAGGGGTGTTAACAGTCAGGCAGAAGGGAGAGGGGTGAACAAACCTTGGGGCACACATATGTTTGATGGATGGTAAAGAAAGAGCTGCCCAAGAAAAGAACAGGGAATGATAAACTGTGTTAGTCAGCTTTGCATTACTGAGAAAAATAGCCAGTGAGGAAGAAAAGTTTATTTTGGCTCAGGGTTTCAGAGGTTTTTAGCCCACTGTTATTTGGTGCAGTTGCTTTTAGAATTGTGGTAAGGGAGTACCTCATGGTGGAAGCACATGGCAGAGGTAAGCTGCTCACCTCATGGTGAGAAAGAGAAAGGAAGGGGCTAGGGTCTCAGTAAACCCTTCAAGGGCACAGCCCCAGTGACCTACTCCCTCTAACTAGTCCCCATCTCCTAAAGTTTCCACTTCCTCTCAGTAGCTCCACCAACTGGGGACCAAACCTTCAACACACAAGCCAGTAGGGTACAGTCCAGATCCAAATTATAACAGAAGCCAAGAAAGCTGAGAAGAAAACCAAGGGCAAGAATGTTATGGAAGTGAAAGGGCAAAAACATTGCCAGAAGAAAGGAGTTGTTAACAGTGTCATATGCTACATTACTCCAATTAATAGAAGGAATAGAAATATTGATTGGACTTGGAAATTCTGATGAAATTGGCAAACCCAGTGGGATAAAGAGCAGTTTGGAGTGAATTGAGGGGCTAATGCAAGAAAACCATGTGGATAAAGTAAATGGAACCAAGCCATCAAGGAGCTTGTCTATGGAGGAAAGCAGTTTAAATAATAGCTATACATTGATATAAGAGCAAAGAGATTTTTGTTTTGCTTTGTATTATTTATTTAAGATGGGAGATATTTGAGTTTATTTAGATGCTGAGAGAGTAGGGTCAGTATAAGGCAAAGATAGAGGAATCTGGAATTAATGAGGATTAATGATGTAGCAAGTTCTCTGAGAAGGAAGGATTTAGAGTGCAGATTTTGACAAGAGGAGAGACACAGTTTCCCACAGGGATGGAAAGAAAGCTAGACTGGGAAAAGTGTCTGGCAAATTTAGGAGAATGGGGCAGAAATTTGAAGAAGTTCTTACCTGATGGACCCTATATATATATTTTTTTTGTCATATGTAAGAGAAGACATCAACAACAATAAATTTAAAGAGTTGCAAGAAATATTTTTCTTCCTTTATGTCACTGATATTTATGTCACTGATATTTTCAAATATTTTGAAAATTTGAGATTGAAATTATTTTTATCATCTTGTCTTAGCTATTTTGCTGCTGTGACTAAATGACCCAATCAGCACAACCATAAAGGAGGAAAGGTTTATTTGCGGGCTCATGGTTTCAGAGATCTCGATCCATAGGTAGCTGGCTCCATTTCTCAGGGCTCAAGGTGAGGCTGAACATCATGGTAGGAAAGGGAAGCAGTTCACATCACAGTGATCAGGAAGCAGAGAGGAAAAGACTCCACTGGCGAGATACCCATATATATCCAAAGTCACACCCTATCACTTCAATTACCACTCAGTTAATCCCTATTATGGGGTTAAATCACTGATTGGGTTGAGATTTTCACAACCCAATCATTTCTCCTCTGACCCTTCTTGCATTGATTCATATGTGAGCTTTTGGGAGACACCTTACATCCAAACCA
This sequence comes from Sciurus carolinensis, assembly GCF_902686445.1. NCBI lineage: Eukaryota > Metazoa > Chordata > Mammalia > Rodentia > Sciuridae > Sciurus > Sciurus carolinensis. Next base: position 72,315,794 of record NC_062220.1, read on the forward strand.
TAACACACCCATAAAAATATGAAAGACTGTATAAATCATTTTGGTATGCTCCTGAAACTCATCACCATTATTTTCTCCAAGAGATTTATTTCTGTCTTTATTGCTTGTTTGAATTACCATTACCACTATTGCTCATTTTGGTTACCAGGAACTAAAGTGTAGGGAGGTTCAGCTGGTTATGGTCATCCACAAGTTCCTGAAAGGATTGGACCTTAGCTAGAAAACGTATTACTATTTCTCACAAGTGATGGTTTTATTTCTCATTGAATGACTTAGTAATATGGCCCCACTAGAGACACAGAAAAATCGGTTTTGTCTTGCTCCAAACATTTATAAACAAATAAGATGAAGATCTTAAAACTTTTAAGGGTTTGGCTGTATGCAGTGACACACACTTGTAATCCTGGCATCTTAGGAGGGTGAACCAGGAGAATTGAGGGTTTGAGGCCAGCCTGAGCAATTTAGTGAGCCTTCCCTGTCCCTGGGCTCAATCCCCCTTACCCTAAACAAAATAAAACAAAAAACTTATGAGGATTAAATAATACAAAAGATAACAAAGCTGTGGTGTGAAATGTACTCAATGTGATAAAATAATAGTCCAAATAAACATATCTACACATGGAAGTATGATATGGTAGTCCTCTCTTATCTATAGTGGGATACATTCTAAGAACCCCAATTGATCTCAGAAACTCTGGAGATAGTACTAAACCCTATATATATGATTTTTTAAACATACTTTACACCCATGATAAAGTTCAATTCATAAACTGAGTGCAGTAAGAGTTTAATAATTATCAAAAATAAAATTAAGCAATTATAATACTATACGGCAATAAAAGCTATACGAAAGTACTTTCTATCTGAAAGTATCTTACTGTACTGTCCATGCCTATGTAATGGTAGGATGTGAAGTGAATGTTGTAGGCATTGTGACAGCATGAGACTACTGTATAAGAGTTACTTGAGCATCAGCACCACACACCCATGGCAGTGAATCTGATGACCCAAATGGCTACTAAATGACCAGTAGGCATAGCATACACAGTGAGGATATGCTGAATGAAGAAGAAATGACTCACTATGACTCACTTTCTGAGTAAGATTGAGTGGAAGAGTGGGAGATTTCATTACTCAACTCAAAAAGGTGCACAGTTTAAAACTTGTGAATTTGTTCATTTATGGAATTTTTACACTTAATGTTTTCTAACTGCAGTTGACTATAGGTAACTGAAACCTCAGAAAGAAGAACTACTCTCTATGATTGAACTGGCATTGCAGATCAACAAATAAGAATTCTTCAATAGATGGGGTCAATTGGTTATTTGGATTGAAAAATGGAAATATTTTTATGCAATACATATACATCCATACCAAAAAAAAACCAACTGGAGGTGAATCAAATATTTCAATGTTAAAGGGAAGTGAATTTTTTGAACACTCTAAAAGAGTAGCTTTACCTCTGAGATATGGAAAGATTTTTTAATTAAATAAAACCCCATAAACCATTATGAAAAAACTGATAAATCCAACTACACTCAAGTTAAAAATGTTTGATTATAAAAGCATCCTAAAGACAGTGGAAAATATAAGGCACAAAGTAGAAGATACGTGTAATATATTAACCTGTCAGGTTAATATGAAAAATATGTAAATGTATCCTATAATCAATAAGAAAGAAATTTCAACTCAATAGAAAAGCACAGAGGCATCTCACAGGGAAGAAACAAGAACAACCCATAAACAAATAAAATGATATTTAGCCTCATTAGTAATCAAGAAAAAAACAAATTAATATCACAGTGAGGTACCATTTTATTCCCTTTAGATTGGAAAAGCCAATTAGTCATACAATATTAAACCTAACAAGAATGTAGAGCTACAGACCTCTTAAGCTCTGTTGATGGGAATGCATATTGGTAAAATGACATTGGACAACAAATGAAAATTTTCCATTAAACATGAACACATGCATACTCTGTGACTGTTTATGTATGCACCTTAGAGAAACTCTGGGTCATATGCATCAGGAGGCAGGTACAAGAACTGTCACAACAAATTTGAAAGGCATAAAACTAGAAACAACTCAAAACATTCAGAGAAATGGATAAATGGAGCAGTGAATATTAACACACTGTAGCAGTATGCAGGACTGTGGATGAAGATTCCAAACAATGTGGAATAAAAAAGCAAGTCAGAGAAATGATAAACAATATGATTCTGTTTATATGGAGTTTAAGAATGGGATAATACATGCAATATATGGTTTAAGGTTATGTGTTTTATATGACAAAATGATAAGGAAATATGAGATCGTGATGAATGCAAAATAAAAAATAATAGCATGCGACTCACAGTTGGTTTCAAAGGTATTAGAAATATCCCACTTGTCAAACTGTGAGGACTCTGTTGTGGACTCTGTTATTTAATTTGATTATTCCACAACTGTATTAGTACATGCTGTCAGATATTTTGTATATATATCACAACTTTAAAAATAAGTAAATAAAA